>NW_023276807.1:207634039-208234039 GCF_003668045.3 Cricetulus griseus | reverse complement strand
TTGTAGGATGCCCATGCATCAGTAGATGATCTGACATCCATAAGCATATGGGTAGCACTAATAGGATTCAGTAGGCTATGGGGGATGAAGGATGAGTTGGAATAGGAGACATGAAGCTTAGAGTTCTGTGTGTTCAGAATGAGATATTTTCATAAAGTAAGTACTTTCAAAGACAGTATGCTCCATCTAAGGACTTGCTGCAATCTGGTGGGTTTGGGTGCAGGCTGCAGGTGCCTGGTGATCACTGTGTGCTCACTGCACACAAGTAGACAGCTGAGTCACTGGGTTGGGAGTCTCTGATGTGCAGGGAAAGATGCAGGCTGGCTTTATTGAGATGGGCTGTGAATCTGCCTTCTTCCTTTTTACCATTGGAAAAGATGGACATCAGTGCCTTGGGGCCTTTCCCTGGATGCACTCTGTACCACCAGAAGTAATCAGAATTACTACGATCACTGGAAGTGCAGTTCAGAGAGGCCATGGCTCCTTCTTGGACAATAAGGGATTCTGGATTCTGCTGCACCTTCTGCTGGCTGTTCACCCCTGTGAAGAGGCACAAAGGTCAGACACACAGGACTGGATGCATATGGAGGCTAACACTCTATCAAGGCTTTCCATGGGCCTCCCACTCCTTAACTAGAGATGAAAAACATCTGTGTTTCCACCATTATCCTGGAGTATGCAACAACTTCACATCTGACACCTTATATACAGAAAAAATGCCCAAACTCACAATTAAACTGAAGCCACAGGACCACTAGTGAAACAATCCAGGATTTCATCATTCTCTCTTTTCTCTTCACTGAGGATCCAGAGTGTAAGCCCATAAAAAACAGTTTCACATTTCTAATGTTTCTCCTTCAGGAAGGATCAAGATACTGTGCCACCGAGTAGGAAAATAAAGCTCTTTTCATTACCCTTGTTTTACCAGCAAACCCCTCCCCCAAACTCTCTCACTCAAAACCAGAGGTTGCCCATGTCTCTGAGAAGAGACTGCCATCTTGTGGATACCGACAGTGACAGAAGATCTGCTAAAAATAAACAGATCTTTTTTATTTTATGTTTTATTTATGTTTTTTATGTTTTCATGTTTTTTATTTATGTTTTTTATTTTGAAACAATCTTATTTTACATACCAATCCCAGTTCCCTCTCCATGCCTTCATCCCACTTTCCCTACCTTCTCCCCACTTAACCCCCATCCACTCATCAGAGAGGCTGAGGACTCCCATGTGGAATTAACAAGTCTATCACATCACTTGAGACAGGACCAAGGCCCTCCCTGCTTTATTTGGCTTAGCAAGAATCCATAGAGGATGGGCACCAAAATGCCCCTTCATGCACTGGGGATAAATTTTGTTCCCGCTGCTAGTGTCCCCACAAACTGCCCAAACCACCTAACTGTCACCCATATTCAGAGGGTACAGTTCAGTCTTATACAGGTTCCCCAGCTGTCAGTCTGGAGTCAGCGAGCTCCTACTTGCTCAGGTCAGCTATTTCTGTGCGTTTCCCCACCATGGTCTTGACCCTTTGCTCATCACTCCTCCCTCTCTACAACTGGACCCCAGGAGTTCGGCCCGTGCTTAGCTGTGGATCTCTGCATCTTCTTCCATCAGTTACTGGATGAAGTCTCTATGATGGCAATTAAGATAGTCATCAATCTCATTACAGGGGAGGGGCATTTAAGGTAGCCTCCTCACTATTGCTTAGATTCTTAACTGAGATATTCCTTATACATTCCTGGGAATTTCCCTAGTAGCAGGTTTCTCGATAATCCCATAATGGCTCTTTCTATCAAGGTATTCTCATGCCTTGCTCTCTCCTTCTGTCCTTCCCCGAAGTGGATCTTCCTGAGCCCTCATGTTCTCTTCCCCATTGCCTTCTCCACCCCCACACTCTCTTATAACCCTCCCCCTCACCACATGCTCTAAATTTACTCAGGAGATTTGTCTATTTCCCCTTCCTGGGGTGTGTGTGTGGGGGGGCGGAAATCCATGTATGTCTCTCTTGGAGTCCTCCTTGTTTCCTGGCTTTTATAGGGCTGTGAATTGTAGGCTGATTATTATTTGTTATATGTCTAATATCCACTTATGAGTAAATCCATACAGTGTTTGTCTTTTTGTGTCTGGGTTACCTCACACAGGATTTTTTTTTTCTAGTTTCACTCAGTTGCCTGCAAAATTGCAAGATACCATTGATTTTTACAGATGAGTAGTACTCCATTATGTAAGTATACCACATTTTCTTTATCCAATTGAACAGCATCTAGGATGACTCCAGGTTCTGGATATTACAAATAATGCTGCTATGAACATAGTTGAGCAAATGTCCTTGTGGTATGAGTGTGCATTCTTTGAGTATATGCCAAAGAGTGGTATTGCTGGGTCTTGAGGTAGGTTGATTCTGAATTTTCTGAGAAACCACCATACTGGTTACCAAAGCTTCTGTACAAGTTTGCACTCACACCACCAATGGAGGAGTGTTCCTCTTACTCCACATCCTCCCCAGCATTGTCATTGGTATTTTTTATCTTAGGCATTCTGATCAGTGTAAGATGAAATCTCAGAGTGGTTTCTGATGGCTAAGGATGTTGAGCAATTCCTGAAGTTTCTTTCAGCCATTCCTCTGTTGAGAATTCTGTTTATGTCTGTATCACATTTTTTAATTGGATTATTTGTTATCTTGATGTCTAAATAGAGGGAGCCATTATGGGGTTAGGGAGAAACCTGGTGCTAGGGAAACTTCTAGGAATCCACAAAGATGACCCCAGCTAAGACTCCTCGCAATAGTGAAGAGGATGCCTGAACTGGACTTCCCCTGTGAGGAGCTAAAGTAAAAATCCGGCATCTTAGTTAAATATAAATTTAAAGACATTTGCTCCAAGTCAATGTGGGGGAACATGTATGTTTTCCTGTATTTCAAGTCAAACTTCAAATATTTTTGAGTTTCCACAATCGGCCACTTTCTTGTACTCAGTGATTCATACTTTTTCTATTATCAACTCTGAGTGAGGTTCTTGCAGGTCAGGAGTATTTCACACTCCACAGCTTCTCTCTGGGCCACACAATGCAGGTGTATAAAAAACCTCACCTTTGACTTTTGAAAGAACTTCTTCTAATTAAAACAATTCTAGAGTTGTCCTGCAAAAGCTAAACTTGATGGTGAGAGTGTGTGAAGTCCCACAGGTACATATAGGGCAGTATTGCCTTTCACCATGGGATAAGAAAACCAGCACAACGTTCTGTGTTACACCTTCATTTTCAGCTAAGTAAATGACAAATTTATTCCACAGTAAAAGCTGCTATGATACTAAGTTTACATCAATTTCAAATATGCAAGTTGTATTAAAATGATGTCGGGATCTTTTTATACATGTAAAATTACACATTTATTTACCTGTTATATTGCTTGGAATACACCTATAATAGTATCTTTTGCATTTATCTTTTAAGCTAAATAAAAGGAAATATGCTACAACAGATGTTAACTTTTTATTTATCTATGTAGCAACATTTATCATTGTTCATGAATTTTGTATGACTCCAAACTATTGAATATTGTTTTTTAATTTAAGCCTGCAACATTATCCATAAGATTTCAATTATTGTTAATTTTAAAAGTATGTTTTATTAATCCTTTCAGAATTTCTAATTAAGTTGTTGACCAAAAGCGTCCCATGGGAATCCCCAACCAACCCAGGCTGTTATCAGGACTATATATTGCTCTCCACAAACCTAGGGTAAAAGGAGATACTATCATTCTAAAAAATGTAGCAATAAAATCATTCCTAATGACATTCTGCTATACTCATAGTCAATGTCAAAGAAACACTGTCTTGCAGTAGATAGAAACAAATGGAGACCCACAGACAAACATTATGTGGAGAATGAGAGACCTTGCAATGCTTAGTCAAAAGTGAGATTTCTCCATCAAATCCTTCTACTCAGGAATTAGGGAGAAGGAGGCAGCAAGAGTGTAAGAGCCAGAAGGGATGGAGGACACCAAGAAAACTAGGCCCTTAAAATCAACATGATCAAAGCACATATGAATTCAGAGAGACTGAGGCAGCACTCACAGGGCTGTATGGGTCTTCACCTGGTCCTTTGGGTATGTATTATGGTTTCCAGTTTAGACTTTCTATGGGATTCTTGAGTGTACAAAGGAGTGGGTCTCTGTTTCTTGTGACTTATTTTGGGCTCTTTCCTTGAATTGTCTTGTCTTGTTCAACTCTAACATGTTGGTGTAGATGTATGTTTTTCTCTGCCTTGCCCAGTCCCACTGGACCAGTTTCTCTGGAACAGACTTAAAGCTTCCATTTTGATAAACATGAATGAAGCAGAAAGGCAAAGCTAACTGGGAATGGCATGAGCCTTTTCAAACTGCAAAACCTACCTGCAGTGGTTTCCTTCAATAAGTACTCAGCTCCTAATTCTTCCCAAATAATTCTACAAACTGGATATGAGTCTATGGGAGACACTCTCATTCAAACCGCTACACTTATAGAACAAGAGTCAAGTATGAATAAGAAATTACAAAGAAAATGAAAGAAAGGAAAGAAGGAGGAAGGAAGGAAGGAAGGAAGGAAGGAAGGAAGGAAGAAAGAAAGAAAGAAAGAAAGAAAGAAAGAAAGAAAGAAAGAAAGAAAGAAAGAATTTTATGATTTTATGGTGGTAGAGAAAAAGAAACAACCTTATCAATTGACAAAGGATGTTCCTTGTCCCTTCATGGTGTGCAAGGGTGTGGAATTTATAGTCTCTCGTTCTTGATCAATTATTATGGCTCAGAAAAATAAAAATAGTCAGCTCTTTGTGAATCTCTTGTACACTACACAGTTTATTGGGTTTGCCAATAACATGACTTCTCTACCATTTCTCTGAGATATGCCATCAGGATGCAACTTAGAAGGATGAAGTAGTAACTTAAAAAGGGTTACTATTTCTGTGATGAAACACCATGACCAAAGCAACTTGGAAAGGAAAAGATTTATTTAACTTATACTCAACACTGTAGTCCATCATTGAAGGAAGTCAGGATAGGAACTCAAGCAGGTCAGCAACCTGGAGGCAGGAGCTAATGAAGAGGCCATGGAGGGATACTGCTTACTGGCTTGCTCATCATAACTTGCTCAGCCTGATTTCTTACAGAACCCAGAACCCCCAGCCCAGGGATGGTAGCACCCACAATTGAGCTGCCCCACCCAGTCAATCACTAATAAAGAAAATGCTCTACAGCCAGAATTTATGGAGACAGTTCCTCCATTGAGGTTCATTCCTTTTAGATAACTGTATCTTATGTCAAGTTGACATAAAACTAGCCAGCACAGGCAGTATCTCCCTTTGATACAGTAGAAACTCATTCACTACTTCTATTGAGGCAGGAGAATCAACAAGACAGTTATATTCAACTGTAAAGAAAATGAAATCATAAAATTTGCAGGTAAATGGACAGAAACCAAAACTATTACAGTGAGTGAGGTAACCCTGATGCAGAGATAAGAACAACACATGTTCTGTCTGATTTGTGGTCCCTGACTGAATCTTCAGATGTGAGCACACAGCCTGCAGTCACCACAGAAACTGAAAGGCTGCCATTGGGAGAAATGGAAGAAGGAGTCCTAGAAAGGTGGACAGTAGGGCACAGTTCTACAAAGGGGAAAATTTGAGAAGGAAAATGACATTTAACTTGGAAGAGGGAAGGAAGGGAAATACAGAAGGGAGTACTAAGTATGTCTGAAAAAGCTTGGTCTGTTGAGGGGCCCCTGACATGGGGCCACGATCTGTTCCTGGTGCATGAGTTGGCTTTTTGGAGCCCATTCCTTATGGTGGGATGCCTTGCTCAGCCTTGATGCAAGGGGGGAGGGGCTTGGTCCTGTGTCAACTTGATATGCCAGGCTTTGTTGACTCCTTTCTGAGGAGTCAGTATGGGGTGGGTTAGGAGGGAGGAGAGGCAGGAGTAGAGGAGGGAGGGGAACTGTGGTTGGTATCTAAAGTGAATAAAAAATTTTAAAAATGTGATCAACTAAATAAGATCTGCAAAATGAAAGCTCCAACTGACATGTCAACACAGATATGAAAAATATCCTGAGGTCCCACTCCTATTTGACTTCTGAGAGAGGGGGAATCAACTTTCCCTAGAGATAAGACTTAAGATAGGTTGTCCAATCCCGAGAGGTCACCCTAAACACATGCACATAGGAGCAACACTAAATGGACTCTCCTAGGTGTGTGTGTGTAACAGTAATTAAGGAAGAGGACATGAGTTTGAGAGAGAGTAAGGAAAATGTGGGTGGAGTTAAAGGAGGAGGGTGAAGTAGAAATTATGTAAGTACAGTTCACATGAAATTCCCAAAAAATGTTTAAATTAGAAATAGTAATTACTCTTGGTAAAAGGTTAACATACGAAAGAAGGAAGACTGGACACCTTTCCTTACCTAGACTTCATCTAAGGAACACGGATTGTGCCAAAATGCCGAAGCAATATGCATGGTAGCGATGGTGACTCTGTGTGTCTTGTGAAGGACTACACACAGTGTGGCCAGATGCGTTTTGTACTCTCTCCTCAGCTCATTAGTACAAACCCATTCTTAGGAGTGTATTGTGGTACTGGCTTCTCTCTGCATACAGATCCATAGCTCAGGGCTTCTAAGTAAATTTCCTTGGCATTCTTGGCTTTCTCACTGTTTCTCAGACCTCTATGGGGAACTGAAAAGGGTAGTATTTTCTCCACTTCCTCACCTGATGGTGGCTGCCAGGATTTTCTGCTTTCATATATTGTTGTTTTTTCTCTCAAAAATCTATTAAAATTGTTCTCAAGCTTTCTTTTCAGATTGTTTTAAAATTGTCTTTCTAATGAGACTAATCACCTCCTAAGGGAAATTCAAAGTTCCCTAGTACAGTGTTACAACGACTGCTCTGTTCCCCTATGCCTCCTTGCAGCCTCCAGGAGCAGGTTTTGGTGCTGGCTACAAGTGTCTGTGGAGCACAGTGCACCCATCACACAGATGTACGATGGAGACGGTGTCCTCGAGCTGGGATGTGCAGGGTGCTGTGCTGAGCATCTGTATTCAGAGTTGCTGAGTATCTTCCCTTTGACTTTCTGTTCTCTCTGTGAGTCATGACTGCCAGGGACACAAGACCTCTGCCTGTGTCTTGTCTGTACCACCTTAAGTTGTTAAAAGGGCACACAGTGTAACTGCATTGAAGGGTGCAGTTCTTTCCCTGCAGGACAGCCAGGGACTGGGGACTCTGCTCCACTTGATTCTTGCCAGCAGCCCCTATTCAGAAAACAATGTGAAATTCCAGAAACCAGTCAT
This sequence comes from Cricetulus griseus, assembly GCF_003668045.3. Classification (NCBI taxonomy): domain Eukaryota; kingdom Metazoa; phylum Chordata; class Mammalia; order Rodentia; family Cricetidae; genus Cricetulus; species Cricetulus griseus. Next base: position 208,226,731 of record NW_023276807.1, on the reverse strand, counting down.
CCACACTTAGTGCTTGTAGTTTGTATTCTTTACTCTCCAAGTGAATCTCGGGTGATCTAGGAATAGAATTAATTTGTTCTCTCCACCGATCTCAAGGAATTACATCTTTCCCCCAAATCCTAAGAAACTGTTCTTTGACTTCCCCTGGCCCTCTGGTTAAAGCCACCACTAACTTACACTGAAAATACAGCCACAAAACTACCCAGCAGGTACTCCAGTGCTTCTCGATTGCTGTTCTGCAGAAGTCTGCCCCCAAAGCTGCTGCCTATTTCTTGTAACATACAGGAACTCTCAGTACAGCCAACCAATCAGAGACCTGAAGCCCACATCATCCCATTGAGACTGGACCAGTGTAAGCACTGCCTTCCTGGGGTCAGAGCTGGACTTGCTCAAAACCTTTGAGTAAACATTTTGTGGTTCCTTTTCACTGCTGGCAATGTGATATCCAATGCAGATTCTTATGTATCCAGTAAAACATGGTAGAGTGTCAATTAGAATCTATTTCAGGACCTCAGTTCAATTTTGGCTCTACATAGGACATTAGATAGGACAGGTAATATGAGGTGACTAACGATTTTTCAAATGAATAAAAATGAGTCATAGTAGGGGCTAGTAGTAATGACTGTCCTGAACTTAGTCCAAACCTAAAATGTGAATTCCTTTAGAATGTGATTTTTCCACTGTTCTATTTTCTACTATGTCACCAGTTTTAAAAAGTGAGTTTTGTCCAGAAAAAGGTAAATTAAATTTCTGTTTAAAAATAAATATTTTAATTAATTCTTTGACAATTTCATGTTTGAATACAATACATTTTTGAGTGAATGTCAAATTTTGCTCTCATAGTAAGGGTAGGATTTTTAATCATTCATTATTAGCTAAACAATACTTTCCAAGACCTGTTGTTCTCAAATATGGTCATAGAAGATCAGCAATTCTCTGTGCTCCTGAATTACACACTAATGGAAAAGTCGAGTATCTGACACAAGTGGTAAGTGTTGAAGGTTTTGAAAATTCCTTTCTTAATGCTTCTTATTTCTCAGAGAAATTGAAGCCAACGAAAAAGTGAAAATTATTTAGGTAATTAAAGATTTGCTGTACATCTGAGACCTAATGCATAAAGATGGAGAAAGCAAAAGAACGAAAACATAACTTGCCTGACAAACACCAAAAGGAAACTAGAATATCCACTCATACAGGACTTCTAGGAGATAATTACAAGAGGTGAAGACAGTGTGATCACTGGTTTTGTGACAGTGTGGCCAGGTCACAGTACCCAGATAGTTAATTGAGCACTAATCTAAATATCACTGTGAAATAGGTAGATTTCATGTGATCATTTGAAGGATTTAAGAGGAAAATGATAGTCGGGCTTATTGACTCATGCTTTACTGTCAACACCTGGAAGGCAGAGGCAGGTGGATCTTTGTGAGTTTGAGGCAAGCCTGTTCTACAGAGAGTTCCAGGATAGTCAGGGCTACATAGAGAGACCCCCATCTCAAAAAACAAAAGGAAAACAAAGAAGGAAGGCAGCAAGGAAAGATAACGAAAGGAAAGAAGGAAAACATGAGGTTTCCCCCAATAGAAGAAATTCTGTCTGATTTTCCAAGAAAGTGCCCTGTCTTCTGTACAATGAGTGTCCCTCCCTTCAGCATTTCATGTGGCTGTTTGCAAGTGAGACCCTGCTACTAGTCCTTCTCCTTAAGAATCCCCCAAACTTCATAAGGGAAGGTTTGCAGCTTTGTCACCTTTCTGGCTCTGTTAGGTCACATTATGTAGATATCTCTTCATCCTGCACATTTCATTAACTAAAGAGAGACAAGACTTAAACATGGCTCAGCGGCAGATCCCTTGCCGGGCATGTACAAGGCTCTCGGGTGGTCCCCAGGACTGCGGGAAAATAACTTAAGATAGGCCACAGAGACCATTTCATTCTTCTAGTGGTTGGTGAAGTTATACGGCCTGGCATGAGAAATTTTATAGGATTTTTCACCACCAGAGAAGTGTAAGGCCACACAACACAGGGTGCACTGAAGCCAGAGGGATTTCAGAGGCACTTGATCAGCAGTCAGCTGCCCCTCAGTTTGTGTTCAGCTCCCCCTGCAGTTCCTGTCACTGTGTCACCAACAGCACAGTAGTACTCAGCCGAGTCTGACTCTTGGACCGAGGCTTTCTGCAAGTGGAAGGATTTGGATCCCTTATCATATGTAGCTTCAAAACCTCTGCTGCTTCCCTTCTCACCAGCTGTAAGGACTTTCAGGAGGAGCTGCAGACTTTCTCCAGGATATCGAACATACCAGCAAAGAGCAGGGTACGCTGTGCTTGTGATTGAATACGTGCAATTTATTGTCAGGAACTCGTCTTCTGAGATGGTCATTTGGCCTCCTGTTTGAGTCACGGAGTCTCCATGTGTCCTTCCTAGAGTGCAAGGAGGGCAGAGAGAGGGAGAGTGAGTTCTGTGTCACCTTGAGGTAATGCTCTTAGATAACATAGGGCTAAAGACTGTGCTGTTAAAATCACTTTCCTTACCGAGAATGAGGAGTATCACAGTCACGAAACCAGGAGAAGAGTTCATCTTTAGTGTCATCTAGAAAATGGTCTTGATGTTTAGCATGAATAAATGTTAACTCAGAGAAAGGGTAAGTCTGCTCAGATATAAATCACACAGGAAATGAGCCCGTATTGAGAACCTGCACCCCCTGTTGGACAGGAACTGAACTGAGGATGGATGCCACCCTGTGTCTCCTCCCAGATCTTAATAAGGCATATGTTAGTCTTTAGAACCTTGTACATGTAAAGACAGCTGTCATCTTACCTATGTCAGAATGGCCAAGATCAATAAAATAAATGACAGAACATGTTGGTGGGGATTTGGGGAAAGGGAAACACTTATTCATTATTGATGGTAGTGCAAACTTGTACAGCCACTATGTAAATCATTGTGGTGATTTCCTGGGAAGCTGGAAATAGATACTATACCACTCTGGGGAATACACCCAAAGGATCCTACACTTGCTCATCCATGTTCTTTGGTGCCCTATTCACACTACACAGGAACTGGAAACATCCTGGATATCTATCAACTGATGAACAGATGATGGCAGTGTAGTAATTTACACAATGGAACAGTAGTCTATTGTTTAAAAAGTGAAATTATGAAATCTTAAGGTAATTGGATTGAGTTAGAAAGAAATCAACTTGAATGAGGTAACCTAGACCCCAAAAGGCAAATAGTGCATGTTTTCTCTTATATATGGAAGTTAGCTTTTAAGTTTTGATAGGCATGTTTGAATCCAAATAATCACAAAAGTTAGGTACCAGATAGGGGACTAGGAGGGAGCAGAATGTCATCCAAGAAAAAAGACAGAATATATTATTGTAGAAATACAAAAAGAAAAGTAGAATAAGAAGATTAAATAAAGAGGGGATGGTAAGAAGGTAAAGGAGGGAATATTGGGAGGAAAAACTTACACTAAAAGCTGTTTGAAAAACCACACGAGAACTACTATTATTGAAGCATCCTAAAATGTATATACATACATACATGCATGCATGCATGCATACATACATACATATTAAATGGAATCACTAAATAAGAGGGCAGACAATGCCCCAAGTAGACATCTTACATCACCAAGTAAAACCTACAGTTCCAGGAATGGGTTACATCTTCTTGAGTCATTGTCCAAAGAGGTTCTATGGAAACTCCTAAGCATTGCAGGCTATTGCCTAGGCTACTTGTTTTTTTCCACAACATAATAGTAAGGGCCTATTGCTGAATAGGTTATCAAACACAGAGAGGCATCTGAAATGTTGTCTAACTAGAACTGGTCTCCTACTGTCTAGCATTCATGTTACTGGAAGGTACTTTCTACACTATCAGAGAAGAAAGGCAATCATGAATATCTCCAGCTACAAATCCTGAGAACTATAATAGTGACCTGCCTGTAAGATATTCTAGTGAAATAGTGGCACAAAAGTTAAGGGAGAAATCAACCACTTTTTGTTTGGGCTTGAAGTCCACTCCATGATATGCAAAATGACGCCACTAAAATGGCTAAGAACCTGAAGTTAGGTAGGTCAAGGACTTAGGGGCAAACCTACTACAACTATTCTGCTAAAGGAACATAGCAATAAAATAACTCCTAATAGCTTTCTGTTATGCTCATAGACCAGTGCCTTACTCAACCTTCATCAGAAAAGCTTTTCCTAGCAGGATTATGAGATTCAACATAGAAACCCACAGCTGGTCATTGTGCAGAAAGCCAGAGACATTGGAACATTCAGTTCTAAATGGAAGTTTTTCATCAAAGTCTTCCCCTTCAAAGCCTCAGGGATCTTGTGGAAGAGGAGGCAGAAAGACTATAAGAGTCACAGGTGATGAATGGTGTCTTCCAGGCACAAGCATTGCGATGTACTTATAAACCCAGAGACACTGTGGCAGTATGTTCAAGAACTTTTTAGATCCAAGCTAGACATGTTCCCAACACTGAAACAGGGAAATGGACACTGGTTCCCTAACCAAGAAGTTATCTGCAATTGATAACTGGTGTGCAAAATGAAAATCTGTTTTCTCCTGTAGAGATTCACTGGGTATATCAACTACACTCCTGGGTATATCAACCACACTACCCAGAAATTGTTGTCCAACACAAATTTAACTCAATAGTGTTTTTAAATTTTTGTTTCATTTTGGTGTTTTTAGCCTATTTATCTTTTTGAGTTTTTGTTTGTGGTGGCACACTTTTTGGAACTGCCAACCCCCAAATCATGACACAGAGAGTTACTATGAATGCTAAGCCTTAGCTTATGCTTATTTCTGGCTAGCTTTTCTATTTAACTTTAATTAACCTGCTTCTCTTCATCTACATTTTGCCTTGGGGCTTTCTACCTTTCATTTATTGTGTATGTCCTACTGTTTGGCTGCCTAGGGGCATCTGTTTCTTTTTCCCTCATTCTCTCTTCTTTCACTCAGGCCTAGATACCTCCTCCTATTTACTCTCTCTGCCCACCAGCCCCACCTATGCCTCCTCTGCCTAGCTACCGGCCGTTCAGCTTTTTATTAGATCAATTAGGTGCCTCAAGCAGGCAAGGTGAAATACCTAGTTAAACAAATCTTTACCTAGTTAAACTAATGCAGCATAAAAAAGCAACACACCTTTACATAATTAAACACATGCAGCATAAACAAATGCAACACACTTTTATACAGTTAAAGTAATATTCCATACAAGTTTTATTTTATTTTATTTTTTTAGGGTATTCATTAGTTACACAGGCTTTTTTGGTTTATTTTTTAGGAGAGAAAAAGAATACAAAGTTGGATGGGTTAGGGTATGGGGGCAATCTGGGAGAATTGGGGAAGGAAAAACATTACAAAATTATATTGAATGAAAAATATTAAATAAAAAGATTGGTCAAAGCAATAACACACCAAATCCAAATCTACTAGACAACAAGAAATAACAAAAATCAGAGGAGAAATTAGTGAAATAGAAACAAAGAAAGCAGTACAAAGAATCAATGAATTCAACAACTGGCTCTATGTGAAGATAAATATAATTAAGAAACATCTGACCTCAAAACAACCCAAATTAATACAATCAGAAATGAACAGGGAAACATTATACTATACACAAAAAATACAGAATATTATAATGGAGTACTTTAAAACCTGTACTCCATTTAGTTAGAAAATACAAGAAGAATGGATAATTGTCTGGATTCATCCAAACCACAAACCTTAAACCAAAAAGAGACCAAAACTTTAAACATACAAGTAACAAATAAGGGGATCAAAGCAGGAATAAAATCCCTTGTGACTAAAGAAGTCCAGCCTCAGATATATTGAAAAGTGAATTTTATAAGACCTTCAAAAAAGATTAATAACTAATACTTCTTAAAATATTTTTTTTAAAAAATAGAAGTAGGAGAAGGACTTCCAAACTCTTATGAAGACAATATCATTCTAAAATCAGGTAAAGACACAAGAAAAAAAGAAAACTGGCCAATATCCCTGATAAACATAAATCCAAAAATTTTCAACAAGATACTTGCAAACCTTATTCAGGCTTAAATAAAAATGATCATACATAAGGATTCATGTGGCTCTATCAGAGAAATTCAGAGCATCATCCTAAACGGAGAAAAACCTCAAGTCAATCTCTTCAAAATAAGAAATAAGAAAGGGTGGCCCACCATTCCCGCGCTTTTTCCAATGTAGACTTTGAAGCACTATCTAAAGACAAGAGGAGGCACTTAAAGGGCAACAAGCAGAGAAAGAAGTTAAAGTTCCCCTGTTTGTAGAAGATAAGATACTATGCATAGGAGACAGCAGATGTTTTAAAAATGGTTAACAACTTCAGTAAAATGTCAATATGCAAAATCAGATAAAAGAATCAGTAGCTTTTCTGCACAACAACAGCATGTGTGCTGAGGAAGATTGTGAAAACACTCACCTTCACATAGCTACCAAGTAGGTCTAAGAATAAACCTAACCTTGGAGGTGAGAGATCCCTACTGCATAAAAAAATCTTACATGAAGGTGAATAAAGAGATTAATGAAAACACTAGAATATGAAAAGACATACCATACCATGCTCAGGGATTGGTAGAAATAGTATTGTGAAAAAGGCCATTCTTCTAAAATGAATTGGTAGATTCAGTGAAGTCTCAATTAAAACCCCTAAACATTTATCACAGAAATATAAAAAAATCTAAAATTCATATGAAACCATAAAAGTTGCAGGACTGTATAGCAATCTTCAGCAGAAAGAATAATGCTGGTGATGGGGTCTTGCCACACCAGATTTCATAGTCCTAGCAATTTCAGCATTTCAGGTTTCACATTGAGGTTTTTGACCCATTTTGAGTTAATTTTTGTGAAGGTGATAGGTATGGGTTCAATTTCATTTACAGCAATATAAAAACAAGATGGTACCATTACAGAAACAAATATGTAGACCAGTGGAAGAAAATAGAAGACTGAAACACGGGCACTTGTAATCATAGCCATCTGATATTTAACAAAGATATCAAAAATACACATTGGATAAAAGAGCATCTTCAACAAGTGGTGACAAGAAAACCAGTTGTCCAGATACACAAGACAGAAATTAGACCCATATCTACCATCCTAGGAAAAATAAACTCCAAGTGGATCAAAGATCTAAATGTGACCTCTAAATCAACAAGCCTACTGGAAGAAAACACAGGCGATCATAGAGGACAAGGTCTAGGAACGGACTTTTTACGTGAGACGCTATTTGCCCAGGAATTAATGTCAACAATTGGCAAGAAAGACCTCATGAAACCCAAAAACTTCAATACAGTTAAGAAAATAATAGAGAGAAGAGCAAACACCCCACAAAGTAGGAAAGAATCCTTTCCAGCTCTACATATATACAGGAAAATATACAGAATTTACAAACAAGTCAAAACAAATGATACAACTTTAAAATGGGCCATGAATCAGAATTGATAGTTTCCAAAAGCAGAAATAGAACTGGCTAAGAAATTTCTGAAGGACTGTTAAGCATCCTTGGTAATTAGAGAAATACAATTCAAATATTGTGTAAGTTTACTTCAGCATTTTAGGGTTTACATTACAGTCTTTGATCCATTTTGAGTTAATTATTTTTTGTGAAAGTGATAAATACAGGTCCAATTTCATTCTTGTACTACTTTGGGATTTCATCTTTCCCAGCCAGAATGACCAAAACCAAGAAAATAACTGACAGCAAAAGTGTTTACAGGGATATGGGGAAAGGAGAACAGTCATTCACATTGGTGGAATTGCAAACTGATGCAGCCAAAAAATTTATGGAAATCAGTGTGGTGAATCTTCTAAAAGCTAAAGTACATCTACCATATAACCCAGCTATAATATGCCTAGGCACATGCCCAGTAGACTTGGCATCTTACTCCACAGACACTTGTTTGGCCATGTCCACTGCCTCTCTACTCACAATAGCTAGAAACTAGAAACAAACTAAAGGTCCTTTAACAGATCAACAGATATTGAAAGTATGGTGCCTTACACATTGGAATACTACTAAGCTGAAAAGAAAAATAAAATTGTGACATTTGTAGGTAAATGGGTGGATCTGAAAAATATACTAAGTGAAGTAACCCAGTAGGAAGAAAGATAGATGTCATACATAGTGGTTTATTTCTAGATCCCATCTCTGGATCTTCAGATGTGACTATATCACCTGGAACGACTGCAGGTACAAGGAGAGTAAAAGGAAACCATGGGGATCATTAGAATAAGCCCATTGGAGGAGAATGGTAGGATGCAGGAGCTATGAAAGAGAGATGGGTAACATGGGGGAATACATGAGTGGGAAAAGGGCAGCATAGATGGGGAGAGAGAGAGGAGGGACAAACAACACTAAGAATGTTTGAGAAATCCATAATGAATCCTATTAATTTATATTTACTTAAAATTGTATATATAAGTGCTTATGTATACATATATATATTTTAAAGAAATTATGGCATTGAGTATGATGATGGTTCCCACCAAAAGCCAAAAAAAAAAAAAAAGGCAATTCCAGGCATATCTCCTTTTGAATTGTTGATCAGGGGATTCCATGACTCCCCCATTCCCCACAGAAGTATAGCCTATTGCTATTGTCCAGTTATTGAAGGGGAGACTTTAGCTAGTGTCAAATTTGCATAAAATTAGCCAGCACAAGGTCACTCAATAGGATGGAATTCATGCCTGAAACTGATGAAACCATAAACCCTAGATGAGAAACTAATGCCATTCCCCTAAACCAGTGCATTTTCTAATTATATTCTAAACATATAACCTTATACCCACAGATTACCATAGCTCCCACCTCTTGGGGTGATTGGAATAAGAATGGTCCCCATAGGCTCATACGTTTTAATGGTTTGTCCCCAGTTGACAGAATTGTTTAGGAAGGATTAGAAGGTGTGGCCTTGTTGGAACTGGTGTATCACTATGGGCTGGGGACACCAACTAACAGTCTGGGCAACAGAGGAGAGGCTACCTTGAATGCCCTCTCCTGATAATGAGATTAATGACTAATTCATATGACATTGTATAGCCTTCATCTAACAGCTGGTGGAAGTTGAGGCAGACACCCACAGCTGGACCTTGGAATCCAATTGCAGAGAGGGAGGACTGATGAGCAAGGGGGTCCACTCCAGGCTGGTGAAACCCACAGAGGCACCTGGACTGAGTGAGAGAGAGCTCTTGATCCCCAGACAGACACCTGGGAGACCAGCGTGGGACTGATCCAGACCCCCTGAATGTGGGTTTCAGTGAGGAGACCTTGGAAATCTATGGGACCTCTTGTAGTGGACCAGTACTTATCCCTAGCATAGGAATAGACTTTGGGAGCCCATTCCTCATGGATGGATACTCCCTGGGCCTGGACACAGGGGCGTTGGTCTGAGCCCTATCCCAAAGAATAAGACAGACTTTGAGGACCCCCCTATGGAGGGCCTCACCCACCCCTTAGGAGCGGAGGGTGAGTGGATGGGTGGGGTGTTGGTTGGGGGGGCAGGGGATGTGGGGAGGTAGGGGGACCTGGGATTGACATGTGAAATAGTTTTCTTTCTAGTTAAAATAATAAAAGACCATGCCCCCTCTCTCTCTGCCTCTCTCTCTGTCTCTCTGTCTCTGAAGTATGCTTTTTTTCCAACAATTTTGTTAGGCATTATAGATAAAGTTAAAATAATAAACTCTGAAGCAACAATCAGACAACATAGTCTTTGTCTCATCACATTCAGAGCATAAATAAATATCTGTATGTTAGTTACCATTGCAGATAAACAACATGACGAATGCTTTACTATAAGACAGGATGTAGATGGGGCTCCAGCCTCCAAACCAAGTTTGAGAACAGGCTACAGGTGCCGGGGAAACAGTGTGCCCTTACTGCGCAGAAGTACATGGCTGTGTCTCCAGGTTGTGTGGCTGAGATGTGCAGGGAGAGTTGTTTGGTTTTCTTATTCAATAAAACGGTAAGTCTTTGGCTTTGCTTTCTGTCCACATTTTCAAGAATGTCTATTATAAGTTGTGGACTCTCTCCAGCTTCTTGTTTGTTCCAAGAGAAGTATGAGAAAGCACTGCCTGTGTAAGTGCAGTTGATGATGGCACTGTCTCCCTCTTGAACACTCAGGGTAGAAGGCTGCTGCTCCACCTGCTCTCCAAGGCTCTCCGCTGCACAGAAAGAAAAACAGAAAGGATGGAGAATTCAGCAGTACTCTGCTGCATTCTCTTTGTCCATGGTAACTACAGGAAACTGTATAAAACGGATTTCCCCTGGATATATAAGAAATATACACCAAATACTTTCCCTTGCCCCCAAATCTCCAACTCACAGTCCATCCACAGACACAAGAATAGTAATAAAGTGTGAACAGATGTCTTCATTGTCTTCTTCCTGCCTGGGATCCTTGTAGACTTGCAATCTCTTGCCAAACCAGTTATTTATATTTCCAGGCAGTCTCATTTTCTCTAACAGTAACAGTAGCTTCTTGTATTATCTACCCAGCCAATAAGAAAACAAATGCCTCAGATCTCAACTATTCCTTCAGAACACAATGAAATGAGCTTGCCAAGTGCTTTTCATCAGCTGTGGTCTACTGCCATCTAGTGGCCACTTCTCTAATTACTGAATGCTGAGAATGAATGTTTTCTCTTTAGAAACATAAATCCAACTAAATGACCTTAGTCTAAAGACTACTTGCAAAGGAAATATGTAGAGATAGGAGGTGTTTTTTTCATGCTACCGAGTCATTATTTTAATTGGACAGAGATACATGCTCCTTGTGCTATTCAATGATGAGCTGGATAAAACATTTAAAATTTAAATGTCACTGTGAGGCATGAACTATGTTCATGATTCCAAACTGTGTTCATGACTCACAGTCCATCCACAGCCACAAGAAGAGGAATAAAATGTTAATGGATGCCTTTAATGTTATTCCTGCCTTGGATTATTGTAAACTTGTAATCTTTTTTTTTTCAGTCTCTTATGAACGGAAGGAAGAAAAATTTTAATTTTCAGTCAACTCTACCACAAATTTTCTGGAAAGTGGAGGGTTAAGTAGGAAAGGGGATGAGAGGGCACAGCAGAGAGTAGGAACAGATGGAGGAAGGGCTAACACTAAGGACGTTTGGAAAGGTGTGTGTGTGTGTGTGTGTGTGTGTGTGTGTGTGTGTATGGAAGGGTCCAAGAAACTGTGAGTAGTACCACTCATGAACAGGTGGTTCTGGATTGTATAAGAAAGAAAGTTGAGCAAACCATTAAAAGCAAGCTACTCAGTATCGCTACTTCATTCTGTTAGTCCTCTACTTCCAGGCTCCTGTTTTGAGTTCTGGCCCTCATTTCATCTCATGATGAAGTATAAACTCTAATTTGAAATAAACCCTTTCCTCCCCAAGTTCTCTTTGGTCCTGGTGTTTATCACAGCAATAGAAAACAAATTAGAGCAGGATTACTCCTGTTCCTCTTGTGTGCAAGGACCCATAACATTCTCTCTCATCGACTTACTCACCACACCCCCCAATGAAAAGTCTCAAAGGCTTAATGACCGTGGTGGTGAAGGAGGAATGAAAATTGTTCAACTAGAATAATTCCTGAGGAGACAAGGTCTGAGGAAAGAGGATAAAAAAGCGAAATAAAGCAGAATTAATGTTCATACAGGAATAGAATTAGAAAGTGGGGAAAGTAATGAAGGTAAAATATGAATAACAATTGAAGATTAGCTACAGAAAGGAATAAAACTAAAATTAAAAATAACTACACATCCTCCTCTACTAATCACTCCATCGTTTGAATCAGGATTTCTGCATGTTTCTCATTCCTCTAGAAATGCGTTTAGGAGAAGGTGGAGAAGCCTCATCAGCCAGGGTATGTATGTGCTCAGCAAATTGTCACTCAGAGCACAGTAGTACACAGCCGAGTTTGACTCTTGGACAAAGGCTTTCTGTAAGTGGAAGGAAGTGGATTCTCTATCATATGTAGCTTCAACACCTCAGCTGCTTCCCTTCTCGGTGGCCTTCGAGGCTCTGAAGAGGAACTGTGGACCTTCTCTGGGATACCGCACATACCAGAACAGGGCTGGGTACTGTCTGGTTTCATAGAACAGTTCACAGTCAGAGGAGTCCCTTTCAGAGAGTGTCACTTGACCTTCCGCCTGAGTCACAGAGTCTCCATTGCTTCCCCCTAAAAACAGAAATTAAAAACAATAATTCAGTTTGGGTCACCTTGGTGATTACCTGTATTTTGCCTCATAGGAAAAATGTACTTAAAATTTGCATCAATATCATAGAACAAGACAGAATCTCCATGTGTCATCCCACTCACCACACACTAATGAGAGTACAATCACTAGTCCTGGAGAAGAGTTCATTTTCTGAGCCACTGGCATGTGTGAATCTTAATTTCTTAAGTTAGGAAAGGGTAAGGTCATAGTGAAAGGATGAATGTGAGCCAAGAATTAAACAGGAAATGCACATGTGTTAGGTAAATTCACCCTTCCCCCCAACCCATTTTAGGCAATTTGCTAACCTCAGAAGATTGTTGACCTATATTCTCAAAGTCAGTGATGGAGTGGCACTCTTGGATCTTTTATTTGTCTAAGACACCTGCTATCCTTTGGATGGTGCTTCTGTAATTCTGAAGAATAGTTGTGATTGACTTATTTGCACTTTCACATTGTCTTACCTGGGAAATCCATTCCATGCCATTTCTAAGTTTCCTGTGTAGTCAGTTTGTGCTATGTGGTAATCCACTGGAAAAATCACACAAGCAAGGAATGTCAACACATGTTTAGTCACTACCAGATGCCTTTGGGTGAAAGAGACAAACATTTTCCATTGTGTTACCCTACACTTGTTCAGGTATCATAAGCCTAAAAGATAACTAACAGATGATTTTTAAATTAATACATGAAGGAGGCAAGGGGGTGGGAGGAAGGATGAGAGGGAGAACTGTGGTTACTAATGTAAAGTGAAATAAAAAATAAAAAATAGAAAAAAATTAATAAATTAAGATTGTTTAAAGGAGTATCACTATTGAAATATCCATTTGTTTCACATTTGAAACATTTATCATAAGAAACTCAACTTGATAAAGGTTTTGTGAAAAAAATGACAATTTTATACTACATGCATATTATTGGAAATATTTGAATATTGTATGTGTTACTCAGTGGTGGAGTACATAGTTTATTATGCTTGAGGCTTTGGGGGTCACTCTCCATCACCTCAAAAATAGTAATAATATTAATCAAGCCTCTAGTGGTTTGAAGAGAATGGTACCTATAGGCTCATGTGTTTGAATACTTGGTTCCCAGATGGTAAAACTAGGAAGAGTTAGGAGGTGTGGTCTTGTCTTGAGGCTTCAAAGGACTCAAGCCATTCCCAGTGTCACTTTCTCTGCCTTGTGGTTGTGTCTGAGGATGGATGCTCTCAGCCATTGCTCCAGTACCATGCCCCCTGCCATGCTCCCCACCGTTATGGACATGAACACTAACCCTCAGAAACTGTAAGCCACAAATAGACTCTTTCTTCTGTAAGTTACCTGTGCCATAGTGTCTCTCCACAGCAACATAAAATTAACTAAGACAAACCTACGCAACTTGTATTCCTAGAGAAATAGAGAAACTGAAGGTATTGAATATCTATGGAAATGAATGGAATTCCCCTTCCCCTGACATGTGATTGGCCTATGTTCACCAAGTGGATTCTGCCTTACATGTAGCTGCAGATCCATGGTTGTTTTGATAATATACCTTTCATGGATTTTGTTTCTCAACTGTGATTTCTCTATATCTTTACCTGTCAACATTATTTGCATAACCAATACAGTTCCATAAAGTCATAGTCACACAGGAACATATCCTCCCACAAAGTCATAGTCACAAAGGAGCATATCCTCTAATAAAGTTAAAGTTACACAGGAACATGTCCTACCAGAGTATTTTTCTGAAGAGAGTAAAGATTGAGCTAAATCTCATTCCCTGGGAACAGGCACAAATGGCCTGGCAGTGGATGAACAATACGCTCTTAACAAAAGAGACACTTTCCACCCCCACAGCGTTTGAACTGTGTGTTCACGAAGCAAAGACTCTGATGATAGATGCTGTAAGACTCTCAAGAGGATTCGAGTTCAGTGACCAACACCTATGCAGAGTGGTTCACAACCCCCTTTAATGCCCAAACCAGGAAATCCATGTCCCTAGCTCCTGAGGACACCTGCAGGCATTAACACACGCACACACACACACACACACACACACACACACACACACGCACGCACGCACGCACGCACGCACGCGCACGCACGCACGCACGCACGCACACGCACACGCACACGCACACGCACACACACTCATGCACAAGTACATACACATATGCATGCACACATGCTTATGGACACACACTCACACATACCATTAAAAATATTATTGTTTTCAAGATGTGCATTCCATCCAAAAGTGTTGGTTCCCTCCACGATTTCTGTCACCAAAGATCTCCCTTTTCCAGTAACAGCAGCCCCCTACTGCTTGAAGCAAAATCTACAACCTCTTCAAGTGGAGACACAGTCAGAATGCTTCTTACCTAAACGTCACTGAATGGGACAGGTAAATAAAAACTCTGCATACCTTATAGGAGGCTGAGGTTTTCTTTTTGTTCATTGTGACTCTTGGTTTTCTGAATTTCTCCATTGTCAAATAGAAAACTATGTGTTTCTGAATACAAAGTAAAAAATGCACAATATTTAGGAGGCAGAGAAGAAGCAACAGCCATTGTCTCCCAAAGACCATCATTTCCCAAGGATGGTGAAAAGCACTGGATACTGAGTGGTTTCATCTGGCTTTTCTTTTTCTCTATTCCAATCTAAAAACAAACGCACAGCTCCACAGTAACTAAATAACCATCACTGCAATACACCTCAAAAGGTAAAGGTACCATGTAACCCATCACAAAAACAGAAACCAGAATCATAAAATTCATCATAACTAAATGTAACTATGATGTTGCAATCTTTGAGGACTTGTCATTAACCCTGTTTGTCTCAAATAAAAGATTCTTGATTCCCTCTAGCCATAAACTATTTATTCCTACAGAGTCTGTTTATGTATTTTCCTCCAAGGACCAACTCTGTGTTAAACCTCTTCACTGAGTTATTCTAATATCCAACCTTGAAAGGGGCATTGAGTGCAAATAGTTTATTTAGGAAATATAGGCAGCAGTGAAGAGGGTTTTTAGAGGGACCCTAAAGGGATGAGGACCCAGTGGCTCTTCGACACTCTTGACAAGAATGGAAGTTAATGAGAGCATCTTCAAGAGCAAGAGCAACAAACACACGTAGTTTTTATTATTTGTATTCATTTATATGTATGTGCATGTACACAAAAGTACATGTAGGGATCAGAAGACAATTTGTGGCAGTCGCTTCCCTCTGTCCATCACATGGGTTCCAGGGATTAAAGTCAGCTTGTCAGGGTCGGTGACAAGCACCTTTTTCCACTCAACCATCTTGATGCACCTCACAGGGAAATATTTAGAAGTCCAGCAGCAAAACAAACCTCTGGGTGTCAGTTTCTGCTCCTCAGTATAAACAGGAAAATAACTAGAATTAGTAAATTCCTTGTGGGGTCTTTATAATAAAGGCATAGAAATTTCTCCTTGAACAGAGGGGTTTTTCAGATTATACTAATTGGGTAAATTTTATTATATATTAAATGCAAAGCCTACATCAAATTATATTTGTTGCATATAATATTTAGAAAGGATAATATAAAAGAAAGGTCAGAGGGTTCAATGCTGACCAAAAAGTACCTGAACAAATAATCTAAAAGTGGCAGAATTCAACAATGTCTTATCACCACTTCTTCAACTTAATTTGAATTTAATTTAGAATTTAATCAGTACTATAGTTGAAATTAGATAATAAAACTATTAATATCAGGATCTCAGAAACAGAAAAAATTTACAAAGCTTTCTGGCAGTCAAGTTGAGGTCTCATCAGATAGGCAAACATGCCAGAGGTCTTACCATTTTCCATAAATATTGAGAAAAATACCTGGGACTTGACCCTTTCTCACCCTTATGATTAGTGAGTTCTAGAATGGACTGCCACACAAAAGAGATGGAGCAGTCCGAGAATCATTGAATTCTTGTTTCTAAATATTTTCTATGATGCTTTTCCTAGCTCTCAAATATATGTTGACCATATTCTAACCACATATGTTGCATGTTTATCCTGTTTCATTAAGAGTCAATAGCTGATTATTTTCTTTTAACAACATTCTTGTAAACTCGGACCTTGCCAAGTCAAGGTAGTAGCTCTGGAATCCTGGTTTTGAGAAAACCTGAAGCTTGTTTTGATTTCTGTAATAATGCTAAGGGCTTACACTCCATGTCTTTAATACCTGTCAATGATCCCTTGTAAAAATTCTCAGAAAATTACAATTGAATAAAAGAATAAACAGGAGTACCTGCCATATAACTGAAGGTTATTAACTTCCTGCTCTAAATTGCTTATCAGTTAATTGTATAATTCAGGTTTCACACTTCTGTTAGAAAGAATGAGTAGGAATATGTAAAGCTGCACATATTGGCTTAGAATTTTAGGGCTGTTGAGATCACTCATGTTTTATTATCCTTGAAAAGTCTCATGGCTGAGCCTCATATCAGGGAAGAAATACATAAACCACACATGGGAAAGCACCACAGCTGTCAGTAGAAATGTATATTTTTCTCAGCAAAAGGAACAGAGGGTTTTAAGAAATCTTTTTTTTCTACAAGAAAAAATTATGTTAACTTTCTAACTCTCCTTTAGAAACCCTGTAAAAATAAAGGTCATCTGCATCACTCTGAATATTGCTATAGCAGCATGATTCAGATTCATAAGCTATATCTGGACTGTAAAAGAATTGTGGACACTTAAAAATTATATCACAGTGACTGCTGTAACTGTGACAGTAAGTATTGGTTCCTGTTTGTGACATGCTCCTTCTAAGTCTGGTGGACTGTGGTCTTGGTCCTCCTTGGCTGAACACTTGACTTGGGGGGAGAGGTGACAAAGGCTGACAAAGGAAGACTGAGCTGCACACAGGGCTGAAGCACCATCTTAGAAACATGACTGGTGGTGACCTACTGACCTTTGTGTATCCCACTTCTGACTGAGACTTCGATTTCTTCTGCTGGCACTGCTCCACCAAATGCCCATCAAAAGTGACATATTTCGTATTCTTAAATTGACATGATGCACATCAGGTAAAAGACTTTCCAATGTCTCCAAATTATTTTAGTAAAAAAGCATACTTCACAATCATCATTCAATGATATATCATTGACATAAATTTTAAAACCCAGAGCTACACTGTATAACATACAGTAGAAATAACATACAGTAGAAATGCAAAGTGCAAATTTGGGAAACAAAGTTCATCATCTTTGATTTCAGAGAATGAAAGGGAATAACATTGAGGTGAAAAGCAAGAACAATGAAAACTTTATTGATAAATGTTTTAAATTTTATTTCAAATTTTACATTTGACTATAACTTTATTGATTTAGATAAATATACTTTAGGATGTCATAATTTGTCAAATAGTAAATATAACTATCTAAAGCTTTGGGGTTTTCCACTTCTCATTTGTGTATTTATGGAACATTGGTCACACTTACAGAAGAAGAAATCATACTGCATTGATCACACATGATCCTGTGACTCAGTCATACAAACAGAATTCCTATGAGGTCACAGCTGTTCTTGCTCCAACTGTTCTCAGTTGAGACAGCCTGCTTCCCACAACAGTCAGTTTTTTATATTTTTGGTTGTGAGCCTAGCCTTTAATGGCTGAGCCACCTCTCCAGCCCAATAGTCTGTCTTGAATGAGCAGACAACATGAGGGATGAGAGGCTGCAGACTTGAATGTAGGCCCTTCCAACTGCACAAGATTCCTCTTTCCGATGCCCTCTAGAAACTCCAAGTGTTCCTCTCCTTCCTTGAAGACCCCCATTTTCCATGAGAGAGTGCCTGTCCTTCTATGTTTGAAGTAGTTTAATCTGTTGAGGTCAGACTCTGGCCTCTTTCCTGCCTTCTGTCTCTTTACTTTGTGCTCCAAATCTAACAAAGCAGCCGTGAGCAGGAGTAAGGATGGCATCCTACTTCTCTTTCCAGTTGCTATGACAACACAGTTTGACCATGATCACTTAGTAGGAAGAGGATTCATTTCACCTAACACTGCCAGGTCACAGTCCATCATAGCATGGAAGCCACAGCAACAGAAGTTTGAGTGAACTTGCCTCATCACATCCATAATCAGGAACAATGAGCATAGAATGCTTCTGTGTCAAGCTCTTCTCACTCTCTCCACTTCACTCAGTATGCAGGGCAGACCTGGAAAAGGTGCTGGTCATGTTCAGGCTGTGTCTTTCTACAGTGATTATTGAAATCTGCCACAGAAGCTCACTCTAACCTAATCCAAGTGCATTCTTATTGAGATTCTCTTCATGGTGATTCTACCCTGAGTCAAGTTGACTGAACATCACAGATGGAGAGTTTTTCTGAGGCTCTTGAGGCGGTGAGACAAGCTGTTACACTTCCCAACACTAACCTGCAGTCTGAAGCAGGAAGAAGCCAATACTTCTCCCTCTAGTGCACACTACATAGGCATCCACTGCAGTCATTGTTTATGTGTAAATGAGTTGTATCTTCAAGTCTCCTGGAGATAACCAGTCAGTAGAAATCATTAGGGAAGTCTACAAAACCACCAGTAGGGAAGCAACCATGTCTCAGCAATCATTGTATGGTTTGACCCTGCTATGTCACTTTTCCTGGAAGCTGTGACCAAATGTCTATACATGGCAGATAGAGTACCAATGACAGACCAAAGTAGTGATTTCAGAGAAGTCCATCTGTGAGAACTAATAATTTTATTTAGGTTACTTACAATAGAATGGATGATCAAAAGTCAATCAGCTACAGCCCTCCCCAGCATCTTACAGGTTTGTGTTCAGCTCCCCCTACAGCCCCAGACACTGTGCACTCAGAGCACAGAAGTACACAGCTGAGTCTCTCAGGTGCACAGAGGCTTTCTTCAGGTGGAAGGAAGAGTCGCTCTTCCTAAACTCAGCCTCAAAGCCATTCATGCCCTGAACAACTGGGTCTCCTGAAATGTACTTGAGGAGAAACTGGAGGCTGTGGCCATGGCGCTGCATGTACCAAAAGAGGTAAGAAGCTCCACCATAGGAATAGTTGCATCTGAGCTCTACTGAGTCCCCTTCGAAGATGGTGACATGGGCATCAGCCTGGGAAACTGACTGTGCTTGGACATCTCCTGCAAAATCAATGATAAAATCCATAAACATGATACAGATTTCACGGAGGAAAATATTCTTATTAAAACTCAAGTGAGAAAAACACTGATTCCTGTGCATCTATAAACAATGAGGAAGTTTTACTCACTCAGGAAAAATTGCATCCCCAGGAACAAGATGAGGACTGGAAGCATGGCTGAGCACTGGGAACACCTCTGCTGCCTTCCTGGAAAAGCTTGGGGCATGAAGTTCCCAGTTCTTGAAGATAAAATCCCAAAATGGCATGAAATAAAATAACCCTGCAGAAGTGGTCCTGGTCCTGGGAACTTTCTGACCTCTGACTGTCTTTACTTCTTCACTTAACAGATGTTCTAAGAACTCACCCAGATACAAGGAGCAACTGCAGCAGTGGAGGCAGCTAGTCTGTGCAGCATCGCCCTCTGGCGGCCAGTGCAGGATAAAGACTCTGAAGCAAATCCATGTGCTCTTTTTGTGTAGAGCACACCTCATGTTTCAAAGCTAATCTGTGCTGTGTTGAGTCCTAACCTAATGAAAATAGACCATGCAAAATGGAAGAGTAATTTTCTTTTGAAAAAATGGTCATATGATAAAACTGTTAAATTTGGAGGCCATTACCACTTGCAAGCAGCCCTGCTGCCTGAAACAGTCAAAATCCAGAGACTGGATCTTTAAAGTGTGTTTTGTTGAATCCAGGAAGCTAGGGAAGAATTTGCCTTCCCAGCATTTTCTCATTAGCGCACATCTTCTCTGTGTTCTGTCTTTAGAGTCAAATATTCAAGACAGAATATTTGAATAAAGTTTCTTCCAACTTCTGTTTCCAGAGAAATGGATGTTTTACTTGTAAGAAATCCTCTGATCCAGACAACAGCTACAGCAGATATAATTACCCACTTGTCTGCAATCTGCAGGTGTGCATCTGAGTGGGTCCCTGTGGCCGGCGCCAACTCACAGGGAGCTCCTGGGATTTTGTTCAGCTTTTGCTGTCACTCATATGTTCACCGAGAGCACAGAAATATTTTGCTAAATCCTCCAAATGAAAGGAAAGGTAGAGCTGATACAGTTGACTGATTTCTAGAAATAGACAGAATGTCAAACATTCTATGCACCCAACCAGAAGAACTCTGAAAAATTAAGGAAAATCTTTTTTTCACTAGGACATTCCTTATTCCAATAAAAAGTAGAAGGCGATCTCCCTTGACTCCTATGAACAATCCAGGGTGACTACTTCCCATTCCTGTCTGACTGCCAAATGATGGACTTGAGTCACGTTCTGGACCACAATGGAACCTGTGGAAACCATAACACAGTTGATTCTGTAAGGCAAGAGACAAAATATTGTTACACTTGGGATAAGAAGGACACAGAGACAAATGCAACTGAAATCACAGTTTGCCTTTTTCCTCCAGATCATTTTTTGCTAGATCCATGTGAAGCTCTGTATGCTGGGAACAAGGCTTCCTGCTTAATATTCCTAACTGTAAGGGAATCAGACATACCGGAAAGTCCAAGGCCACAAACACACACAGAAGGCTTGGAGGAAGCATGTGACACATATACCCCTACACAAATGTGTCTGTTGTGCCCAGGATCTGGGTTCCATGCACTTTCAGATTCCATACACACTCCATAGGTGGTTTGGATTTTTTAGTTTTCTTTATATTTTGAGATTATGGTCACAACATTTCCCTCTTCTCTTTCTTTCCTCCCTCCAAACCCAACCATATACCCTTCCCTATCTCTTTCAAATTCATGGCCTCTCATTTTATTAATTTTTATAGAGAGCCAGAACAATGCAAATCAATTTGAAGTCCACTCTTATCCTTCTGGCCAGATGGCTCTTGGATCTGAGATGTCCTTCCCATTTTCTCTCCCTCCCAGTCTCTATCTGTCTCTCTCTGTCTGTCTGTCTCTCTCTTTTCCCTTCTCCCTCTCTCTCTCTCCCTCCCTCTCCCATATCCTCCTCACCGCTCTACCCCTGCCCATGCTTAACTGAGAACAAACAAATCATTAGCAGTGTGTTTGCTGCAGATTCCTTCTTACAGAAGAAATCCACACTTGCTCTTGCTGTTCATATGCAGTGCCCTCTCATTGTGCCCCAACCTCAGCCATTACCTATGCAGACACATTCAGGTCAAACGCCCTTGGCTGACCTTTATAAGCCTTTGCTGTCAGTGAACATCCAATCAAAGGAAGTTCTGGTAGGATATAAAGAAAGTGACTTTGGTGAGATAAAAAAAGACATAGAAAATAGTAGTCTAAAATATGAAACTTTGCCTTTAAAAAATGAAATGAATTTATCAATTTCAAATAGAATTGTGAAGATTCAGTAACATTAGATAATCAGAAATAATAATGCAATATGGAGAAAAGACAAAAAAAAAAACCCATCATCATTTGGTCTGGATAGTCCTGGGATGACACACCATCAAAGAAACAATAGACTGGAGCATCTGCTGATGGAACTAGGCTGACTAATGATGGTACTTATCACACACACACACACACACACACACACACACACACACACACACACACACACACACACACCTACACACACCTTGAAAGGATTAAGATTTAAGAAAAGAGTAAAAGAAAATAGACGTGAAACATGGACTCCTTAGGGGAAGCACCAATGAAGCATAGCCCAGAGAAATAGAAATCATGAGAACAGCTTGGCCTAGACACACATTAGTATCTGGCAGTTTAAGTGGGTGGATGTTGGGCAGGCTAATGAAGGTAGTGTTGACTGTGGCCAATAGTCATGCCATTCTGAAAGAGAAGTTTTTCCAGCCTGTTTATGGAGCATTTCCTTTAGTGTTCTATTAGATTTCTGAACCACTGTTTGTCCCGTAGGATTGTGTGGTATTCCGGTTATAAACAAGTGGGGTGCAAATAATGTGTACCTCAAAGGAGCCAGACCAACTTTGACAAACAGATGTTTTTAATAGGAGAGTACTCACATGATGGAGTCAGTCCCCTACCACCAGGCAAACCATGTAACAGAGAACTGCCTGCGTGTGAACCTCATATTTAAGGTCTTACTACCTCACTGACCACGCCCTAATGTGAGTGGTCTACATCACCTGTGCCAGACTCCAAGAGGGGGTGGCTAACATTTCCACTACAGATCTCCTTGATGAGAATCCCTATGGAAAATTACCCAGAATCTAGTAAGGTAAGCAGTTAGCTGGAGTGGGTTCTGTGCAAGCAAGCAGTTTAACAGAAGCTAAAACAAGCATCTTGACCTTGGGTACTTAGAAAGGAGTTAGGTAGTTTTCCAAAGGATTTCTCATCAAGGAGATCAAATTCTATCAAGCCTAAAAACCTGACTTCAGAAAGAATACAAGATAGAGGAACCTCTGCACTGTTATTTTGTCACATTCTGCATTGGTTATATGGGCATGAGTCAAATCATTTACTCCTCTTGTCCTGGGGGGCACAGTTGGTCGTAAGGACCAGAGCTTAACTGAATTTTCTTGGTTCAATGTGGTTGGTGATGCAATAGAAGATGCAGGGTTCTACCATTAGCCTGATCAGGATAAGAATCAATGGGATGGCTAATACTGACAGTAAAGTGGCCAGTTCCAGGGACCAGGTAACAGAGACTGATACTAATTATCTGATCTATGTCTCCTTTCTTCCCTACTTTGAGGTTTTCTCTAATCATCTCTGATTGGCTGAAATAGAAACCATGGGTTTCTCCTAAAGCTATACACAATCCTACTTATGTCATCATGACAAGAGCTTAACCTCCTTGGGTTTCCAGAATTGATTCTATTAAAGAATCTACTAGTTTTTTTTTCATCTGGATATGGAGTCTTCTAATATTCCTAAGACCTTGTTGTGGTTTGAAAAGGTATGGATCCTATAGACTCATGTGTGTGAATGCTTTGCCCGTAGGGAATGGCACCAATAGAAGGTGTGGCCTTGTTGGAGGAAGTGTGTTACTGTGGAGGCAGGCATTGAGTCTTTTATGCTCAGACTATTCCCAGTGTGCTACACTGTCTCCTTCTGCCCCCTACAGATCAAGATGTTGAACTACTAGTTCCTTCTCCAGCACCATGTCTGCCTGCATGATGCCATGTTTCCTGCAGTGATGATAATGACTAAACTTCTGAATTGTAAGTTAGCCCCAATTAAATGTTTCACTTAAAAAGAGTTGCCATGGTCATGGTGTCTCTTCACAGCAGTAGAAACCATAACTAATACCTGGTCCACTTGTTGACTTGATTCTCTAAAATTTGATCACTGACCATAAGGGCCAATGTTCCTATTCTTGTTGCCTGAGCAGTTTTGGCTCCAGCAGAAGTGGAATGGGGAGAGGTGCACCTCGCTTCAAGAGCCTTGAAGCCTGGGGTTCATCTTAAACTGTGATCTCTCTCTTCTTCTCCATTATATAGGTACACCTGGGGCAGGAAGTGCACTAGCACACATAGAAGGGACTCATTGGAATGCCATGTAGGAGGCACATTTAGTTCAACCATTTGGGCATGCCCACCAATTGGTCTCAGGGGCCATAAAGTATCCCTGCTGATAATAATTTACCAGAGTGAAGTGAGTCTTTTAGGTCAAAGGTCCTGGACACCAGGCAGGTTCCAGCTCCCAGTAGGTCCCCCAGTGTTAGCTTAGACTTTTCCCAGTTACATTTGGTTTTATTTGCTGGTGGGATGATGGTGTGACTGGTTCCTAACCCTATGTAGAAATGGAGTCAAGTGTTCAGGCACAGCCAGCAATCCTTATCAATTCTCACCTAGGAGTAGTTAAGCAAAGGTTGAACCTTGTCAAGGGTAAAGAACATAGAAGGATTAATGATTCCATTTTTCCTCTGTTACCATGAAAAAATACTTTCTAGTATCATGAAAACTAGTCAGTAGTGGTGAAGGCACCGAATCATCTTCTCCATATTCAGTAATATTTGTATGTGTTTGTCTTCAGCAATGGTGCCTTGCCATCAGTATGTGGACAACAACCAATATCTTTGGCAATAGCCTGAACTGTTTCAGGGTTTGATTAGACATAACCCATTCCTGGACCTGGAAGTTCCACTCAGTGATGAATATATCAAGTTGGGGCATTGTCTCCCCCCCAATATTGGGTGACTCCACTCAGATTTCTTTCATATGTGTTTATATTTTAAGAAGCTCCTACCATATTAGGTTTCCATGCAACCTCTCAAACTGTCCTTAGTGTTGGTTGTCATTCCCTATATTCCATACCATGCTGCCACATGACAGAGAAGTAGTGGGGACCACTCTCCCAAGTTCACAATTTCAGGGCTGGCTCACCCACAACTCCACCACCAGAGTTGGCTTTACTGAGCTGCCCAGGCAAGGTGCAGTTCCTGTTCTCCTGGGTGCTGTGCTGGTGAGGGGTAGGAGTAGCTCTCCCACTCTTATGACCTCAGGACCAGCTCTCCCATCCACCTCAGGCATAGAGGGGCCAGGGAGGGCATCTCTTCCTGCCCATCCACCATATGGCAGATGAGGGGCAGGGCCAGATCTCCCATGCTCATGTTCTCCAGCTGGCTCAGCTGTGCCCCTGTGGACAGAGTCAGCTCCACTGTGCTGCCTATACAGGGGCCACTTTCCCAAGGGTTGCAGCTGGTAAGGGGTAGGCCATCTCCCTTGCCTGCTGGAAGTGGTAAGGATGAAGGGGGAGAGCATCTGTCCCTCACTCCCACCACCACACCACAGATGAGGGAGTTTGCACCACCTATGTCCCTCTCATGCCCTCAGGGCTGGCTCACCTGAGCCCCGGTCTACTGGGTCAATTCTACTGAGCCACCCAGGTGAGGTTTAGGACCTTCTATCCTGAGTGCTTCAGCCAGTGGGGGACAGGGCCAACTCTGTACAGCTCTATCCTCTCTGCCTTGGGTGGTATCAAGACCCAGGGACATCAAAAGAGACCATGGCTGCATCAGAGACATGAACCCAGATGTGGTCCTCAGCAGCATCCCATGCTCAGACATCACCATGGCCCTGGGTGTCAATTAAGCCACCCACCCCATCCCACTCCTCATCTCTTCCCTCTCTTCATATATGTCTCTGTCCACAGGACATGAACCATTCTGTGTGTGTCTCTCTCCCATACTACACCACATATCTCATCAGGCCATCTGTCTAGTGCCAGAAAGTCCAGTTGGGCCTATGCTTTCCCCTTTGAGCCCATCACCCCAAGCCTGAGTGTGGGTCTCCTTGGAGCCTGGAAGGACAATGCTTTCTCATCACAAAGAGGTCCTACTAGTGCCCAGCTTCATGGTACCATTCCTGGTTGGCATGGAGGTGTTTATGGAGTGCTTTCATGATCCTTTAGCTAGAAACCCTGGGTTGCATGAGTCTGAGTCCTGACCTCCCCAGCTGCATGGTGTGGGGTGGAGCTGTTGCTCAGGATTTTATTCTTTATGCCTAAGGAACATTCTTCTGTGTACATACAATATTTTCTTTCTGTGTTCATATACTAACTGGAGAGCTGATTCCACTAATGAATTGCAGCATGCTGGTTGAGGGGAAGGAAACAATCATGGGAGGAAGCACACTGGGATTATATTATTTCAGCCTCCTAAGAAGTCTCAAGAGAAAATGACAGAACTCTACACTGTTGTCACTCAGGTGAAGGGTGGGGGCTGTTAAAGGAGCCTGTGGCAATCTGGAGTAGAGGAAATTTTCAACAATGACACAAATGGGACTACTTGGACATAAACACGCTTATATTTTCATGAGCTCTGTGCTTATGTTTTCTGTACTTGTGTTCTAATGTGTTTAAAATTAGGAGAGGGAAAGAAAAATACAGTCTTCAAAACCATGAGATAAGTAACAGAACCATTAACATCTTGATAATAAGCAAGTTATTCCTTGTGGAAAGGCCTGGATAAAAAGTGTGGAGCCTGGGTTAACATCATAGCACTGCTTTGTTTTATAAATGTATGTGCTTTTAATAAAAAAAATAAGTTTTAGAAGGAAAAAAGAAAGTGCCAAAATATGAAGAAAAGATGTGCTCTGACAGTATCCCCTGGCATTGTTAAACTGAAGGACACTAGTTTTGAATTGATATTAATGAAGACCAGTTTAAATGAGAAAATAAAGGTACTAACTACATAGAATTCTATCTCATAACTTGAAGATAACAGATTATACCCATGGCATTTGTGGTCTAAAAAAGGACTATGCTAAAAACCATCAAGATTTCACTCATAATCACATGACATTTATTATGAACATTATTATGAACAACAATAATATTTCAGAAAAAGTGTGTGCACCAGTGCAGTCTCTTTCGACAACACCCAATACTAGAATCCTGTTGTTCTCTATCCTAGCTGTATCTTTGAGAGTCATGTAAGGGAAACAATGTAGACCAATGCCCATGAACAGGCAACTGTCTGGGCAGAGAATGAGATTGACAGGCATATCTGTCCTCTGGTACATCACAGGTTTATTGTCGATGACACTGCTTGGAAGGAGCTCATGAATATGGGGTAATTACTGGTTTGTGAAGAAAAAAATGACAAGGAAGCTTTTGCACTTGTCCTGAAGCCCAGGGCTTAGAACAGATGCCTGAGAGTGCACAGAGGTCTTCAAGCTTAGAAGAAATTCTGTGTGGAGAGCTTGCCTTCTTAGGTACTACGGCTTTAAGCCTTTCTGTTTTCATTCACAGAAAAAGATATAAGATGATACAAGCTGAAAAGGAATCCTCTGGGCATTTTCCCAAGATCTTGCTTAACCCGTGTTGTTCTGTGTAGCTACGGTGTATGTCAGTACCACCTTCATCCTGGAATATCAGGGTATCAGGACTCCGACTCCTGTATCTTTTCCTTGCAAGACTGATTAGGAAAATAAAGTACAAAACCCCACAAATTTGAAAGAAATCTCTTACATTTCCAGTAGACTCTTACTGTGAAATGACGTAAGCACCATTCTACCCTCTATTGGGATCTAAGAAACAGCTCTGAGGGTTTGTGTCAGGGCTGCAGGTGCCGGCTGCACACTGTGCCTCTGTGGCACAGAAGTATGCAGCAGTATCTTCAGGCCGGGCAGCAATGATGGACAGGGAACTGCTCTGGGTGGAGGTGTTAAGGGTCACTCTTACTCTTCCACTCTGTTTCTTTTTCTCATTTGATCGTATTAAGATTATCACGGCAGGGCCTTTGCCTGAGTCCTGTCTGTACCACTGTAGAGCTTCTATGGATGTTTTGTAACTGCAGTTCATAGTGACACTTTCACCCTCCTGGATGCTCAAGGTCCAAGGATTCTCTTCTCCTTGCAGGCTATTCACCCCTTTGTAGAAACACAGGCCACAGTACAGGAATCAGTGCTTACATTTTCAAACTGCATCCCAGATTAATAAGAAGTCTTCATCTCCCATGTATATGGACTATGAACTTTGCTGTCCCTGTTATCCTCACCAGAAACCCAAACTCACTTGTCAGTTGAAGCCATAGTGTCAACAACGACACTCCCAGGAGTCTGTCCATTCCTCCCATTGAACAGCAAATCACAGGAGATGCAGTTCTGGGCCTGATCACAAGTTTGTTTCTGAGCATCTGCCTTGAAAAGCCTCAGAAGCAAGTTCAAACACCGCCCTCCCCACCCCCTGTCTTCTTCTCTCCCCAACCATCTCACCTCCACCCTCCTCTCACCCATCTCTCTGATTTCAAACTCTGAGAGTGTGAGGAAGGGGAGACCTGACATCTGGTGGTGGCCCCATAATATTGCTAAGAGAGCATGACCTGCAAGGGTGAGGAGTGTGCAGAGTTACAACCGCAATGCTTTCTGTTCTTTGCCCTTATTAAACTCTTGTTAGATTTCTTCAGCAACATAGGGAAACAGAAGGCCAAAAAAGAGACTAGAGCCTGATCGCCACAGTGAAGGACAGAAACTCTTCTGTAGGCAAAGGGCGGGTCTGTGTGATGAAAGGATGGCAGTGACTCTATAAGGGTGGGGGACAGTATTGTTTGTATCCATAAGTGGCTAGAGCAGTCCTAAAGTCTTTTTCCCTGGGTTTCCAAGGGGTGCAGCCAAGGGGTCTCAGGGCAGTTCCAGGTGCTAGGGCTCCCATTCTGTATTTTTTCTTTTTGTTATTTCTGTTACTTTTGTTTTTCATCATTTGCTCATCTCAGGATCTTATTGGTTTACTGAGATAATGGTTTATTGTTTGGGTAAATGACATATTATTTCAAGGGATCTCACGATTATTTTGGCATCCTCACTGTGTGCAATATTCCTTTAGAATCTCCTGTAATGTCAATGTGGATATCACAGATAGTCTTACTATCCTTGGGATATATATTTATGTTCTTTTATTTGAAAGGATTATTTTCTAGATATATTAATGTTGGTTGAAACTCAGTCCTTCTTTCTTTCTTAAGACCATCGGTTTATTTTCTTTTTCTATGAACTTGGAATTTTGACAATCAAGGCATGAAGTAAGGTCTGATGTATACCTTCATTTTACTATCTATGTCTCTGTATTATCATGACCCTCAGCATCTTGAGAGTTACTATGAAGATGGGCCAGAGACTCTGAACCACAGCCAAAGCAAGCACATAGGTAGAGCTATGCATGAAATAGAAATGTAATTTATGGAGACTAATAACATACCTCCTAAGAATAGAGACACGGAATCAGTGTGGCAGTTCCTCAGGAAGATAAGAATTAATCTCCCTAAGACCCACCACTCTTGGGCACATACCCAAAGAATGTTCCATCTTACTATAGCAATACTTGCTCAACCCTGTTCATTGTTGCTCTATTCATAGTAGTCAAATATTAGAAGCAACACAAAAGAATAAATAAAGAAAATGTAGTGCATGTATACAATGGATTATTATTCAGTCATTGAAAATATGGTGTCATGAAAATTGCAGGCAAATGGATGGAACTAGAAAAAAATCATGTACCTATATGGCCATCTCTTGTCACCAAATGAAGCTTCTAGTATCAGGACTGGGTTACTTGTAATTGAGTTGTTGGCCAAAGGGCCCCACAGGAATCCCAAAACAATCCAGTTTGTTGCCATAACAATAGATTGTTCCCCACAAACTGACAGTAAGGCCCCATTGCTGAAGACAATACCTACACAACTCATTGAACTTGCAGAGGTCGAGCTGATGCCTACGTAGATCCTTCAGTCCTATGTTACAGCATTTTTGCAACAGTAGCATATACTCCACACCCTCAAAGAGAAACATAAACATCAACCCAACCACAAAACTTTAACAGCAGTGTACTGTCTCAAAGATATGCTAGGGTAATGGTAGCCCAAGGCTTGTGGGAATAACCAACTGATGTCCAATTTGACTTGGGGCCCACTCATATGTAACCTATACTGGACACTGTTTGGGTGACCAAGAATCTGAGACTAGGTAGCTCTGGGACTTAGGGTAAAACAAAACAAATAACATTGATATAAAATAAGGGTTGTGATGAAATGACTCCTAATTATTTTCTGGAATACTCATCCATCAGCACCTTGTTCAGCCATCATCAGAAAAGCTTCCTCCTGCAGTAGATGGGAGCAAATATAGAGATCAATATTTAGAAACTACATGGAAACCTTGAGATACTCAGTCCTAAATGGAATGTCTATATCAAATCTCTCTCCTTAGAGCTCAGCAGACTCCTTAGAAGAGGAGGCAGAAAGAATGTAAGAGTCAAAGGGGATGGAGGTCACCAAGGGAACAAGTCCCTCTAAATCAACACAGGCAAAGATCATATGAACTCAGAGACTGATGCATTATGCACAGGGCCTGCACATGTCTTCACCAGGTCCTCTGTGTATATGTAATGGCTTCCAGGCTAGTATTTTTATGGGAATCCAAAGTGTGCCAATGAGTGGCTTTCTGAATCTTATTCCTTCTCTTGGGTTCTTTTCCTTCTGTTGGTTTGTCTTATCTAACTTCAATGTGATAGTTTTTCTTTTATCTTATATTTTATTTCATTATATATGCACATATATTTAGTAAATGAAAGGCATTCACTAGAGTAGAAATTAACCACTGAACTATCACTTATAGCTTCTGGTAGGGGGAAATCATTTTTCTCCAATGGAGTCACAGTGGCTAGAACAACCACTCCAGGACAGGCCTCATGTTCAAGAGTAGATGGCCAGCATATAATGGACTCCATAGGTTCTTTATGTGCTTATATTTGGCTACAATTTTGTGTGTGTGGGTGTTGCTTGTTTGTTTGGTGGGAGGCATTATTTTGTTTTCTTGGTTGGGGGAGGTTTGGTTGTATGTGATTTTTTTTTTTGTTGTTTTTTTGTTTTTGTTTTTGTTTTTTTTTTTGAGAAAGAACTTAAGTTGACTGGGTAGGAGGAGTGAATCATGACCTTGAACTAACTTCCAGAACTCTGTCAACATTCCAACCAGAACTCACATATCTGAAGATTCAAAGTTATCATTCACAGATGAGAGAAAACATGTGATACTTTCTTTCTGGGTCTGCATTACCTTGTTCGGTATGATTGATTACAGCTCCATTGTGTTAATGTGTTAATGCAACATGTTCTTTCATCACTTGATAGACACCTAAGCTGTTTTCTTTCATATGTAAGACGAGGTCATTTAGTCAGTTTTATATTAGAAATTTTACTACGCCATGCTTCCAATTAAAACTTTCAGATTATACATATCTATATCTGTTATATCTACATAATTCTCACTAAAATGCAATTAAGATGTATTAACAGGATGACTCTAAATTCATAATGACCAAAGTAATAAAACAATGAGATATGCCAGCAATTTCTATAAGGAGAAGTAGATTTGAGCACACTGGTGAATGAAGCGTAGAAAAAAATGTGCCCCAATGAACCATGCAGAGAGTATAGAACAAACGTAAGTAAGTGAAACCTACTTCTTAGGGCTATGGAGAAGAACCTGGCAGAAAGCAAACAATTACAACAGAGGGTGGGAGGGATGAACATGAAGGGAAAGTTTGAAGGACAGTGTGACTATCTAGGATTATTGTGACCATCCCTCATGTGTCCATGCTGATGCTCATCTGTGTGTGAGAAGCACAGCTAACCAGAATTCCCAAGCCTTTACCCTTGAAAAATTGAACGAAACACTTATGTATGCTAAAGAAAATAATGTTAATAATTTCCACAATTAATCCATTTTCAATTTCATTAGAGCAGCCGAGTTGGCAGGGTCTGTTCCAGACTAGATTGAAAGCCTCAGTGACCCTGACTGATGCTCTCCACACCTCCATGGTTCACTCAGGGCACACACATCAAAGTTCAGGACAGGAATCAAGTCTTCCTCGGAGCTTACTACACTAACAGTAACACAAAATCTCTCTTTGATCTCTTTTCCCATATAAGTTTATTTTGTTATTGTTTCAGCCATTTCTCACACTCTGAACTCTGATTCTGCTTTTAGCCCATCACACATGTAATTGTCTAATCTGGGAGTGTGGTGCAGCTGAGAAAAGCAATGCAGTGAAAGCTATAACTAAAACAGTTTCTAACTAATAACTTTCTCAAGACACTTTTGAACTCCTTTCTTTACTTTGCACTGTTTTGGCAGTGTATTCTAGATATGACATCAAAATATCTTGAGAGTCTAAGGAAAAGTAGTTATTACTAACAGTAGGGGAGATCTGCTAATGTATGAAAACATTTTCTTGTAATGATGTGTGATAAAAATCAGAACCATTGAATGAACTTGGGGGAAAACTTCAGAGAGCATATTCACGGTGAATATGATAATTGAGGACCCTTTCAAAATTGCAATTTAATAAGTGATAAATGGAGATACTTATGGTGGCACAAGCCTGTAATTCCAGAACTCGGAATGGTAAAACAGGAGAATCCTGATTTTTAAGCCAGTTTAGCCTCCAAAATAAAATGCTGTCTCAAAAATAAACAAATTAATGAAAATAAATATAGGAAGGCAACAAGTGAGACAGTTAACTGAGCAAAGAGACAGACTACAAAGGAGAAAAATCCTGTGAGCTATTCATATGACAGAGGATTGAACCATTAAATGACAAATCAACAAAAAATGAGCCATAGATCTGAACAGAGAGTTCTTAAAAGAAAAAATACAAATTGCCAATAAGTGAACCATTGAACATTCTTAGTCACTAGTGAATGGAAGATAATATAATTTGGTGCTTCATCTCACCCATTAAGAATATCTATCATCAAGTAATCAAATTACAGAAAATGCTACTGAAGATGTTGGGAACTAGGGAGCCTTCACTCACCCTGTGTAGAAGCACAAACTCATGTAACAACTATGGAAATCAGTGTGACGCATTCTCAGGAATCTAAAAGAGGAAGTGTTGTAGGCTGCAGCATTTGTAATTCCTGGATGTGTATCTGAAGGACTCTGTATCCTACTGCAGAAACAATTGTTCAACCATGTTTATTGCTGCTCTATTCACAATTTCTAGGAAATGAAGCCAGCCTAGATGCTTATCACCAAAAGAATAATGAGATTTTGGTGGAGATTTTATATTATAGATTCGAAACACAGTCAAATGAATGATGCATGGTGATCAGTGTCTAGGGGAACTGTTGAGAGAGGCTGCAGGGAAAAATGCAGAGGGCCTTTTACCTCAGGTGCATTTTGTTTACTGGACTATTCTTGGACATGATTTTCTGCCCCTTGTGTGAAACATTTGCATTCAATTTATAAGACATACTTAGGTCTTTTAGCTATAACACAGATGCTATATCATAGCTATAGAACACAATTTTCAGTGTACCTTGAATATGGATATGCCTTCTACCTTGTTTTCAATGTTCCCCATGTATAATCTATAGTATGTGCCAGGAAATTGTGTTTAAACTGGTCTGTCCTCTGAAAGTTCTAGGAAAAGCCTTCTATGTTAACTATTTAACATATGCTTATTGGAGTTTATTTACATGTTTTTCTGATCATGTTTTGCTGAAAAAAAAAAACCAGACTTCTTTGGATCATTATTTTCCCTGTTAGGTTTGTCTATAAAAGTACACTCAAACTGATGTAGGGTTGTCTACAGCATTAAACTGCAGTCTGCCCAATTCTTTCGGGTCCTCAGATACCAGGTCCAACAGACAAGATCTGCACAGGTCATCCAGAAAGTCAACAATATATACATATACATGAATATTATTCATCAATAAAGAAAAGTGAAATGATAGAATTTGCATAAAAATGGATGCAGCTTGAAAATCCTATATTGAGTTATCCCAGCCTCAGAGACAAACACATGCAAATCATAGCTTGTAAATTTATCTGTATGTATTATGTGACAACCAGTGTGTGTAGCTATCAGGAAGCTACTCATCTGCCCACAAGAGGGAGAAGCATTAAGAAGGATGAATGGGAAGGGAATATAGCTCATGATCTGAAAGTGGAAGAGGGTATTCTGGGAGGATGGGGGTTTCCTTAAGAATGGGGAATAAGGAGATGCAGGAGGGGATAAGCTCGGGGAAGGGTCAACCAAAAGTAAATATGTATGAAATTGCTCTAGAGAAATTAGCTACTTCATAAGCAAGTTTTTCAAAATTAGAAAACAACTATTTACTTAATTGAAAGATTTTTTAAAAAAGCAAGCAGATCAGAGTGCTGAAGAGATGATAGTGGTCTCTATGACATGGCATGAGATGAGTCCCACAGTCATGTGTATGTTGTTTTGGCACATAAAGTGTGTGTACACGTTTGTAGAACCATCAACATAA
This sequence comes from Cricetulus griseus, assembly GCF_003668045.3. NCBI lineage: Eukaryota > Metazoa > Chordata > Mammalia > Rodentia > Cricetidae > Cricetulus > Cricetulus griseus. Next base: position 208,192,718 of record NW_023276807.1, on the reverse strand, counting down.
GAGATGAGTGGGAAATATTCCAGCCAAACTATTAGTGTGTCTTTCCCTTTAAGACTGGTTATTTTCAAAATGTCAAAATACTTTCTCAATCAATGAAACCATCTCTACTCTTGCTCTTATTTCCCATTGCATATAGAATAGAAACAGTTTTTCCAGCCTGTGGTCTGTATTCTATCAAGGTTTAGGTGCAGGCTGCAGGTGCCTGGGGAGCACTGTGTGCTCACTGCACACAGGTAGACAGCTGAGTCACTGGTCTGGGAGTCTCTGATGTGCAGGGAAAGATGCAGGCTGGCTTTATTGAGATGAGCTGTGAATCTGCCTTCTTCCTTTTCACCATTGGACATGATCGACACAAGCAACTCCATGCCTTTCCCGGGATGCTGTCTGTACCACCAGAAGTTCCAAGAAGCACTGTCACTGAAAGTGCAGTTGAGAGAGGCCACAGCTCCCTCTGGGACACTGAGGGATTCTGGGGTCTGCTGTACTTTCTGCTGACTGCTCACCCCTATGCAGAAAGACAAAGGTCACACAAACGGAACTGGATGCTTATGGATGCTAAAATCCCAGAATGGCTTTTCCATGGGCTTCCCACCTCCTTTTGTTTCTGCATGAGAACATTAGTATTTCTACCCTCCCTCCTGATATATGTGAGGGCAACACCCTCACATATTGTAATTATATGTTCCCATAGAAATGGTCAAACTCACCCCTCAGTTGAAGCCAGAGCACCACTATCAAAATGCTTAAGGAATGCATTACTGTTTTCACTGAAGATTCACCAAACGGACTGGCATTTAGCAAGTTCAAATTCTTCTCCTGTAGATGCATAAAAAAAGCCAAACTGTTCATCCAATTAGAAAGAAGGTTCTAGTTTTCACTGCCACATCAAAAGCCCTCCTCCTCCCTCTAACCACCCCCACAACACACAGAGAGACAAAGGATCATGGGAGAAATTGCCTCTGGATCTCTGAGAAGATACTGCCATCATGTGGATTCACCTTAGTGTCAAAGAAATATTTTAAGTGCAGAATTATGTAAACTATTAAGCTTCTTATGTAAACTATTAAAACAAGGAGTAGTTTAGTTAGATGAGAAGTTTAAGACATTTGTTCAAATTTATGCATGAGTATACTTACACATTTTTCTCCAGACGGCAACTTATTTTCAGAAAATAAAGGTTATTTCACCAGTCACTTTTTGTAATATTTCTGAAGAACCTTTCATAGTAAAATAATAGTTTATGTTCTTTATCTCTTCTTTGTATCAGCTCATACAACCCTGTATTGTTAGTTTATAATCAATATTAAATTTTCTGTAATTAAAGAGATCTGCTTAAAGCAAAATAGCTTTAAAAAGAGGCTTAACACACATGACAAAAGCTCACAGCCTAGATATATTTTATTCATGTATTTGTCTATTCATTCATTTCTTTTTGTACATGTTATGTGCATATTTGTGTTTGTGTGTGTGTGTGTGGGGGGGTGTATGTGAACACATACCAGGTCCTCTAGAAGTTAGGGCTGTGGAAGAAGCCAGTCAAGTCGGTCTCTTTCTGGGGCTGAGTGGGATGGTGAGTGTCAGTGACTCAGATCCCCTCCTAATTACCAGAGATAACCACACTGAGTCGGGAAACCTGTTGAATCAGGGTCTCTGTTTACTGCATCAGGCAGGTACTTATGTAGGGTTGAGGAAGTGGGTGGGGACCTCAGGATAGGGTGAGGTGTAAGGGCCAATAAAATTTCACCATGTTAGCAGTATCTGGGTAGAGACAGTTTGTCTGAGTCACTTCTATGTGCAAGTGATAGTCCAAAGACAAGTCGCCAAACTCTAGCCAGGCTCAGGAAGTTCCACTAGGCCTTCTGTAGGGGCCTTTTTAGGCCCAACAGCTCCCCATTTTGTTTTTTGTAACGATGATGGAAGACATGGCCCCTGTCTTAGGTTGTCTCCCACCTGGAGATCATTGAGAATCCACTCCATGACTTGTCTAGGTGGTCCCACCTATCTGAGACCTTAGCTGTCACTGTTCAGATGGAGGACAGGGGGAGGGATGCTCATAGGAGGATGGCCAATCATAGGAGGAGTACAACACCTGAGCAGTGAACCTGTGATAATATACTTTGATCTGATGAAGTTTTACTGCCTCTAACCGTTGGCAGATGAATTGTATGATCTTACTGAAAGGACAGAGTAAGGATAAGGAGGAGAGAAAGGAGAAGGAAAGGTCCAAGTAGAGGGAGAAGGTAGAAAGCCATTTAGGTCTGTCCACAAGGGTTGTCCTTGAGGTCCTGACACCTCCTTTCCAAGTCCTCCTGGAGTCTCTTAATCTTGTCTCGAACAACCCCCGACTTACTGGCATAAAAGCAGCACTTTTCCTGTAAAAATAAGCATATCCCTCCTTTTTCAGCTGTTAGTAGGTCTAGTCCTTGTCTGTTTTTCAGAACATCAGCCAGATAGTCTTGCTGTTGTTGGAGGTCAATGTTGGGGTTAGCCACGGCCTTTATGTCAACCCCAGCAGTCCCAGTGGCCATTCCCACAGTTATTCCTAACCCAGTGAGTAATTGTATCATTTGTATAGCTCTTTTGGGTCTCCCTCCAATGTAATCAAAGGAGGGTACTAGAAGGGCCTCATCTCTGGGGATGATATCTACATCAGGGATTAAGGTGGCCGGGGCACATAGGCCCATCCAGTTGGTGGGTAGGAAGTCATAGGCCATCCTGCCCCTGCAGGCAAAGACCATCTCTGGAGGTGGACAGCACTGCATATTGGACTCAGTTGTGTTGAAGTCCCCATGCATTGCACCAGTAGGGAACTTTCTCTGTAGGCATTTTCAACTCTCTCTAAAGGAGGTCAGGTCCTCACTAGATGTCAGGTGAGCTCCTTCCATAATTTGGTTAATCTGAACAGTACCCAAACAGCGTGGTGTGCATATATCCTTATTGTGAACTTAGTTTGATTCCTTCAGACACACAGCCAGGAGTGGGAAAGCTGGGTTATGTGGAATTTGTATTTTTAGGGGATTTTTAGAAAGGAAACATTACCCCAAATTCCATAATGGTTTCACTAACTTATATTCTGATCAACTACCTATAAGAGTTCATTTCTTATCATGTCCACAACAGCATTTCCTTTTGTTTTCTTTATGAAAGCCATTATTTTGGGACTAAGCTGGAACCTCAACATAGATTTTATTTGGTCAGCTGTTTCTTCAGCAAGGTGATATCAGAAGTGCTTGAAATTCTCCATACACCAGTAACTATGGCAGGGAAGCTAGTGATCATCTAGGGAGTACTGTGTCCCATTCCAGAGACAGAGAATAGAACACTCTAGGAAGACAGAAGATGGAGCTGTAGAGAAAGCAAAAGCATAAGCTTTATCCACTGAAATGGGAGGACCCGCAAGGCTAATCAGCTAATTGGGCTTTGTGTCTTCTCCTTTCCACTGTTAGTCCTGTTAAGGTACCTGACCCCTTGCCTTCCTACTAGTTCAACTCAAGTTGTCTTCTGAGAACAAGAAGTTGCCATCTCAAGGAGTTTACTTTTGCTTCCCATCTGCTTTACTCCTCTGTTTATCATCCCCACCTCCTCAGAGATCAACAGCAACTGTTTTCAACAATGGAGCCATGATTGTTCTAGCTACTAAACCTGTTGCTTCCAGGGCATGCTCTGAAAGTGCTTTCTTTTGACGACACTTGACAAAAATTTTGAAGTACTTAGGAAACTCAGGACCTTGCAATAGCTACTTAAGATTTATCCATCAATAAACCAGTCTATCTAATCTTCAACCCACACAGGTATCTGCTCACTGAGGTGGAGACTTTCTACACTCCTGATTTCTGTATACTCTTGGGGGTATTTCCCACCAGGGGCCACATTTTAATTTTCTGTGTTTTATTTAAGTAAAGCCCATGTGCAGAAATGTTTCTTGTAAGATATGCCCACTTTTTCTGATTGGATTTAAGGAAGATGGAACTCATGCCTGGAACTGTCAATGAGGTCAAGAACACGTGACTAGATAGGTCATAGAACCTAGAGAGAACCTGGTATTATTCAGCTAAGTGGAGTAAGCCTTATAAAGGCTCTTAGTGACGTGTTGCTATATCCATAAATCAGTATATCACACAACCCTCTTTTAGAGAAGTTCACAGTAGATGGTGATTAACATATAGACTTACAACTGGTCAATGTGCAGAGAATAAAAGACTTTGAATGCTCAGTTCTAATAGGATATCTATATAATACCCCTTCTATTAAGACTCAGGGTTCTTCACAGAAACCAGAATGGAAGGAATGTGAGAGCCAGAAGTAGTGGGTGACTTCAAGGAAAAAGTGTCGTATCAACAAACTAGGCCGATGTGCATAATGAGCTCACAGAAATTAAGACAGCATGCACAAAAACCGTGAAAGCTCAATACAGGTGTAATTACCGTATAGAAGATGGGAGGAGGGCATCAATTCCCATCCCTACCTGAAAGAAACTGAAATTTGATAACTGTTGGGAGGAGAGTTAGTTTCTTTAAATGGTGTGATCCCTGGTATATAAACCACATATCAGGGTAGACCCCACCTGCAAGAGTAGTTTCCAACTCAAACCATACTTCATGAGAAAGAGGGGGAGAGACACAGACAATAGGGAGAGAGACAGGGAGAAGGAAAGGAGAAGTAGGAGAATAATGGGAATAAAAAGACAAGGAGGAATAGGAAAGAGAATGCGAACAAAGTTGGGTAAGTAGGGAGGAGGGGTGGATCTGGGAGGAGTTGAGGATGGAGGGTGAATATGAATAAAATTGTATGAAATCCTCAAAGAATTAATAAACACTTTAGCTAAAATTGTTTTTACCACATATCAATATTAAATGAAAAATATCAGGTGTTCCTTTCGTAACACTCACGAATCAAAGAGATCTCAATAGTTAAGGACACAGCCTAGGGAAGATTTTGCAGATGACTGCCCTTCTACAAGACAGAGGAAGATTTGCTAGAAACTCTCCAGATCTTCCTTGTCCCTGTCTCCAGATCATTCTCTAGCAATTTAGTCATTTCTTTACCAAGTAGGCATGAGTACCTGTATCCTCTACCCTTATTAGTGAACATGAAGAAATGCGGTATCTAGTGATTATTTGCTCCTACTAATGTAACTCTAATACTGTGAGAACAATTGATTTCTAATTTTATCTTGCCTGTGTAAGATCCACCATTCACAAATATTATATATAATAATTATATGTAACAGTGTATATAATTATCCACACACATATATATATTCATATATACTTATTCCAACATATAAAATCTTGATATAATCTAGAGAATATGGCATGTTCTTTTCCTTCAGCATGTTAATGTCACAGAAACTGATAAGTGAAAAGAAAACTATGGGTGCCAGAATATGGATCATAAATAAAAGAAGCAAGCAAGAAAGAACCAATATTATCTTAATTAGAGAAAAACAGGCTTGGGGATGCCCGGCAGAAAGAGTAGGGCCAGGTCAGAATGTCCCCAATGGCATCAAAATCCTAGACACCAACATGGTCTCAGGTGGCTGACCAGACCCTTGACATCCACATAGCCCTCAGTGTTAAATGGAGCCATGAACATCAACTCAGACCCTGGATGCTACAGGGTCACAGATCCAGACATACATAGCCTTAGGCAGCAGCTTGAGCCCAGATGGCACCATGGCCCCATGTGGCAGGTTAGGCCATCCAAAAGAACTGAGGGACCAAAAATTCAAATTAATAAAAGTTTAAAAACTTAGGCCCTGAAAAGTGAACATCTAATGATAAAGGAAAATTTAACTCCTTAAATCAGGAGTGCCATGACTGGCGCCTGATCCCCTGCTCTCAGAGAAGGAGAGGTAACTGTCCACCACTCCTGTTAACATTCCTTTATTACTTGCTTGTCACAAAGATCCCCAAGCCCAGGGGATAACTGAGAGACCCTGTGACTCTGTAACCCTGCAAGCTCATGCCCTGTCTTATCTCAGTCAAATGTATAGTTACTGACTAACTATGTACTTTGTATGACCTTAAGGAACCATGGAAACTCTGTAATTTGTGGCCTTCAACCTTATGGTATGCCCCTTTAAAAGCTTCTCTTTTTGGCTGGTTGGCATTTCATTTGCCCGCCATGCAGTGAGATCCTAGCTTGGCCAGCATGAAATAAAAAGAAACCTTTTGCTTTTGCATCAGAGTGTCGACTCCTTGGGTTAGTCTCTGGGCTCCATGAACCTGGCACAACAGAACCATTTCTTTTTATTCTGCAGGTGGACATCCAGTTTTATTTCCAAGATGCCATCCTGCCTCCAATGTGTATTTCTGCTTCTTCACTGAAAATCAAGTGACTTATTTGCATGAACTCATGTCTGAGACTTGTAGTCTATTCTGTTGATTTACATGTCAGTTTTCATGACAGCAACATAGTTTTCACTACTATGCTTCTGTAGTATGACCTAGTTCTAGATATGACAGTTCCTCCATCTTTGTCCTCTTGGTTCAGAATTGTTTTGGTTATTTTAGGTCTTTTGGATTTCTATCTGAAATTTAAGATTTTATTATATTATATTCTGCAAAGATGTCATGCTGATTATGATTGGGATTTTGTCTATCTGTAATTACTTTTGGTTCTACTTTTGGTAGAATAGTTAATTTTAGAAGGATAATTCCACCAACTTATAAATGTAGGAGGTCTTTCCTAGTGTGTCTCTGGGTTACTTTCTTCACATTTTTCATTATAGGGGTCCTTCACTTCCTTGTTTAGGTTTATTCTGAGGATTGCCCTCTCCCATTGATTTACTTTTAACATAGCTTTATTAGTTTTTTGAGAATTTCTTATGTGTTTTAATCATATTCATCTCCCCTCCCTCAACTTTTACAAGACCCACAACCCCTAGACTTCCTATCCAATTTTGTGTCCTTTGGTGCAGTATTTTATTGGCCTATCAAGGCTAATTTGCATCACCTACATATTCTTGAATCTGTGGCTTTCCAATGCATTGTGTTTGATTTACTGGGTACTACATTCTTAGAGAAAACTGACTCTTCCTCACCAAGATGCTGACAAATGCCAATAACTTAGATAGGTATGGGACTTCATGCCCATCTTGCTTCTCTTCACTGGGTTGAGGTCTGGCCTGGGGTTGCTCAGGTCTTGTGTGTAGTGTTAAAACCTCTGTGAGTTCATATGTGTGTCTTCCAAGTTGTGTCCTGAAGAAATTACTTCCTTTTAGTTATTTATTGCCTCTCACTCTTAGACTTTTTCTTTTTCTTCTCCTCTCTTCCCCAGTAATTTGTAAGACCTGAGTGGGGGTGATTTACATACACACATACACACACACACACACACACACACACACACACACACACAATATATATATATATATATTATATATATATATATCTCCAATATGTATATCCATATAGGTCTGAACATTCTGCTGTCTGTTATTCTCTGTACCTTAGCAAGTTGTTGGTTTCTGTTTTATTCCCCAGAAGTTTCTCTGATGGAGGTTGAAAGATTCATTAGTTAGTGAGTAGTATAATAAGCCATTTGTGCCTATGACCTTTTTAGAAATAGGTTCTTGGCACAAGGATGGTGCCACGTATGGGTTCCATCTTATTAAGCAAGACTTAAAAAAGAAAGTGGTTGCTTGCTACTAAGATGTATGTGTTACTACTGTGTGATGATATATTATTTATGATATAATAAAACTTGCCTAGAGATCAGAACACAAAGCTAGCCAAAGTCATGAAAGCTAGGTGGTAAAGGCATACACCTTTAATCCCAGGACTCAGGAGACAAAGGCAAATGGATCTCTGTGAGTCTACCACCCAGGGCTACATGAGATTGAAACAGTCTAAAAGAGAAACAGAGCACATGCCTTTAACATCAACACTGGAGAGGTATATAAGATAGGAGCAGGGTCTCAGATTCTGACAAGAAGTCTTCATCTACATTGAGGACAGGATCCCTCCCCCAGCCTCGGAAGAGTTAAGAGCTTTCTGGTGGTTTGACCAGTTTGCTTTTCTGATCTTCAGCTTGAACCCCAATATCTGTCTCTGGATTTTATTTTTGTGCTGCATTACTGAAGAGTAGTTATGTTTTGCCAAACCTGCCATTATTGTATCTCCCAAGGTTGGGTTGGCAGTTGAGTAAGATTAATGGTTTCTTTTCTACTCCAGCAGCATTAATAGCACCTTCCAACACTATGAAAGCTGGCCACTAGGGATGAAGTTTCCATATCATTGTCATTGCCATCTTATTTTGCCATGCTCTGTGACTGAAGTTTGTGGTGTGTTCAATTCTAGTTTTATTGTAGAGTTCCGGAAGTTAACCAAGAGCGTTGGCAATTGCCTGTAGTGTGTAGGTGCCTTTGGAACCTCAGTGAACTACAACTTCAAAAGGATAACCCATTCTTTGCACTGAGCTTTTAATTTTTTAGCCTGTGCTGTCTGGTAGTGGCATTATTACACACATACAGAGTACTTCATTTTAACTTTGTTTTAGGTGTGTGTATAGGTATATTTTGGAGAACCTTCTACAGTAGTAGGTTTCCATGTAACTTTTCATTCTTTAGTGGTAATCCCCCCACCAGGAAACCCTCCTCTGTCATGCCTCACTCCCCTTCTCCATTTAATCATTAATCCTTCCTGTTTCATAATTCTGTTTTTAACACTTTATTCTGGTGCTTCTATCTTCCTTTGCTTGAAAGCTCCCACCCCCGCCTACTGTGGCCCCTTAGTGATTCTCTGTCCTTTCTGGGCGTTCCAAACAATACACACATACCTAAGACTCAAGGCTAACATCTACAGATAAGAGAAAAACTCCAGTGCTATAAATATCTCTCTTAGGGCTGCCAGTGTGTACCAGAATTCTATGTTGGTATTCCTAGTCTTTCAGGGTTTGAAGTACAATATTGAAATCTCTTCTGTCTTTGGTGTTTTCACTAAGGAGGTGAGTGTTATTCTAATGCCCTTCCCTTTGTGGTTTGTGGTTTCTATCCTGCAGCCTTCAATAACCTTTCTTATTTTTATTTTGTGCTTCGCCTATAGTATGGCCTTGGGAGTTTCTTTTCAGTATGTATTCAGTGTTCTCTATGCCTCTTATACACAGATAGGAATTTCTTTCCTTAGTTTTGGGGATTTCTCCCTATGATTCCTGTAAGATATGTTCTAGTCCTTCAAACTGGTATTCTTCCCCTTCTGTGCTCATAATTCACAGATTTGATCTTTTCAAAGTGTCACAATGCTTCTGAATAATCTGCTCAAAGGTTTTATAGTCATCATTTCCCTTAATTGAATGATGTGTTTCTTCTAACTTGTGTTTGGCACTGATATTCTGCCTCCTGTGTGACCCACTAGGTTGGTGAGGCTTTCCATTAATCTTGTCAGTTAAAAATCTGTCTGTCCCCATTTTTAATGTCTTGGTAACATTTTAAGTTTTTGTTGTCAGTCAACTTTTATATTAAAAATTAAACATTTAAAATATTACCTATGAATAAATCTACTGAATTTCTATTCAGTTTATTTAGTCTCTTTTCTCTGGCTTCAATTAATTTCAAAAATATGTCCTTAATTGAAATAAATTTACTTCACTTCACTCTGTTTTCCTCCCTCAATCTCCTCCTCAGTTACTCTCTCACAAACCCCACTGTGTCCCACAACTTTCAGAATGATATCATTCCTTAATTATTACTGTTACAAATGTGCATATATGTGTGTTATGCACAAATATATATATATATATATATATATATAATATATATATAAAACCTGCTGATTTTGTTTTTGTTGCTTGTGTGTGTATGGCTTGAGAGATGACCCCTCTGCATTTGACAACCAATAAGGGTCTCATCCCTAGGACTGGCTAATTCTCCTCGCTCAGCCGTCATTAAGTGCTTGAAATTCTTTGTCTGGGTTTAGACACTGCAAAGTTTCCCCCCTTCTGTGTTACCATGTCTATTGATATTGGTGTCATTCTGGTCTTGTTTATTCTACCCCTTGCAGCCATTAAGCCTCCTCTTTAGTCATGATCCCTAAGCCATAGAGATAGGAGCTGTGAGGTAGATGTATCTGTTAGGGCTGGACTATACACAATCCTCTGATCTCTGCAGTGTATTCAGTTGTGGTGTTGCTTTGGTTTTGGTGATAATTAGGATAAAGCACAGGAAGGTACCTTTGCCAGTCAGGCCAAGGTATGTTGCTAAGAGATCACCCCAAGCAACAAATCTAAAGGAAGAGTGGAGGGCTAAAACCCATGGAGGAGTGGGGACATGGGAGAAAGCTAGAGACAGACAGCAAGCCAGACTGGGAAACAGAGAAACTGGGTGAGAGAACAGGAAAGAGGGAACAAGGGAGAGCCACGATGTTCAGAGGGAACTTTTAATGGGAGCTTGCGTTGCTATGAGTTGGGACAGTGGTGATTCGCCACACTTGTTAGCAGTAGGTGAGAGTGTAAGCTGCTGCAGCTGAGCAGAAAATATAACAGTGATGGTCTCCATAGTCTCTAAAGAGAGGTTTCTTCGACGAGGGGCAGTAATTACACTTGTCTGTGTGGAAAAGGATAAGATTTAGAATGCAGTAAGAAATTATGCTCATCTAGCAAAGTGGTGGCAGTAATTATTTTCTAAGATCCCTGACCTCACCAGCCCACAAAGCATGCTAGGTTCCAGCACCAGGCATGATTTCCCTCATGGGTGCACCTTAATTCCAATAGGCAGCCATTGGATGTGAACAACCTGTGAGTTCCCTTAATGTTCCCTCATGGATATTTCACCATTCTGGTAATTGCCACAGTTCATAGGTGTTACAGTTGTGTAGGTGAATTAATTGTTTTACTCCTCTAGCTCCTTCAAGCTTTCTACTCTCTCTTCTTTGTTGTTCCCTGAGGCTTGAATGAAGGAGTTATGTTGTAAACGTAAAGTGAGGGTTGGGTACCTCACTTGTTCTCTGTATTTAAACAAGATGTGAAGAAGTACAACACCAATAGGCAGGCTAACATGGAAATTGGAAATCTCCTGAGACCTCACCCATAGGGAAACAACTACAGCACTGAGAAGTACTGAGAGTGGGAAATAGTCCTCCACAGGATTGAACAGCCTAATTGTTACCAAGCCCAAATGACCAGCCCTGGAATTATATACTTATGAGTAACACTAGGCAGACTGAGCAGTATGTGCACACACCACTACACAGACTGAGCAGTGTGTGCACACGCCACTAAACAGACTGAGCAGTGTGTGCACATACCACTACACAGACTGAGCAGTGTGTACGTGTGTCTGTGTGTCTGTCTGTATATCTATCTGTCTGTGACTGTGTTTTTTGTGTAATAATGACAAATAAAAAGAGATCCATGACAGGGGTCTGGAGAAGGAAAAGGAAGGGGGAAATGACGTAATTATACTTACTGTTGAAAAGAAAATAAATAAATACATTATAAAAGAAAAAATTAAATATTTTGTAGAATGTCTCCCAAGGTCATCACTTTAATTCCCTAGGACATTTCTAGCTTGCTTTGGTTTAAAGTAAAATTTAGAATGTGCTCATCATTTCCTGACTTTAGAGTTATTTTATATTTTCTCACATCTTTTAATTATACCTTCTTTTACTTTTGGGGGTTTTTCCATTGGGTTACTCTTACTAGGGTTTGATTCAGCTCTTCTGGCTACAACTGCTAAGGAGAATTGAGTTATGTGAAGGAAGGCTGGGACTCTGAGTAGATGTAATTAGTAGACAGATGACAATGAGCTCAGGAAGACTAGATCTGAATGTGGATGGAAATTCCTAGAGCATGATAGTGTAACATGCAACCAAGCAGAGAGCACACAGTAAGTCAGAGTTGTTCGTGTCAGAATAAGGATAAGAGAAAATAGAGAAGAGTCGAGTGACAATTGCTTTATTTGACTCCTAACTCATGCATCCAGTAGATATTTCTGAACTGATTACAGTGGACCATTCACAAGTCTATATGCTAAGAATAAAACTGTTATTAACTGAATCAACATCTTAGAACTTTTATTCTAATTGGCACAATTGAAAATGAACACACTGACACAAATAAACTGCATAATTCAGTTTTATGAGTCTCAACGTAAGAGAGATGACCATAGTGATATAATGGAATAATTAGAATAGGGAGAGCAATGATAGAGCAAGGGGGTATGATGGAGTAAGTGGGACTTGTAACAGTTCAAGGGGGAGCTGTGGTAGGGATGGAAGAGGATTATGTTAATGGGACAAAGGAGTTATGATATTTTAAAGTGATAATAATACAGATAAAGATGGGATGTAATAAAATAAGTGGTGGGTGATAATAGAATATGAGAGGAATATGATAGATTGGGATGGGCTTTGATAGAGTGACAGGAGGACTATGATAGAGTGACAGGAGGACTATGATAGAGTGACAGGAGGACTATGATAGAGTGACAGGAGGACTATGATAGAGTGACAGGAGGACTATGATAGAGTAACAGGGGGACTATGATAGAGTGACAGGAGGACTATGATAGAGTAACAGGAGCACTATGACAGAGTAAAGGTCACAAATCTTTACATAGGAAGAGCAGCAGAATCTGTGGTTTCCTCACAGAAGTGACACCTGAGCTGAGACTTGAAGACAGTAGAGTCTGGTTTATGAAGTTTTCTACAGAATATGTTTCCTGTTCAGAAAGACTAGGAAGTTCAGCAAGTTGAATAGAAACCAGCATTGCTGCTACAGAGAGCTGGGACCTTTTCCCACGAAAAGCTCATGTTGACAGTTCAGGCCTGCACATATGCTGTGGAACATTGGGTATCTCAGCCTGAACACGTCATTGTATTATAGAAGGAACAGAAAACCATTTAATCACTTTGTGAGAGTGTAGACTGCGTCTGATTTATGCTGCATGTATTTTATGTGGGAGGGCATTAGGTGTGTACTTGCCCTCCCCCAAGCACTGAAACTACTTCTGAGACTCTTTAGAGAGCCAGCTACCCTGTAACTTGCGGAGGTCTCAAAAGTTCCACACTTGCTCCTCAGACTCTTGTGTTTGAGCACCAGCCTGATCTCACTAACAGTAAACGAGAACTCACCATGCACAGTTGAAGTTCCCTTCCTCTCTGTGCTTTTGCTGCAGGCCTGGCTCTGTCCTTCCTTTTCTATAGGAATCCTAGGACTGGGTACACTGGGCTCTCCTGACCCCTCCTCTCCCTCCATGCTTTCAGAAAACATTATGTAAAAGCCCTTTCTGGGCTTGTCCTGTTTCCTGTAAATATGAAAGACAGCCAGCTCTACCAGAATGAATGCTATGGAAGAAAATGTGGAGGACAGACTTCTCCTACACAAGCGAAAACTTCCTTAGTCACGTGGTTTTACTGAGGGAATCTCAGGCACCCCATGAGGCATGTTTGCATCAGATATTGCTTTAGTCCCAATCAGGAGTTGAGGATGGAAGACTCTACTTGTTTTTCCACTGGGCCTATTTGAATGATTTTTGTGTCAACCAGAGAAGCGAGTGGCACACCGTACAGAGGAACCAAAGCATCCCCAGAGGCAAGAGCTCAGCAGCCAGGCTCCTGGTGCTGAGTTTGTGTTCAGCTCCCGCTGTGGTTTCTGTCACTGTGTCACTCAGAGCACAGTAGTACACAGCCGAGTCTGACTCTTGGACCGAGGCTTTCTGCAAGTGGAAGGAAGTGGATTCTCTATCATATGTAGCTTCAAAACCTCTGCTGCTTCCTTTCTCGTTGGCCTTCGAGGCTCTGAAGAGGAGCTGTGGACCTTCTCCGGGATACTGCACGTACCAGAACAGGGCTGGGTATCCTGTGGCTGAATAGTTGCAGTGAATAGTAAGAAAGTCCTCTTCTGAGAGGGTCACTTTACCTTCTGTCTGTGTCACTGATTCTGCATGGGTCCTTGCTTCAGGAAAACAAAAACAAAACAGATATGTATGTCACCTTAAAGTCAAAGCTCTTGGGATGAATTTATGGCTCATTTTTTTTTGATATAAAAGAGTGAAAATTCTAAATCACTTTACTTGCCGAGTATGAGGAATATCGCAGTCACGACGCCTGGGGCAGAATCCATCTTTAGTGACATCTAGACAATGTTCTAGATGCTTAGCTTGTTGAAAACAGAAACAATGAGTCTTAAACTTAAATTCACACAGGAAATACTGTAGTGTTAGGACTCTGCGCCACCTGGTGGTCACAGTTAAATGTGTCAATATTTGCTATAAGACATGGAAACAATGAACTCGGATTGGGTAAGGGATCACTGTTACTTCAGAGGTCATATTTTCTCTGTTCTAAGTAAATGACAATTTTAAGGCATTTTTAAATTAAATATTTTGGGGGAGAAGTCACGCTACATAAAAATACTCACATATTTCCGAATTCCAGGACAAGTGAAGAAACACATAAATTATTGAACTCTATGGAGTGATCTGAACTTTTGAAAAAGGGTCCCCTTTGCCCTTAAAACATTTTCTCCTAACACAAACTGAATTGCTCTCTGAGCTAAGTCTACACAATGGACTTCACTTTCTGCCTTTGCGCACACTGGGCTTCTCTCATCATTTAGGCTCCACCTGTTTAAAACATGAATCTCCTTCCTGGAGTCTACTAAAATAATACCAGGATTAAAGGAAACAGAGATACATGCCCCTCCATTTTCTTGTTATCATGTTGATAGTTGACTTCATCTAATTGTTTAGATGTCATTTGGTAATTGTTTTATTGTCTTAATGGGTGATTTTTGTCCTAAGACATTAAATAGCTAAAATCTGTGGCCACTTTGCTCATGCATCTTTTACATTTTTTCTTCTATAGGAAAAGCCAGCACGATGAGATATACCATTGGCCCATGATAGTTACAACCTCTCTGTTTTAACAGAGAGATATATCTAAGAAGGGAGCCATGTTTCTCTTTCATGGTTATTAGATGTGGGGAAATGCTTCTCTAGACCAGGGCACACAGCACCCAGGGTGGAATAGGAAACAAAAGTTGCAACTTGGGCTACGAACCTGATCTTTCTAGTTCAGATGTTATTGTATTTTTAATTACTATTTTTGAGATTATTATTTAACCACAATATTTCTTCCATCAGTTTCCTCTCTACAAACTCTGCCATGTATCCCTTTCCACCCTCCTTCAAATCCATGGCTGATTTTTTTCTAATTATTATTGCATGTGTATATGTATATTGGTATACATATAGTGTCCTAAATACAACCTATTCAGTCCATATAATTTTATGTGTATGTATGTTTTCAAGGGTGACCATTTAGTGCTGGACAACCAGTTGGTGTGTTCTTCCCTGGGTAAAGCCACCTCTCTCGTTCCCAGCTTTCCTCAGTTGCCTATACCTCTCTGTGCAGGGTTTAGGCCTCATGAGCTGCTCCCTGTCCACTCTGGCATGTTCATTGGCATCATCCTGTTCAGCTCACATTTCAATGGTCAGGTTGATGAGACTTTACGTGTATGACTTCTGATAGCAGCAAGAGAAACAACAGAGTCTTTCAGAAAACTTCTCAATCCTTGGCTTTTGCAATCATTCTGCCTTCTCTTCTGCAATGTTCCCTAAGGCTAAGGTGCAGGAGTGTTTTGTAGATGTACCCACTGGAACTGAGCTCCACAATTCTGCAGTTTGATTGGTTATGCTATCCTTTAGAGGTCCAATAACCATGGCTTCACTCACACTTTATATGTTAGCTGGGTTTCCAGCACCAGGTTTGGCATCAGTATTGAGGAGTGGGTCATCAGTGCAATTAGAGCTCTGCGGGGAACCACTGAGGTGTGTGTGCCATTACTGCACCTGTAGGATTACTTTGCATGCTGATTTTCAATGTGGTTCATAGGCATCATAGCTGGATAGAACTCATGGTTACCGGCCCGGCGTTGGTGGCACACACCTTTAATCCCAGCACTTGGGAGGTAGAGGTAGGCGGATCTCTGAGTTCGAGACCAGCCTGATCTCTAGAGCGAGGGCCAGGATAGGCTCCAAAGTACACAAAGAAAACCTGTCTCAAAAAGCAAAACAAAACAAAACAACAAAAAACAAACAAACAAACAAACAAAAAAACCTCATGGTTACCTTCCTTCTTTGAAACTTGTGTGGTACTCTCTTGTACCAAGAATGCTAGTCCTCTGGAAGGGGCATTAAGGTCAGTCCTTGCTTACTGGTTTCTGGACCCGGTGTCTGAAGTGACTGATGCCATCAGCAGTAGGGACTCACCACCTTTGCAGGGTAACCAAGGGCTAAAGCAATAGGTTTTGTGTTTTGTAAGTCTATTGGATAGCCCTGGCCATGAACTCAAAAGAGGGCTTCTCATGTATGGCATCTAGGTTTTTGTTAGGTGGCTCTTGGCTCTTGGAGGAAGCACCATCAGACCAGTGATAAAGTGCATTAAAACTAAACATGTCTATATGTCTACAACTATTGCATTATAGGAGTTATTTTATAGGTAAATAGTTAATAATACAGTTCCTTCTGGAATTTTCAGACATCCTTACTCTACTCTCTTCTCTTTTATTTATTTCCCTCCCCTTCTTTAAAGGGCCTCCCATTTTACACTTTCCCTATCAGATTACTGGAACCCTGATAGTCCCCCTACCCTCCCCCTCCTTCTTTTGTATTTACAGCCCTCCCCTCCCTCAAGAGCTCCCATTTTCCCCATTTCTCTGATCAGATAACCAGTACCCTACTAATATCCTTGCTATTGTTCCCAAATCCCCCTACCTTGCAGGAATGTTCCCATTTCACTTTGCTGGTTTCTGTAGTTACTATGAGCTGTGAACCCCCAACTGAAGATTTAAAGATAGGAACCTCTAATAAGAGAGAGTATGTGATGGCAGCCTTCCAGATCTGGGTTATGTCACTCAATATGATCTTTTCTAGTTCCATCTATTTACTTGCAATGTTACTGATTTCATTTTTCTTCACAGTTGAAGAGTAACCCTTAGTTCATTATCCATTCATCAGTTGTCCAACATTTAAATTATTTTTACCTCCTAACTATTGTGAACAAAACAACAATAAACATGATAGAGCAATTATCTATGAAGGAAGATGTTCAGTCCTTTGGGCATATTCTGAGGTGTGGTGTGGCTGTGTTATATGGGATATTAATTTTTAGCTTTATGATAACTATCCAAACTGATCTTAATGGGGGCTGCACCAATTTGCAACCCCAACCATAGTGAATGAGTCCTGCCTTTTCCCTGGATCCCCTCCAGCACTTACTGTCATGTTTTCCATCGATATTTATTTGCCTTTGTATCTGGGGTAAGTTAAATCCCAAGT
This sequence comes from Cricetulus griseus, assembly GCF_003668045.3. Classification (NCBI taxonomy): domain Eukaryota; kingdom Metazoa; phylum Chordata; class Mammalia; order Rodentia; family Cricetidae; genus Cricetulus; species Cricetulus griseus. Next base: position 208,175,440 of record NW_023276807.1, on the reverse strand, counting down.
TGATTTGATTTGCATTTCTCTAATTTGTAGGCATCATTAACATTTTTTTCTAGATATTTTTAATCATTTTTTTGCTTTTGTTTCCTTTGTTAACTCTATATTCAGGTCCCAGGTACATTTTTCAAGTGTGTCTTTTTAAAATTATTTTACTTTTTATTTGTTTAGTTCTTTGTTTTCTTCTGGATATTGGTTCTGTTGGATCAATATCTGGCAAATATTCTTTACCATTATGTTGACTGCCTTTTAAACCTATTGGTTGTTCCATAACTGTGTAGACTTATAGTTTCATAAACTCCTACTTTCCAATTGTTGTCCTTAATTATTGGGCAAATGGAATCCTATCAGAAAGTTCTTTCTTCTACATCAGGTAGGATATTGCCTATAATTTCTTCCAGCAGTTTCAATGTTTTGGGTTTTACATTTCGGTTTTTGATATATTGGGAGCTAGGTTTTGTGGTAGGTGATAGATTTTCATTCTTCTATGTGTGGATATCCAGTTGTACCAACACTGATCATTGAAGATGTCTTTCCCCCTCTCTCCATCAAAAGTTTTGACATTTTTATTAAATATTAAGTGGTTGAAGTTATATGTACTCATGTGGGCCCTCGATTTTTTCCATTGGTCTGCATATCTGATTTTTCCCCATTTTTCTAGACAGGGTTTCTCTGTGTAGCTTTGGACCCATTCTGGAACTGGCTTTGTAGCCCAGGCTGGCCTTGAGCTCACAGAGATCAGCCTGCTTCTGCCTTCCTCCCAAGAGCTGAGATTAAAGGCATGCACCACCACCGCCCAGCTGCATATCTGTTTTTATGAAGTACCATATTGCTTTTATTACTATGGCTCTGAAATATACCTTAAGATCTGAAATTGTAACCATTACCATCATTTTTTTGCTCATGTTTGTTTTCACTATCAAGTTCTTTTGTGATTCGATATAAATTTGAGGATGGTGTTTTTCCATTTCTGTGTAGAATGTATATAGATTAGGATTGCACTGAATCTCTAAGTAGCACTTAGCATAATAGTCACTGTCACAGTATTAATTCTACCAATCCATTAGCATGGGATGTCATTCCACTTTCTAGTGATTGTCTCTATCTCCTTTTCAGAGGTTTAGTTCCCCTTGTAGAGTTCCTTCACTTCCTAGGTTAGATTTTTTTCATGGATATTTTATTTTCTTTGATGTATTGGGATTGGGCATGTGCCCATGATCTCCTTTGCTCTATGTCCATTGGTGAGATGTAGAAATCTATTAATTTGTGTTTTGTTTTGCTTTTTTTTGAGACAGGATTTCTCTGTGGCTTTGGATGTTGTCCTGGAACTAGCTCTTGTAAACCAGGCTAGTCTCAAAGAACTCACAAAGATCCACCTGCCTCTGCCTCCTGAGTGATGGGATTAAAGGTGTGTACCATGACTGCCCAGCAATCTATTGATTTGTACAACTTGATTTTGGATAGTGCCATCCTGTTGAATGTTTTGGTCCAATCTAAAAGGTTTTTGATAGAATTTTGGGGATCTCTAATGTATTGTAATTTATCATTTGCAAATAAAGTTTGACTTCTTCTTTCCCTATATGTAACCCTCTAATTTCCATCTATTGACTTATTACTTCAACTAGTATTTCAAGCAAAATGTTGGAAAGGAATGTGACTAGTAGGTATCCCTCTCTCATTCCTGACATCAAAGGGAATGATTCAAGCTTTACCTCATTTATGATGATGTTGACAACATTTTGACTTGCATCATTAAGCCACTTATTTGTGATTTTTCTTAATTTTTAGTGTAGGTAGTCAGAGCTGCAAATTTATCTCTTAGGACTGCTTTCATTGTGTCTCAAAGGGTTTTATTGTATTGTGTTTTCATTTTCACTTAGTTCAAACAATTTTTTGTTTCTTAATTTCTTCTTTGATGTCTTCATAATTTAGCAATGAATTATTTAATATCCATGTGGTTGTGTATTTACTGGGGTGTTTTATTTTGTAGGGGAGATAGACTGGGTTGAAACTGAACAGTTCACTTATTTACTTTACTTAATTACATTTTTCCTCATATATAAAAACAAAAGTAATAAAATACATGCATATTTTACGGTCCTTTTCTTTTGCTTTCTCTATGTTGGAATGTTCAGGTCTTCCTGATATAGTACCACTAGGTTCTGGTGTTGCCATATTTCTCTTTACGTTGTTGAATGTATTCTTGTATTGATGTCTACCCATCTATTTTCCAGTTGGTGCAGGCAGTATCTTTGCCTCTGGATCCAATTCTCTCAGTTCTTTCTATCATCCCTCTCTGTACATGTCTGTGTCCCAGGGGGCCAGTCTGAGTCCTCTCTCTCAGTCCTCTCTCACTGACTTGCTAGTGTGGCTCAGATGGGTCACGGAAGGGTTTTGCCCTGTGACCTAGGGCCTAGAGGTTGTGTGGTCTAGATGGAAAGTTCTCAGTCCTTCCTGTGCAATAGATGTTTGTGTCTCAGGGGGTTGCTGAGGTCACAGGGGATTGGTAGGATTGGGGGTGGAGTGGGCTTTGTAGGTTATAGGCTTCTGTGGGTAGCTGTTGGTGTAGCCTGCCTACAGGAGTCTTTCCTGCTGACCTTCTAGTGTGACTGAGATGGGTGGAGGCAGGGCCAGGGGTTTTGCTCTGGGGCCAAGGGCTTAGAAGCTGTGTGGTCCAGATGGGGAGCTTGTCACTCAATTCTCAATCTTCAGACCCTAAAAACTCTACCCAGGAACTCCTACAGCTGATAAACACTTTCAGTAATGTGACAGGATACAAGATTAACTCAAAAACATCAGTAGCCCTCCTATATACAAATGGTAAACAGGCTGAGGAAGAAATCAGAGAAACATCACCCTTTACAATAGCCACAAATATAAAATACCTTGGGGTAACACTAACCAAACAAGTGAAAGACCTATATGACAAGAACTTTAAGTCCCTAAAGAAATAAATTGAAGAGGGTATCAGAAAATGGAAAGATCTGTCATGCTCTTGGATAAGTAGGATCAACATAATAAAAATGGCAATCCTACCAAAAGCAATCTTCAGGTTCAATGCAATCCCCATCAAAATCCCAACACAATTAATTCTTCACAGACCTTGAAAGAACAATACTCAAGTTCATATGGAAAACCAAAAAACCCAGAATAGTGAAAAAAATCCTGTATAATAAAGGAATTTCTGAAGGCATCACCATACCTGATCTCAAACTCTACCATAGAGCTATCATAATAAAACAGCTTTGCATTGGCATGAAAACAGAGAGGTGCATCAATGGAATTGAATCAAAGACCCTGATGTCAATCCACACACCTATGAACACCTGATTTTTGACAAAGAAGCCAAAATGATATAAAGAAAAAAGGAAAACCTCTCTAACAAATGGTGCTGGCATAACTGGATGCAAACATGCAGAAGATTGCAAATAGATCCATATTTATTACCATGAACCAAACTCAAATACAAGTAGATCAAGGACATCAACATAAATCCTGCTGCATTGAATCTCATTGAAGAAAAGTGGGAAGTAGCCTGGAATGCATTTGCACAGGAGATCATTTCCTAAATATAACACCAGTAGCATAGACACTGAGAGCAACAATCAATAAATGCAACCTCCTGAAACTGAAAAGCTTCTATATGACTTGTCAATAAGACAAAACAACAACCTACAGAATGGGAAAAGACTTTTACTAATCCCATATCTGACAGAGGATTGATCTCCAAAATTTATAAAGAAATCAAGAAACTAGACATAAAAATACAAAATAATCCAATTGAAACATGGATTACAGATCAAAACAGAAAATTCTCACCTGAAGAATCACAAATGGCCCAAAGACATTTAAAGAAGTTCTCAACATCCTTAATCATCAGAAAAAATGCAAATCAAAATGACTCTGAGACACTAACTTACATCTGTCAGAATGACTAAGATAAAAAACACTGAGAACAGTTTATGTTGCACAGGATGTGGAGTCAGGAGTCAGGGAAACACTCCTCGCTTCTGTGGGAGTGCAAACTTGTGCAGCCATTTTGGAAATCAGTATGGTGGTTTCTAAGAAAATTGGGAATCAATCTACCTCAAGACTCAGTGATACCACTCTTGGGCATTTACCCAAAGACACTCAATCATACGACAAGGACATTTGCTCCACAATATTAATAGCAGTATTATTTGTAATAGCCAGAACCTGGAAACAACCTAGGTGCCCCTTAACCAAAGAATGGATAGGAAAATGTGGTACATTTATACAATGGAGTACTACTCAGGGGTAAAAAATGATGACCTCATGAAATTTGCAGAAAAATGGACACAACTAACAAAACAAAACAAAACAAAACAAAACAAAACAAAAAAACAAAACAAAAACCTATCCTGAGTGAGGTAACCCAGTCTCAGAAAGATAAACATGGTATTTATTCACTCATAAGTGGATATTAGCTATAAACCAAAGGATAACCAGACTACAATCCACAGCTTAAAAGAAGCCAAGTAACAAGGAGTACCATAAGAGGGACACATGGAACATCCTGGGAAGGGAAATTAGATGAGATCTACAGGGCAAACTGGGGGTAGGGGATGGTAAGATGGAGAGGATAGGGATGAGAAGAAGAGGGAAAGAGGGATGCAGAGGAAGACCAATGAAAGTGGTGTCTTAATAGAGAGAGCAACTATGGGTTGCTCTCTCTATTACCAGAAACCTGGTACTAGGATAACTCCCCAGAATCCACAAGGAGGACCCCAACTAAGACTCCTAGCAATAGTAGAGAGGATACCTGAATTTGCCTAACCCTATAATCAGATTGATGAATACCCCAACTGTCATCATAGAGTCTTCATCCAGTAATTGATGGAACCAGATGCAGAGATCTACAACCAAGCCAGGGCCAAACTCCAGGAATACAGTCAAAGATAGGAAGGAGAGAACACATGAGCAAGGGAGGTCAAGATATGATAGAGAAATCCACAGAGACACTAAACCAAACTCCTGGAAACTCATGATCTCTAGCCCTACAGTTGTGGGGACTCCAGGAGACTGAACTAGGCCTTTATATGGGGGTGACAGTTGTGAAGCTTGAACTAGCTCAAGGGCCCCTGGCAGTAGGACCACAATATAAACCTGGTACATGAGTTAGCTTGTTGAAGCTCATTCTTTAGGGTGGGATGCCATACTCTGTGGCAGTTGGACCATGTTATTATTCTAGTACATGAGCTAACTTGTTGGAGCCCACTCCCCATGGTGGGAAGTCATGCGCAGTCTTAATGCATGGGAGACAGGCCTGGCTTTGTCCCAACCTATTGTGTCAGACTATCTTGACTCCTCATGGGAGCTCTTACCCATGAGGAGGAGTGGTCTGGGGATGGACTAGAGGGAAATTGAGGGGGATGAGAGGAGGGCTTGGAGGAGGGGTGGGAGGGAGAACTGTGGTTGTAATGTAAAATGAAATTTAAAAAATGGGAAAAAAGACTATGGTAATTAATTCAAAATCCTTTCTTCTATAGTTTTGGAATACACAGCACATGCTGACATCTTTAGTCACCGTGCAGTGCAGTGGCACACCAGGTCTCCTTACTCTTAGTCCTCACACCCATACTTCTGTCTTCCTCATCTTCTCATCCTTCTGCTCTCCCAGGAGTCTGGTAATTACAATTCTGTTTTCAGCTTCAATGAGATTACCATGCTATTCTTCCCTGGAAGAGATCATGTAGTATTGTTTTTCTGTGACTGGCTTATTTCATTTAACATAACATCTGTGTTCTGTGCTGCTTCTAGAAACCATTGTGGAAATGCATGATCTGTGCTGCTGCCAGATGTTATAGGTAAGGAAGCTTCTTTTTCAGTGGTGGCTATGACTGATCACTATAGAGAATGAGAGACATTGAAGCATTCTGTGACAACCTCTTCCTTCCCCAAAGAAAAGTTCAGACAGGAAGCTATCGTAGGGAGTCCTTAAATTGGATGAAGTTGCTAAAGGGTAGCTCTTCACTGATGATGGCTTCTTGCGGGGGGGAAAAACTAAGTTATCTTTAAGGGCCTGGCCACTGAGAGTTTGACCATGCTTCAGTGAGTATTTGAACAACAGGAATTGGACTTGGTTATATATTTTTTTTGAGGGAGAAGACACAAGGGTGGGAGTGTCTTGTCAGTGAACTCATAATGGATCCCAAGAGGGAGTGTTTCCCTGTACTTCCTACCGGATCCTCTGACCCACCAGAAGGAAAATGTCAAGCAAAGCCTTGCCTCAAGTTCCTCTCTTTCTGCTTCCAACTGCCTGAGGCCATGCCCAAGGAGGTGTGGCCACCATTACAAGTTCACTGACAAGATGCCTACAGTGGGAGGGTAGAACTCAAACAAAGAAGAATGAAATTCTGTCATTTATTTTTATTTTATGTTTTTTTGTGTGTGTTATTGCATTGTGGTCAAATAGAATACAAGGAGTAGTTTCAACATTTTTGAATTTGTAAAGATTTTTTTTGTGTGTCTCAGGATGCAGTCAGTTTTAGAACATCTTCCATATGCTGGTGAGTACTTGTGCATTCTTTGGCATTTGGGTAGAGTAGTGTGTAGTATCCATTATGTCCACTGCTGTAGGATTTCAATTAATTCTGATGTTTCTCCTTTGATATTTTGTCCTGGTGAACTGATTACACGAGAAAGTGGGGTATTGAAATCACCACCTATTAATTGATTGATATTAATTTCTGTCTTTATATGTGACCTATGTTTTTTTCTTATGCAGTTTTCATTATACATCCTTTTAAATGTATATTTAGTGTTTTAACTATTACATGTCATAGGGCATTTCTCTTTTGGTCTTGTCTGTTTTGTGTTCTGAGTGTTTCAACATGAATATTTAGATGTTTTATTTCTTATTTCTGTGAAGGATGTTGTGGGGTTTTGATTGGTATTGAACTGAATCTTTAGATCATTTTTAGGAGACTGGTCATTTTTATAACATAATTCTACTAACTCATGAGCATGAGAGGATTTTCCTTTTCTAGTGTCTTTCTCAACTGTTTGTCCAAACATTTAAAGTTTTTCTTGTAGAAGTGTTTAACTTCCTTGTTTAGGTTCATTTTTAGATGTTTTACTATTTGAAGCTATAGTGACAGAACATGTGTGGATGATCTTTCTCAGGGTGTTTGTTGGTGCTGTATAGAGAGGCCCCTGATGGTTTTAAGTAAATTTGTTATCCTACCACATAGATAATTTGAAGAAATTTTTTGGTAGGGTTTTGGGGCTCTCTTATATGTAATACAACATCACCCGATAACAATTTGATTTATTTTTTCTATTTGTATCCCTTTGATATCCATCTCCAATCTTGTTGTTCATGATGGCCACTCTCTGGACAAAGATCTACAGACAATTAAGGGAGAGAAGGACAATAATTCATCCCTGAGTGTAATTCCCATAATTGCCTATCCAATACTAAGTGGTCAGCCTAATTATATAAATACAGGCAACAGCTGATTTAATTTATACAAATATATAATAATAATAGTTAAAGAAAAGAGACTGAATTTGAGAGGGACTGAGGAAAGGGATATAGAAGGGGCTGAAGGTAGGATAGGGGAAGGGGAATAATGAAGTTGGATTTTAATCTTTAAATACATTTTTTAAAAAGAAAGGAAAAACTGTCATAAATTATTTTAAGTGACTTGAAGCTAAGTTCCTTATTTTGTGTTTTTAATGTCTACACTATAGTTGGCACTTGTGAACTAATAACTGACAATGGCTGCTGGAAGGCCTGTGACACAGGATGTGGATGGGGCTCCAGGCCCTGTGGCAGGTTTGAGGACAGGCTGCAGGTGTCTGGGGAGCAGTGTGCACTTGCAGCACAGAAGTACATGGCAGAGTCCCCAGGCTGGGTGTCTGTGATGTGCAGGGAGAAGTGTTTGGCTTTCTTATCCTGTAAAACTATCAGTCTTTGGTCCTGCTTTCTTTCCATGGTTGATCGAATGTCAATAATGAGTTTAGGATGCTCTCCAGCTCCTTGCTTATACCAAGGGAAGTAGTCTGATGCACTGTCTGTGTAAGTGCAGTTGATGACAGCGCTGTCTCCCTCCTGGACACTCAGGGTGGAAGGAAGCTGCTCCACCTGCTCTCCTCGGCTCAGCCCTATGCAGAGAGATGGAAAGAAAGGGAAAGTTCATCAGATCATCACTTTCCAGGATTCTCTTTTTCTAGAGTCACTAGAGAAAACCTGAATAAAATCGAGTTATTCCTGGATGTCTCAGAAAGGCCCGCTGAAAATTCTGTAATACTAAAATCTTAACTCACCATCCAGCTGCAGCCACAGGAACAAAAATAAAGTGGGAACATATATCTTCATTGTTCTTCAAATTAAGTTAAGATCCAGTGTAGATCGTGATGACTATCAGGTCAGCTACAGCTACCAGGTTGGAGTACTTTCTCAGTAACAATTCTATCTCTAGCGTCATCCACTCAGCCCCTGAGAAAAGGTTGTGTCTGCCTGAGCCTGCACAGTCAGAATACAAGGAAGAGAATCCTCTGCATACTCCCCAGCAGCTGAGGTCTACTGCCACCGTGTGGTTGCATCCTTAACTGGTGACAACTCTCTGTTCTCTGACCTGTGAGGGACTCAGACACATAAAACAGTAATATTTTATATTATTTTATATCATCTTGGTCCTAGTGCTGAGAAGTACAGCAAGGTATTTGTACACACTAACAAGGCTGTTTCTTATCTTTAAATCAAACATAGCATATATAATGTCTTATGTATAAACATACATACATGTTTTCTTATGTATATATGAAATATGTTCGTGTGTGTGTGTGTGTGTGTGTGTGTGTGTGTGTGTGTGTGTGTGTGTGTGTAACATTTGTTCTGTCTAGAATCCTCTTTGTTAACCCACTCCTATATCCCACAATGCTAAGATCTTCCACGAAGCAACTCCCCCTTTTCATGGAGACAAATACTTAAGTCAATATTTGTCCTTGAGAGTTATGGAACCAAGAAAAAGATTATAAATTCTTTCATGATTTTTTAGTTGCTAAATAACAATTTTTTCCTATTTCAGGGAGTTCTTATTGACAACTCAGATGTGATGTTTTTGTGCTTGCATCTCACCTTCCAGGGAAGTCGGCCCAGAATTACAAATACACATAGCTACTTTCAGGAAAGTTCTCAGGCATCATTTGGTATATAGGATGGCAACATCCATTTGGTTTACTCTAACAGCATCCAGTGATTGGTAGGCTGGATTACTTATAAAATAACTTTGGTGAATTCTCTGGAGAATCCGTGAAATCTTGCAATAAATTCAGCTTTCCTCCTTCCTATGAATCCTCCCAGAACCCCACCCCCACCCCCATTTCTGGCCATTTTCTTTCCCTTGTGTAAACTGGGAATACCTACACACACTGTCTATCCGGCAGCCAAGTGTGCACACAAGCTTGGGAAGAAGACAGGCCAGATTCACTGTCCCTCCTCTCCTCTATTTCAGTACCCTGGTACCACCCCTAGCCCTCTGACAGACCACTTGCCTGTCCTCTCACTCTTCCTACATTCGCTAGGAACTTAGTCAAATCTTGCTGCATTTCCTTTCCTCACTCACACACATCACATTGTTTTGTGTCAAAAGCCAACAGAGACACTGCACATGGGAGCCTGGAGGCTACACCTGCCTGGGAAGCTGGAGTACATCTTCACTTTCCTTGCTGCCTACATGGTAATTTTCCCATTTTCATTCCAACCCTGTAGCAGACCATTTGTAAGGGCCTGTTGTTCCTTTCTGCTTCTATTCCCTAGGGTCTCCACTAAACCTAGCAGAGGACTCAGCTTCCCTTCATCCTATGGACCATCTCAGCATCCTCTCTAGTCTATGCCCTTTCCTTCATGTCACCCTCCCATACATAAAAACACTTGCTACCCTGGTGACCTTGTTGCAGACACTGGTGTAGGTTATTCACACTGTCCTCCCTGTCCTCCATTACACTCTCTCCATTCTCATGCTCAGTCTGGGAACAGTCTGCTTACAGGTCTCTTCCTTAACTTCATTCACTGGACATTGCAACTGTTGGTTCAGACCCAGGACCCTTAGCCGTTCCATCCCCATCTCTCCACATAATTTTTTTGCCTTACTGCAACATACTTCAAGATTCTCTCTTCACACCATAACCACACCTTCTTGTGGATCTCACCTCTAGGTCTGAACAGGATCTCCTTAGCATGTTCCTGAAGCCTCTCTCAGCCTTTATTCCTCACCTGCATCTATTAATTTCTACCACACATTGACCCAGAGAAGCATTGCCTACCAGGCAATAACAATCATACTTAACTAAGATCCAGAGAGTTCAACAGAAACCAAGAAAGAAAACACAAACTAAACAAAGGCCATACCAGAAATCAAAACACAGAAATACAATCATCCCAACATCTGACATCTACACAAAAACACAATCTTTAATAGCCAAGACAGTATGTCTCCCAGTAACACACTAAATTGACCGTGGAAATGCAACAGAGCTGAACTACAAGACAAGGACATCAAAATAGATGTTATGAATTAGCCCAAGGAAAATAAAGAGGATGTAACTAAATCCCTTAATGAAATTATTGAAAACACAAACAGTGGAATAAAATGAAGAAAACAGTTCAAGCCTTGCTGGTAGAAATAGAATCACTAAACAAAACACAAAGTGGAGTGAGATAAAACTGGAAACGAAAGTCAAACCAAAATCAGTAAAACAACTGACAACAAAGGCTGGGGTAGGTAATAAGGGGAAAGGAACCTGCATTTGCTTTTGGGGGCAATGAAAATTGATGGAGGTATTCTGGAAATCAGTGTGGAGAATCTTCAAAAAACTAAAGATAAATCTACCACTCCACCTACCTATGCCACTTCTTGGTCTGTGTCCAAAGAACTCTACATCCTACTCCACAGATACTTGTTTATTTCATTGATGCTCTCTTCACAGTCACTAGGAAATGGAATTTCCTTATGTTCCATAAGGTGGGATTTCTTTTATTCTAGGGAAACTTAAATGATATCAAGAACCAGTCCATCTGCTCATAAGGCACCACCACATTTCAAGTTCTGTCTTTGATCTCAAAGGAAAGGTGATGACTGCCACATAAATAAGAGAGTGCTGTGTAAAATATGCCATAAAATTAAAAATAACATAAAGTTCAATTTGCTTTATCCATATGCTCACCGGAGCATAGTCAAACTCCCAGTCACCAGCCTCTAAAAGAAAACTGAATCCTTCCCCACCCCATGCCCCCAAGCCCACCAGAAGCCATTGACTATGAAGTGCTACACTTTAGCATCCCTAACACACTTTTAAAGAGTTTTCTTATCACACTTTTAAAGAGTTTTCTTCAGGGCCAGAGAGATGGCTCAGAGGTTGAGAGCACCGGCTGCTCTTCCAGAGGTCCTGAGTTCAATTCCCAGCAACCACATGGTGGCTCACAACTATCCGTTATCCTCTTCTGGTGTGCAGATAAACATGGAAGCAGAATGTTGTATACATAATAAATAAATAAAATCTTTAAAAAAGTGTTTTTTTCAATGGCTGCCTGTCTAGGCTGTAGGGAGGGGGGATGACACAGAAGCCTTCTATGTCTCTCATTCTCAATTGTGAGGCTGTAGTCATCAAAACTATTCCAAAAGAAACTTCCTTGCCCTTTACAGTCAGCAGCAATACCAACCATGGACATCCACATGGCCTGCTGCAGCAGCATGGACCATAGACATCAACATGGCCTCAGGTGTCATCCCAGGGTACAGACATCCATTTGTCTGTGGTAAAACATCAAACTTGTCTCAGGTGGCAGCACACACCACAGACACCAATGTAGCCTCCAGTGGTGGCATGGGACCATGGTCCCAGGACTGCAGGCATCAACATGGCCTCCAGCAGCACCATGGATCACAGATGCCAACATGGCCTCCAGCAGTAGTACAGACCACAGGCATCCACATGGAACATGGGCATCAACGTGACTTGGGGCAGGAGCATGGATCACTGACATGGTTTCTAGGGGCAGCACAGATGATGGAGGTCTTTCAAAAAGTCCCAATACAGAAAGTGAATTTAACTTCCATCTCAGCCTTCCTGCCATTGTTCATACCCAAGGTGAGAATCCAGCTGAGCATGGCCATCCAGGGTCAGAGCCTACTCAAGTTCCATATCTCTTCATAACACCCTGCTGGCCCTACTGGGCAAGGACATGCATGCTTCTCTAACACCTTTGTTTCACTGGCGGTATCACCTCTTTTCACCACACACTTGTTCCCCATCCTTTCCACATTCCCATCATGTATTTGTGTGGTGATATTTTGTTTAAGATCTAACAAATAAAGCTTGCCTGAAGATGAGAATGCAAAGTTAGCCACACTAGTTAGCCATAGAGGCCAGACAGTGGTAGCACACACCTTTAATCCCAGGGGCACAGCCACACTAGTTAGGCATAGAGGCCAGGTAGTAGTGTTACAAAGAGCTTTACATGCACATACTTATAGCTACAAGACACTGGTCTGGCTCAAGGTTTCTAAATCCTAAATCACCATAAAAACTGCACCATCTACAAGTCTCATATCCTGATGTTGTCCAGAGTCATGGTGCTCTTTCAGCTAGGCCGGACATTCTGGGACAGAATCCTTGAGCGACAACAAGCCCAAACCACAAAGGAAAACTTGGTGAATTTGATTCTTTTTTACCATTTTTAAATATAAATTAGAAACAAGATTGTTTCACATGTAAATCCCAGTTCCCTCTCCCTCCCCTCCTCCCTGCCCCCCATTAACACCCTACCTGTCCCATACTCTTTCTGTTCCCCAGGGAGGGTGAGGCCTTACATAGGGGATATTCAGAGTTTTTCATATATGTTGGGACAGGGCCTAGGCCTTCCCCCATGTGTCTAGGCTGGAGAGTATCCCTCTATGTGGAATGAGCTCACAAAGTCCATTCCTATGCTAGGGATAAGTACTGATCTAATACAACAGGCCCCATAGATTTCCGAGGCCCCTTCACTGGCACCCATGTTCCTGGGGTCTGAATCAGTCCTATGATGGTTTCCCAGCTATCAGTCTGGGGACCAAGAGTTCTCCCTTGTTCAGGTCAGCTGTTTCTCTAGGTTTCACCAGCCTTGTCTTTCCCACTTTGCTAATCACTCATCCCTCTCTAAAATTGGATTCCTGTTCAGTTCAGTGTTTAGCTGTGGGTGTCTGGTTCTACGTCCATCATCTGCTAGATGAAGACTCTAGGATGGCAAATAAGTTAGTCATCAATCTCATTATCAAGGGAGAGCATTTAAGTTAGCCTCTCCTCTGTTGCTTAGATGGTTAGATGGCATCATCTTTGTAGATCTCTGGACATTTCCCTAGCACCTGATTCTCTTTAAACCTATAATGGCTCCCTCTAATATGGTATCTCTTATCTTGCTCTCCTCTATTCTTCCCCTAACTCAACCATTCTGTTCCCTCATGTCCTCCTCATCCCTGCTCTTCTCAGCTTCTCGTTCTCCTAGCTTCCTCTTCCCTCCCCACATGCTCCCAATTTGCTCAGGAGATCTTGTCCCTTTCCCCTTATCCGGGGTCCATGTATGCCTTTCTTAGAGGCATCCTTGTTTACTAGCTTCTCTGGCAGTGTGGATTGTAGGCTGGTAATTCTATACTCTATATCTAAAATCCATGTATGAGTGAGTACATACCATTTTTTTTGTCTTTTTGTGATTGGGTTACCTAATGTAGAATGGTTTCTTCTAGTTCCATCCATATGCCTTCAAATTTCAAGATTCCATTGTTTTTTTTTTTTCTGCTGAGTAGTACTCTATTGTGTAAATATACCACATTTTCTCTATCCATTCTTCAGTAGAGGAGCTGGTTGCTTCCAGGTTCTGGCTATTACAAATAATCCTGCTATGAACATAATTGAACAGATGACCTTATTGTATGGATGTGCATCTTTTGGGTATATGCCTAAGAGTGGAATTGCTGGATCTTGTGTTAGACTGATGCCCATTTTCCTGAGGAATTGCCATACTGATTTCTGAAGTGGCTGTACGAGTTTGCACTCCCACCAGCAGTGGAGGAGTGTTCCCCTTTCTCCATGTCCTCTCCAACATGTCATTGGTGTTTTTGATTTTAGCCATTCTGACAGGAATAAGATGGTATCTCAGAGTTGTTTTGATTTGCATTTCCTTGATGACTAAGGATGTTGAACTCTTTCTTAAGTGTCTTTCAGCCATTTTACATTCCCCTATTGAGAATTCTCTATTTAGTGCTGTACCCCACTTTTTAATTGGATTATTTGGTGTTTTGGAAAGTAGCTTTTTGAGATATTTGTAAATTTGGAGATCAGCTCTCTGTCAGATGTGGGGTTGGTGAATATCTTTTCCCAGTCTGTGGGCTGTCATTTGTCTTGTTGACTGTCTTCTTTGCCTTACAGAAGCTTCTCAGTTTCAGGAGGTCCCATTTATTAATTGTCTATCTCAATATCTGTGCTACAGGTTTTATGCTCAGGAAGGAGTCTCTTCTACCAATTCGATCAAGGGTACCTCCCACTTTCTCTTCTAATAGGTTCAATGTGTCTGGATTTATGTTGAAGTCTTGGATACATTTGGACTTATGTTTTGTGCATGGCAATAAATATGGATCTCTCTGCAGTCTTCTATATGCCATCACCCAGTTATGCCAACACCATTTGTTGAAGATGCTTTCTTTATTCCATATTATAACTTTAGCTTCTTTGTCAAAAATCAGGTGTTTGTAGGTATGTGGGTTAATAAGAGGGTTTTCAATCTGATTCCATTCGTCTACTTGTCTATTTTTGTGCCAATACCAAGCTGCTTTCAAGAGTATAGCTCTATAGTAGAGCTTGAAGTCATGGGTGGTTATGCCTCCAGAAGTTCCTTTATTGTACAGGGTTGTTTTAGCTATCCTAGGGCTTTTGTTTCCCCATATAAAGTTGAGTAATGTTCTTTCAAGGTCTGTGAAGAATTGTGCCAGGATTTTGATGGGGATTGCATTGAATTTATAGATTGCTTTTGGCATGATTTCCACTTCTTTAATGTCTTTCTTTAAAGACTCAAAGTTCTTGCTGTATAGGTCTTTCACTTGTTTGGTTAGTGTTACCCCAAGATATTTCATGTTGTTTGTGGCTATTATAAAGGGTGATGTTTCTCTGATTTCTTTCTCATTTCATTTATCATCTGCATATAGTAGGGCTACTGATTTTTTTGAGTTAGTCTTCTATCCTGCCACTTTGCTAAGGGTGTTAATCAGCTGTAGGAGTTCCCTGGTAGAGGTTTTTGGGACACTTACTTAAACTATCATATCATTTGCAAACAGTGAAAGTTTAACTTCTTCCTTTCCAATTTGTATCCCCTTTATCTCCTTTTGTTGTCTTATTTAGTTAGAACTTCATGTATAATATTGAAGAGATATGGAGAGAGTGGACAGCCTTGTCTTGTTCCTGATTTTAAATGAATCATGTTGAATTTCTCTATTTAGTTTTATGTTAGCTGTTGATTTGCTGTATATTTTTTTTTGTTATGTTCAGGAATATTCCTGTTATGACTGATCTCTCCAGGACCTTTATCATGAAGAGTTGTAGGATTTTGTCAAAGGCTTTTTCAGCATCTAGTGAGATTACCATGTGGTTTTTCTTTTGCAGTTTGTTTATATGGTGGATTACATTGATAGATTTTCATATGTTGAACCAGCCGTGCATCCTGGGGATGAAGCCTGCTTGATCATGGTGGATGATTTTTCTGATATGTTCTTGGATTTGGTTTGCCAGTATTTTATTGAGTATTTTTGCATCAATGTTCATAAGGATATTGGTTTGTAGCTCTCTTTCTTAGTTGTGTCTTTGTGTGGCTTGGGTACCAAGGTAATTTTAGGCTTGTGAAAAAAGAGTTTGACAATGTCCCTTCTGCTTCTATTGTGTGGAACCATTTGAGGAGTTTTGGTATTAGTTCTTGTTTGAATTTTGGGTAGAAATCTGCACTGAAGCCTTCTATCCCTGGGCTGGCAAATTTGATTCTTAAAGCTCCTTCAGGAAGCAGGGTGGACATGGTGAGTGGATGGTGGCTATCAGCACCTTTGACCATCCTTCCTGTGATTTTTTTTATTTAAATTAGAAACAAGCTTCTTTTACATGTCCATCTCAGTTCCCTCTCCTTTCCTTGCCCCCCTGCCCCACACTGACCCCCTATACCAACCCCTTTCTGCTCCCCAGGGAGGGTGAGGCCTTCCATGGGGGATCTTCAAAGTCTGTCATATCATTTGGAACAGAGCCTAGACCCTCCCCACTCTGTCTAGGCTGAAAGAGTATCCCTCTATGTGGAGAGGGCTCCCAAAGTCCATTTATGTACTAGGAGTAAATACTGATCTACTACCAGTGGCCCCATAGATTGTTCAGACCTCCAAACTGACTTCCTCCTTCAGAGGGTCTGGAATAGTCCTATACTGGTTTCCCAGCTATCAGTCTGGGGTCCATGAGCAGCCCCTTGTTCAGGTTAGCTGTTTCCATGGGTTTCTCCAGCTTAGTCTTGAGCTCTTTGCTCTTCACTCCTTCCTCTTTGCAACTGGATTCGAGATTTCATCTCAGTGTTTAGCTATGGGTGTCTGCATCTGCTTCAATCAGCTACTGGATGAAGGAACTAGGATGGCATATAAGGTAGTCATCAATCTCATTATTGGAGAAGGGTTTTTAAGGTAGCCTTTCAACTATTGCTTAAATTGTTAGGTGGGGTCATCCTTGTAGATCTCTGGACATTTCCCTAGTGCCAGAATTCTCTTTAAACCTATAATGGCTCCCTCTATTATTGTATCTCTTATCTTGCTCTCCTCCATTCTTTCCCTGACTAGATATTCTTGTTCCCTCATGTCCTCCTCTCCCCTCCTCTTATCCCCTTCTCTTTCTTCTAACTCCCTCTCCCTTTCTCTTATCCCCTCCTCTTTCTTCTAGCTCCCTCCCCTCCCCATGCTCCCCATTAGCTTAGGAAATTTATCCTTTTCCCCTTCTCTGGGGGACCATGTATGTCTCTCTTAGGGCCCTCCTTGTTTCCTGGCTTCTCTGGTTGTGTGTATCATAGGCTGCTATTTCTTTGCTCTAGATCTAAAATCCATATATAAGTGAATACATACCATTTTTGTCTTTTTGTGACCGGGTTACCTCACTCAGGATGGTTTCTTCCAGTTCCATCCATTTGCCTGCAAATTTCAAGATTCCATTTTTTTTTATGCTGAGTAGTACTTGATTGTGTAAATGTACCATGTTTTCTCCATCCATTCATCAGTTGAGGGGCATCTAGGTCACTTCCATGTTCTGGTAATTACAAATAATGCTGCCATGAACATGGCAGAACAGATGTCCATTGTTGTATGAATGTGTATCTTTTGGGTATATGCCTAATAGTGGAATTGCTGATCTTGTGATAGATTGATTCCCATTTTCCTGAGGAACTGCCATACTGATTTCCAAAGTGGCTGTACATGTTTGTACTCCCACCAGCAATGGAGGAGTGTTCCTTTTTCTCCACATCCTCTCCAGCATAGACCCTCATTGGTGTTTTTTATTTTAGGCATTCTGGCTGGTGTAAGATGGTATCTCAGAGTTGTTTTGAGTTTTATTTCACTGATGGCTAAGGATGTTGAGCACCTTCTTAAGTGTGTTTCAGCCATTTTAGATTCCTCTATTGGGAATTCTCTATTTAGTTTTGCACCCCACTGTAGGGAATAATCCTGTTTAGAGTACTGCTGACCACAGGTACCACTGACCATGCCTGTTTGGGGCTCTCCACAGATCCCATATAGCATAGCAAGGGTTTAAGTAGTAGAGAGGCATGCACTCAGCCCTCTTTTCTCTTGCCAGCCTAGCTGAGCAGACATCTCCGGGTCACTCTGGCTCTGGTGTAAACCTGGTCACTGGCCCTGTGTGAGTACTATGCCTTTAATAAACTACCTGTTGTCAATCTAGTTTTGACTCCATTGCTTGAGATCGACCTTAACTGGTTTCAGGAGTGGGATAGAATTTGAATCCTCGGGCAGGTCATGACCATCGGCTTGGGTAGGAGAAGCAAATTCCAGAGGTCTAAAAAGACACCAAGAGGCCAGATGCCCTCACTGTAATGAAACAGGAACCTGGGTAGGAAGATCAATCCCCAGAGGGTCGAGAAGGCATCAGGATCCTAGATGTTTCAACTGTGGAAGAATAGGACATATTAGGAGAAATTGCAGGCAAGGCAATTCTAACAATGTCTCATATAAAAGGCCTCCACCTTCTGGATTATGTAGGAGATGTGGTAAGGGCAGACACTGGACCAAAGAATGTAGATTGAACATAGACATACAGTGAAACCTGTTACAATTGGGAAACTCCTTGAGGGGGGACTCTTGAAGGCCCCCACGTTGAGAAAGGTCTGGTCATTCCCAATCACTCTGGAGGAAAATCTCTTATAGGATGAATAGATAGTACATTGCCTATTGTAAAGAATAGCACCACTCTAGATGGTAGCTTGGCTAGTGAGGAGGAATCAAACATGACTGGAGGAGACAAATAACACATATTTTGGCAAACTTCTATAAAGTATCAAAGGTCTCAGTTGAAAGAAAGAATAAATAATAAAGTTATTAGTGGTTTGCGGACACTGGAGAAGACATGACTATTATCACCCAAAAGTCCTGGCCTCAGAGACAGTGTCTAAAACAGTAATCCTGTTTAGAGGTACTGCTGACCACACGAATTTGGGGCTGGCCACAGGTCCCACTGACCACGCCCGTTTGGACATGGTCAGAATGAGGTAGCAAGTGTTTAAGTAGCAGACAGGCACCAAGCAGCCCTCTTTTCTCTCTCCCACCTGGCTGAGGAGACATCGGATGGTCACTCCAGCTCTGGTGTAAACCTGGTGTGAGTACTATCACTTTAATAAACTACCTGTTGTCAGTCTACTTCTGACTCTATTTCGTTCGGCTTTACCCCACTTTTTAATTTGTTGTTTGGGGATTTGGGGGCTAGCTTCTTGAGTTCATTGTGTATTTTGGTGATCAGCACTCTGTCAGATGTCAGGTTAGTGAATATCTTTTCCCATTCTGTGGGCTGTCATTTTGTCTTGCTGTGTCCTTTGCCTTACAGAAGCTTCTCAGTTTCTGGAGGTTCCATTTATTAATTGTTGATCTTAATGTCTATGCTACTGGTGTTATGTTCAGGAAGTGGTCTCCTGTACCAATTTGTTCAAGGGTACCTCCCACTTTTTCTTCTAAGAGGTTCAGTGTGGCTGGATTTATGTTGAGGTCTTTGATCCATTTGGACTTAAGTTTTGTGCAAGGCGATAGATATGGGTCTCTCTGCAGTCTTCTACATGCCAGCATCCAGTTATGCCAGCACCATTTGTTGAAGATCATTTTATTTTTCATTGTATAAATCTAGATTCCTTGTCAAAAATCAGGTGTTCATAGGTGTGGGTTAATATCATGGTTTTCAATTTGATTCCATTGGTCTGTCTGTCTATTTCTGTGCCAATACCAAGCTGTTTTCAGGACTATAGCTCTATAACAGATGTTGAAGTCAGGGATGGTGATGTGTCTGGAAATTCCTTTATTGTACAGGATTGTTTTGTCTATCCTGGGTTTTTTGTTTTTCCATATAAAGATGAGTATTGTTCTTTCAATCTCTGTGAAGAATTGTGTTGGGAATTTGATGGGGATTGCATTGAATCTGTAGATTGCTTTTGGCAAGATTGCCATTTTTACTATATTGAACCTACCTATCCAAGAACATGGAGCATACTTCCATTTTCTGATATCATCTTTAATTTCTTTCTTTAAAGACTCAAAGTTCTTGCTATACAGGTCTTTCACTTGTTTGGTTAGTGTTACCCCAAGATATTCTATGTTCTCTGTGGCTATTGTAAAGGGTAATGTTTCTCTGATTTCTTTCTCATTGCATTTATCATCTGTATATAGTAAGTCTACTGATTTTTTTTAGTTGATTTTGTATCCTGCCTCTTTGTTGAAGATTTTTATCAGCTGTAGGAGTTCACTGGTAGAGTGTTTTTGGGTCACTTATGTAGACTATCATATCATCTGTAAATAGTAAAAGTTTGACGTCTTCCTTTCCAATTTGTATCCCCTTGATCTCATTTTGCTGTCTTATTACTCTAGCTAGAATTTCAACTACAATATTGAAGAGATATGGAAAGAGTGGGCAGCCTTGTCTTTTTCCTGATTTTAGAGGAATCGCTTTGAGTTTCTCTCCATTTAGTTTGATACTGGCTGTTGGTTTGCTGTATACTGCTTTGATCACGTTTAGTTATGTTCCTGTTATTCCTGTTCTCTCCAAGATCTTTATCATGAAGGGATGTTGGATTTGTCAAAGGCTTTTTCAGCATCTAGTGAGATGATCATGTGGTTTTTCTTTTTCAGTTTGTTTATATGGTGTATTACATTGATGGATTTTCATATGTTGAACCAACCTTGTATCCCTACTTGATCATGGTGGATGATTTTTCTGATGTATTCTTGGACTCAAATTGCCAGTATTTTGTTGAGTATTTTGCATCAATGTTCATAGGGATATTGGTTTGTAGTTCTCCTTTTCATTTGTGTCTTTGTGTGGCTTGGGTATCAAGGTAATTGTAGCCTCATAAAAAGAGTTTGACAATGTCCCTTCTGCTTCTATTGTGTGGAACAATTTGAGAAGTACTGGTATTAGCTTTTGTTTGATTTCCTGGTGGAATTCTGCACTGAAGCCATCTGGCCCTGGGCTTTTTTTTTGGTTGGGAGACTCTTGATGACTGCTTCTATTTCATTAGTGATTAAATGTCTATATATCTTGATTTAATTTTTGTAATTGATATCTACCCAGAAAATTGTCCTTTTCCCAAGGATTTTCAAATTTTGTGGAGTACAAGTTTTCAAAGTATGACCTCATGATTCTCTGGATTTCCTGAGTGTGTGTTGTTATATCCCCCTTTTCATTTCTGATTTTGTTAATTAGCATGCTATCTTTCTCTCTGACTTTTGGTTAGTTTGGATAGAGGTTTGTCTATCTTTTTGATTTTCTCAAGAAGCAACTCTTTGTTTCATTGATTCTTTGTAATGTTTTCCTAGTTTCTATTTTATTGATGTCAACCCCCAGTTTGACTATCCTAGTGTCTACTCCTCTGGAGTGAGTTTGCTTCTTTTTGTTCTAGAGTTTTCAGTTGTGTTGTCAATTCTCTAGTGTGACTATTCTCCAATTTCTTCATGTGGGCATTTGGTGATATGAACTTTCCTCTTAACACTGCTTTCAAAGTATGCCATAAGTTTGGGTATGTTGTGTCTTCATTCTCACTAAATTCTAGGAAGTATTTAATTTCTTTTATTTATTCCTTGACCCAAGAATGTTGCAATCGAAAATTATTCAATTTCCGTGTGTTTGTAAGATATCTGCAATTTGTGTTGTTGAATTCTAACTTTAAAGCATGGTGGTCTGCTAAGATACATGGGCTTATTCCAATTTTTTGTATCTGTGGAGATTTGCTATTTTGCCAAGTATGTGGTCAATTTTAGAGAAGGTTCCCTGTTGAGCTGAGAAGAAGGTATATTCTTTTGTGTTCAGGCAGATTGTTCTATAGATGTTTGTTAATTCCAATTGGCTCATAACATCTTTTAGTTCCTTTGTTTCTTTGTTAAGTTTCTGTCTTGTGGTCCTGTTTAGTGGTGAGAGGGGGGTGTTTAAGTTTCCTGCTATATAAGTGTGTGAGGCTTTATGTGTCATTTGAGTTTTAGTAATGTTTCTTTTACAAATGTGTGTGCCTTCATATTTGGGGCATCAATGTTCAGGATTGAGACTTCATCTTGATGGAGTTTTCCTGCGATGAGTATGAAATGCC
Organism: Cricetulus griseus; assembly: GCF_003668045.3. NCBI lineage: Eukaryota > Metazoa > Chordata > Mammalia > Rodentia > Cricetidae > Cricetulus > Cricetulus griseus. The sequence goes on along the minus strand of NW_023276807.1, from coordinate 208,153,584 downwards.
CTTCATGTCTTTTGATAGATTTTAGATTGAAGTCTACTTTGTTAGATATTAGGATTGTTACACCAGCTTGTTTCTGGGTCCATTTGATTGGAAAATATTCTCCCAACACTTTACTCTGAGGTAATGTCTGTATTTGTATATTTACACACATACCTCTGATAAAAATATATCTACTTTTTCTTATTTCCTTGTTCACAAGGAATGTTATGAATGTTATGCAATGAATTTCGATTATATTCATCAGCATCCTATACAACTGACATATCCATCCTCTCTTCCCTACAAAAACAGTCCCCCACACTTTAAAATAAATACTTCAAGGATGTGTTAACATTTGTAACACCCATATACTCCTGAATGTGTGGCCTTCAGTAGAGGGTGGTATATGCATGCAGGGTTCACCATAGAAGAAATCTAAATCTCTTTCCCAGCAGCTACCAATGGCTCACAGCTCCTCAGCTAATGGTGGGAATATCTACCTTCCCTCTGCTTTCTGGAATTTATTCTGGCCTGATCCTTTGCAAGTCTGATGTGCTCTGTCAATGTCTGTGAGTTCATGTGAGCAGTAGCACAACTGTGTCCAGAAAACACTATTTCCTTGTAGCCATTCCTAACCTATGGCTCCTACATCCTTTCCACCACTTCTTCCTCAGTGATCTCTGACCTTTGGAGAAGTTGTCTCACTAGGGCTGAATGTTCTGCTTTCTCTTCATCTCTACAGTACAGTGAGTTCTGGTTCTCTGTGACAATCATTACATGTGGCAACCAGGGAAATGGAAAGGCAAATTTTACTTCAATTTTTAGAATAGTTTTTAGAAATGAAGGAAGGAGAAAAGTGTTCAAAATTTTTTGAGTCACTTGAAGCTAATTTTTATTTATTTATTTATTTATTTATTTATTTATTTGTGTGTGTGTGTGTGTTTAATATCTACACTATAGTTGGCACTTGTCAACTAACTACTGACAAAGGCTGCACTGGAAGGCCTATGACACAGCATGTGGATGGGGCTCCAGGCCCTGTGGCAGGTTTGAGGACAGGCTGCAGGTGTCTGGGGAGCAGTGTGCACTTGCAGCACAGAAGTACATGGCAGAGTCCCCAGGCTGGGTGTCTGTGATGTGCAGGGAGAAGTGTTTGGCTTTCTTATCCAGTAAAACTATCAGTCTTTGGTCCTGCTTTCTTTCCTCATTTGAACGAATGTCAATAATGAGCTTAGGATGCTCTCCAGGTTCTTGCTTGTACCAAGGGAAGTAGGATGAGAAACTGTCTGTGTAAGTGCAGTTGATGACAGCGCTGTCTCCCTCCTGGACACTCAGGGTGGAAGGAAGCTGCTCCACCTGCTCTCCTCGGCTCAGCCCTATAAAGAAAGATGGAAATAAAAGAGAAATGTTTTCAGGTCATCACTATCCAGGATTCTGTTTTTCTACAGTAACTAGAAGAAAGCTGAAGAAAATAGAGATACTCCTGGATATCTCAGAAATACCCATGGAATGTTTTGTGGTCTTAAAATCTTAACTCACCATCCAGCTGCAGCCACAAAAACATGAATAATATTGAAACATATGTCTTCATTTTTCTTCCAATTAAATTAACATCCAGTGTAGATCGTGATGACTAGCAGGTCAGCTAAAGCTACCTGGGTGTTGTTCTTTCTCGGTAATAATCCTACCTTTAGAGTTGTCTGCTCAGCACTGAGACAAAGACTGTGCTTCTGCCCTGAGCCTGCACAGTCAGCATACAAGGAAGAGAATCCTTTGTATACTCCCCAGCAGTTGAGGTCTACTGCCCCCTTGTGGTTGCTTCCTTAACCAGTGAGGCCTCTGCTTAAGTGTTCTCTAACCGGTGAGAGACTCAGACACATAAATCAACAATATTTCATATGAACTGGGTCCTAGTGCTAATAGATCAAGCATGGCATTTGTGCACATTAGTAATTATGTTTCTTCTACTTAAATCTACCATACTTTATGTATAATACTTCATATATAAATGTACATATGTGATGTTTTCATATTAAATGTATATGTGATGTATTCATGTGTGTGTGTGTGTGTGTGTGTGTGTGTGTGTGTGTGTGTGTGTGTGTGTATGTGTGATTGAGAGAGACATTTCTTATGTCTGGAACTGTATTTACTGACGCACTCCCTCATCTCAGGATACTTAGATCATTCATCAAGCAACTCCTCCTTTTCTTGGATACAGATGATTAAGCCAATATTTGTCCATGAGAGCTATGGACAATGCTTTGTCTGGTCTCTCATGGGCTTTCAGTAGAAAGCAATCACTGTTCTTTTCATTTCAGTGAGTTCTTGTTGTCAACGTGTTGATGTTTTTATGCATGCACCACATTACTAGAGATGTTGGCCTGGAATCAAAAACACACATAGGAACTGCTCTTAGGAAAATCCTCAGGAATTTGGTATTGAGGATGCCAACATCCATTTGGTTTACTCTGACAGTATCCATTGATTGGTAGACTTAGTTTCTGATAGAATAGCAGTGGTAGAGTTCCTAGAGAATCTGAGAAACCTTGCAATAATCTATTTTTACCCTGTGGACCCTCCCAAAACCTATTCCCCACTTTCTAGCCCATTTCCTTTCCCTTTTCCAACTGTAAACACCTACAAACACTGTCTATCTGGGAAACCAGTGTTCTCACAGACTAGAAACCACATAGTTCACCGTCACTGTTCTTTCTGTCCTCCATTCCAGTTCCCCTGGTACTGTCCCTAGCCCTGTGACAGACCACTTGCCTGTCCTCCCCCTCTTTCTCCTTTCACTGAGGACTCAGCCATATCTGCTGCATTTCCTTTCCTCCCTCACCCCTTTCCTTTGAGTCAATGCCATAGATTCCTGGGAAGCAGGTAGTTCATCTTCACTCTCCTGCCTGCCCGACATTGCCATTTCCCCAGTTCCATCCCCAAACATATAGCAGGCTACCTGCAGGGATCTGTCCTTGCTCTTTGTTTCCATTCCCCAGGGATTCCACCAAACCTTGCATAGGACCCATAGATACTCTTATTTAATTTGACTTCTTAAATTTTTAATTTCCAGTTTTATCTTAGGTTGTTTTCTTCTGTAATTTTATTTCTACTTGCATGTCTTGAATTGATTTCTTCATTTTACCCCACTGTTTGTTGCAGCCCTCTCAGCATCCCCTCTAGTCCACCCCTTTCCTCATGTTACTCTCCAATAAACAAAAACAATTTCCATGTACAGTGACCACACTGGCAGGAACTCTAGCAGGTTGTTCATACTATCCTCCATTATAATCTCTCCAAAATTTTCATTCTCAGCCTGCTTACAGGTCCCTTCCTCAACTTCATTCACTGGACACGGCAAATCTTTGTTCAAACCCAGGAACCTTAGCCCTTCCATCTCCATCTCTTCACATAATTCATTGCCTTATTGTCATCTACTTCAGGATACCCTCCTCACACCACATCTGATTTCCGTATAGTTTCCAACTCTAGGTCTGATCAGGATCCCCTTATCTTGTTACTCAAGCCTCTCTCAGCATTTTATTATTTTTTTCTCCATCTTTTTTTATTTGAATTAGAAACAAGATTGTTTTACATGTCAATCCCAGTTCCCACTCCCACCCCTCCTCCCCTACCACCCACCCAACAAAAACCATACCTATCATATATCTTTTCTGCTCCCCAGGGAGGGTGAGGCCTTCCTTTGGGGTCATCAGAGTCTATCATATCCTTTGGGATAGGGTCTAGGCCCACCCCCATGTGTCTTGTCAGTCTTTTATTCTAACCCACATCTATTCCTTTCTACCACATATTGGCCCACAGAAGAACTTCCTACCAGGCAATAACAACCATACTTCACTAAGATCCAGACAGTTCAACAGAAATCAAAGAAGAAAACACCCACTGAACAAAGACAGTACAGACAATCACAACCATCCAAATTTCAGATACTTGCACAGAAACACAATCATTAATAACCAAGAAAGTATGTCTCTACCAGAACTTAATAACTTTCATTACAACAGATCCTGTAATACAGTAAAGCCAAATTACTAAACAAGGAGATCAAAATAGATATTATGAATTTGACCAAATATCCTAAATAAGATATGAATAAATCTCTTAACAAGTCAGTGAAAAAAATCAACCAACAGTGGGAAAAATGAAAGAAAAATGCTTCAAGGCATGCAAGTAGAAACAGAATTACTAAAGAAAACACAGCCTGAGATAAAACAGGAAATTAAAATTTTAGAAAGTCACACCAAAGTATCAAATGTAAGCTTTACCAACAGAGAAGATAACACAGAAGACATTGCAGACAAGGAAAAAATAATTGATAACTCAGGAAAAAATTCAATCTAAAAATATCAGAAAGAAATCAGGGAAACAACATCTATCACCATAGCCTGAAAAATAATAAACTATCTGGCATAAGCTCTAACCATGCAAAAACAACTTGTATAGTACAATTTTAAAACAAAGAAAAAAGAAGCAGAAGACATTGATAATATAGAACATGCTCATGGATTTGTAGAAATAATTCAGGCAAATAAGCCATCCTACAAAAAGTAATTGACAGATTCAATGCAATCTCTGTCAAAATACCAACATAATTTTCACAAAAATAGAAAAAAGGAAGCAATTTCTCTGCTTCATATGGAAGAAAAAACCCTCAGGGTAGCTCAAACAACCAGGAATAATAAAATAACTCATTGGTATATAATCACCTATATTTCAAGTAGTACTATATAATTGTAGTCTGAAAAGCATCATGGCATTAGCAGAACAAACAGACATGTTGATCAATGGAAAATAATTGAAGCCCCAAACGTAAGTCCACATGCCTATATAGTGGGAAATTACCAATATGGAGCCAAATAAGTCTTATAAAATATATAGATTTATGATAATTAAGACTGAGCTAGCAAATGAGAATCCTAGTCAATGGCCAAGCAACATTGTACCTAATACAAGTTTCTGTGTATTCATTTGGGCCTAACCCAGGCGGGCGGCTGGCATAAAGTTCACACGTGGCGGTGGGGCTCAGGCGGCTTTTGGTGGAAAGATTTATCGTAACATGCCTATAAATATCTCATTTGATTAAGAAGCCAGAAATACATACCAGAAAAAAGACAGCATCTTCAACATATAGTGCTAGTTCAACTGGATGGCTACTTGCTAACAATACAAATAGAATAATTTTATCACCTTGTACAAAACTCAATCCAAATGGACCTCAACATACCTCAAGATACTCTGAATTTAATAAAAGAGAAACTTGGGATAGTCTTGAACTCATTGGCATAGGAAAAGATTTTCTGAACAGGACACCAATAGCACAGTCACAGGAAACAACAATCAGTAATTGGAACATCATAAAAACTGAAAAGCTTACGTATGGGCAAAGGACACCATCACAAAGTGGAGGGTTACAGAAAGGAAAAACATCATTATCAACTATACATCTGAGACAGGCTAATATCTAAAATATATAAAAGACTAAAATGACTAAAGTGGTGATATTTTGTTTATGCTTTAACAAATAAAGCTTTCCTGAAGATAAGCTGCAAAACTAGCCAAAAGTTAGCCATAGAGGACAGGTAGTGGTGACAAACACCTTAAATCCCAGCAACTACATTAGTTAGCTATAGAGGCCAGGCAGTGGTGGCACACACCTTAAATCCCAGCACTCAGGATGCAGAGACAGGAGGATCTCTGTCAGTTCAAGGGCACCCTGGTCTACACGGGATTGGTCTGGTCTAAAAGATAAACAGAGCCAGGCAGTGGTGGCTCACACCTTTCATACCAGTACTTGGGAGTCACAGGCCTTTAATCTCAGCACTAGGGGATGGAGACAGGAGTGATATGGCCGGGTAGAGAGAGTAATTAATATAAGGTGGGAGGGACAGGATCCTTCCTTTGTTCTGATGATTCAGTAGAGGTAAGAAGTCTCTCTTGTGGCTGCCTCCTTTATGTCTCTGTCCTTTCAGCATTTACCTGATATCTGACTCCGGGTTTTCATTATTAAGACCTATTAGAATGCATGCTACAGCCTAAACATGAAGAAAATAAATGACTCAATTAAAAGTGGGAACAGATCTAAACAGAGAGTTATTGAAAGATGAAAGACAAGTGGCTGAGAAACAACAGATGTCATAAGAAAATGAAATTTAAAACTGCTATGAGATTTCATCTTACACCTGTCAGAATGGCCACAATCAATAAAACAAATGGCATCTTATGCTGGAGAGTTTACAGTATTAGGGGACACTCATTCATTGCAGCAGAGAGTGCAAACTTTATAGCAACATGGTAATAAGTGTTATGGCTCTTCTGGAAGATGGGAATAGATCTACTTCAATATTAAGTATTCCAATTTTTTTGGCTTATACTCATAGGGCTCTACACCCTACTACAGAGACCATTGCTCATCAATTTTTCACTGCAGTTCTATTCATGATAGCCAGATATTGTAAACAGCCTTGATGCCCATCCAGAGATGGACTGATATTAAAAATGTGGTACATTTATGCAATGAAATATTATTCAGCTATGAAGTCATGAAACTTGCAGGTAAATGGATGGATCTATGGAGAAGAATGGTGAGTGTGGTAACAAAGACCCCCAAAGACAAATATAGTATGTATCCTCTTATATAAGGTCTTAATCCTTCAATAGGCTTGCCACAATATGCATTTCTTCTGAAATTAGGAATAGAGCAGGAGATTGTGGGAGAGAGAAGACATCCTGAATAGGGGGATAGGAAGAGAACAGACAGTAAAAGAGACAAAGTTGGAGGTGGAACAGTTGGATTAGACTGAAAGGAGGGGGGAAGAGAGGATAAGGGAAGAAATATGGGGGAGACAGCCACAACTCAGCTTCCTCTAAGAGATCATATGGAAATGTACTAAAGTGTGCATGTTTGCAATGAATATAATAAATGAGTAAATATATATAAATGAATAAATATATATATTTTACTTATGAATGAAAGAAATCTAATGAAATCATGCAAAATAGGAGACAAAGCAAAACCTAGACATTTCTTCCCACCAAATAAAACCAACAGTGCCACATTGTGGGAGCATGACAAGCGCATGTGTGTGTGTGTATGTGCATGGGTATGTGTACATGTAGAGACCAGAGAAAATCTTGGAGGTTGTTCCTCAGGTTATGACCTGTGTGTGTGTGTGTGTGTGTGTGTGTGTGTGTGTGTGTGTGTGTGTGTGTGTGTGCTCATGCGTGCTCGAGCACATATGTGTGTTTGACTGAAAATGTGTGTCCATGAATGTGGAGGGCAGAGGTCAACCTTGGATGTCATTATTAGGGATCTGTCCAACTTATTTATTGGATACAAGCACTCTCTGATAAATGGATCCATGGTCTGCCTAGGCTGGCTGAGTAGTGGGCTCTAGGGATCTGTCTGTGCTCACACCCCAGCACAGCCACCACACACAGCCTTTTATGTGAAAATCATACTCAGGTGCTCATGGCTCCATGTCACCTGCCCATTTCCTGTGTTTCAGCAAGCATCAGCTAGAAAAATTCTCTCTTCTCCTTTTATCCTGAGTATTTTCATCCTCCTAGGCTGTAAGAACAGAAGCATAAAATCTTCTACAACTCTCCCAAATTCAGGGAGGAGGAATTAAAATTCCATAATGGAGCCAGGTTGCCCTAATGTCAACTACAACTCTTGCCTGTGTTTTCACTAGGGCACTGCTATGTTAGGATAAAAGAATTTATCTTTGATGTTCCAGTAGTAAAATCATATGAACTAGGGTGAAAACAACATTTAGAAATATAAGATGCTGAAGAAATCATACCACAAATGCTCAAGTTGATTTGTAAAAATGTGTGACCAAAAGTAAAGCAGTATTTTTATAACTGTGGAGATTTCTTTAAAAAAACATCAACAATTTCCAATTCCTTCTTCTCCTGTTTTAATTTTAGTGGTTGCTATAACTTACACAAATATTTCAGATTTCTAAGCTTCCAGGATTCTGGTGGATTGCTATATTGACTAACAATGTATCAATTTCTTTCCTAGATGGAAATAATTAAAAATTATGACCAATTCTGATCAGTACATTTGACACCCAAAGAAGAATTACATGAAAGTCAGTATGAAGGACTCAGTAGCGAAGGCAAAGCTCAGACCAATGCCTGAAGAGTACACTTTCAATTCTGTGCAGACAACACATAAAACAACAAATGGAAGACAGCTTCCCTGCACACAATCAGTCAATGTGGTTGTAGTCTAAGCAATGTTCACCCTGGAAATGATTCTCACAGATAATAGCAGTCTCCTCCACTCTGTGGAACTATGATTGAGCATCACATAATTTCAGAAATAAGCAAAGAGCTTCTGAGACAAAATCAGACAGTGGATATTGTTGCAAGAACAGAGTTGTCCAAAGGCAGCTGAAAGAGATCCTTTAATGACCCAAGAAGAGACCTTTAGTTGAGCACTTCACTGCCATGGGTGTTTATGTTCAGCTCTCCCTGCAGACCCAGACACTGTGCACTCAGAGCACAGAAATACACAGCCGAATCGCTCAGGTGCACAGATGCTTTCTTCAGGTGGAAGGAAGAGTCACTCTTGCTAACCTCAGCCTCAAAGCCGCTCAAGCCATGAACCACGGGTTCTCCTGAATAATACTTGAGGAGCAGCTGGAGCCCCTGCCGTGGGTACTGGACATACCAGAACAGGTAGGGCACTACACTGGAGGAATAGTTGCATCTCAGCTGCAGAGAGGCTTCTTCAGTGATTGTGATGCGAGCTTGAGGCTGAGTCACTGACTGTGCTCTTGAGTCTCCTGCAAAGGAATCTTTGTCAGTAACTGAAGTACAGATTTCCCTGAAGACAGTCGCAATCCCAGGATATGGAGGCCATGAGGACGCTATACTCACTCAGGAAAATGTGCAGCCCCAGCACTGGGAGGAGCATCAGGAGCATGGCTGAACACCAAGAAGTCTGCAGCTCTGTTGTGGGAGAAGTCTCTGGAACAGGACAGACAAGAGAGCGGCTGAAGAAAGCAAGAACTTGAAAATAGGCGAGAGGAGGGGTCTGCTTGGGAAAAATAGTGACGCTGCTAAGACGAGCCTGGAAGGTTTTGAATATCTGATTCTTGTAACACACCCTTGCTAAAAACTCAGCCAGTTGCAAGAAAGATGAGATGTGAGTAGGTGGTAAGATTTTCAATGGAAGTAAGAACGCTGGTGAGTGCAGCAGCGCCCTCTGGAGGCCAAATGAGGATCCAACTGTCCTGAGGGTCCAAAGCCTGTCAACCTGCTCTTTTTCTATTTCACAAAGCAAATCTTTCACAAAGTGTATAGCTTCTTTTACTAATCTATGATGAGGTATTAGTTCTGGCATCTGCTAGAAATGAATATTCATTTTGAAACCACTTTACAAAATGCACCCCAGACTTCAGATGCGACTGTCTCAGGCTGAGTTTGAGTGGCCACTACAGCTATGGCGGTGATGTATGCTGGTACAGATATCGCCCTTGGTGGATGCTCTGCAGCACAGAGGCAACAGAAAAACACATGAAGTAAGATGCCTCTGCTCTCCACGACAAGTTGTGACTCTGGAGGGGAAGGTTTTCCTGCTAGAGTCAGAGGAACTACAACCAGAGATTCCCATGTACCTGTTGATTATTGCCATTCCTTCCTTTTAATCTCTAATGCAGACATTTGCTTAAGAATATTAGTAGATGATTTAAGACTTTCATGGATAGACTTGGTTGGTTGTCAACAGGACTACATCTGGGATTAACTAAAACCCCAAAATATATCAGGCATTCCTGTGGGTCATTTATGCTTAATGTGAAGAAGGAATAACTACTTTAGTATAGACCCTAGAGATAGGAAACACACCTTTCATTCAGATCTTTAATCCAGATGTAATCTGTACCACTCTTTCTGTTGGAAACCTATAAAAGGACATGGAAGAAGGAAAGTTGTACTCTTTCTGTGCCTGTCCCCACCTTATTAGCACATCCTTCCTTCACTGCCTTTAGAGCCTACTTCTTTGTGATTTCAGCATGTACTGCAGACAGCTGAGACATCTGATCTTGTGGACTGAGGAACTATTGGATTCTTGTACTTTCCATTCATAGCCAGCCATTCTTGGATTTGCTAGTGCACACAGTGTAAGATATTCTTACAAATTCCTTTTCAATAGAGAGAGTCATTCTATCACTTCTCTTATTCTAGACATCTCTGACTGATATACCAGACATGTAGAGGGAACAGTCTAGAGTAGTGTGGGTCTCTTGACATAATAGGCTCACTTACAAATTTCTAATGGCCACTTTCCCTTGACCTTAGGCTTCTTCAATTGGTCTTTCACTTGAGAGGACTCAAACCTCCACTCCATATCATCCTGACTTGATTTCTTGGTATATATTTCTGTCTCATATTTTTGTGTATAAATATTAAAGAGGGGAAGGGCTATGCTTGGACAGGGCTTATAAATTGAGCATTAAAATCTCCATGGCTGAAGTAGTGAGAAGATTCTAATGAGGCAGAGAGAAATCTATAATTTTGGAAGGAGGGGGTGCTGAATGGCTTCCTGGGTGTCATGGGAGAGACTCCTGGAAAGAAAACCTCAGCATCTGGTCAGTTCAGGGAGACCAAATGTGCAAAGAGAAAAAAAGGCTATGCCCCATGACATCAGCAGTCCCTTCTAAAAATTCTATTGTATCCTGGAGATCTCTTGGAATCCTGTGATGTCATTTGTTGTAGCAACACCAACTGCTTTTAAGGTGTTCATTCACTGCCTATAAGGTTCACTTGCAGACATGTTTTCAAGACTGCGAAGTATACTTGGGCGAGAGAAGAGACAGCATGAAGACACCAGTGTGAGGAAGAAAGAATCTGGCCATAGGGCTCACTGGAAAACAAGGAGAATTGCATGGTCCTGGGGAAGACACAGTGAGTTCAAAGAAGGGACTAGGGAGCTGTCTGTATGTGACAGCCTTAAGCCTTCCAGGGTTAAGGCTCAGGAACTGGGAGCTTCTGGGAAGCAATAGAACTAGCCTGCTTCTCTATTTTACTAAGGGTTGACGAACATGAAGGATTCATGATGATTAGTTTGACAGAGTCAGAAATTGACAAGATGACCTTGTGCTGGGGACACTCTGCTTTCACTGTGAAGAGGCATGGGGAATTAATGAGATATCAATACCTTCACTGTACTTTGCCCCACTGAAGTCCCATAGGTTGTGAGACCATGCTTATAGGGAAAGATGTGTGCCTTGGCAAAGGCTGAGGTGGTTGTACTTTACATCACAGCCACTAATAGGGCTGAGACACCAAGTCTTCCACTGACCCCTAAGGTTTCTGACTTCCCAGCTATGAGTGGCACACAGCTCTCCAGTTCTGCCTGAGAGCTATTAGAGCCAGGGGACATGGACAGAGACTGCCCTTTCCTGCCAGCTCTGGGTGTCCCAGGCTGTCAGTATGAATGGGTTTGTGAACCCTGGGAGTATGTTCTGTCCTTGTGTGACTTCTCCATTAACAAGAGAGTCTGAAGCATCAAGTAATTGATGTGGCCATCCCTATACTTCCTGAGTGAATGTGACAATAGCAGTTATCTCCAGGCTTCTTAAAGCACATGGCTGGAGGTTCTGAAGCCATGGCACATCCTCTGCAGCTGTGAATAAGCCCTAGGGGTCTGTCCCTTGGGCCACCTGGTGCAGGGAGACATAAGAAACCAGGTAACTTCTGAGACACCCACCTCCCTTTAGAAATAACTGACATTCACAGAGGGGAAGAATCAAGTCTGGTCTTTCAGAACCTGCTAGGGCAAAGTCTCATCTGTCCATTACTCCCTGAGCATCCTTCAGTGTGTCAGATTTGATTGAGATGAGGCAGTGTGTAGGGTAGGTGCTGTCCTTTGACTTCTAGAACTGGGTATTGCTGAGATACCTAACCTTGTTTAACATGGTTGTCAGTGTGACATAACTTTGGAATGGATTTTGTTTATCCCACATCACTCATTTGTTCTGGGGTTCACCAAGCACACTTTTGAAGCCACATCCAGACTTCTGGTGAATTTGTTATACAGGCTGAGCATGGTGATGACTCTTCATTTTAGCACTGCCAGTAAATTCAAAAGTGTGAAGCGGGTCTCTGGGAAAGGTACGAGACCAAGGAATCTCCTTTTGTGAAATTTGCCGGCACTTATCATGACCCAATGAATATTGTAATTTAGTCTGGCTGTGTCCCCTTTCCTAAGGACATGGACAATGTAACAGGTGACTCCTGATCAAGGAATTTGTCTTTTGTGAAGCTCTATGTAAAGCACCATGGCAGTGACATACTACATACTCTCCCCATGAGTCTAACAAATTTGATTTTCTAAAAATGCCTTTGCATATCTCTGAGTGACCTCTCAATAGACAATCATCTTTCCTCAAACATGAGGGCAGGAATGGACTGTCATTTGTCATGGGAGTGTTAGATCTTGTGTTGAATGCTCACCTGGGAGCCCCAATGTTTAGTGACTCCAGCCTGACCTGTCACAGGTTGGTCACACATTTGATAACTTATGATGTGTGAAATGTATTCTGCTGAAGTTTTTATATAAATTGCATCAATTATGGGACTTACATTGTTCTCACAGGACAACTACAATCCCCACCACATCAGCATATTGTACCACCCGTGTAGATCCTCTGCAGTGTGCCTTCAGGGGACTGGACTTTCCTTCACTCCATCCTGAATTATTTACCTAGAAACCTTTATTTCTTCTCTTAGTAATTAGAGATCTCTATAAGGTGTTGGGATTTTTTTAGAAAATGAATCTTCAGCTTTCATATATGAAGTAGTGAATATATTCTAATGAAGCAGATAGAGTTCTCTGACTTTGTAATGAGGAGGTGGTGAAGGTCTTCCCTTATGTATCTGGGGAACTTCCTGGGAAGAGCACTATGGTTTCTAGTGAATTGCAGAAGATCTATTTAGTAGGTAGGCGATGTCTGCTGGTGACCCTAATAGTCCACTCTCAGCACAATTTTGTTGTATTGTGGAGTGACTTTCGTGTTCCCTGTGATCTCACCAGTGCTCTGGGAACACCTAGTGACTGCGGGGTATACTTTCAGTGTCCGTAGACATGTTTGCATGCCTGATCTGTGTGCTTGGAAGAGAGAATTGAGAACATGGGGAGCCCAGAGAGAGGCAGAAGGAAGGAAGGTGACCTTCAGTCTCAGTGTAAAACATGGAGAAATAAATGGTTTGGGGGAAGCCACAGTGAGTCCTGGTCAGTGGATAGGGAGCTTCCTGGAGGAGGTGGAGCATGAGCTGGGCCTTCCAGTAGGAGTATCTGGGAAGCAATGGGCTTTTCCTGCTTCTCTGGGTTAACACAGAGCAGGCCCAGAGTAAATGTTTCTGATGGTTAGTGTGATGAAGTCATGAATGTCAAGCCTCCAGCCGCTTTTCTGTGAGCTCCTTAATCTCATTCTGAGTGGAAAGGAAGGCCATCTGTACCAAAGGAGTGACTAATGTGGTGTCCCTCTCTTGGTGAGGTATTGCTGTACTTCATTCTAATTTCCATGGGAATCTGATGCTAATATGAAGGAGGGAAATCTCCCCTGGCCATGCACCATGGCCTCAGACATTTAGATGCCTTATTTCGGGACACTTTTGATCAAGACTTGGTACTTCTAAGCTCTAGGGACAACAGGACTTACCTGCATAACATCAGATATGAGGTGACACTGTCCACCAAATCTTCATGAGTGGGGCAGCTTATGCCTTCTTGGACAGGGGACTAAATCAGGAAATGAGGCACATGACTAAGCATGGTGTTTGAAGTCAGCTCATGGATACCAGTGTGAGAATAGCTGCCCTGTTCTCTAGGACCTTCACTGCGTCCTTAGCAATTCATCTTCCTTGGGCTTCTTCTTGGTACCCAGAATAGACTCCCCTGGCCCTATGTCATTCAAGGATTCTAGTTCACTTGTCTTTATCTACCTGCAGGGACTACTGTGGAGGCACCATCCCAACTGGCCACCTTCACTGAGCAGGACCAGCAGATGGAGAAGTTGGAGGAACTCTCCTTTAAGCTACGGAGTAAAAATTATGAGCGAATTGAGCTGAGTACAATCATAGCCAATTACACCAAGAAAAATTTGAACAACAGGTAGTCATTACTGCCAGTTCTCTGCTGACCCTCTTGACCCCATAGTGTCAATCCAAGCTTTCCCGAGTTCAAGAGGCTAAACATTCAGGGTGTCCTGGTGCCTAAACTAATTTTCCTGAGTGCATCAGAGAAAAAAGAACTTTGAACCTGGGTAGTAGTGAGATGTGGGCACAGGCTCTTCTGCTTCCTCCAAATGAAAATCAGAGACTGTTTCCTGAATCCCAGTCTGGGGATCTTGACAGTATTGTGTGAGATCTCTACATGCATTTTAAAAGACCTTGCAGGTGCTGTCTTGAGGGACACACTATGCCTGTGAGTTTGCGTCTGGAAGGTCTGAAGCTCATCACTGTTCCTCTATGGTTTCTTGCTTAAACTCTACTATTGGACCTCTTGCACTTAGTGGGCATTCTGGTGGTATGTGAGGGGAGGGTAGAAGCCCCCCCCTCTCTCTCTCTCCCTCTCCCTCTCCCTCTCCCTCTCCCCCCCCCTCTCTCTCTCTCTCTCTCTCTCTCTCTCTCTCTCTCTGTGTGTGTGTGTGTGTGTGTGTGTGTGTGTGTGTGTGTGTGTGTGTGTGTGTGTTCTTCTGGGAGCCTGGGGATAATGGCATGGCCTGAGTATTTGCCATTTTCACAGTTTATCGGGATTGCCACTGCTGAGGCCAGGTAGCCCCCCCTTTGATCAGCATATCTCCTGGCCACTGTGCTAATGATGGTGGAACATTGGAATCCCCTGTAGAGTTTACAAAGCTATGCTGAAGTTGGGACTCCTCCCCGGAAATACTGATTGTGTCTTCTGGTCCTCTGTGTAGCAATAGGCACACAGGAATGAGTATCCCTGTTCTGAAGACAGGAGAAATGTCATCAGAGGCTTCTGGTGGGCCCAGATATTGACACAGACTCTTGGGAACATCTTAGAGAGCTAATCTATAGATCCAAGCCCACTGAAGGTGCTCATGCAGCCCTGGATAACTCCCTTTGGACCCCCTGCCTCTTCTTGCCTGGGTACAGGATAATAAGTTTAAAAAACAGCTAGATTTCCCAGTGTATAAGCGTCAAGGTGTGGTATCCACTGAGCTGTGGTAGTCCAGGACACAGCCTGATTTCATATGATGCTTGATACCTGTGTTCATGGGTTTTTTTCTCCTGGGGCCATGTCCTACCACAGGCTGAATTCTTTTGAGATGATGAAAAGGGAGCACAAGCAGGTGATGTCAGACCTTCAGATATTGCCCCTGGAGATCAGTGATTCTTTGAACAAGTGCAAGCAGCTTATTGAGGAGAATGAATCATACAGGTAAGTGCCAGATTAAGCTTGTGAGGGGCTGATTATGCTCTATTTTTCTTTGACCCAATGTGAGAGCTTGGTTCTAGCCTGTCTGTTTATTAGTATCAACAGCATTGTGGCTCTTGGATATTTCCTTCTTCAACTGTTTTTGTTAAGAGTGAAAAGACACTAAGGCCCTCCTAGGTAGGAGCCCCTACATAAAAAATGGTTTGCACCATGAAGGGGATGCCAGGCAGCCCAGAGACTCTCAGGCTCAGGTGAGGCTTCACAGAGATGGTTTACATGGGACCTATAGACAGGATTCAATCTGGTTGGGACTTTTGTCCTTGTCCAGAGAGTTTGCCCCCTACTGTTGATGTTTTCTCAATAACATGAAAAGGTAAGCACAGGTGTGGGCTTCATCCTCTTCTCAGGGGCACAGTAAAGCTTTTGGTGCCAAGGTTTTCAGAAGTACTTTGAAAATTTCTGGAATTTGCTTATTGTCTGGATTTGTCCTGCTTCTGAGTAATGCTGACTTGGCTATTGTGAGTTGCAGTCTTGGGCTGACTGGGGGCCTGGGACTTGGAGGTATGGATAGCAAATGGAGGCTGGCTGGGTCTTACCATTTGTGGATGTTGGTTCAGTTACCTGCACAGCCTGATCCTCCGAGACTTGACTCAGGTGAAAAACAATGTCCATATGTTGAGAATGGAGAAGAGAAAACTGTGGGAGGAGCAGATTGCACTGCAAGAGACCTGTGAGGAGGTGAAGAGACTCTTTAAGGAGGTCCAAGAGAAGATCTGTGACCCCTGTGCTGAGTATCATCAGGTAGGCTGAGGGGGTGGGGGCACACAGGCCACCTGTCTCACCATGTAGATAGAGACATTCTTGTAACCCTGCAATCACTCAATTTGTTCCATCCATATACCAACCAATGATCATTTCTATGATCATTCACAAGTTTCTCTATAGAGTTATCCTATTGTAAGATCTTGAATGACTGGCAAGCAAACCCTCCTGCTCTGCTAGTACTGCAGTACATTCAGAAGATGGGTCAATCACATATCACATAACTATATGTCATTATATCAGGAGGGCTGTGATACAGGGAGTTACTTAGGGAATAGCACAGCACTTTCATGGATGAGGACAGAGACTATGGATCATTTGCTTTCCAGGGGTCTCATAAGATCACAGGTAGGAAGCAGTTTGCAAGGACTAGACCCCAGTGCCAATGACAAGTGAGTGGTTCTCACTGCAAACTCTAGGGGTGTGGTCGTCCCCTTTCTTCCTGCATCCCAATGTGTTCTCTTCCCTTTGCTCAACTGACAGAGGCCTGAGTATCATCTTTTCAGCCCTGTTTTCTGTGGGTGGTGCTGGACATTTCTCCCTTCCTGGAGCTTCCAGTCTGGAGCTGACTGGATGCCCATAGACGTGTGAGGACTTTGAAAGACTGAGAGTGGGGGTGATCAAATTGAATCTTCAAGAGAACATTTTGTCCAATTACTTCAACATATTTTGACTAAGTATGTGCTCCTCTAGGAATTTCTAGTCCCAGTAAGATGAATATCAGTGTAGTGGGTCTCATTGAAACACCTGATGAGCATAATCTAAATTCAACTGTCATTCAGCATGATGTCCCCTTCATTTTTTCTGCTCACTGATGGTTTATGTGGTCTTTGTGTGATGTATGCATGTGTGTGTGTAGATGTGTGCTTTGCTGTGTGTGATTGCAGAGCAGATAATGACATGTTGTGTTGTGCTCAGTTACTCTTTCCCTTATTCCCTTGAGCCCAGGGCTCTCAGGGAACCTGAAATTTTCTGTTTTGCTTAATCTGGTTGGCCAGCACTCTTCAGATCAACTGTGTCCTCCAAGGGTGGTCATGTCTTGTTTTGTTTCTTCTACCTGTTCCAACTTTCAATAGTTCAGAAAGAAGAAGGATATAGTAACTCTCTCTTCATATTACACATACTTGTTGTTTTGGAATTAATGTGTTTTGTAATAAATAACAAATATAAAACAATACAGATGTTTTAAAAACGAAAAATAGTCTTCTTTCCATACACTGCACAGATCTAACAGCACAGAAGTGTCTGATTTGTCTCATTGGCTTCACAACACGGAATCTGACAGTGCATCTCCTTGCTGACATTGTGATGCTGACTATGTTATGGGCATGGTTGTGTCTTAGAACAGATTCCCTCTCATGGTTTTGCAGAATGCTGCATTCTGGATAAGTACTGCAGGTGATGTCACTAGCCCTCTTGTGACTGACATTTGGACTGAATTCACATTATATGCAGTATAATCTGTTGAAGACTTCCTGGGTGTTGACATGTGTCACTTTCTTTCACTTTTGCTATCAAGGACTTCTGTGGAGGAGCCAGTAGGTTTAGTGAAGAGACTATGATGGACTAACTTGGGAACTATGAGATCAGTGAGTCTCAATATGGGTAAATTCATGGGATGAAAAGTATGTACACAAGAGGGTAGCAGAGCCTAGCTGAGTGTAAGATCCTTTTAGACAGTCTATTGGACCCACTATGTGCACATGCAGCAGAAAAGGTTTTAAAAAGCATCAACCTTCTCTATGGCCTTTTGTGTGTGTGTGTGTGTGTGTGTGTGTGTGTGTGTGTGTGTGTGTACGTGTGCGTGCGTGCATGAGAGAGAGAGAGAGAGAGAGAGAGAGAGAGAGAGAGAGAGAGAGAGAGAGAGAGAGAGTATTGTGGTGCATTTCTGTTCATCTCTGTGTGTGGACATCTATGTTGTTTGTGTGTGTGTCTGCTGCCTGTTATTGGAAGGTAGTGTCCTTTTGTGTAGATATATGTGGCCTTGAGTGGCTGAGTGTTGTTGTGTGTACACATTTCCTGCATGTGTAGGGATAAGTCTTTGTGTTGGTGTTAGTGAGTATGGGTCCTTATATGTGCAAGTATGTGTTTGTGTGCATTGATGTCATCATATTATGTGGGGGGGCGGGGGGATGTGTTTCTGAATATTTGTAAGATCATTTACTCTGGAAACATCTTTAAAGATTATAGAGTCCAACTTTATTGAGAAAGCACTGTGCCCATACACTTCGCTTTCTTCACATAAAGTATGCTGCTGCCCATCTTTCCCTGTGTCCACTCAGCTCTCTAGAACCAAAGGACACAAAACTATTATAATTCAGGGGATTTATGGTATTATAGAGGGGAAAATATTTATCTGCAAGGAAAGACTTTGGAGCAAACCAAAGGAATGTGATACAGGAAGGTGATGAAGAGGCCACTATGGCAAAACAAGGTGTCTGAGAGGCAGGATAGGCTTGCTGAATGTTTGTGCCCTTTCTCTGCTCTGGGTGAATGGTGACTGCGCACTCAATGGTGAGGTGGCTCACTTTGTCTTCTCTGTACCGTTATCTCCTGATCTGCATTGCCTACTGTCATTTTCTTTCCACCCTTGTCTAACCTTGGCTCAGTTAATCTTGGCCTTGAAGCTTGGATTAGATTTTATTACTTGATAGATTCTGACTTGCAGTGTGCTTCCAGCTGCATCTTAGTTCAGAAGAATTCCCATAGCCATGCTGTGGTGTGAGAATGGAGTGTCTCAGTGCACCATACTCATGATGGTCGAAAGCACTCACCATGTGCTGTGTCTGCAGCACTCAAAACTGTTTTTCTTCAAAGTTGTTCACCCTGAGTACAATGTGGTTGAGTCCTTCCAGGGAATATTGTTCAGCATGAAATAATACATGCAATCATTTGGTCCTGACATATTCAGCCTTTTGTTACTCAAACAAATCCCTGATACAATCACCCTACAGGGAGGAATTGTTTCTTTTGGATCCTGGTTGTGCAGATTTTCTAGTTTCCTGAGCTCATTTCTTTTGGGCATGATGTGAGGCAGCCTGTTTTTATATGAACTCCTTTTGGAGGAAGTTGCTCCCCTTGGAGCAACTGGGAATCAGTGAACAAGACCACTGGGCTGGTCCACCAGTGTGGGGGATATTCCTACACTACACAGCCTGGGCAACTCCCTAAGCAGGGTTGGCTAACAGGCCAGGACCCCAGATGTCCACCTGTCTGTGCATTAGATTTACAGGATAGATACTTCAATGACTGATCTTTCTATCCCTCATGCCACTGTGTACTCTCTTATCCAACAAAAGTTTACTTTCTTTTCAAGTATCCGTGGTGGTTGCTCCTTATACTAGCATTAACCGGTAAACTAAACACGTTATTGCATTTCAGTGTGCTTGTATATGTGCTTACATGTACTTGTGTGTGCTCATGAGTTCATGTGTGTGCATGTGGGTGAACAACCCTCCACTGAGAACATGATCTTCTAATGAACAGGAAGAAGAAAGCCTGGATGAAAGATTGAAGAACCTGCTGAAGCAGGAGGAGCTGATCACCCAGCACAGGGAGTTGGCAGAAAAGATGGAGCATTGCTTCAGTGTCTTAGAGATGAGGTCAGAGCCCAAGTCAGGAGGAGCTCTTAGAACCATGTAGGTTCTGTGCCTGAATCTCTGTCCTCTAGGATTCTCTTCACCTAGATGGCTCTCAGCCCCAGGGAGGGAAAGAACACCTCAGGGTATTGTGCTGATGCAGTCAACATGATTTTCTCCCCTATTCTCTTCTGAGGTATCTGATATCTTATCAGCATTTTGTCCCCCATGTCTCCCCACAAATCTCTGAATGGTATTCCTAAACCTAGGAGGAGTAGGGCTAGTTGTGGAGGACAGTGTGTGCTCCTGTTACTTCATTTTCCTCCCAGAACATCACCTTTAGAGAGAAGTTCTTACCTTTGGGCTGATCTCCTGCAGCTCACTCCTTCTGATTATAGGCACTCTGCAGTGTGCATCACTTTCCTGTGAAAAGATTTTTCTGGTTTAGGGGTTGAGGAGTTGAACCCAGGCACATTTCTGTACTGGAGGAATAATTAGAACCTTCAATGCTTTTATTTTATAGGCTCCCTAGTGGGTCAACATTCAGTTTCCCTGGCTGCTCACATTCACCTGGTGTCTAATCAAAGCTATGCATATATGTCCTGAACTGATACTCAGACAATGCTAAACTGCTATTTTCTTTCCAAAATAATGCTTCTAGACAACTGGAGAAATGGGCTGTATTTTCTTGCCCAGCACAGTGTAGTTATCAGTTCATGTTAAAGCAGATTATAGAAACTGAAAAAAAAAATCCAGGCCCAGCTGCACTCTGACCCTTCTCACTTGGGGAAAGCAGGAATGCTCTCAGCTAAAATCTCATGCTGGGTTGTCAAGATTAACAGAGCTGGTTCAGGCTTAATAGCTGACACAGCAGGCCCCCACCAGTCCTGGTCCCTAAATGCCTTCCTCCTTTAGCTCAAAAAAAAAAAAATCTCCAATCTGCCTCAGCACAGGATGATAGCCTCCTGTAGACAGAGATGCTGCAGCAGGAGCCCTAAATCTCACTGGCAAGTGAGCCATCATTTCCTCCCATCCACAGTAAACATAGTATGGGGGGGATAGTAGCTGTTGACCTTGACCTCCAGGGTGAATATGCTCTGATTCTTTCTAGTCTGTGATCCACCCAGGCTGTTTGTGGGTCTGATTGCCTTTCTTTCTCAAGAGCAGGTCTTGAGAGAACGGAGGAGGGCCAAGAAGCCACACATACATTGAGACCATGCCATTCTACAACCTCGGATCTAGCCTCCAGTGAAGTCACCAATGAGGCAAATAACACCTGACCTTCATGTGACCCATCCCCAATAAGACTCGTTGGTCTGTTGACTCAGTACTCCCAAGGAAATGAAAGCATCAAAAAGGAGGTTGTGATGCAGAAGACCAGAGTCAAGAATTACTGAGAACACTGACATTCAACAGACTGTGCGGGATACAACAACATGAAGTGTAGACATGGCTATACTAGTTTTAAAAGGCTTTTTCCATCTGGTGATGGCTTTCCTACCATGATTCCAAGGCCAACCAAAGGCTGTAGGTCTGTACTGTTACATCTGCAGCAAGAGAATGCTGCTTAACTTGATTTATTTTGTTTGGGTTGGGTTTTGTTAGCTTTTGCTTTTTTGGTTTTCTTTGTTATGGTTTGAATTTTTCTATTTATTTTTTCTTCATTTTGTTATTGTTGTTTTTGTATTTTGCTAAATCTATTCGCTGTTTATATTGACTGTTCCCTGTAAGTGTCCCTACTTAGTATTTTAATTAATATAAATTGATTTCCAAGTCTTCTCTCTTAGAACCAATTTCTTTCGTCAAATGTGGTATCTCACTCTAGTAGCCTCAGAATCTCCTGTAACCTCAGATCTCTTGTGTTCCCAGCTTGGGCTACACAGTGTGTTCCCAGGCAGCTTGGGGGCTGCATTTCTGGCTCCTGTTGCCATCAGTGACATTGCAGATAACTGGAATCTGGGCCACCACCTGGGGAAATGTTGCTGTTGGAGACAGAAGCAAGTAACCAAACCCTGGGCTATGGTGTAGGATGGCTGTTGAATGTCCCTCCTCCTACACCAGGCAGCTCCACCCAGGAACCCTGCCAGGCCAGAAACTACAGAGATCCCTCCCAGCCTTCTGAACTTAAAGTTCCTCCCAACCAGACCTGGCTGAGAATCTGGGTGGGGCATGGGGGGTCATTTTGAGATGACCCTGTGGTTATATGCAGTTAGGGATTCTGGAAACAGGAGAGCACCAGCCCCTCCCAAGGAGCCTGGCTTACTCAGAGAAGCAACAGCTAAAGGTTTAACCCAGGAAACAGGAGCTTTTTCTAACTAAAGACCCTTTACTGGGGCCTGAATGGATAGTGAGCAGATAAGGAGAGACAATGTGGAAGAGACACTGTCCATTCCTTGGCCTGCCTCTGGCGTCTGCATAAAGTATGTTCTGTCAGAACACTTACTACAGCAGTGGAGGAGGTTTACAAAAACTAACTCTTTATTAATTTAATCCATGAATATTATGTATTCAGATAGTATTCACCACCAACACTCTGCTCCCCCTACAACTCCTCCACAAACCCTCTATATCCCCTCCCCCTGCAGAGGAATGTTCTAATGTTCTAGCAGGGAACATTAGAGTAAGAGGAAAGAGCTGAAGAGAAAGAGGTAGGATAGTAGAAGACAGGTAGTGAAATGTCAAAGGGGCATGAGGGGCTCTAAGTGGAAAGAGCATGGCAGGGCAGGGTGACAAGTAAGGTTTCTGTGAGTTTATCATAATCTATGGAAACACCATGTACCTTTTAGAAAGGAGTGTCCTCTAGAGGCCCAGTTGATAAACAGCAAGTTCATAGCAGCAGTGGACTCCCCCGTCTTTGCTGACTTCTGAATGTGAATTCCAATCCTTTCTGATCATGCACAGAGGAAACTTAATTCTAAGTAGAGACTTATGAGTTTTTAGAAAAGAACATTTTATGAACTGAAATGGGACAAAAGGATATTTTACAGTGACAAAATTATGTAATCAGCACACTGCATAATCACCAGATTTCTACACAACACCATCAAAATGCCTGAGAAAAAGATGTGATTGATGTTTCTAGGAATGTTGCAGGTGCACTAGCACATGAAGAATAAATTAGAGAGTATAAATTCAAATAAACATTGTAAACACACATTAAGAAAACATTAAGTCTGCTATGGACAAACTTCACTTTGATGAACACAGAGTCAAATTCAACAAACATCAAACGGATAAGAGATTCAGTTACCTGTTACGATAAATCTTTCTGTCAAAAGCCGCTGAGCCCCACCGCCACATGTAAGCTTTATGGCAGCCGCCTGCCCAAGTTAGGCCCAAATGAATACACAGAGAGACTTGTATTAGTTACAATGCTGCTTGGCCAATGACTAGGATTCTCATCTGTTAGCTCAGTATCAATCATCATACATCTATATATTTTATAAGACTTATCTTATCGGACGCCTTATTGGCGTCCCTCCTAGCTGGTGGATCACATCTTGTCGCTGGAGCAGGAGCCGAGGGGAAAGAGCGCAACACTTTCTTTTTCCTCTTCTTAAATATGAGTCTCCTTGCTATGTCACTTCCTGTCTGGAACACCACTTCTCTACTACATTTCCCAGAATCCTCTTTGACTCCTAGTCCAGCCTAACCTGCTGTCTCATTGGCCAAGCAAGTACTTTATTTATAAACATACACAGAAGTATTTCCCCCATCATCTCCTCTTTTCTGTCTAAATAAAAAGAAGGGTAACTTATTTTTTATAATAACTGAAGAAAACTATAACCATAACTATCTGTCTTTAACTCTATCAAAGACCACAGAAGGATAATATATAAACTCTTGAATTGACAGGACATCTTGCTACCTGGGCAGTCACCCAAAGTTCCTCTGTAAATGTTGGGGCATTTATCTTTAGCCTATAGGCCACAGTATGTCTAACACACTCCTCCATTTTAACAGGAACCCTTCAGTTTTGTAAGTTTAGTAGTCATTTTCTTGTGGGTCCTGTATGTCTAATTTATACAGCAACAAACAGTCCAGGCAAGAGCAGTTTCTTGCCCAAATGGCTAGTCTTGCCATGTTGAAAGCAAACTCCATAACGAGTTTCTTCGATGCCCATCCTCCTTTCTGACATAATTGGTGTGCCAGGAGCAGTTGTGTCTCACTGCCAAGAAAAACCCTAAACCATTTAAATGCCATATTTCTGTAGGTCTTTGAAAGGTTTGAAGAATACCTAACCATCTCAAATACATCTCTATATCTAGAAAACCTAACTAACCTAATTATAAGTTCTGACTATTATAGGTAAAAGATCTGTATAAACACAATACCTAAACAAGAGTAGACATATACATATCACAAAACTGACCTTAAAGTTGTATCAATAAATGAAAATCTTTACCAATTTAAAGTATTCACTAACCCACATTAAATATTCTTCCAACCTGAATAATTTATCACCTACACGTTCTGAAAAGAATGCTTTAATACAATAGCTTATCACATTAATATTTTCATTACGATTTTTACATACATAAATCTAGTTTTGGAGAAATTGGATGAATTCATTGAAAAAGAATCTCATTATCAGGCATGGGAGTTATTGTTCAGAGAAGCTTGAGAGGTATACAAAACAGCAAAGGCCATAGTCATGGTTCTTGGTGCCCATTTTAACCAGACGGTGAGATGCTATGGCTCTATGCATGACATAGATAGATCAACCTGGAGCTGACTAGGGAAAGGCCCTCCCTGCCAGTTAGCTTTCATAGCACTGGAAGGCTCTATGCAGTCTGATGGGGAAGACAGGATCCAAGAGTACTAACCAGAGCTGGATCCTGTACGATACAGTACTGAACTTCCAGGTAATAATGTGCTCAGTGGTGCAACAGTGTCCTGACTGCTACAGAATAACAACGCTCTCAGATTGGATTTGAACCCTACTCAATGGGAGGAATTCATACCTAGTGCTGGAACATGGACAAGAATCCTATGGTTCAGGAGGTCATAGGATCTAGGGGGGAAACTACTGTAAGGTTATTTTGCTAAATGGTCATTTGAAACTGCCTTCTAATTGTGTTTGTGATCATAGATTATAGCTAGACTCAACTTTGATTGGATTGCTTGCTTCAGGAAGTTTCTATAACTGGCTTTCTATACTCTTTTGTTCAAAATGCCTTTAGAGTTAGTTTTTCTTCCCTGGCATTCCTCCCTCTGTCCTGACCTCTCATCCCCACCCCATTTAATCCTGCCTGTTCCATATCCCCTTTTATGGACGTTCTATTTCCCCTTCCTTTGACGATCACCTCCTCTCTCATGGCCTCTCATTGATACCTATGTTAAATAATTTATGGATATTCCCACTGAAACACACATATTAAAAACTAGAGTCTACATTCTTTAGAAAACACTATTTGTTCTTCTTGATCTGGGTTACCTTGCTCAGGATGACCGTTTCCAGTTCCACCCATTTACCTAAAATTTTCATAAATTCATTTCTCTTATCAGCTAAATAATACCCCACTGTGTAAGTGTGTCACATTTTCACAATTAACTCTTCAGTTGATGGACATCTAAATTGTTTCCAATTCCTAGTGATTATGAATAAAGCAGCAATGAACTTGGAAGAGCAAATATCTCTGTGGAAAGAGGTAGAATCTTTTGGTTAATTCCTCAAGACTGGT
Organism: Cricetulus griseus; assembly: GCF_003668045.3. Classification (NCBI taxonomy): domain Eukaryota; kingdom Metazoa; phylum Chordata; class Mammalia; order Rodentia; family Cricetidae; genus Cricetulus; species Cricetulus griseus. The sequence goes on along the minus strand of NW_023276807.1, from coordinate 208,128,082 downwards.
ATAGCTAGGTCTTGTGGTAGATGTATGATTAGCATTTGTAAGAACCACCATACTGATTTCCATATTGTTTGTGCCTGTCTTCATTCACATCAGCAAAGCATAATTTTTCTTCCTCTTGTCATCCTATCAACTGGGGGTCCTGGTTCTCTGTTCTTACAGTCCATCCTGTTCCCGTTCTGTGGTGTTCCCTGAGCCTTAGGTGTGGGAATTGCATTTTAGATGTATTAACTGGGACGAGAGACATCACAATATTTATTCTCTGTTTTTTGAGAAGTTGTCTCTGACTGTAGTGGCTTCTCTCTGCTTCAAAATGAAGATTCTTTCATAAGGGGATAGAACTACACTTATCTGTGTGTATTGGCGGTGGCCATGTTGGAGGAGCTGCATAGGCAATGAAGCCTACAGAGTGAGCCCAGTGAGCCCAGCAAGGATGAAGGCACTCTGGATAGACACAGCAACCACCGCCCACTCCCTTGTCTCCATACTGCCCCTTACTTCTACAGGCCTTTCTCCTACTTGCTGCTGCAGTGTACTTACTGGGTTTGGCATGGTATGATTGTTTTATGGGAAAATTCTACTTTTTACTGGGCAATTTACTTGCATATCATAAGGAATATGATTTGTATATGGAAATGAAGCATAGAGATGTGAGACTGGCCGATGAAAACAAGCAAGTTTCACGCATTATAGACACATGCATTCTGCCTGTGGATAAACAGTCTGATGATTAAAGAAGGCAATTATGTCCCTACATCCAAGGTTAGGTCTGAGTTCCTTGGTCATGTAGCTTGCAGAATTAATCTCAGGTTTCAGTATGCACTTTGAGAAAACAAAGTTGTGAAAGGAACTGAAGTGACTCTATTGTGTGTTAAGAAAAATAGATGTTTAGCTAGACCACATGCTTAAGGTTCTATAGCATAAAATAAGGATAAAAATCTGCTACACTATAACCACAAGCAGCTACCTGCCAGCACAAAGGAGCCAATGAAATAAACCTCACTACCTGAAAACTTAGTCAATCAATAAGCAAAGAATCATTACTTTGGGGTGAAGATGTTATGGAAAATTACCATAAAGGAAAATGTTTATTTATATGTGGGATTCTAATAAAGCATGCAACATGTGATCATAATGCGATTTCTTCATGTGTTAGATTTTAATTTAATTTCGTTTTTGCAAAATAAGTAACTTGAAGTTGTGAGGTGATTCCCTTCTTGCATAGATACTTTTGTCTTAGGTGGAACAAAATCATTAAGAGAAAAATAAAGACAGGGATATTGTTTTTCCCCCCTCAGCTAAGTTTTCTGTGTGTGTGTTTAGGCCCCAACTCCGCACCTCCTGTCCAGTTTCTCTGCCCTGGTGCAGCTGGACTCCAGCAGTGTATAATTATAAGTATTTAGAATATAGTTGGAAACTATGTGTGATTTAGGAAAGTGGCTGAAGTAGATTCTTCTCTAGGTTCTATGACCTTTCCAGCCATGGGTAGTTGTTAACTAGATTTACAGAATTGGGCCTAAATTCATTGCTATTGAGCACTCCTGAATTTAATAAGGCATACATTAGTTTCCCCAAAGATAAAAAGTGATGCTATTGGACACTTGTGAAAATCTTGTTGTGGTGGTCATTGATTTGGTTCATAGTCTTTATACAACTTTATAGGATTATTTATTATTATTCTTCATTAGAATCTTACATGGAATCCTCATATACTATGGAAACTTGTCCTTAGGAAAGAGTCCTCAGGTCAGTTCTAGCTAAATTCCCTCAGTTACTCTGCCTGAATTATCTGGTGTCCTTAGAAAATTGTCTCACCTTCAAATTCTATGAGGGAAATCTATGGCAACAGCAATAGCCTATTTAATTTGGAGACGACTCTGGAAGCCCCTAACTAACAACTTGAAGGGAGGTTTCCCATTCCTGGAATTGGGGTTTTTATTAGATTTGGAATTCATTCTAGGTTTGACAAGCACTCTTCTGAGTCTATTCTATTCTGTACCATTAAAGTAGTTTGTGTGTGTGTGTTTAAAATGCTGTTTGTCATCTATTTTGCTCCCTAACCAGTAGGATACCAAACACTACTTTGTTGCTCTTTGTGAACAAAAACATGAATCTTTCTTGATAGACACTGTGGTCCTTGATTTCAGGTCTTTCTTCCTTTACAGAGAAATAAGAGTGAGTACTAGAGGATTTTACTTTAAACCAGTATTTAGTTTCCAGAATTGAGATGGATCAAAACCTTGGCTTCCTTTCCCACATTGCAGAAGAATTATCAGAGAATCTCACTCTAATCAGGTGAGTGACTATACCATGTCCTCAGGAATTAATCAAGGTGCAACGGACTATGAGAGCAGACATTAAGAGGGAGGCCTTTCTGGACAGAGTCTTTCATGACCAGGCTGCCTCCTACATGCTGAGTAGGAAAGCAGAGGAGCTGCCTCTCGGGCATCATCTTGAGAGTTCCCACAGCTGTGTTTCCTGAGCAGCTTTGCTAAGTGAATGCTGTTGGGGAGTGTGAAGGTTTTAATGAGAATGGCCCCATGGGCTCATATATCTGATGTTTGGTTATGAGCTCGTGGTCTGTTTAGGAAGGATCAGGAGGTGTGGCTTTGTCAGTGGAAGTAAGCCACTGGTGGTGGCATTTGGAATCTCAAAGTCCAAATCAGGCCCAGTCTCTGTGTCTCTCAGCCTCTTGTTGGTCAGATGTAAGCTCCCACCTGTAGGGGAAGCTGTAGCCACGCCTACTTAGGGGCTGGCTACAGGTGTGCCTGACCACGCTTGTGAGGGCGTGGTCAGAGTGATGTAGTGTGACTGTGTTTGCTCTTTCGGTTTCACTTTGCTGCTTGCTGTGCAGACCACTACCACGCCGGTTGGCTAGGTTGCTCTGTAAGTAAGGCTTTTCCCTATTAAATACCCTTATATTTCTACCTGACTCCGTATTGGTAATTTCCCACTATACCCACCTACTGCTCCGGGGACATGCCTGACTGTCTGCTTCTATGTTCTCCACCATGAGCATCATGGCTCACCCTCAGAAACGGTAAACAAGCCCCCACTTAAATGCTCTTTTCTATAAGTTGTATTGGTCATGGTTTCTCTTACAGAAATAGAACAGTAACTGAAGTTAGGCTGACTCTTTGTTACATGGACCAAGGAGAGGAGGAATCTCAATAACTTGTGGAGTGAGACTGAAGCATAGTTTTAAATACTTGATCTATATTCTCCATTTAGCCATAAATTTATGGGGTAAGAGCAGAATATTGCTGGAGAATTTAGATCACTAAGTATTGTAAGGCATCTCAGCAGAAATAAATCCCATGTCCTCCACTTAGAGCGAGAATAGTATTTCTGGGGATCAAATCCTATGTTGTCTCTGGCAATGACTTCCATCCTATCCTGTCAGAATATCCAGATTCCTGGGTTTCTAGGAATTTGACCTGAGAATTGTTGCTGTTTTTCAGAGTGCTAGGTAAACCGCACTGAGAGAAGGCCCACAGGCCTCCCTCACGGGACCACTCCCCTCAGCCCTCCTGCACCTTGGTTTGTGTGCAGCTTCCCCTGCATCTCCCTCACTGTGTCACTCAGAGCACAGTAGTACAGGGCAGAGTCTGACAGCTGCACTGAGGACTTCTGCAAGTGGAAGGAGCTGTTGGTCTTATGGAGAGTGGCGTGGAACCCTTGGTGTTCTGTCCTCTTGTTGTCTGTGAAGCTCTTCAGGAGTAGCTGAGGTGCTTTGCTAAGATATTGAATGTACCAGAAAACTGTAGGAGCTGAATCAGTAGTCTGATAAGTGCAGCTCAGCATCACAGGTGACCCCTCTGAGACAGTAACCAGGTCCTCTGTCTGGGTCACTGAGTCTCCGTTGATTTTTCCTGAAAATCAATCATTTATCAATTAATCAATTAGAAGGAATTACTTTTCTATGTGAGGAAGAAGGTAAGGACTCCCATCAACACTTAGGTAAATGTAACTCACCAAGCATCAAGAGGAGCAGCAGAACTGGGCAGGTGTCAGGAAGCATGTTCACAGAAGACAATGACACTTGGTTCTTGAGTTCACCAAACTCACAGGACAAGTCTCCTCAGGACTTTACTGAAACTCCTCACTCATGAACAAGGACCTCCTTCTGCACAGTGACAGTCTGTCATGTGAAGCCGCCACCTGATGAGACTTTAACCACATCTGAAGAGGCAGCGCCCTCTTCTGGTTTCCCTTCAAACTGCACCACAGCTGTCTGAAAAATACATTGTGAATAAACTTGAAACCTCACCCAAAGGAGGCAGGTCTCAAGTTCACAGTGGATGCCTGAAATCACCAGGGTTACTGAACTATGTGTATCCGGTGGCATTTAGTGTGATTAGAGTATATAAACACACACACACACACACACACACACACACACACACACACACCCCTCTGATAAAATTTATCTACTTTTTCTCATTTTATTGTTTTTTGAGAATGTTATGCAATGAATTTTGATTATACTCACCTGCTCTCTCCACTCTTGCCATATCCATTCACTCTTCCCTACCAACACAGCTTTGTACCCTCTCCCCATTTATAATAAAATACCTCAAGGTTTGCATTACTGGTTATACTGACCATATAGTCTTGGGTGTGTAGCCTTCATGGGATAGGGTGTTCTATGAACTAGGGGCTTCACCTTTAAAGAAACCTGGATCCCTCTCCCAGCAGCTGCCAACTGCCCATAGCTATTAGCTAAATGTAGAATGTCCACCTTTCCTCTGCTTGCTGGAACTGTGTCTGGTCTGGTCATTTGCAAGTCTTATATGTGTTGTCAACCTCTGTGAGTTCATGTGTACAGCTGCCCTGCTGTGTCCAGAAAACACAGCCTCCTTGTTGTCATCCCCCACCTATGACTCTCACAGTTTTTAGTCCCCAGAATGGTGCGACATAAGGATTTCAGCTTGTGGAGCAGACCTTAAATCAAATCAGAAGTCAGTTGGTTACTCCCATGACATTTGTGCCACTATTGAACTAATGGCCATGTCTGCCAGGCTGTGGTTGTAGTTTACAGGGTCCAAAGATCAGAAAGACTGACAATCCATTTTCTCCTTCAGCAGGACGAATAGCACATTCTAGTACTATGAAAGCTACCCACTAGGAATGGAGCATCAAAGTTAGTATCAGTTTAATTTCTCCATGTTCTTTGACTTATTCGAAAGGTTCCTACCATCAAGTTTCAATGGGTGATCAACAATATTGAGTATATCCCATAATATAGAGAGATATATGGAACCAATGTAGTAAACAGGAAGTAAGCTAGTTGTAGCACTTAGCTTTTTGTTTCTTATCCTGTGGTATCTAATTGGGGCATTGTTGCCCCATTACAGGGTAATTGCATTGAAACTCTTTATGTACGTGTGTGTGTGTGTGTGTGTGTGTGTGTGTGTGTTTATGAAGCTTCTATAGTACATTTCTGTATGAATTTTTCAAAAGGTATAAAAGGAAACACCTTTACCAGCTATATATCTGAGGTAAGTATCTAGAATATAAAAGTAACTGAAAATCTAAACATGGTTAAAGCAGGCAACACAATGAAGAACAGAACATGGAACTATACAGATATTTCTCAAAAGGTGACATACAAATGCCGTTAACACCACTAGATATAGTGAAAATACAGATTAAAACTACTTTGAGATTTAATTTTACCCAGAAAGAATGACTAATGTCCAAAATAAATGAATATACTACTGTTTAATTACCCATTCATCAGATGATGGTTGTCTAGCCTATTTGTATTCTCTAGATACCATGAATAGAACAGCAATGAATATGAATAAGCAGAGTCCTTTGGGTATATTCCAAAGAATATACAGCTGGACCATCTGGTAGACACATTTCTAGACTTTGAGGAAACTTTACATTGATTTACATTGATGCACCGGTTTGTATGCACATCAGCAATGAATAAATATTTCCCTGACTCCAGATCCAAGCCAGTATTTCTCTTCATTTGCATTTTGGATCCTAGCCACTCTTCTTAGAGTGATATAAAATCTCGAAGCAGTTTTAATTTTTCATTTATGTAATAGCTAAGGATGCTGAACATTTTTAAATGTTTCTCAGCCATTTGTAATTCATATTTGGAGTACTCTCTGTTTAGTTCCATGCTCCATTTTTAAATTGGATTTGTTTCTTGATGCTTAGGGATCTTTAGTTGCCCTCTGCATATTAAGATTTTGTCATATGCATAGCTTAAAAGGTTTTTTTTAACATCCTGTGGACTCTGTCTCCACCCACATAGTGGTGTCCTTAGCTGTGCAGAAGGCACTGAGATTCATAAGATCCTATTTATTAATTGCTGGACTTAATGCCTGTGTCAGGGCAGAGCGGAGGAGGGAAAATAGTAATGGAAAGTCATATGAAAGCTTACCTACTACTCTAGAAGCTTCTTGAGTATATACACATATTAAAATAGACTTACCCTATAATAGGATGACAAGGCCCTTACTAGACAACGCAGGATAACAAATTAAAATCCTGGTGTCAGGAATGGGTTTCTTTTTATGGAGTTATTGTCCAATGGGGTCCTATATTCTCCAGAGCATTATAGCTTATTGCCAGTGGTCTTGGTTACTCTCTAGAACTTGATGACAAAAATCCTATACTTGAATCATAACACATGAAGAAATGAAGCTGGTACTTGCCTAGAAGCCTCATCACTATTGGTTAATTTTTACAGTGCTGGAAAATACTGTGCATAATACGTGAGGCAACGAAATAATCATTGTTCTTACCCGGCTATGAACAATGAAAGCCTAACCAGCCCTGTTTGACATTGCCAAGCTTCACCCAACAGGGTGAGGAAGAAGCCAGTCAGCCATCTTGGAAGTTCACCATTTTTGTTAAGGATGTGGTCCCTCCCCTTATCTCTCTGGTTATCAGTGAATCTATTTAACTTCTGGCCCCTCTTGTCAATGGCAATTTTTACTCTTCTACTGTTTCTCATGGTTAAATTTATTAAGATTAGCAGTGTAGGGCCTTTACCTAAGTCCTGTCTGGGATGCTGTAGGACAGCTATGAATGTTTTGTGACTACCGTTCTTGGTGACACTTTCAGCTTCCTAGATGCTTGGAGCCTGGGGATTCTCTTCTCCTTATAGACTGTTAACCTCTAGACACAGATGCAGGCTAGAGAACAGAAGTCAGCATTGTATTTTCCAAGAGCATCTCCAAATTATCAAGAACACCTGTCCTCTTCAATTATGCAGTCTCTGAACTTACATGTCCCTGTTCCCATTACCAATATATTGAACCCATTGGCTAGTTGTAGGCATAGAGCCACCAGAACTCCCAGAGTTTATCCATTCTCCCATTTATCACAGGGGATTAGCCTCTGGACCCTGATTTGGAGCTATGTTCCTAAGAAAGAAAAGTTAGTTATTCCTAGCCCTGGCTTTTAACCTAACCAGCCACAGGAAAGCTTAGTTTATACACAAACACACACACTGGGGCCACTGACAGAGCTTAAAACCAATTCTTAAAAGGCAGAAGTACCACTATCTTGTCATCTGCCATCTGGTGTTTGCTGCCGCATCTTGATACTTAAACATGGTATGAGATATCTGAGGGTCCAGAGCTGATCAGAAGAAATTACAAAGCTGTTCCATTCTCTGCCTTTCCTGAGAACGAAGTAAGAGGTAACGGTTTAAATTCAAAGAGGCATGAATGAGGGAAGACTTTTACATAGATCCCAGGAATGCAGAGCTTGGTGTTCTGTTTTGTTGGCTGGTTGTTTTCTAGTTTTTTGCTTTGTATAGGTGGCAGGCGAAACAACTCAGGTGTACATGGCCAAAGGACCTGATTCCAGATACTGACATTCACCAAAGATTGACCTGTAACAGCAGCTCTGAGTTTGTGATCTCCTATCAATGGAGGTAAAAGATGTGGACTGTGTGTGTGTGTGTGTGTGTGTGTGTGTGTGTGTGTGTGTGTGTGTGTGTGTGTGTGTGCTGAATTCAGCAAGGTGAAAACTGATGGAAGCCAAAATATACATGATAACTTTGACACAGGCTCTGAGCAGTACAAAGGATGCTGCTATGGGCTCAACAGGAGTAGGGTTAGTGTTTGCACCTGGATCCCTGAAGAAATTCACAGAAGTATGATCAGATCTGAGACTCCATCTATGAAGCACTTGTCTTCAACCAACATTGATCATCTGATCATCCAAATGAAGTCACAGCGTATCTCCCAGCTGCAAAGAAGGAATGTGACTGAGTTCAAACAAGATCCAGCAATCAGATCAGTGTTGCTATTAACCAAGCTTTCCTTCCAGTAAGTTGATGCAGAGATGTACAACTCCCCAAGGTACTGAAAATAAGGGTTGTGTCCAAACCTAAATGGGACATTTGTATCAGCCCCTCCAAAGCTAGGAAAACATCAGAAAGGAAGGGATGGAAAAAATGTAGACTCCCAAGGATAAGATTGCTCAAAGTGCTGAGAAAAAGAGACTGTGAGTGGTCAGCCATAGATGAAGCACCTCTACCAGCTCTGCATCCCAGCAAAACTTAGGCAACATCTTGGGAAAATAGTGAAAAAAATCAAAAAACAAAAATAGTAAGTCCTAGAAGATAGGGAGGAAAGCTTCAAGATACTGTTCTCTGGACATGGCAAGGCTGTTGCACACATGAATTCATAGGACCTGTGGTTACCTGAACCAGACACGCACAAATTCAAGACAGCTTAAAATTCAAGCATGGAAGTGAAAGAGGCTCCTGAGGCCACATTGTTTGCTGAGGAGCTATTGACAATTGATGGCTGTTGGCACAATAGAGTCATTTTTCTTTAGGAAAAATTGTAGGATACCCATGTGTCAGTAGATGATCCCACACCCATAAGTCTGTGAGCAGCACTAAGTAGATTCAGTAGGTTATGGGGGGGAAAGGATGAGAAGGAATAGGAGACATGAAGCATAGAGCAGTATGTGTCTAGGATAAGGTATTTTCATAAACACTTTTCAAATTGAGCATGCTCCAGTTCAGGCCTTGCTGGGGCCCAGTGGGTTTGGGTGCAGAGTTCAGGTGCCTGAGGAGCACTGTGTGCTCACTGCACACAGGTAGACAGCCGAGTCACTGGGCTGGGAGTCTCTGATGTGCAGGGAAACATGCAGGCTGGCTTTATTGAGGTGAGCTGTGAATCTGCCTTCTTCCTTTTCACCATTGGAGATGACATACATCAGCGCCTTGGGGCTTTTCCCAGGATGCTGTCTGTACCACCAGATGTACTGAGAAGCCCTATCACTGAAAGTGCAGTTGAGAGAGGCCATGGCTCCTTCTGGGACACTGAGGGATTCCGGGGTCTGCTGCACCTTCTGCTGGCTGCTCACCCCTGTGTAGAAAGACAAAGGTCAGACACTCAGGACTGGATGCATATGGATGACTTTTCCATGGGCCTCTCACTCCCTAACCAGAGATTAAAAACATCTGTGTTTCTACCATTACCCTAAGGGAGCAAAAACATTACATATCACACCTCTATCCCACAGACATTCCCAAACTTACCATTTAACTGGAGCCACAGGACCATGAGGGAAACACCTAAGGATTTCATTCTCTTCCTCCCTCTTCACTGAGGATTCAGATTCTCAACTCTAAACTCACAGAGTCACATTCAAAGTTTCCACATCTCCTGCTTAAGGAAACATGAAAAGCAGCTTGGCTAGCAATCAGAAGAGTGACTCTTTCACCACCACAGCAGCACCAAGTCTGTCCTCCAACCCTTTCTCTACCCCTCCTCCTCTTCCTGTCCTCCCCTCTTCCCCTTCTCCCCCCCCCTTGAGAACTTTGCCCAGGAGCCTAAGAAAACACTGCCACCTTGTGGGCTCATGATAGTGAGCAAAGAAATATTCAAACTGCAAGCTCTTCTAAGCTAACTATTAAAAGGTAAAACACTTGACAGTTTCAGTAGGTGTTTTTAAGACACATGTTCTCTAGGTCGGGGTTGGGGGGTGGTAGGTGGTAAGGTGAGTATGCGTGTGCACGCATTGAGACCTTGCAGAAGCTGGTGACTAAAGACCTTTTCCTACTGAAGAGATTTAAATAACCATCCACAAGACATGGTTTGATCATGTCCTTCCTTTACCACCAACAAATGGAAAGGGAACAGAATGAGGGAGAGATGCTCAGACTCAAACTGTTTTCCAAGAGTACATTGTCCATGACAATACTCATTTCTCAGTAAATATGAAACTGTAAGAAGGAAGTAATCAAAGTGTCAAATGCTTATAATCCCAGAAGAGATTCAGGTTTGGGAAGCTGAAGCAAGAGAATGTGACCGTAAGGCCTGCCTGAGACATATAGGGAGAAGTTGTCTCAAAAAAGAAAAAAATGTCTAAAGGAGGAGAGACAAGAATGAAGACAGCAAGCAAAGCTGCTTTGGGAAATGCCCAAAGAGAAAGAAGAAACTAAACTTGAAGGGCAGTTTAGTAAGATACTAAATTTTCCTCCCTATAACACAAATAAGAAAAACCCCTGGGGCTCAAGCTGAAGATCAGAGAAGCAAAGCAGCCAGCTACTAGAGAGTTCTCACCTCTACCAATGCTCAGACTGAAGGGGCTATCCACTGAACCTCAGATTGCATCTCCAGACTGCACTGCACGCCACCAAGCCTCAGAATCCTTGACTGCTCTCAATACACTCACTAGTGCCAGGATTAAAGTCTTGAGCCTTGTTTCTCTTTTAGACTGATTCACTCTCATATAGCCCTGGGTGGCTTTGAACTCACAGAGATCCATCTGCCACTATCTCCTGTATCCCTGGATTAAAGTTGTGTGCCACCCCTACCCAGATTCTAAGGCTATGGGTAGCTTTGCGTTCTGATCTTCAGTGGCTTTATTAGATCATAAACAATATATCACCACAATTCCCCTTTTTTGTATAATATGAAAAGAAGGCTACAGCTAACATAAAAATATGTACAATAAGTACAATAACTACATACAATATATACAGGCAATAAGTATATCAACAATGTCTAGTCCATTTGCATTTGACAAATTCAGAGAAAATACTCCATATCCATTGTATCTTGGTAAGTGCAAAAAGGTTGTACTTAATTCACTTTCTTATATTTTTGGTTTTGAGCCTTGCCTTTAACAACTGAGGTATCCCTCCAGCCCCTTAATTCACTTTCTATTCTAATTTGAATTATCCTTTAATGTCTCTCAACCTTTCATGCTTCACAGCTCTTTAGTGTGTTTCTTTTCTGAATCTGGTAAACAAGAAAAACTGTAACTATCACTTTCTAGTTTTCAACACCTTCAGAGAAGAAGAAATAATATTATTGAGTAATCAGGAAGTGTGAACAAGTGAATTCCAAAAAATGTGAGAAATGACAAAAACAGCTAGCTGCCTGGACAGTTACCTAAGGCTCCTCTGCAATGTTGGGGCATCCATCGTTAGCCTATAGGCCTAGCATATCTGACAGACTTTTCTATGAAGCAGGATTTAGGAAGGACTGTCCCACCTTGACTTGGCAAGGTTTACAGTCACTCTTTTTTTGTCTCCTGTTTGTCCAACTTGAACAGCATACTGTCAGCACTCAAGGAAAGGGCGCTTTATTGCCCAGTGGCTTCTTTTGTCACAAAGAAAGTAAACTTCTTGCAGAGTTTCTTCAATGTCCATCATCTTCTCTGTAGTAGATTGGTGCTGCCAGGAGCAGACATGCCTCATTGCCACAAAAAAGAACATATGATATTAAAACATCTTGAATGCCATATTTTGTAGATCTCTGAAGTGCTTGATGACAATCTGTCTAGGTAAACTATATCCGATTGACCTTATAAACATACCTAATATGACTACAAATTTGATTGTAATAGGTAACTAATTACTAACCTGCATTTCCTTATTATCCTATATAATTGGTCATAATAACTTTCAAGGATTAGAAATTTGCATTACATTGTTAAATGCACTGTATAGGTACAATACCTTTAGCAAGATTAGAAATGTATTCAAAATATGTTTTAACAAAGCTAATCTCAAATTTGTATCAATATACAAAATTTGTATACAAAAGTCCAGTCCAATGTAAAATGCTTAAAACTAGTAGTTGCTTTTTAAAAGTAGATTCAATAATCTACAATTTTATCTGATCATATCTATATCCTCACTTTATTCTTTTCAGAGTAGATTCAATAATCTACCCTTTTTTATTCTATCACATCTATATCCCCCAGTTTTCTGACCATTACCAATAACAATTTGTAACCAATCTCCCTAAACAATGAAAAATATCCATAACCCAATGAAACACCAAAAACTACCCACCCCACCTTTTAGGAATTTGTGTGTGTTTTCTTAAAAGTACTTCCTGCTGTCTGGGGCAAAGTTACTTTTAGGGGATCCTGGGAAAGAAAAATTGGGGCTTAATTGTCAAGTCCTGGGAGAGGTAGCTGTATCATTTATTGTCCAGTCTCTGCATAATGGGAAAGTGCAGAGCTTCTCTCAAGTCCTGGCTAGAGCAGTCTGTGAGCCTGGATTATGTCAGGTAGCCAACTCAAAATTGTTCTGAGCAGTTTGTAGTCCAGAGCCAATCATTAGTTGGAGTGGATCAGCTTAACAATGTTATCATAGTCCTGGTGGAATTGTTGTCTGTGGGGTTCCATCTTCTTTTTGGAGACTTCAGAGATCACATTAGGTCAGTTTATTTTTCTTGTTATTTTTTTCCAGGTAGTTCTCCCTTCTTTGGATGCTCATTTATCCAAGGGCCTTTAAATTCCACAAGATGGTTGGCTTTATTTTCCTAAAATGACAAAACAAAACCCTTCCCCAACCCTAACTTTGGGGAGGTTCCTAATCTAACCTTTGTTTTTAATAGTATTTTTGCTAAATTAGAAACAATCTTATTTTACATATCAATACCAGTTCCCTCTCCCTCCCATCCTCCCATGCACCCCCCCCCCCGTCATCCCCTCAGTCCCACTCCCCATCCACTCCCCAGGGAGAGTAAGGCCTTCCATGGGGGCTCATCAAAGAGTGTCACATCATTTAGGCAGGTCTTAGGCCCTCCCCTGTGTATTAAGGCTGAGAGAGTATCCCTCCATGAGGGAATGGGCTCCCAAAGTTCATTCGTGCACTAGGAATGAATACTGCTTCCACCACAAGAGACTCCATAGACTGCTCAGGCCTCCTAACTGACACCCAGGTTCAGGGGGCCTGGTTGAGTCCTATGCTTGTTCCCCAACTGTCTGTCTGGGGTCCATGAGCTTCCACTTGCCCAGGTCAGCTGTTTCTGTGGTATTCCACAACATGGTCTAATGTAGTCTTTATCAAGTTTGATTTATGGTTTCTCCTGAATTTTTTGTTCTATCTTCTAAAGCTCTTCTGTCATCCAGAACAGTATGCTTTCTAATAGTTCTGGAAGCAGTTTTCATGATGACAGGAAAGGACTGAGCCTGATTTGGTGAAGGGGTCTGCGAGAGACCCCTCAAAGAGTTTTCCCGACAGCAAAGGATTGCCTTGAATGTCTCTGATTTATCTACGCACATTAGTCCAATGCCTGCCTTTGCCGACCTTTGCATAATCCAGAAGGGTGGGGCATTGTTTCTAGGAATGCCCTGTTTACAATCCCTTTTAAAGTGGTCTTGTTTGCCACAGTTAAAACACTTGATATCTTGATTTTACTTTAAACCTCTTGAAATCACCTTTCTTATCCATGCAGCATCATGGTCAAGAACTTCAATATTAATTGTACTCAGATTTATTTCTCCAAAGGTCCTGACCTTGCCTTTAATGGCCTAATTATCCTTAACATTGAGAATTAACATTTTCAAAAGCCAGAGTTTCAATTGTCATTTTTCAAGCTTCTAAATCTGACAATATTCTATTTACTGCTAATGCCAGTCTTTGAAAGAAATCTATGATGGATTCCTTTGGGTCCTGTATAACTTTAGTAAATGATTCAATTTTCTTTCCTACTTCTCAAATTCTGTCCCAAGCATTCAAAGCTGCTGCACAGCATAAAACCAGGGCATCATTATCATATAGAGATTGCCTTTCCATAGTAGCATAGTCTCCTCCTCTGAGAATTTGATCTTGGGATATTTCTATCTCTCTAGCTTTACACTATTGTTCAATAGTCTTAGCCTCTTCTCTGAACCAGGTACCCCATTGTAACTGTGAACCAGGCTCTAAGACAGTATTAACCAAGTCTATCCAGACTTTAGGGGTAATTCTATTATAAACTGACCAGGAGTTTATCATTTGCTTCAAAAATGATGCTTGCATGTCATATGAGACTACTGCTTCTTTGAACTTCCCTAAATCTAACATTGTCAAGGGTATCCAATTAACTCTTAATAGAACCTCTATCATTTTGCACTTCCTGTAAGGTTTATGGACATATTAAGATTGGTTTTCTTAAGACCTTAAGACCTTTTCTTAAGTTCCTCTCATAATGCAATGCTAAACTTGGTTCCCCTTTAAATTTGTCTGTCTGGATTTGAATACCTCTACGATCTGCTTTAATAACTTTTTCTAAGGCCCGTATCTTGGCACTCATATCAACCAACTTTTTGTAGATAAAACAAGAATCATCAGACCAACAACAAAGATTATCAAAATGCTATGGCTAGCTTTGCATTCTTAATCTTCCATGGCTTTATTAGATCATAAATAATATATCATCACACCTCCCTAAATAGTCTTCCAAGAAAATGTATAAGACTGGGGTAACAGTTCTCATGGAAGAGCAGGAGGATGGATGACTGATAGAGACACATAGCACTTTACTGCATCACTGTGAATCCGAAACAAAGCAGCAAATGTGTGGCTCCCAGGTGAGGGGAGCAACATGCAGAAATGTGAGAGTCCCAAAGTAAACAACAAAGACAGATGAAATCCAAAATAATTAAACTTTAAACTTCTAAAAGAAACTAAGGACCCTAACATTGGCTTCTGACAACAGAAATGGGGGAGGAGAGTTCCCTTCTTGTCTCAATGAGATCCACAGATGCACAATCTGACACTCTGCAAAGATGGAACTTAAAAGGAGAGATCTGTGATCCATACCAAGCAGAAACTGGAGAATGGAGCCTCTCCATTTACAAGCTTGTGCACTGGGGCCATGGTGGGGATTCTTCTTTAAAAATGTTTTACTATTGATATCCAAGCTTAAAACCCAGCCCAGTCCCTATAGACCAGCACAGCCTATTGAATATGACTCACTTTTCCTGTACCCTCCAGAATCACCAGGGCTACCCAATATCTATAATCTGGGACCTATTCAAGACTGCTGAGTCCCACTTGTATCTTGGCCAACCTCTGAGTTTCATCCAGGAGGCAAATCTTGTGTACTAGCTCAGCCTACTGTATCACCATAAGATATACAACCAAAGAAGTTTAAATGTCCATGCCTAACCACAAAACACAAACAATATAAAAGGTCAAGACAGTATGTTTCCTATCTCCCTAATCTAGAATTACCTAGACAAACCTCAGAACATAGAACTCAAAAGAACAATCATAAACTTCATTAAAGAATTCAAAAAGTTTAAAGAAGACACAAACAGTTCCATGAACTTAAAGAAAATGATCTTAAATGAAATAAATGTTTTCATGATGCCCAAGTAAGTAAAGCATAAGGCTGAATGAAATGAGGAAGACAATCTAAGATTTGAAAACCCAAATGCAGACAGATATAGAAATAGTGAAGAGAACTCAAACTGAAATGATTATGGAATTAAAGCTTAATTAGACCATGAGAAAACTCTGCTTGCAAGGAGAATGGATGACTATAAGATAGAGAATCAGGGTTCAAAGATAAATCAAAGAATATAAAAAATATTCAAACACAAGAAAGGAACAAGCAAGTGCAGTAGAACACCATAGAAATGCCACATTATGAAGCTGGAGAGGCTGCTTGATGGTTAAGAGTACCTAGTGATATTATAAAGAATCTGGGTTAAATTCCAAGCACCAATATGGTGACTCACAACCAGCTGTGACTCCAGTTTTAGGGTATCTGGCAGCCTCTTCTGGTACCAGGCACATATATGATATACAGACACACATACAGGTAAAATGGGCATACACATAAAATAAAAATAATAATAATCACATCTGAAAAACCATGTATTCAAATTATAGGCATAGATGAAGAAGAATACTAAGTCAATGGCATAGAATGGCTCTTTTAAAAGGTTATTGAATAAAACTTCCCTAAGCTAAGATACAAGAAGCCCATGAATACCAAATAAATAAAACAATAAAAGAAATTCCACATAGAATATCACAGTTAAAACACGAAACATACAGAACAAATGAAGAGTATGGAAAGCTGTAAGAGAAAAAACACAAGTTATATATAAAGGAAAATCCACCATAGCAGCACATGGTTTCTCATGGAAACTTTGAAAGCTATCAGAGACTGGAGCAATGTATGCCAAGTTCTAAAAGATGCTACATGCCAACTTAGACTACAGTACCCAGCAAAACTATCTGCCATAGATGAAGGAGAAAGAAAAATGAGCCATGATACAAATAGGCTAACAGAGTTCATGCCCATTAGACCATCTATACAGAGAATACTAGAAGCAATACTTCAGGATTAAGGGATTTATAGACATGGCCAAGAAACTACAGAAAGAAAACAAAGCAAATGATAATCACTGATGCACAAAGTATGCCAAAGAACACAAATGATAAAAACACAACAAAATGACTGAAAGGCCATAGACATCTTTCAATCATAATCCAGATCCAGAAAATCAAATGGCACATTCTCCCTCTCATGTTGCTCTTAACTCAAAGTCTGCAGGTATGAGTTATAAACTAAAGAAACTACAGACACCATCAAAATAAAAAGGAACTATGTGAAGTGAGCTATAGAAAGGGGGATAGCAGGAAATAGATGATATGAAAAAGGAAATGGGAAAAAAGGATGGAGCTTTTGTTGGCTGAGAGTGAGGAAATCAATACAGAAGCAGAGGGAGTGAAGAGAGACAGACTACAGGATGTTCGATAAGGTCTCAAGGAATTGTATTCTTTTATGTTCACCTAAAATCACACACACACACACACACACACACACACACACACACACACACACACACACACACACACACACACACACACACCACACACCCACCTTAAACTAATTTGGGCCACTTGGCCTGACAATGTTCCCCACACGATCCACAGACTACCTAAATAATAAAACCCAAGTTAGGTTATTTCTTGTCATCTATACATTAAGCCATTATTTCTCCTTTTTTCATCTAGAGCATTCATGTGTACTGTTATAAGATCTCTCTATTTTTCTTAGGTAGGCACTTACTTCTATGAACTTGCCTCAGAACCACCTTTTCCAATTGCTGTGGGAATGTTATGATTTCATTTTTCCTTCAATTCCAGGAAGTTTTTTTTTTAAATTTTTATCCTTGACCATTTTCATTATTAGTGACTTGCTCATTTTCCACATTTATAAACTCTGTTGTTTCAGTTATTGGTAGTGTTACTGGTGGTCAGAAAGGATGAAGGATGATATTTCAATTTTCTTATGCCTGTTGAGACTTGCTTTGTGTCCAAGTCTATGGTCAAGTTCCATGAAGTTCTGAAAAGAGGGTATATATTCCTTTGTGTTTAGGTGAAATGTTCTCTAAATATCTATTATGTCATTTGGTTTGTGATATCGGTTAACTCCAGCATTTCTCTGTTTAGTTTTTGTCTGAAGTACTTGTCTAATAGTAAGAGTGGAGTGTTTAAATCTCCCACTAACAGTGTGTCAGTGTCAATATGTGATTTAAGCTATAGCAGTGTTGATTTTACAAAATTGGGTGCCCTTGTTTTGGGTGCATAGATTTTAAGAATTACTATGTACTCTTGATGGAATTTTTCTTTGATGAGTATATAATGTCTTTCCATATCTCTTCTGTTTAGGTTTAGTTTGAGATCTTTTTAGTTAGATATTCAAATGGCTACACTGGCTTGCTTCTTAGGTCCATTTGCTTGGAGCATTTTTTTCCATTATTTTATTGGGTGTGTTGCCCATGCTTAATGTTAAGGTGTATTTATTGGAAGCAGCATAAGGATGGATACTGTTTTATTGGGGAATATAGACCATTTGGTATTGAGAGTTGTCAATGAGCAGTGTTTGTTGATACCTAGTTTTTGTTGTGGTGGTGGTGGTATGTTTCTTTCCCCTGCTCTTTTGGTTTGCTTCTCTGACATTATTTATTCCTTGTGTTTTCATGGTGTGGTTATCCTCTTCAGGTTAAAGTTTTACTTCTAGTGCCTTCTATAGGCCTGGATTTGTAGATAAATTGCTATGAGATTGTTCTGTACATTGTCAGTATGTATTGCTTCCATTGGTTAATGATAAATGCTGTTTTACAAATAGGGAGACAGGACAATCAAACTGAGGATTCAGATGAGGAGGGGCAGAATCAAGAAAGACATAAGCCAGTCACAAAGAAGCAAGATGTCAGTTAACCTATAAAGCCACAGCCACAATGGCAATACATACATTAATAGAAATGGGTTAACTTAAATGTAAATGCTAGTTAGAATAAGCCTGAGTAATTGGCCAAATACTTATAATTAATATAAGGCTCTGAGTGATTATTTAAAAGTGGCTGCAGGATGGGACAGAACAGAAAAACATCCCTTTACAATAGATTCTGCATGAATATATTACCCCACATATGTGACCGAAATTTTGCTGGGTATAGTAGTCTGGGTGGCACCTGTGGTCTCTTAGAATTTGTAGAACATCTTCTCAGAGCCTTCTGGACTTTAGATTCTCTATTAAGAAGACAATTATTATTATGATATGTCTGCCTTTATAAGTTATTTGGCTCTTCATTATGTACACTGATTATTAAGTGTCATGAGACTTTCTTTTCTGGTCCAATCTGATTGGTGTTCTGTATGGTTCATGTGCCTTGATAGGCATCCTCATTTTTAGGACGGGGAAAATTTTTCTTCTATGACATTGTTTAAATTATTTTCTGTGCCTTTGACCTGGGTTTCTTCTCATTCATCTATGCCTATTATTCGTAGATTTGGTATTTTAAAAGTATCTAGATTACCTGGATATTTTGTGCCTAGATATTTTTAGATTTAATACTTTTATTCTTCCTGTTTTCTCTTTTAAAATAATACTTTGTCATTTATTTTTACACACAAACCAGTTTCCCTTCCCCCGTCTCCTCCCTTCTTTGACCAAGATATCCATGTCTTCTATAACATCTTCATTGACTGAGCTTTCTGCCACCTCTTCTAATCTCTTAGTGAGGCTTGCCTCTGAGCTTCCTGCTTGAGGCAAGGAAGCTAAATTTTTGGTTTCCACTTTTCCCTCACTTTTTGTTTTCTTTATTGATTCTATTTCTACTTGCAAGTCTTGACCTATTTTCCTCATTTTATTCTATTACTTGTTTGTGTTTTCATAGATTTCTTTAAGGGATTTATTCATTTCATCTTTCAAAATCTCTAACATCCATTCTGAAGTGTTTGTCTCATGCTTCAGCTACATGCCATTTCTCAGATATAACTGTAGTTGAGATTCTGGGCTTTACTGGAGACATTTAATCTGGCTGTCATTGACTGTTTTTATGCTGCAGTCTAGGCATTGGGGTTTGGAATTACTGTGATTCTTGGTCTTTCCTTTACTGTTTTCTTGTTCTGTTCTTTGGTTTCTGTTGCCCTCTCTGGCTCTTAGGAGAGTGTAGTGGCTGTGGCTTGCCTGGCAGGCTGAAATCCCGGCAGATGTGGCCACTAGGGTTCCAGATATAATGAGTTTCTTGATATTGGGCGCTAAAGGTTAGGCATGGAGAAGGGCTAGAAGAGGGGGTGAGGTGAGGAGATCCACAGTAGGGAGGAAATCAGGGTGTGCCAACAGGATCTTCTTAGTGTTCTGGGGATGGGAACAAAGAAGGACAAGGGGCCACAGCAGACAGTCAGCTACAGAGCTGAGTATGAGATTGGAGTTGGATTTAGAGAAGGGGGAGACATTAAAACTCTGAAGATCACCTATTTGATCTAACCTCTTTTTCTCCTTTCTTTTCTACAACATTACTTTATTATAAATCTTGAGGTACCGAAGGGTTGTAACCCTCTGATAACCTCTCCTTCTATAGAATTAGGTAGTAAATTATCTATATGCCACGTTTCCTGACATATTTAGTTCTCTGTGGATAACTTGAGACAGCAGGGACATGCAACAATATGAAGACAATGATTTGTATATAGAGATCAAGACAACTGACCACTTCATTGTTTCCATTGCTCTCCTGTGAAGTCAGGAAATTTCACTGATTTCTCGGGTTGCAGTTTCCCCTATGAAATTCAGCTGTGGTAGCATCTACTTCTTGTTCTGCTCTAACCATTTGTGTGATTTTCAACATCCATAGAATTATGAGGACACATGGCACAGACTGTGTGGAAAACAGAGTCATCTGAAAGGCAGATGATCAGAATTCAGGCTTTCTTTGGCTTCTCAGAGTTTGTGCTCAGCTCCCCCTGCAGATTGTGCCACTGTGTCACTCAGAGCACAGTAGTACACAGCTGAGTCTGACTCTTGGACAGAGGCTTTCTGCAAGTGGAAGGAAGTGGACCCTTGATCATATGTAGCTTCAAAACCTCTGCTGCTTCCCTTGTTGTTGGCTGTTGTGACTTTCAAAAGCAGCTCTGGACCTCCTCCAGGATATTGGACATACCAGAAAAGAGTCGGATACGATGTGGTTGAATAAGTGCAGTTTATAAATAGAAAGTCATCTTCTGAGAGAGTCACTTGACCTTGCTTCTGGGTCACTGAGTCTCCATCAGTCCTCTCTGGAGGAAGAAGAGGGTATCTATGTCACATTAAGGACAAAGCTCTTAGATGATTAAATATTTTTCTGACAACATAGAAGAAAGAGTACAAATTTTAAGTCACTTCACTTACCAGGTATGAACAGCAGGATCACAGTCACTAGAGCTAGAGAAGTATTCATCTTGTCACCCAAATAATATTCTTGATTTTTCAGATGAAGAAATGATGAAATGACATCAAATGACGAATCTATGAAGTTTATATACACTGATAATGATCTTGTGTTAGGAAACTCCTCCCCCTGGTGGGCAGAGACTAAACAATGTTCTTGCTTACCTCCAGGAAGTCAGCAATGTTCTCTCATCCTTGAAATCATTCATAAGGCACATGTCAGACTTCAAGTGGTTCTTATCAATGTAAACAACATATACAATGGCCATTAGTGTATTCAATGTTGTCTATCTTAGGATTCTACCTAACATGAAAGTGTTGTAGTGGAGCAAGCAATGGTTTCTGTTTTGATCTTTACAATATGATAAATTGAATGCAAGGAGTAGATTTTACAAGTTCATTTTACCAGTTTATTTTCCCTTAATCAAATTTGTATCAAAATACTGAGTAGGCCCAGAGTGATGGCACAGCACTTAAAGTACTTGCAATGGACCCCTAGTTTGATTCTTAGAACACTCATAGTGGTTCACAACCATTGTGACTCCAGGGGATCTGACTGTCTCTCCTGACCTCCTTGGCACCAGGCACATACCTGGCACCTAAACACAGATACAGGAAAACCACTCATGCACATCAATTTTTAAAAGTTTCTTAAAGTTGTTATGAAATGGAATAGTTATAAACTGGCTTAAGAATGTGTAATCACTAGAAACTGTTCTTTTTACCTCCCAGGAATTTGATATAATGGGTTTGTGCTGCCCATTTACTTAGGAGGTCATTGGTGCCTTGAAACAATGTTTGAAGATTAACTGTACAGAACAGCCACAATAAAGGAAGCAGCTGTGACTGTTATACAGGATTCACATGTTTTGCTATGCTCTGTATCAAGCATAGACCATGACCTTTTTCTTAACTATGCCCCATAAATGTCATTGTGGTCAGTGGTGTGTTCTGTTAAGAATCACAAAGATGACTATCATTTGGTATTGGGGAGACATTTGTGACTCTTCCTTGTGGACCTGACAAGGCATCCCAAGCAGCCAGTTTACATAAGTGTCTTAAGAAAAGTTCATTCCCTGAAGCATCAAAGCATTTACTCATGAGTCTAGCTTTCATGGCAGCCGTGTCTCTGTGGGAGCTCCTTCTAGCCTTTATCTTGGTCTTAGCAATTTTTTCTCAATGACAGAATTAGTCTTCTCACAAAGCTGTTCTTTCAAAACTTTGTCCATATCTGTTTCCTAATTATTAGGACTTCTTAGGTTAACCATGTAACCTGTAAATGCCAGGCTTTGTCTCAAATCCTTTGTGTCTTACAGTTCAAGGTAATGAATGTTGAGCCCATGGGAATTTTCCTCACTCAGAACTTCTGTAGTTCTTTCAGAATATGCTCTTCACACTGGTTCCTATGAAAGATGTAGAATCTTGTATTAAAACATTTTTTACTTTTCTACTTTTTTGAGAATTTCATAGCCATAGGCTTTGTACAAATTAACATACCAGATACGTACCTCCCCCACAGAGCAGGCCTCAATTCCAGCAAGAAATTTGTTGATTGCCTCTAAAAAAAAAAACCAGTCATTTCACTATTGCATTGCTGGACAGATCTTGTTTATAAGGTTGGTCATTTAATTCTAGCTAGTAATTTCATTGATGAGGTATCTCCCCTAACAGCTATGATGTCACTCTCTGGCACCATAAAGGAACCCAGAAGAGAATTTTCTAGCTCCATTCTTAGTTGATTTACCTCTATGTTATATCAAAGTATGTGGTGTCTTCTTGGGCAACAGGCTCTAACCATTTAGTTATGGCACACAACCAACAGCATTGGCAATAATGTGCTGTTTTGGAGATTGATGGGACATCCCTGGACAAAAACTCTCATGGAGACCCACACAGCTAGCTTCGGAAATTTCATTAAAAAACCCATGACTGCTTGAAGTGATGTCTGGTGCCTTGCATACCTTGCAGTACCTGCTGTACTATTTGCCACCCATTCATGGTTTTTACTCTTCCAGTGGCCCTATTGCAGTTTCCTGGCTTCTACACTGACTCCACTTTAAACACAAAAATCTAAAAATGTGAATCTAGGATCCATATATGGGAGATAACGTGGTAGTTTACTTTCTGGGTGTGGGTCACACTAACTTGCTTCTTTGTCAGATTACTTCACCAAGCAACAGAAAGCAAACTAGGACAGGTGTAATATCAACGCCTATGCTCCTTTTCTGCAAATAATTTAAGAATTGTCTAGACTGACTGAAGCAGACTTGTGCTGAAATCTCCATTAGATCTGATGACACTTGGACTGCAAATGGCTGACAGTTATCTGTAAGCCAAAAATATTAACTTCTTCTCATAGCTTACAATTTCATTATATATCTCACTCTAGGGGCTTTCATAACTCTACTTCAGCCAATTAAGAAGTGACCATGTCTATTCTATAATGCTTTGATACTGCTATGAAATTTTAAATTAATTTTGGACCTCTAAAAGTCTTTTATCAGTCCAAAATTAATTTAAAATTTCACACATAGACATACAAACATATATCAAAGTATGTGGGTCTGTGCATGGCATTCAGGAGTCCATGGAGGCAGGAGGACATTGGAGCTGAAGTTAAATGAGGTTGTGTGTCCTCCTGGTGTGACTACTGGATTCTGAAATCCAGTCTTCTGGAAAAGCATGGAGTTCTCTTAATTTCTGAGCAATGTATCCAGATTCCTTTTTAGTAAGTCTTATCCTAAAGTTAAAAGAGTGGGGTTTGCAGTTAGGAGCACTTGCTGCTATTTCAGAAGACTCAAGTAAAATTCCCAGCACCCTCATGGCAGCTCACAAGTGTCTATAACTACAGTTGCAGGAGATATGATGCCTTCTTTTGATTCCATGGACACCAGACACATAGTATATAATCACACACACACACACACACACACACACACACACACACACACACACACAAACACATGTAATATTTGTAATTAATAAATCCTTTTTAGAAATCAGAAAATGATGTATCCTTTGGAACTGGGCTCCTCAACCCCACATTTTGAATTGTTGTGGTTTTCTGTAGGAGTCTCCGTCTATTGCAAAGAGAGGTTTTGTTGATGAAGGTTGAAGACTACACATACTTGTGGGTATAAGGCTAAATGCTGGTGAGAACATATAAGAAAAAGAAATCTTGAATACTACTACTAAGAATGTACACTTGTACAACCACTATAGAAATCAGTATGAAGACTTGTCAAAAACTAAATATAGAATTACCATATGACTCCATGTTACCACTCCTGTGAATATTCTTGAAGGAATCACAGTCATCATAAATGGAGAGAGATACCTGCACATTCATGTTTATCACAACTTTTACTGAAATTCTTTCACAGGCTTAGCTAGATAAACTAATGAAGAGCAGCACCTTCATCAACAGGCCAAAAATTTGTCCTTCCTGCTGGTTTTTATATGATATGAACTCTGATGATGTGGTGCTTTTAACCTGTACATGGGAAAGACATCACTGAGCCTTGTGGGAATTACCTCATTAATATGGTTTTCAACCAGGTCAGCAGACAAAGCCCAAGAAATTTCCCCTTGGTTGCATTTCCCAACTAGTATAACACAAGACATTCTTAAATGATAGATATCAAAAAGTTACTCATATTTAAGATCTTAACTGATCATAACTAATCTATACAAATCTACATAGTCTGCAGAAGATGAGAACTGACTCCAAATCTTTGAAACACACATGCACTTGCCCACCATGGTAGAATTTTCAAGGACAGTAGATGATGCTTATCAAATTCTCGTTAGGAGTCACTTGCTTTTTTTTTTTTTCCTTTAGGTGCTTTTTCTTCCTTTAACCAGTAGGATGCTATGTGTTTCTAAATCATCCTTTTTTTTAACTGATTTGCTTACATACAGAATTTAGTTAGGTAGAAGCTACACTAATGAGGTATAATAAGGTATTCACCTCTACAAAACCATCTCTGGTACTACAATCCTAGAAATTATTAGATGTGCCTTTAAATGTTACTGCAGAAACTCAATAATCAGTTAGTTATATCCGTCTCATATAACAAAGGGTTATAAAACAGTAAAATATAAGCTATGTTTGCCCTTTACAGCATTATCAGCTATAAGGGAAAACGGACCAATCAACAGTAAACTTCCTTTTCTAGTACAGGACCGAGTGGTAGAGAGGGGCAAAAAAGTCAGTGAGGTTTAGGCAATCATCAAGATGGAATTATATTCAGCAAACCAGTAGTTAATTATATCTACTCTTAGAAAAATATGAATACTCTTTTAATTATCCCACCCTCGTCGGAGATAGGAATTAATTTTATTACCATTGATCAAACCACCACTCAAAAATACACCTTAAATGACAGTAATATTTTATTCCTTCAGAACATGGATATAAAGAAATCTGTAAAACACTATTTGTAAATTGAACATGAGTCCATTTCTTTCTCTATCCACTCCTAGAATTGAGTGATTGTATACACACTTTTTCACATACACCAGAAAGACAAAGTGGCAACAGAAAACAAAGATGTAGAAATAGAGTTCATTTTCTGGAAGATGTGGAGTCTTTAATAAAACAGATAATTAAAAGAAATAATGTGTTTCTCTAAAATAAATTGGGCTGCACATATTAGATGTTCACAAGTGTATGGTTGGCATAGGATATGTATGTGTAATCACACAATCACACGATGGAGCAAATCAACATCCCCATCCTT
Organism: Cricetulus griseus; assembly: GCF_003668045.3. Classification (NCBI taxonomy): domain Eukaryota; kingdom Metazoa; phylum Chordata; class Mammalia; order Rodentia; family Cricetidae; genus Cricetulus; species Cricetulus griseus. Next base: position 208,102,392 of record NW_023276807.1, on the reverse strand, counting down.
TTTAGTTAATTTTGGGATGTTTGACAAGAACAACCAAAATCAATAACTTAATAAAAATCCACCAAATACTATAGTTTAATTAAATATATTCTTGAGATTGTACAATAGATCTTTGGACATATTGATACAATATATTTCTTGCCTTTGGACAAACTTCAGCAATTTGTAGTCTGTGTACACAGTCAACCACATTAATACATTTTTACATATATGTATATTTGGTGAGACAGTTATGTTTAGTCTCAAAAATCGCAAAAGCAATTATCTTTAGAGTCAAAAGCCCAGAAGTGTCAGGGATTACATTAATGAAACTATGGGAATACATATGATAGAAATCTGAATGACAATTTAAACTCACTTGATGTGTTGTTTGTGAAACAGAGTATCACCAACTCCTGTAAAAATCTGTTATAAGCAGCTTTTGGATTGCCATACACAGGGACATGCTAGAATCAGCTCACACAGAAGGAGATGAAGGCTTACCCTTTACTTCAGATATTGCTCTGTGCACCTACTCACCAAACTATTCATTTCCCACTGTTTAATTAAACCAAAATAGTGCAAAATACACTTTTTAATATATACAATAAATATGAATTTACAAGTAATTATTAAGCATTAATCAACAACATGTACTAAACTTCCTGAATGATTTTGGGCCTTGTCTTATGTACTTTTAACATCTATGAGTCAGTTTTCACTCTCAAACAATGGAACAAATGTTGTCCTAGAGTGTCTGACATAACAAAAAGGGTGCCACTCTAGTCCTGGTGGCAGGTTTGAAGACAGGCTGCAGGTGCCTGGGCATCAGTGTGCATCTGCTGCACAGAAGTAGATGGCTGAATCTCCAGGCTGAGTGTCTGTGATGTACAGGGAAAGCTGTTTGTCTTTCTTATCCAACAGAAGCGTGAGTCTTTGGCTCTGCTTTCTTTCCACATTTGAACGGATGTCAATGATGATCTGAGGATGCTTTCCAGGCTCTTGCTTGTACCAAGGGAAGTAGACTGCAGCACTGTCTGTGTAAGTGCAGTTGATGGCAGCACTGGCTCCCTCCTGGACACTCAGGATGGAAGGAAGCTGCTCCACCTTCTCACCTTGGCTCTCCCCTATGCAGAAATATAGAGAAAAAGGACAAAGGTTGTTAAGTCATTACTCCTCCTAATGATGTCCTATAGTAAGTAGAGAAAACCCAAACGATGCCATTATTACGAACATCTAAGTACCTCCACTAAAATACTCTTAGTTATCTCACAGTTCTCAACTCACAGTTCATGTGCAGCCAGAAAAAAATTAATAAAACATGAACAGCTGTCTTCATTGTGCTTCCTATTCAGATCAACTGTAGGTGCTCAGTCTCTGCCCAGTAGAGCATCTTGGAAGTTATGATTGGCCCTTTATTGTTAAAACAATCATACATGATGAGTTATTTGTCCAGCCAATAAGAAAAAGCCAGTTCATTTAGAATTCACCGAGATGATTTTCTGTGCATCAGCTGAGGGACACTGCCACCCTGTGGTCAGATTTCTAACTGCAGATATCTAGTACTTTTTCTCTGGCTCTTAAAATTTCAGCTGCTAAGCAAGCGCTCTACCAGCATCTGTTCAACTATGTTCAAAGCAGCATTATTTGTAATAGCCAGAACTTGGAAGCAACCTAGATATCCCTCAATCGAAGAATGGATAGAGAAAATGTAGTACATTTACACAATGGAGTACTGCTCAGCGGAAAAACAACAGAATCTTGAAATTTGCAGGCAAATGGATGGGACTAGAAGAAAGCATCCTAAGTGAGGTAACCCAATCACAAGAAGACAAACATGGTATGTACTCACTCGTATATGGATTTTAGACATAGAGAAAAGGATTACCAGCCTACAATCCACACCTCCAGAGAAGCAAGGAAACAAGGAGGACCATAAGAGAGGCATACGTGGTCCCCAGTGAAGCAGAAAGAGACAAAAGCCCCTGAACAAATGGGGAGCACGGGGGTGGGGCGAGGAGGTAGGAGAAAAAGGAGGTGAGAAGAGGAGGGTGGAAGAGAACATGAGGAATCAGAAAGATTGAGTTGGGAGAGGAATAGAGGAGAGCAAGAAAAGAGACACATCAATAGAGGGAGCCACTATAGGTTTTAAGAGAAATCTGGTTCTAGGAAACTGTACAGAGATCCACAAGGATGACATTAACTAGGAGTCTAAGCAATAGTGTAGAGGCTACCTTAAATAACATTACCCTATAATGAGAATGCAGACTACCTTAAATGTCATCCTAGAGCCTTCACATAGTAGCCGATGAAAGCAGAAGCAGAGATCCACAGCCAAGAACTGAGCCAATCTCCTGGAATCCAGTTTCAGACAGGGAGGAGTGATGAACAAAGGGGTCAAGACCACACTGGAAAAACCCACAGAAACTGCTGGACTGAGTAAGTGGGAATTCATGGAACCCAGTCTGACAGCTGGGGAACCAACATAGGACCAAACTAGGCCCCCTGAATGTGGGTGTTATCTAGGAGCACTGGGCAGTCTATGGTGCCTCTGGCAGTGGAACCAGGATGTGTCCCTAGTACACGAACAGACTTTGGGAGCCCATTTCTTAGGGAGGGATACTCTCTTAGCCTAGATACAAAGGGGAGGGACTGGGCCCTGACCCAAATGACTTGACAGATTTTTATGATCCCACATGGAAGGCCTCACCCTCCCTAGGGATTGTATGGGGGATGGGGTGGGGGGGTTGGTAAGAGGAATGGGAGGCTTGGAGGGAGAGGGAACTGGGATTGATATTTAAAATAAGATTGTTTCTAATTTAAATAAAATCTATTTTTTAAAAAAGATCAGCTGTATAGCCCCTGTGGAAATCATCAGTATGGCGATTTCTGAAAAAATTAGGGATCAACTTACCTAAAGACCCTGCAATTCCACTGTTGGGCATATACCCAAAGGAGGCACATTCACACCACAAGGACCTTTGCGCAACTATGTTCATAGCAACATTATTCGTAATAGCCAGATCTTGGAAACAACCTAGATGCCCCTCAACTGAAGGATGGATAGAGAAAATGTGGTACATTTGCGCAATGTAGCAATACTCAGCAGTAAGAAACAAAGACATCCTAAATTTTTTAGGAGAATGGACAGAACTACAAAAAAATCCTTATCCCAGACTCAGAAAGACAAATATACTATGTACTCACTCACAAGTGAATACCAGACATAAAGCAAAAGATACCCAGTCTACAACACACAACCCCAGAGAAGATAGAACCCTCTTCCAGAAACGGACAGAAGAGGATGAGGAAATGTACAAGTAACCATTGGGCCTTCTCCTGGAGTACAATCAAAGTGAGGGAGGAGTGATAATATGAACAAAGGAGTCAAGACCATGATGGGGAAATCCACAGAATCAGCTGACCTGACTTAGTGAAAAATCACTGATTCTGGTCTGACAAATGAGGAACCTGCCTAAAACCAAACTACACCCCATTAATATATGTGACAATGGTGCAGGTGGGACAATATATGAAGTCACTGGCAATGGGTCCAAGGTCTAACACTAATTCACAAACTCACTTATGGAGATATTGCTCAGTGTGGGATCTGGGGAGATGCCTTAACTCTGCTTCAATATGATGACAGGACAGACCTAGTAGACTTCCTAGGGGAGGTCTTACCCTCTCCAAGGAGCAGATGGGAGATGTGGCAGGAGCAGGAGGAAAAGAGGGAGGGAGAACTGGGATTGGAATGTATAAAATAAATTAATAAAAAATGTTAAAAAACAAATAAGAAATATGAAAAATAGGGGCAAATATAAAGCATGTTGCTTAAGTAGATAAACTTCAAGGGAACAATAAGTATGAAATTCAAGACAGTTATTCAGAGATCTGGTAATTTCTTATAGATAGAATATGGCATTTGTTTGCTATAGTTATTCTGTGCATTCCAGATTTTGTAAATATACTTTTTGGTTATGTAGAAATTTTAACTTTCAAATATTATGTCATGTTGGGAATATAAAATATAATTAAACACCAATGTAAACATTATATAGCTCAACACAATAAAAACTCTGTCTTGTAAAAAAAAAAATCTTTCAGCCTAGATGCAAGGGGCAGGGCCTCTTTCCTGCCCCAAATGGTATGACAGACTTTAATGACCCTTCATGGGAGACCTGACCCTCTCTGAGGTGTGAATAGGGGTGGGATGGGGAGATGGTGTAGGGGGTGGGAGGCTGGGAGGGAGAGGGAACTGGGATTGATAAGTAAAATAAGGTTATTTTTAATTTAAATGAAATTTTTTTAAAAACTTCAGTAGGAGACCCCAGCCCACCTGTGCCATCTCTACACCTCTAAGCCTATCTGTGTTTACACAGACTTGCACCAGCTTAACCAGGTTTGTGCACTAGCTTCCTTCTCACCCATGTGAGTACCACACTGTCAAACATTGCTGGACACATAACCTGTGAACCAGCCTAACCAGGTGAGTGCTGCAGATCCCCAATAGCCCACCCCATGTTCACATCCCCAGGCCCAGCTGTGGATACACCCCCTTGTTCACCAGCTCAGCCAGTTGAGAGCCCCATATTTCCATCCACTCATATCTTCCCCATACTCCCAGAAAAGCTACATTGGATCCTGCAGCCTGTGTAACACCCAGACTTTTAAGTTTTCAGAACATCTGTCATCCACACACTCCTAGGATAGGCATAGCTGGGCTTGAACAGCTTCTACACCAGCTACATATAGTCCTTTGTAATATTCACACACTTTCTTCATAACTACTGAATTAAAACCACTCTCATCCCTACTATCTTAATGAGTATCTCTATCTGAAGGACTGACCTACCAACTCTTCAAACCTGACCTGAAACCAACCAAGCTTGACCAATGGCAAAAAAAAAACCAGAAAAAAAAAAAAAAAAAAAAAAAAAAAACCAGAAAAAAAAAACCAGAAAAAAAAACCAGAAAAAAATTCTACTCAAAAGAGGCAGACTGCAATATCAGATACAATAAAAGAAGTCTACATGCCTAGATCATATCACAAACTTACCAACATTATGAAAGGCCAAGACAACCCCCATTCCCATAAAACCCACCAGTTCTATAGAAATGTTCTAGAATAGGATTTACCTTAGATGAACCCAAGGAAAGTAAAAAGGAACCAAGAGGGTATGGGAAAAAGAAACTCAAGGAAAAGCAATATCAGGACACAGTTTCTATGAAGTGGGAAATGGGCAAAGGGAAGGGTTAAATGGAGAGTGGGGACAGAGATCAATTCAGGGGGAGAGGAAGTGAAGAGGAAAAAATAACATTAAGGGTGTTTAAAAAAGTCACAGGCATTCATATTATTTTCTGCTTACCCCAAATTACAGGATATATATATATATATATATATATATATATATATATATGTACATAAATAATCAAAATGACGTTATACCACTTGAGGTGACAGTGCTCCCTAGAGTATAGAATATTTAGCATAACACTTGATATGAGAAACCTCATTTCAGGTGGCTGTTCAGGACAGCCCAAGACAAGACTCCCAAAACAACATAGACTATTGAGATTGTCTTTAGTTGACTCACAGATTTGAAGGTAAGTCTCTATTCCTAATATATTACACACTTTTGACACAGGACTTGGGAGACGACAACCGACCTAGAGTCTATTCCCTAAGGACTCTTATAGTATTCAGAGATATTCTAAAACCTGACAAGGGAAAAAGGTAGCCAATAATCCTATCCAGCTATAATCCCTAAGAGCCACAAGAATGAATAGCACCCAAATCTTCAATAGTGGCACTTACATCTTAGAGATAATCAATGATGGTTGAATTGGACTTACAGCCCACTCAATGGGAGGGAATTCATGCCTGTTATTGTCAACTTCTCCAACTATCCATTCCTGGAGAGGTCAGGAACTTCCCACTGCACCGCCGTTTCCTTAGCCAATATAAACCCTAATTGCATTCTAAATACATATTCTTATTCCCACAGATGTTGTGGAGTATTATTTTAACTATGTAAAGATGTTTTATATTTGTTTATGCTGTGCAATATTACTTTAACTATGTGAAGGTGTGTTTCTGCTGTCTTTATTAACAATGCAAAGATGTATTACATTGGTTTTGTGAGGCATTCCTTTAATTATGTTGCTGTTTCATCTTAGCTGCCTAAGACACCTGGTAGGTCTAATAAAAAGTGGAACAGCCAATAGCTATGCAGGAGAAGGATAGATGGGACTGTCAGGCAGAGAGAATAAGTAGGAGGAGAAATCTAGGCTTGTGAGAGAGAAGAGAATGCAGAAAAAGAGGGTGAAAGAGAGGAACTTGCTTGGGGACAAAAGCCAGATTGCCATGAAAACAACAGGAAAGTAAGATATAAAGAAGGAAGGAAAGAAAGTTAAAAAAACATTAAGGTGAAATGTAGATAAAGAGAAAAAGCTTAAGTTATAAGAGGTAGCAAGAAACCAGCCTAATTTAAGGCTGAGTATTCATAGTTAATAAAAGTCTATCATGATTTGGAAGCTGCTTGGTGATCTAAAAGAAAAAGTCTGCTACACACAAATAAGTGCACTTGATCAAAGAAGGTTCATTTTGCAGCAGCATGAGACCATCAAAGAAAACACAATTAGCTAACACGCAAAGAAAAAGTGACCATGGGGTGTTATGGAATAGAGTATTTGTTTAGCTATGTAAAGATGTGTTACATTTGTTTATGATGCATTTGTTTAGCTAGATAAAAATGCATTGCATTTCTTTTACCTTGCCTGCCTAAGTCACCTGATTGGTCTAATAAAAAGCTGAACAGCCAATAGCTAGGGAATAGAGAGATAGGCAGGGTTAGCAGGCAAAGAATAAGTAGGAAGAGGAAACTAGGCTCTAGGGAAAGAATGAGAGAGAAAGAAAGGGAGAGCCAGCCAGTCTAAGAATCTGGCGCTGTAAGAAAACCTACTACAATGGGGTGCCTAGTCATAACAGGTACATGTTGTAAGGGCCCAAATATGAATATGATATTTCGGATACAGGCCTCAGCTTGATTCCAGGAGGTCAAATCTCCTGTTGTCTTTTAGATGTCAGCTGGTTACCTCCAGATGGCCTGGCCATGGTGGAGAATTTCTCTTAGTTTATGTAGCAATAGACCTAGGCCCTGGGGGGGGGGTCCACACCAATCCCGAGGGCCAGTGAAACATGCCTGGGGACTAGTGGACATGTCAGAAGGCTAGTACCCTTGGAATGTCTGAGGGCTTGAGTACATGCAGCTCCGAAGACATCAGTCCAGAATAGATGGCCTTTGTAGTGTATGACTGATACAGACTGGACCCTGGCAACATGTACAGCACAAGCCCTACAGAGAGCATTGCAGAAATACATTGCAGAATACATTCAGATAACAACAAGTTGCCGTGCAGAAGAACCATTTCTGTATCACCTCTCTTGGCTTCCACTTACTTTTGGAGGAGCTGACACACACCACCTCCTTGAATTAGGATAAATCTAGCTAGAAATCTAGGTTGGTCTCTAACTTATATTCACATGCTTCCACTTCCAAAGTGCTAAGAGTACAGGCCACCACGACCTCTAATTCACTTCATTTCTGACAACTTCTCCCTTGTCTCTGAATGATATTGCTTAAAGTTTCAGAGGCTTAGTCCATTATCATCATGGCTGGGAGCATGGCAGCATGCTTGCATGGTGCTGGAGATGTAGCTAAGAGCTCTTTGATTCTGATCAGTAGGCCACAAGCAGAAAAAGTGATACTGGGCCTGGAGTGGGCTTTTTAACCTCACAGCCCACCTCCAGTGACACAGCTCCTCCAACACTTCCACCAACAAGGCCACACCTCCCAACGATTTCCAAACAGTTCATCAAGTGGAGAAAAGGCATGCAAATATATGAGCCTATGGGGGCTATTTCATTCAAAGCAATACAATCTGAATGTAATTTAGAATCCTTATTGATGCATTTTATCATTGAATATTAAAATAAGAAAAGAAAATTAATTTTTATGAACTCAAAGCAGGTGGAATAGTGTGCAAGAGACCTATACAATCTCAAGCTACACAAAATTCTAGCATGTGGATATGGTGACAAAGTCCCATACCTAACTAAGGAGATACTAGTATCTGATAACTACTAACAGGCAGAATCTCTTTTGTTTAAGGGTATGACTCAAATAGGCCAACCACACTAAGGTGAAGACCACACATCCAAGAGTTATGGACAGCACACAGAGTACTTGAAGGTTTTGTTTTTTTCCCCTGAAATAAAGAAAGAAAAGCTAGAAAGGAAGGGCGAGGGGTGAAACTGAAAGAAATTGGTGGAGAACTGAAAATGATCAAAGTGCATTGGATGAAATTCTCAAAAAAATAACAAATAAAAGTATAATTCCTTGGGATAATTAAAAGACCTGCAATTGACTGAAACATTGTATCATCTCTTTTCTTTTTGATGAACAGCATTTCTCTTTAAGGTCTTTTGTAGAACAATAATTTAAGGGAGTGGATTCTGTGCCAGCATATCTATCTGACAGTACTTTGAATCTTGTCATCTTTGTTAGTTGTTCCAGTACTATTCATGAGAATTTGTTCCTGAAAATGGATACCTATAAGGAAAAGGGTACAAAGAAGACAAGCAGCAATGCTGAACTGTCTGATGTTAGCAGAGATGACAGATATGCTGGGAACCCCACATCTGTGAAAATCAGGGCTGTAGCTGCACACCCAACTGCAGTTTGGAGCTGGGCTGCAGGCTTGCTGGGAGCACTGTGCTTCTGCAGCACAGAGGTAGGTGTGAGTCCTCCAGCTGGGCGTCCCTGATGTGCAGGGTGCTGTAGCGCTCCTTAGAATCGAATGTTGACTTTAACCACCCATTCTCCTTTGTTCCTGGAGCCAGATAAAACAGACTGATGAGGCTGCCCAGAGAATTCTGTCGGAACCACTGCACACTTCTCCTGGTGGTAGAAAACTTGCATCTCAGAGCAGAGCGGGCTCCCGCATGGAGGCTCAGGGCTGGAGGATTCTGCACCACCTGCATCCCTTTTACCTCTGCTCAGAGAAAGGTAAACAAATCATGTGACTGGCAATATCATTCAGCAGTATCCACTCTGATATCCCAGGAGACAGCCATGGGGAGCTTTGGGTCAGCTTAGTTCTGCCCATTTCCATCACCCCTAAACCATCTGAGAGAGCCACAACTCACAGCAAACCTGCACCCACAGCAGCCCCAGCACAGCTCCCAGGCTCTCCATGGATCCCGTGAAACTGCTGAGGTGCCTTCACCCAGCTCCAGACAGTGTCTAGCTTATAAGCAGCGGGCTCGTCCTCATTCGCTAGGCACCAATAAAATCTGTGCTCTTTCATCTTGATGGAAAAATCACACCCACAGTAGCCCAGTGAGGCCTCACAGTAACTGCTCCAGAGCTGTGGATGAAAATCCTGCAAGGAACAGGAGGCCATGCTACCTACAGTTTGAAACTGAAAAGGATTATTTGTTTGTTTGTTTGTTTGTTTGTTTGTTTGTTTTAACAGTTGAAGTACAAAATATTTGAAGGAAAATGAGAGAAGGAGGAGATGATATATCAGGAAAGAGCCTTGGTCTCCATAATCAGAGCATAGAAGGAAAGAATAAGCCATTTCTTAAATTCCATTATTTGACAGAAATTGAGAATCTGTTGTATGAAGTGCAATGTCTGCTGAGGACTAAATACACTTCCTTAAAATCAGCAGGTCACCATCTGCAAAGGAATGTTTCCAATGAAATTCCCACCTGTTAAAACAACAGGTTATGCATACAACACTCACCCTGAGTCATTTTCTACCTCTGTCCTTCTCCAGTGCCTTCTCTGCACCCTGCAGACCCACACACCACTGGTCAAGTTCAGTGGTGTTCTCTATATTTTCTTCTGTTTTTGTGCCTTATTACATTTCCTCCTGTCTTGTTCCTGCCAGTATGAGAGGAGATAAAGTTTGGCCATCAAAGCAATTGGAAGAGTACCTAGATCAGTGAACTCCGGAGACTTTCATCATAAAATTTTAAAACTGGTAGTCATGGAGTTAGATGTTTTCTATTGAGCTTCAGACCTCACGTTGACCAGTAAAGTTCTATTTCCTCACAGTGGATGTCTAGGCTCCTCTAGTTTTATAGTTCCACAGACCAGCAAAGCTGACCAGGAATAAACTTTGCTATCTGTGACTGATAGCCCCACATGTTCCCTGGTGTCATTAACTGCCCAACCCCTTTACTCATTTCTGGGAAGCCTGAAGTGCCCCCTAATAGATCAACATCATCAACAAAGGTGACTTCAGGACTTCACACAAAAGCAACTTCCTTCACTTCTTTAGTCCCTGATGGAGAAAATGCAAGATGGTCAGAAAACATGGTAGTCTAAACAGAGTGTGGGTTAAAAGTGAATCACTTTAAAAGTGATGTATCATGGAGATTAAACCTCTAAATAAGCTGATATTTCTTCTCATGTGCTATTTACTAGAATTCTATAATTTAGTTAAAAATAATTCCATAAGCATTGACTAAAGTTTTACTGAAAATGAATGGCAAGAACACATGAAAGGGAGGATACACTGGTTTACAATCTAATGAAGAAGACTAAAATACAGGGATCCAAATAAATCAAACAGGATCAGAGAAGAACATGGCTGAGAGCTGTGTGATCCTGGGAACAGGAGAAATGCCCACATGCAGACAGTCAGACTGTGAAGAAGGCAGGCAGAGCTTCTTCCCACATTCACACTTTATGGAAATAATGGAAAATAATAGGTATGAATCATTGTGAGGGCTTTTATGATTTTATTGGCATTTATATAATAATTCACGAGAATATGAACTAGCACAATAAAAAAAAAACATTGCATCAAGGCTAAATTACCCTAATGATTTCCTTATCTGTTCTGGTCATTTTACCACTCATACTCAAACCCTGACTTTATTTTCTAGATTTGAATATTATGCTACCAATAGTATTGCTATAGATTTATAATCATGGGCAAAAATATGTGAAATGATAAAAAATTCATAGGAATCTATTTACAGTATTTATTCATAGAAAGTGATACATTGAATGCGTACTTTTTAGTAAAATATGACTGTCTAGACATGACCTGACCAAGGACAACAACGGTAGACATGCCAAAGTGGATGGACAAAGACACACCTTATCCCTACACACACACACACACACACACACACACACACACACACACACACTAAAGACAACTAAAGATCTCTGAGAGTCAGAGAAATAGTATTCCCCAAAGAACAGGGCAATGACTGGTTATCCAATACCAAATGGTCAACCCTGAAAACATACATACAAATAGCATTAAATAGGCTGGGAAAGCTATATTTAGGGATATATATATATATATATATATATATATATATATATATATTTGTACAATATGTACAAATAAGCATAAACCCTTAATTTTCAAAAGGAAATGAATTTGAAAAAGAGAGAAAGGATGGATAATATGAGAGGGTTTGAAAGGTGAAAAGGGAAGGAAGAAATGATGTAATTATACTATAATCTCAAAAAACCAAAATAATAAAAATAATGTAAATCATACTAACAAATGGCTTCCTTACATTAGCACACACAGGGCATACTTCTCCCTTGTATCAGCATTTACCGATTAGCATAGACACTGCTGTTTATCTAACGGGATCCAGCATCACCCCATCTGCTTAAGGTTCCTCTTTTTATTCACATAAACATTTCTCTCTAGAGTAGAGAAAAGGGTGAAGTAAATGGACAGTCCCTTAGGTCATAGGGGAATCATGCTCTCATATGGTGTGATGGCTTTGTTTTTATTAGTTATTTGTGAATTGTAGCTGTAGTTTATTAGCTGTCTTGAGGAACTCTAAAATTACTACTTTGTGTATCGCTCATGTGCAGTGTGGGTAACCAGCCACTGAGACGATTGTGAAGAGAGAAGATTGGGAAGGGGAAAAAGTATAAGGGAAGAAATGACAAATACAGTTTCTTAGAACTGTAGGAAGAAAAAAGAACAGCATGATACATGGGGAAATGTACAGTACTGTAGCAATTTCATGTCTATACCTACGTCTAACCTATGAGTGATTATGATAAAGACAGAAATGTACATTGTATGTTCTAAAGTGGAAAAAAAACAACTATCTGTCAAAGGAACAGAAGATGGGAATGCAGTGGAGGAAATAAAAAAAGCCAAGAACATGATCAACTGAGAAGGGTCTCAAAGAGGGATTGTCTAGATCAAGGGTGGACAAGTCTGTGGAGGATTTTCTTGGCTGACATTAATTGATGTGTAAAGCCCCTGCCTTGTAGTGGTATCTTGCCTTGTCAGTGAACTTGTGGTAGTGGCTACACCATTTGGGCGTGGTTTCAGGTGCAGACTTGACCCACTGTAATGTAGAGGAGGAGCTAGACTGTGCTCTCTTGGGTTGTGGAGAGCATCAGAAGGGCAGACTCTCTTCTGGAGCAGGAAGACTGTGGAGATTATTTACTCTTATTATTTACGCTTACCTGTGTAAGTACTTCCCTAATAAATACCTATTTATCATTTATCTTGGGTCTTATGGACTCATTTAAACCCCAACTTCACTGCCTGGAAGTGTGTAGCAACACTCCTCTGGGGCCTTCAACTGTAGAAAAAGCTAGCTCAGTCATGAGCATTCTCACATTCAATTCTCTTCATCCTGATGTCCATGGTGATGAGATCATCTCTTTTAGCTCTAGCTGCCTTACTCCACAGCTGTGATGGTTGATAATGGAATTGTAAGTTAAGAGAAACCCTTTCTGCTCGAGGTGCTTCTTGTCAGGGTATTTCTCTCAGCAACAGAAAAGAAAATATACACTGGTGTCAGGGAAGTGGTGGGTCATTACAGTAGTAGACATAACCGCATGGCTTTTACATCTCTTGACTATATTCTGTAACCATTTGGTATATTTGACTAAAAAAGTTATTAAATGCAGGAAGCAAAGCTTATGGCCATTCTAGTGGGACAATGGAGAAGTGGAGGCCTAAATCCTTTAGTCTTATTAGAGAGGAACAAGAACTCTGTTGGGAGCCATTTAAACAACATTGGATTCAGGGAAGGAGAGGAACAACAGTTTCTTCTCTTAAGTCTAATACAAAGCCTGCTCATTCACATGCACGTGCAAATGCCCACACATCCATGAAGAAACTGATGGGGAACATAGAGACAACAATGACATAAGAGAATAACCTGCTATCTCCTCCTACATTCTTAAACTTAAACCAAGATGGACATAATGCTATCCATTAGTATGTGTAGATATTAATTTTCTTTCTGTCTTTTCACAGAGCAGAAAGCTGAGAAATCACATCTTTCCCCACAGCATGAAGAATAGAGAGGGGACTGGTAGTGCAATAAGATTATAACTCTCAAAACCCAGCCCAGGGACTGATTTCCTCAGCAAGGCTATACCTCCTTAATGTCCCCTAAACAGTGCTATCAACTGTGGACCAAGTGTTCAATAATGAGAATATGAGGAACATTCTCATCCAAACTACCACAGACCTATAATAACATAATCAATATTCAAATTGGAACCTTATCCTGTATTCTTGACAGGATGCCAGAATTATACAAAAAAAGCTGAACAAATTTTTAAATATATTTTATTCTATAATACCATTTTATTCCTCAATGACTTTCCAATTTTTATTTTTGAAAATGCTATGCATATATACAATGAAATGTCGTATTAACCCCCAGTTCCCCACATCCAATCCTCCCACTTATATAACTATAACTAAAGTTATTTTCTAACTTTCTCAAGACATTTTGATGACTTTTGAAGTTCTGTTTTGTTAGTGCACTTCAAATATGACATCCAAACATCTTGAGAGACTAAGGAAAAGGAAGTTATTACTAACTCTAAGGGAGATCTGTTAATGTATGAAAACATTTTCATGTATTCATGCATGATAAGAATCAGAACCACTGAATGAACTCTCTCCTGGCTAGCTGTTAACCATTCAGCTCTTTATTAGACCAATCAGGTGTTTTAGACAGGCCAAGTAACACAGATTTACAGAGTTAAACAAATGCAACATAAAAGAATGTAGCGCATCTTTGCATTGATAAACAATCATCCCACAGAATAATGGAATGTAACACTACCTCATCTAATATTTTACAACAGGATAATGAAATTACATATATATGCAGATATATTGTATGTATGTATGTATTAGGAATACAGTCAAAAGAATATATTCATGGAAAGCAGTACCTTGAGGAACTGTGAGAGAGGCTCCAGGAAAAAGGAAGAGGGTCGTTTACCTCACTAGATTGTTCTTGAATGTGATTTTGTGCCTCCATGTGAAACATTTATAATCAATTTATAAGACATGTTTGCATCTCATAGCTATAACATAGGTGTCAGATCACAGCTATAGAAGCCAATCTGGTCAGTGTACAATGACTCTGGATATGGCCTTCTGACTTGCTTTCCTACTCCCAGATACAATCTATAGTTTGTGTCAGGCAATTGTTTTTAAATTGATCTCTCCTCAAAAAGTTAGTAAAGGAATGCTATGTTAATATTTAATATGAGTTTATTGGCATTTATTTACATGTTTTCCTGAATTCAAACAACCTTCTTTGGATCATTGCTTTCTTTGTCACAGAGTGCATAAAAATACTCTGACCAACCTGGTCTACAGAGTGAGTTCCAGGACAGGCTCCAAAAAATACAGAGAAACCCTGTCTTGGAAAAAATAAATGTACTCTGAAATTAAAGTAAAGTTGTCTACAGCACCAGAGTCCACCGCATTCTTTCAGGTCCTCAGATACAAGGTCCAATAGATAACCTCTGCACAGTTCAGCCAAAAAGTCAACTATATATACATATATATGAATAATATACATCAATAAAGAAAAATGAAATGATAGAACTTGCAAGAAAATGATGCAGAAAACAAATGCTAGTGAGTTATCCTAGCATCAGAATCAAATCTTTGTCTGCACATTTATTTATGTGACTAAACGAGTGTATGTAGATGCCAGGAAGCTGGACAGCTGCCCACATGAGGGAAAGGAAACATTAAGAAGGATAAGTGGGAAAGGAGTAGAGCACATGATATGGAAGTGGGGGTGGGGGTGTAATGAGAGCAGGAAGGTTTCAGTAAGAGTGGGGACTAGGGAGGTGGTGGAGGGGAGAAGCTTGGGGAAGGGTAATTAAAAGTATATATGTATGAAACTGTCATAGAAAGACATGGTATGTCATAAGCAAGTTTTTCAAAATTAGAAACCAAATCCTTTTTAATTGAAATATTTTAGAAAGCAAGCAAGTCAGAGTGTTGAAGAGGTGATGGTGGTCTATATGACACAGCACGAGGTAAGTCACACGGCCGCATGCACATCCTCCAGCTCTCCATGATAGGAACATAAAGAGTGTGTACATGGTTGTAGAACCAACAACCTAAGAGAAGAGTGGAAAATATTCCAGCCAAACCAATAATGTGTCTTTCCATTTAGGACTGCTTATTTTGAAAATATCAAAATCTTTCCCTATCAATCAAGCCCTCTCTACTCTTGCTCTTAATTCCCACTGCATATACAATAGAAACAGTCTCCCCAGCCTGTGCTCTGTGTTCTACATAGGACCTGGGGCACAGTGAGTTTGTGTGCAAGCTGCAGGTGCCTGGGGAGCACTGTGTGCTCACTGCACACAGGTAGACAGCTGAGTCACTGGGCTGGGAGTCCCTGATGTGCAGGGAAATATGCAGGCTGGCTTTATTGAGATGAGCTGTAAATCTGCCTTCTTCCCTTTCACCATTGGAGAAGATGGATATCAGAGCCTTGGGGCCTTTCCCAGGATACTGTCTGTACCACCAGAAATACAGAGAATTTTGATCACTGAAGGTGCAGTTGAGAGAAGCCATGGCTCCCTTTGGGACACTGAGGGATTCCGGGGTCTGCTCCACGTTCTGCTGGCTGCTCACCCCTGGGAAGAAAGACAAAGGTCAGACACACAGGACAGGATGCATATGGATGCAGACATGCTTTTCAAAGGCCTCTCACTTCCTAACTAGAAATTAAAAACATCTGTGTTTCTACCATTAGCCTGAGTGAGCAACAACTTTACATATCACACCTGTATTCCACAGACATTCCCAAACTTACAATTTAAATGAAGCCACAGGACCACAAGGGAAACACCTAAGGATTTCATTCTCTTCCTCTCTCTTCTCTGAGGACTCAGATTCTCAACTCTAAACTCACAGAGTCACATTCAAAGTTTCCACATCTCCTGCTTAAGGAAACATGAAAAGCAGCTTGGTTAGCAATCAGAAGAGTGACTCTTTCACCACCTTAGCAGCACCAAGCCTGTCCTCTGATCCTTTCTCTACCCCTCCTCCTCTTCCTGTCCTCCCCTCTTCCCCTTCTCTCCCATTTGAGAACTTTGCCCAGGAGCCTAAGAAAACACTGCCACCTTGTGGGCTCATGATAGTGAACAAAGAAATACTCAAGCTGCAAACTCTTCTAACCTAACTATTAAAAGATAAGGCACTTAAGAGTTCAGTATGTATTTAAACAAACAAACAAACAAACAAACATGTGCTCCAGGTAGGGTGGGTAGTGAGGTAGCACACATGTGCACAATCAGCACTTGCTGTCTTCTTTCTCAGCAATAGTATGTCTCACACGCAGGCAGTCACCTCCACTGAAAAATCACCTAGGAAATGTCTGCATGGAAATCTGAGGGAGCTTCTTCCATGCAGAGTTAGACTCTCACCATTGTCACTCCAGACACTCTCATTCAAATCCATCTTCAAGTTTTACAGAAGACCTGGACAGACTGTTTATCTCTGCCAGAGACTACAAAGGCCTGAAATGTTTCACTCCATTTTGTGCTGGAAGCATACTGTGTCTAAACAGAACTTTACTTGTGTTGGACCAGGAGAGATGGAGCTGTGTTCAGCACCTAAACTCCAAATAAAACCTAGAAAACATGTTCATTTGTCTAATTTTTTATTCTCCTTTCTTGAGTGAAGTCTTGTTGTGTAGGATTGATCTGTGAAAGTTCTAGTTCAGGTTTCTATCACCTCCCTCTTTCTGACACAGACTCCCTTTCCATTACTCCCCTTTCTTCTGTATTCTTTCCTCTAACTGTTGCTTTTTTCCCTCTCCATTTCTCACATAGTCATCAATCCATGTGTACCAGGGGAATATCTATGACAGCACTGAACTGGGTCCACAATGAAGTGAGTCAGGGGGTCTTCAGAGTCTGTCATATCCTTTGGGATAGGGCCTAGGACCTCCCCCATAAGTCTAGTCTCAGGACGTATCCCTCTATGTGGAAATGAAAGACCCCTGCTCCTTAGCCCTTTCTTTCTCAAGTTTGTCTCCTCTTCCTCCTGTCGGCGGCTTCCCCGATCCCTACCCCCGGCGGCCTTCCCCCGCCACCCGCCGCACGCCCGGCCCGAGAACGAGCACCAGGTGGGCCGGCCCGAGAACGAGCACCAGGTGGGCCGGCCCGAGAATGAGCACCAGGTGGGCCGGCACGAGAACAAACACCAAGTGAGCCGGCCTGGAGCCATGCCCCTGAGCCCCGCCCGATGAGAAACACTCCGTCCCAAGGTCTCCGCCCCCAAGGTCAGCCATCTGGATGCGGAGGGAGGGGGAATTGAGTCTGTTGTACCAGACACCAGACCTTGAGAATATGCTGATCTGGAATGACTCTGTGTCTCATTTGAACCATCCAATAGAAATGATTCTGTATTTCGCCTCATTTGAAAGACTCTGTGTTTCACCTCATTTGAATAACTCTGTACTTTGCCTCATTTGAATAACCCTGTATAGCGCCTCATTTACATTGACCAATGGGAATAGCTCTGTACAATGCCTCATTAGAATTATCCAATAGAATCCCTGCTCCTAGCTTGCGCCTTTTTCCCTATATAAGGACCCCTTTCCCTTGGCTCGGGGCGCTTGGCCTCACAGAAGCTAAGTCGCCCGGGTACCCGTATCTCCAATAAAGCCTCTTGCGGTTTTGCATCCAAGCTTGTGGTCTCGCTGATTCCTGGGTGCGGGTCTCCCTCTACGAAAGTACCTCTTCGGGGGTCTTTCAGAATGAGCTCCCAAAGTCCACACCTATGCTAGGGATAAGTACTGATCTACTATCAAAGGCCCCATAGATTTCGAGGTTTCTTCACTGACACCCACATTCATTGGGTCTGGATCAGTCCCATGCTGGTTTCCCAGCTATCAGTCTGGGGACCATGAGTTCCCCCTTGTTCAGGTCAGCTGTTTCTGTGGGTTTCACCAGCCTGGTTTTGACCCTTTGGTTCATCACTCCTCCTTCTCTGCAACTGGATTCCAGTTCAGATCAGTGTTTAGCTCTGGGTGTCTGCTTCTACTTCCACCAGCTGCTGGATGAAGGCTATAGGACGGCATATAAGTCAGTCATCAATCTCATTATCAGGGGAGGGCATTTAAGGTAGCCTCTCCTCTGTTGCTTAGATTGTTAGTTGGTGTCATCTTTGTAGCTCTCCAGACATTTCTGTAGTGTCTGATTTCTCTTTAAACCTATAACGTCTCCTTCTATTATAGTATCTCTTATCTTGCTCTCTTCTGTTCTTCCCCCAACTCAACCTCCCTGCTCCATCATGTCTTCCTAACCCCTCCTCTTCTCCCCTTCTCATTCTCCTAGGTCCCTCTCCCCTCCCCCGCCCCATGTTCCCAATTTGCTCAGGAGATCTTGTTCCTTTCCCCTTCTCCAGGGGACCATGTATGTCTCTCTTAGGGTCCTCCTTGTTTCCTAGCTTCTCTGGCGGTGTGGATTGTAGGCTGGTACTCTTTTGCTCTATGTCTAAAAATCCATATATGAGTGAGTACATACCATTTTTGTCTTTTTGTGAATGGGTTACCTCACTCAGGATGGTTTTTTCTAGTTCCATCCATTTGCCTTCAAATTTCAAGATTCCACTGTTTTATTCCCCCACTGAGTAATACTCCATTGTGTAAATATGCCACATTTTCTCCATCCATTCTTCAGCTGAGGGGCATTTAGGTTGCTTCCAGGTTCTGGCTCTTACAAATAATGCTGCTATGAACATAGTTGAACAGATGTCCTTGTTGTATGAATGTGCATCTTTTGGGTATATGCCTAAGAGTGGATTGCTAGATCTTGTGGTAGACTGATTCCCATTTTTGTGAGGAATTGCCATACAGATTTCCAAAGTGGCTTACAGAGTTGGCACTCCCACCAGCAGTGGAGGAGTGTTCCCCTTTCTCCACATCCTCTCCAGCATAAACTATCATTGGTGTTTTTGATTTTAGGCATTCTGACTGGAGAAAGATGGTATCTCAGAGTTGTTTTGATTTGCATTTCCTTGATGGCTAAGGATGTTGAACACTTTCTTATGTGTCTTTCAGCCATTTGAGATTCCTCTATTGAGAATTGTCTACTTAGTTCTGTACCCTACTTTTAATTGGATTATTTGGTATTTTGGAGACTAGCTTCTTGAGTTGTTTGTAAAATGTTTTACTATTTATAACCAACCTCAAGGCCCAAATCAATCCTTATAGACAAGCACAACTTGCCACGTATGTATGCCTGACCCTCTCTTTACCCTCCCTAATACCCAGAGCTACAGAGTATACATAACCACAGGGCTAGTTGAGATTTCCGAGTGCCACATGTATCATGGCCATCCTCTGAGTTTCATCCAGCAGGCAAAATCCTGTGTACCACCTCAGCATGCTGTATAATCGCAAAACATACAACCAGTCAAAGAAGTCTACACACACAAGTTTAGTCACAAAATGGCAAACAATATGAAAGGTCAATACAATATGCTTGCCATTGACCAAATCCAGAATTACTTAGGTGAACCTCAGAACCTAGAACTCAAATAATCATCATAAACTTCATTAGAGAATTCAAGGAGCTTAAAGATGACCAAAAAGTTCCATGAATGTAAAGAAAATGTTCTTAAATGAAATAAATGAAGTCATGCCCAAGAAAGCAAGGCATAAGGCTGGATGCAATGCAGAAGACAATCAAAGACTTGAAAACCAAATGCAATCAGATATAGAAATAGTGAAGAGAACTCAAGCTGAAATGAAGATGGAATTAAAGCTTAATAAGCCCATGAGAAAACTCAGAGGGAAGCCCTGCAAGGAGAATGGATGGATAGAAGATAGAATATCAGGACTCAAATATAAATCAAAGAAATGAAAATATTTCAAACACAAGAAACATGCAAGGATGGTAGGACACCATAGAAAGGCCTCATTTTGAAGCTGGAGAGGCCACTTGATGGTTCAGAGTACCAACTGATCTTCCAGAGGATCTGGGTTAAAACCAAACACACATATAGTGACTCACAACCAGCTGTGACTCCAGTTTTAGGGGATCTGACATCCATTCTGGCCTCTTCTGGTACTAGGCATGTATGTGGTATAAAGACAAACATACAGCTAAATTGTTCATGATAATAATAATATCACATTTGAAAAGCCATGTATTCAAATTATAGGCATAAATGAAGAAGAATCCTAAGTCAATGAGATAGAATGGCTCTTTAAAAAGATTATAGAAAAAATATTCTCTAAACTAAGAAACTATAAACCATATACATACAAGAAGCATACAAATTCCAAATCAATAAAACAATAAAAAAATTCCATATTGAATATCACAGTTAAAACACAAAACATACAGAACAAAGGAAGAGTGTGCAAATATGTAACAGAAAAAAACAAGTTATATATAAAGAAAAATCCACCATAGCAGTACTTAATTTCTCATGGAAACTTTGAAAGCTATCAGAGACTGGAGCAATGTATGTCAAGTTTTAAAAGACCTCACATGCCAACTTAGACTACAGAACCAAGCAAAACTATCTTCGACAGATGAAGGAGAAAGAAAATGAACCATAATAAAAATAGTCTAAAGGGGTTCATGTCCATGAGACCATCCATACAGAGGACTACTTTAGGTGAAGAGATGTATAAACATGGCCAAGAAACTTCAGAAAGAAAACAAAGGAAGTGATAATCATGGATGCACAAAGTATGCCTAAGAACACAAATAGTAAAAACACAATAAAATGACTAAAGTCAATAGACACCTTTCCATGATAATCCAGATCTAGAAATACACATATCACATGTTCACTCTCATGTTCCTAACTAAAAATCTGCAGGTGTGAGTTAAAAACTAAAGACACCAGACACCAACAAAGTACAGAAGAACCATGTGAGGGGAGCTTAGAAAGGGGAATAGCAGGAAATAGATAATATGAAGGAGGAAATGGGAAAAAAGAGGAGGGAGAAAGAGGACAGAGCATTAGTTGGGTGAGAGTGAGGAAGGTAACACAGAAGCAGAGGGAGAGAAGAGAGACATAGACTACAGGATGTTCGATGATGTCTCGAGGAATTGTATTCTTTTATGTTCACCTAAAATCACACACACACACACACACACACACACACACACACACACACACACACACACACAAACACACACCTTAAACTAATTAGGGCCACCTAGGCTGACAATGTTCCCCACAAGATCTATAGACTAACTAATAAACACCAAGTTTCTTTATTTCTTACTATCTATACTTTTGGATATTATTTCTCCTTTTTGATATCTAGAGCATTCATATGTGCTGTTAAGTGGCTATTATAAGATCTCTCAATTTTTTCTTATGTAGACACTTCCTACTATGAACTTGCCTCAGAACTACCTTCCTTGTGTCCAACTGGTGTGGATATGTTGTGTTTTCATTTTCTTCCAATTCCAGAAAGCTTTTCATTTTTGTCCTTGACCATTTTCATTATTAGTGACTTATTCAGTTTCTATGATTTTATGAACTCTCTGTTCTCTCAGTTATTGGTGGTGTTCATGGTGGTCAGAAAGGATGAAAGATGCTATTTCAATGTTCTTATGAGTGTTGAGACTTGCTTTGTGTCCAAGTCTATGGTCAATTTTGGAGAAAGTTCCATGAGGTTCTGATAAGAAGGTACATTCTTTTGTGTTTGGGTGAAATGTTCTCTAAATATCTGTTATGTCCATTTGGATTGTGTCATCAGATAGCTCCAGCATTCCTCTGTTTAGTTTTTGTCTGGAGGACCTGTCCAATGGTGAGTGTGGGGGATTGAAGTCTCCCACTGACAGTGTGTGTGTGTGTGTGTGTGTGTGTGTGTGTGTGTGTGTGTGTGTGTGTGTTATTTAAGCTGAAGCAGTGTTTATTTTACAAACTTGGGTGTCCTTGTTTTAGTGCATAGATTTTAAGAATTATTATGTTGTCACATGAATAATAAAAACCCAGAGACAGTTATTAGGATTCAATCTGAAGATTAGGAAAGTAAAGCAAGCACACCGGGCGTTGGTGGTGCATGCCTTTAATCCCAGCACTCAGGAGGCAGAGGTAGGTGGATCTCTGTGAGTTCGAAGCCGGCCTGGTCTTCAGAGTGTGTGCCAGGATAGGCTCCAAAGCTACACAGAGAAGCCCTGTCTTGAAAAAAACAAACAAACAAACAAACAACAGAAAGCAAAGCAAAGCAGCCACGAATCCTCAGACTCCAATCTCAGACTGCACTCTGCCAAGGTTAGGACAATCCTATCCTCAGCGTGGCTGGAGACTGAATGCTGCATTCTGAATACTGAATACCTGAATGAGACCCTGTTCCTGCCTTATATACCTCTCCAGC
This sequence comes from Cricetulus griseus, assembly GCF_003668045.3. Taxonomy (NCBI): domain Eukaryota; kingdom Metazoa; phylum Chordata; class Mammalia; order Rodentia; family Cricetidae; genus Cricetulus; species Cricetulus griseus. The sequence continues at coordinate 208,079,705 of NW_023276807.1, read as the reverse complement.
AGTGGTATTAAAGGTGTATACCACCACCGCTTAGCTTCTATAGATAACTAGTGGGGCTGGTAAGATTAAAGTAGTGTGTGTCCACTACCCTGGCCTCTATGGCTACCTTTGCATTCTGATTTTTGGAAAGCTTAATTAGATCATATGCAATATATCACTATGAATACACACTATGTACACGTGATAGATTTTTCCTTTCAAGAGTATGTAGTATCTTCCCACATTTCTTCTGATTAGGTTTGGTTTGAGTTCTATTTAGTCAGATAGTCAAAGGGATACATTGGGTTGCTTCTTAGGTCCATTTGCTTGGAGCATCTTTTTCCATCCTTTTACTCAGAGATGATGGCTAAGCTTGATTTTTAAGGTGTGTGTCTTAGATGCAGCATAAGGATGGGTATTTGTTTATTGGGGGAATTTAGAACATTTTATATTGAGAGTTATCAATGAGAAGTGTTTGTTGATTCCAAATTTTGGTGGTGGTGGTGGTGGTGGGTTTCTATCCTCCTATTTCATTTCTTGGCCTGACATTTTTATTCCTGTGTTTTCCTGGGTGTGGTTATCCACTTCACATTGAAGTTTTCCTTCTAATTTCTTCTGTGGGGCTGGATTTGTACATAGATTCTGTTTAATTTGGTTTATCATGAATGTCTTACTCCATCTATGGTGACTGAAAGTTTTGTTGGGTATAGTAGTCTAGGTGGCATCTGTGGTCTTGTATAATTTGTAGAACATCGATATGCTCAGGGTCTTTCATACGTTAAATTCTCTGTTGAGAGGCAGGTATTATTATGATATGTCTGCCTTCATGTGTTATTTCTTGTTTTACACTTTCACTTGTATCTTTTAATATTCTTTTTTTGTTCTGTACATTAATTGTCCTGAATATTGAGTGTCATGAAACTTTCTTTTCTGGTCCAGTCTATTTGGTGTTCTATGTGATCCATATAACTTGACAGGCATCTCCTTTTTTAGGATTGTGGGAATTTTCTTCTATGATATTATTTTAAAGTTTTTCTGTGACTTTAATCTGGGTTTCTTCTTCCTATATACATATTTATTTGTAGATTTGGTCTTTTCAAAGTATCCTAGTTTACCTGAATGTTTTGTGCCTAGATATTTTTAGATTTAATGCTTTCTTTGACCAAGGTATCCATGTCTTCTATCATATCTTCATTGACTGAGACTTCTGCCATCTCTTCTAATCTCCTGGTGAGGCTTGCCTCTGAGGTTTCTGTTTGAGTTACTAAATTTTTGGTTTCCACTATTCCCTCACTTTTAGTTCTTTATTGATTCTATTTCCTCTTGCAAATCTTGACCTATTTTCCTCATTTTATACCATTGCTTGTTTATGTTTTCATATATTTCTTTAAGGGATTTATTAATTTCAGCTTTCAAGACCTCTAACATAGTCATAATGTTATTCTGAAGTGCTTATCTTGTATTTCAGCTATACTGCATTTCTCAGGGACAACTAAAGTCAGGATTATGGGCTTTAGTAGATATGTATCATCCGGCTGTTACTTCCTGTGTTTATGCTGCAGTCTAGGCATCTGGTTTTGGAATTAGTATAATTCTTGGTGCTGTTACTTGTTCTTTTCTTTATCAGATGCCTGTTCCGCTCTTTGGTTTCTGTTGCCCTCTCTCATTCTTAGGAGAGTGTAGTGGCTGTGGGTTGCCTGGAAGGCTGTGATCCTTCCATGCATGGCATCTGGGGTTCCAGATAGAGTAAGTTTCTTGATATTGGGTGCTGACACATAGGCATGGAGAAGGACTGGAAGAGGAGTGGGGTGAGGAGATCCACAGTAGGGAGGAAATCAGGGTGTGCCATGAGGATCTTCTTAGTGCTCTGAGAATGGGAGTTATAGCAGGCAGATTGTTACAGGGATGGGAATGGCATTTTGGGTTGGATTTAGAGAAAAGGGGGGACATTGAAACTCTGAAAATCACCTACCTGATACAACCACCCTCTCTCCTTTGTTTCTCACCCATTTTTCTTTATGAAAAGTCTTGAGGAATGGGAGGGTTTTGTGGGAATTACCAAAACAGAGCCAGGTAAAAATACAAGGGAATTTATTAGGGAAAAACCCTACTTACAGAGCAACCTAGCCAGCTGGTAGGGCAGGAGTAAGTACAGCAAGCCAAAGATGAAATGGAAGAAGGCCTTCCACGTGCACACCCCTCACTCTTAAACCTTGCCTACATCACCCTGACCCTTCCCTTCCAGGTGTGGTCAGGCACACCTGTAGCCAGCCCCTAGCAGGCATGGTTATGGTTTTCCCTACAGGAAGGCTGTACCCTCTGATAACCTCTCCTTCCATAATATTAGGTAATAATTATCTATATGCCATCTTTTCTGGCACTTAGCTTTCCGTGAATAACTTGGGCCAGAGGTGATATGCAACAATATGAAGACAATGATTTGTATATGGAGATCAAGACAACTGACCACTTCATTGTTTTCACGGCTGTCCTGTGAAATCAGTGTGACCCTGCTGAGGAACCACTAATTCCTAGGGTTGTGGTTTCTCCTATGAAATCCAGCTGTGGGAACATCTACTTCTTGTAATGCTCTGGCTATTTTTATGATTTTCACCATCCAGAGAATTACTGGGGAACACAACACAGACTGTGTGGAAAACAGAGTCATCTGAAAGACAGATGATCAGAAGTCAGGCTTTCTTTAGCTTCTCAGAGTTTGTGCTCAGCACCCTCTGTGGTTTCTGCCACTGTGTCACTGAGAGCACAGTAGTACACAGCCGAATCTGACTCTTGAACTGATGCTTTCTGCAAGTGGAAGGAAGTGGATCCTTGATCATATGTAGCTTCAAACCCTCTGCTGCTTCCCTTGTTGTTGGCTGTTGTGACTTTCAAAAGCAGCTCTAGGCCTTTTCCAGGATATTGGACATACCAGAAAAGAGTCGGGTACCCAGTGGCTGAATAAGTGCAGTTTATTAATAGAAAATCATCTTCTGAGAGAGTCACTTGACCTTGCTTCTGAGTCACTGAATCTCCATCAGTTCCCACTGGAGGAAGAAGGGGTATCCATGTTACATTAAGGACAAAGATTTTAGATAATTAAACATTTTTTCTGACATCATAGAAAAAAGAATGCAAATTTTAAGTCACTTCACTTACCAAGCATGAACAGCAGCATCATACTTCCTAAAGCCAGAGAAGTGTTCATTTCCAGTGTCACCCAAGTAATGTTCTTGACTCTTCACTTGAAGAAATGATGAAATGACATCAAATGATGAACCTATGAAGCTTATAATTCACAAAGAAAATGATCTTGTGTCAGGAAACTCTTCCCCCTGGTGGACAGAGACTAAACTAGGGTCTCTTGCTTACCTCCCAGAAATGTGCTCTCATCCTCAGCATCATTCATAAGTGAATATGAGACTTCAAGTGTCCCTTATCAGTAAAAAGGACATGAGCAATGGCCATTAATTTATTCCATGTTGTTAATTCTTAGGATTCAACCTGACATGAAAGCTCTATAGTGGAACAACTGATGAGAGCTCTGTTTTGGTTTTTATCATAGGATAAACTAAAGGCAAAAAGTAGATTTTACCAGTTTATATTCACTGATTTGAATTCTCATTAAGATATTATGTAGGCCTAAAGTGATGGTTCAGCCTGTGAAAGCACTTTTTGCTCTTGCAGAAGGCCCAGGTTTGATTCTCAGAACACACATAGTGGTTCTCAACGATCTGTAACTCCATTCCCCTGGAAACTGACTCTCTCTTCTGACCTCCGTGGACAACAGGCATATTCTTGGCACATAAACACAAATTCAGGCAAAACACTCATACCTATAAAATAAAATAAATAAATGTTCAAAATTTCTTAAAGTTATTATGAAATGGAGTAATTATAAACTGTCCCTGGGAATGTGTAATCATTAGAATCTGCCCTTTTTACCTTCTAGAAATTTGAAATCATGGGATTGTGCTGCCCATTTACTTAGGAGGTCATTGGTATCTTGAAACAATGCTTGAAGATTTATTGTACAGCAAAGTAAGCAGTCATGACTGGCACATAGGACTCACATGTTGTGCCATGATCTGCATCAAACATAGGCTATGACCGTCTTCTTAACTCATGTCACTGTGACCAGTGGTGTGTGCTGTTAAGAATCACAAAGATGACTATCATTTGGCATTGGGGAGACATTTGTAAATCTTCCTTGTGGACCTGACAAGACATCCCAAGAAGCCAGTCACATAAGTGTCTTAAGAAAAGCTCCTTCCTTCAGGTGTCAAAGCTTTTACTCATGAGTCTAGCTTTCATGGCTCCCATCTATCTGTGGGAGCTCCTTCTATCCTTTATTTTGTTCTTAGTAATATTTCCTCATTGACAGAATTTGTCTTCTCACAAAGCTATTCTTTCTCACCTTTGTCCACAACTGTTTCCTAACTCTTGTTGCTTTTAACTTATAACTGTAATCTGTAAATGCCACCTCTGTCTCTTACAGTTCAAGGTAATAAATGTTGAGTACATCTGGATTTTCCTCACTTACAACTTCTGTAGTTTGTTTCACACTGTTTTCTATAAAAGATGTAGAATCACTTATTAAAATATTTTCTTTCTTTTTTTTTCTTTTTATAATTTCCCAGCCTTACAATTTTACACAGATTGACATACTACATATGTACCCCCTCCTACAAAGTAGACCTCAAATCCAACGAGAAAGTATTTGATTGGCCCTACAACAGTGAGAATGTAGTTGGTTGCCCCTACAAATCATCAGGTCAATATTGAACAGTGGGCACACCTTGGTTGCCACGTTGGTCCCACAGCATGATTTTGAAACAGAATATAACCAATTCCTGTAAGAATATGTTACAGCTTTTGGATTGCTGGACACACGGATGTAGTGTAGGTACTGCTGTAGTGTAGTGTAGGTACTGCTGACCGTGCCCACTTGGTCAGAGTGACATGTCAAGTGTTTAATTAGCAGACAGGCATGCACGTGGCTCTCTTATTCTCTCACCACCTGGCTGAGTGGACATCTGTGGGTCACTCCAGCTCCAGTGTAAACCTGGTCACTGGCCCTTGCGTGAGTATTATCCCTTTAATAAAATACCTGTTGTCAATCTAGTTCTGCATACATTGTGTTCAGCTTTTCATGGACTTGCTAGAATCTGCTGACAGAGAAAAGAGATAAAGGCTCACCATTTACTTCAGACATTGCTCTCCATACCTACTCACCAAACTATTCATTTCCCACTGTTTATTTAAACCAAGATATCATAGTGCATAATACACATTTAACATGTACAATAAATACGAATTTTTAAGTAATTATTCACCAGCAATCAACACTGTGTTCTGAACTTTCTGGGTAACTTTGGGCCTTATCTTATATATTTTTAATATCTATATGTTGTTTCTGTCTCAAATAAACAATGTGACAAATGCTGTCCTAGAGTGTCTGACATAGCAAAAAGGGTGTCACTCCAGCCCTGGTGACAGGTTTGAAGACAGGCTGCAGGTACCTGGGGAGCAGTGCGCATCTGCTGCACAGAAGTAGACGTCTGGATCTCCTGGCTAAGTGTTTGTGATGTACAGGGAAAGCTGTTTGTCTTCCTTATCCAACAGAAGCATAAGTCTTTGGCTCTGCTTTCTTTCCACATTTGAATGGATGTCAATAATGAACTGAAGGTGCTTCCCGGGCTTATTTGTACCAAGGGAAGTAGACTGTGCCACTGTCTGTGTAAAGTTGATGACAGCACTGGCTCCCTCCTGGACACTCAGGGTGGAAGAACACTGTTCCACCTGTTCACCGCGGCTCTTGCCTATGAAGAAAGATGGAGAGAAAGGAGAAAGGTTCTCAAACAATATTATTTCTTATTTTTCCCTATAGTAAGTATAGAAAATCCAAATGAAGCCATTCTTATGGACATCTAAGGACCTCCTGCTACCATACTCCCAGTCCTCAACTCACAGTTCACTGGCAGCCAGAAAAAAAAAATGAATAAAGTATAAACAGCCATCTTTAAACTTCCCGTTCAGGTGTTCGGTCTCTAGTCAGCAGGAGCACCTTAAAAGTTCTAATTGGCCCTTGATGTTATAACAATCATATGAGTTATTTGCCCAGCCACTAAGAAAAGGCCATTTTATTTAGAATTCACTGACATGGCCTTTCTGTGCATCAGCTGAGGGGCACTGCCACCCTGTGGTCAGACTTCTAATTGCAGAAATCTAGTTTGTTTTTCTCTTACTCTAGGAAACATTCTGAACTTAGCTCACCTCTACCATCCCTACTCTTCCAACCTAGCTGTGCTCACACAGACTGTACACTCGCTCAACCAGGTGAGTGCACTGACTTCCTACTCACCCATGTGAGCACCACAATCTCATACCTAGCTGAGACACATAGCCAATGAATCAGTCTAACCAGGTGAATACTCCAGAGCCATACTAGCCCACTCCATCTGCACATTCCCAGGCCTAGCTGTACTTACACCTCTTATGTACCAGCCCAGTTAGTTGAGAGCCTAGACCTCCATCCACTTACATCTTCCATACACTCCCAGAAAGCCTGGCTTGTGTCTTGCAGCATGCATATCACCCAGACTGATAAGTTGCCCAGTACCTCTGCATGTCATTCACACACTCCCAGTCTTAACTGGGCTTGAACATCTTTTACACCACCACACAGACACAGACATGCATCATATTCACACCGTTAGTATTCAGGTTTCTCTAGTGGCCTGTCCTTGTGGTTCTGACAGGATAGGCCCTCAGCTGTAGCCACTAAGAGCACCACCTGTGCACATTCACTATGTTCCCTTTTAAAGGGGCCGTTCCCACTTACCATCTCTCTCTTTCTCCCTCTCTCTCTCTCTCTCTCTCTCTCTCTCCTCCACCACTCTTGTACCCAGGGACCAGTCTCTGCCCCCTCTCTGCCCCTTCTCTCTCCTCTTCTAATAAACCTCCTATGTGAGTTCCTATGTGAGTCCTGTTGTATGGCATGACTTCTCTTCGTGGGTGTTTTTAAAATTACAACACACACACTTCCTTGATAACTACTGAATTAGAATCATCCCCATCACTGCCATTATAATGAGTACCTCTATCTGAAAAACTGACCTACCAACTACCTACTGACCTGCCAACTCTTCAAACCTGATCTGAAACTGATCAAACTTGAGCAACAGAAAAAACAGAAAGAAAATTCTACTCAACAGGCTACAATACCAGACACAATCAAAGTCTATATTCACACAATCAATATGAAAAGCCATGCTAACCCCAACTCCAAGTTCTAACAAAACTCACCAGTTCTATAAAAATGTTCTCCAATAAGAATTACCTAGGTAAACCCCAGGACACAGAATTTAAAAGAAGCATCATAAATATGATCATCTAATAAGAGGGGCTTAGAGAGGACAATAATTCTTGAAAAACAGAAATTAAACACGTGAGGGAAGTTCAAGAAAACAAAAATATACAGCTGAAAAATAACTAAGAGAATTAATGATTTGAAAACTTTATTTAATAAAGAAAATATACTGAACAAAACTCAAGCTGAAATGGAGATCAATTGGAAAACTCAATAACATATTTAGCAAACTCAGGTGAAATCCTTACAAGTAGAATAGATCAAGTAAAGGATAAAATATCAGAAAGTGAAAATAGAAAAGATGCACCACTAAATCAAAGTAACATTAAAAATATAATAATATGAAGAAACTTTGAAACACCACAAAAGACCAGATACACAAATTATATACATAGGAAAATAAGAGAAACACCAAATAAATGGCATAGGACATATGTTAAATGGTTTTATAGCAGAAAACTTCCCTCCAATTATGGAAAGACACACCCACCCAAATGCCATGATTGAAAAAAACTTCCATACATAAACAGCCTTAAAAATTTATATCCAACAAACCAGACCTAAGAAAAAAACAAGAACCATTATTTCAAGCTGGAGAGGATGAAGCATAGCAGAGAGACTAAGGAAAGAAATACAAAGCCATAACTATAAAAACACAAATACTACTGAGGACACAAACAACAACACAATAACCACAACTGACATGCATTTCAACAACATTGAATAGCAATAGTCTTAAATCTCCAATTAAAAGACACAGACCAAACTAATGGATCAAGAAACAAAATCTACCTATATATTGCCTGCAATTAATGTTTCAAAGATAGGCACCACCTTAGAAGAACATGATAGACAATAGTCATCCAAGAACACGGGAATAGGATGCAAGTAAGCATCACTATCCTACGATGTGAAAAAAAAATCACTTCAAACTAAAATTAATGTGAATAGAGATACTTCATTCTAATTAAGGGAACAGTTAACCAAGAAGACATTAATATCCTAAGCACAGTTCACCAAACTCAGGGGCACCCAATTTCATATAAAATCTAGTATTGGATTTAAAGACACAAATTAACATCTATCCATTAACGGTAAATAGTTTCTTTTAATACTCCATTCTCGCCAGGCATTGGTGGCGCACACCTTTAATCCCAGCACTCGGGAGGCAGAGGCAGGTGGATCTCTGTGAGTTTGAGGCCAGCCTGGTACCCAGAGCAAGTGCCAGGATAGGCTCCAAAGCTACACAGAGAAACCCTGTCTCAAAAAAAAAACAAACAAAAACCCAAACAAACAAAAACAAAAACAAAACAAAACCCTCCATTCTCTCACACAAACAGGCAATCTGAACAAAAATAAACAGAGAAATACCAGAATTAATTGATGGACATAATAGATATTTACAGGATACTCTATTGAAACTCCAAAGAATGCACATTCTGCTCTGCAGCACATGGGGGCTTTTCTAAAATACACTACATCTCCTGAGACACAAAAGAAATCTTTGCAAATTTAAAAAGATTTAAATCACTCCTTGTAGCCTATCTGATCACAATGCAATAAAACTTAAATCAATACCAAGTAAATCTCTAGTAATACACTAACTCATGGATATTAAGCAACTCTAGATTACTGAACAGTGAACAATTCAAGGAAGAAATCAAGAAAGTAATAATAAAAAAAGCCAGACAGTGGTAGCTCACGCCTTTAATCCCAGCACTTTGGAGGCAGAGGCAGAGGCAGGCAGGTCTCAGTGAGTTTGAGGCCAGCCTAGTCTACCAAACCAGGACTGTTACACAAGAAAAATGCTGTCTCAAAAAAAAAAAAGGAAAAAGAAAGAAAGAAAAAATACTCAGTAAAAATCTTGCAAACAAATAATTTTAATCTCCTTAAGTCAGTAAGTATGTAGTGGAAATATGCTCTATTATTTAAATGTATCTATTGTATTGTAAACTTGATACTATTTATTTCCATTGCTTCCAAAAAAGACCTAGGTTGGCATACTATAATTTGTATAATATAATAAAATCAGAAGAAAAGAAATTAGATGATAGAGTTACAGAAAAATGCATACTCAGAAATATAAGTCATATGTATTTCCTGTGTTGTTAATGAAAGGTCAGTGATAAATTTGGTAGCATAAATTACTTCAGTAAATGACCAAATGTAGACCATGTTCTTTTGTTTAGACCATATGAAATTTGAACACAATGGATGGCTCTCTTACTAATAATTTCTTATGCAGCAAGACAAGCAAGCCTTTAATTTAGAAGGCTATTCTCTTAAAAAATTTAAATTTCCTTCATCTAATTTACTTTCTGTTTTATTTGTTTTTGCTATATTTCATACTTTTCTCTGTGTGATAGTTAAATGTAGAAAAATATTCAGACTTAAAAGGCTTTAATACTGCACTCTCTCTCTCTCTCTCTCTCTCTATATATATATGTATATATATATATGATGTGAAATAAACTGTTTAAATGTATTTTAAATAAATAGTAATGATATTTTGATAAAATTGAGACGCCCATGTACAGATATGTCATTTATAACTGAAATTTTGTTATGTAGGTTTAATGTTGTTTACTTATTTTGTATTCCATAGATAGAAAATAAATAAAATAACAGCTGTGCAAATTATCATTAGTTATAAGTATATGACTTAAAACTAAACATATAAAACCTTAAAATATATACAATAAAGTTGGTAATATTAGAAAAAATCTTGCAAACAGAATGCAGACATACATTAAAAAGAACATATGCCATGACCAAGTAGGCTTTATCCACAATTGTAGGGATGGCTCAACATATGAACGTCAATAAATGTAATAAAACACATAAATAGTCTTAAAGACAAAAATTACATAATCATCTCAATGAATGCAGAGAAGGCCTTTGACAAAATCCAACATGTCTTCACGATTAAAGCCAAAGATCGTGTAACAAAAACTTCAATACCAGACATGACAAACCCTCTCTTGAGCTGTTGGTAAGAGATGTCTAAGAGATTCCCAAAATATACAGCCTATTGCTGTTGCCCTTGGTTACCCCACAAAAGTAGAAAAAGTCTCCACGCTGAAGACATCATGCACTTCAGAAAAGGGCCCAAAAATCCTGAGATGGAACTGACCTGAATGCTCCTTCCCTGAGAACTAGTTTTTATGGTACTAGAAGATGCCCAGCTTCCAAAGGAGGTGGACAACCAACAGTCCTACCCTGCCATGAACCACATCAGTGAACAGCATGGCAAGACAACCACACAGGTGAAGGAGTGGCACACATATCTTGGTGGTAACCACCATGTCTCTAATTGGATTTCACTCAATACTAGAAATACAACATCTGGTACTTGAAACATAGCTAACTAATCAGTGTTAGTGAAATAATGGTTATTTAAGGACAATTTACAACACTAATTTACTAAGCCAGCATAATCACTAACAACATTCTATAACCATTTGTCTTTATACACATAGATAAGTGTGGTCTTCACACTTCATCAAGGTCTTCACTTTTCAATAGGAGACCATTACAGGAAATCACCACCAATCAAAATGGAGAATAGTGGATCCCAGTACCAATGGGTGCATCTACAAAAGTTCCCACAGCACAGGAAATAGTGCAAAAAGGAGAGTGGAAAGATTATATGAGCCAGATTATCAGGGAGTTTTGTGAGACTGTGTTTCCTAGCAAATCAGAAGCTATGTCCATAAATTCTCATAAACATGACAATGAAAACATGAGCTGAGCATGAAGGACAGTAATGAACATGCCAAACTACATGGAGAAAAGTACATGCTGCTTCAACCTTATACAAAGAACTACAGATAACTGAGTAATGTTTGGATCGGGAGAGGTGGTACTCCCTGGGGAAGAGCACAATGGTTGGTTATCCAGTGCCAGATGCTCAGCCTTGAGATACACATATATGTAACAGTATATGGATTGAATAGTTTACATTTAGAAATGTTTGTGTATACAAATACATTTAAACGCAATTTCAACTGTTGAATAAAGAGGCCATAAATTTGAAGGAGAATGGGAAGGAGATGTATAGGAGAGTGTTTGAATAGAGGAGAGGGTATGGGGAAATGTAATTAAATGAAGGTCTCCAAAATAAACAAACAAAAAGAAAAAATAAAATTTAAAAATTAAACACATAGGAAAGACTAGAAAAGAAATTTCCAGTGACATATTATAGTTAAGGCACTAAATATACAGAAAAAAAGAAAAGTTACTAAAAGCTGCAACAGATAAAATAAAAGTCACATATAAGGGAAAATAGAAAAATCAGGGTAGCAGCTTATTTCTCACTTAATAATCTAAAAGTCAAAATATAGAGCAATGCATCCCAAGTTCCAAAAGGCCATGGATGTCAACCTAGACTCCTGTACCTAGTGAAACTGTCTACCAAAGTTGAAGGACTAAGAAAAACTTTCCATCATATAAGCAATCAAAAGAATTCATGTCCACCAACCAGTTCTACACAGAATACAGAGGACAATACCTTAGAATGAACAAAGGAGTAAGCATAACTGAGATACTATGGAAATAACAACTGAAGCTAAGTATTAAAATACAAAATAGGACTAAGGATACAAATAGAATAAATAAAATAACTGCAACCAACACATACCTTTCAATAACCTTAAAACTAATGAGCCCAGCTACCTAATCAGAAAAACAAAAGTATATCTTTCTTTTGTCTACAAGAACTTTATCTTAGGTTTAAATAGAGGCACATCTTTAAATTGAATGGTCCCAAGCAAATGGGACCAAGAAGCAAGCAATTGACATTACACTAATATCCCATAAATTAAGCTTTAAACTAAAATCAGTAAGACAATATGAAGAGGGATACTTCATTTTAATCAAGGGAACAGTTAACCAAGAAGACATTGCTAGCTTGAGCATATATTCGCCAAACTCAGGGGTACCCTATTTCATAAAAAATCTACTATTAGACTTAAAGACACAGACTAACATCAATCCATTAATAGTAGGTGATTTCAATACCCCCACTTTCTCAAACAGACAGATCATCTGAACAAAAGATAAACAGATAAACATCAGAATTGAATGACATCATATATCAAATAAACCTAACAGGTATCTACAGTATATTCCACCCAAACACCAAAGAATACACATTGCACTGTGGAGTGCATGAAAGCATCTGTAGAAGAGACCATATTTGGGACACAAGATAAATCTTAACAAATTCAGAAAAATGAAATAATTCTAGGCACCATTTCTGACTACAATATAAAATTACTAGCAAACAAACTCCTGAAGATAAAATAACCCATTACTGAATGATGAATGGATCAAAGAAGAAATCAAGAAAGAAAAAAATTCATGGAATAAAATGAAAATGACACACACACATACACACACACACACACACACACACACACACACACACACACACACACGGAAAAAAACATTCTATCCTTCTGGAACACATTAAAATTAGACCTAGAAGGGGACTTTATAACTCTAAGCACCTACATTTTGCAGAGAAATCTGAAAGAACACAAATAAACTATTTAAAGATGCAATCCAAAATTTTGGAAAAATAGGAACAAATGAAACCCCAACTCAATATATGGGACAAGATTTTAAAAATTAAAACAAAAATTAATGAAATAGAATTAAAGAAAATAAAAAAAGACTCAACAAATTTAAGAATTGGTTCTTCCAGAGTGACAGAACTTTGGCTCAATTAACCAAAATATAGACAGATAACACAAATTAGCACAGTCAAAGATAAATTCAGAATGTTGTAAGGAAATACTTTTAAAACCTGTACTCCACAAACATGGAGAACATAAAGGAAATGAAAAAATTAATATTTCATAAAAATGACCAAAGTCAAATCAAAAGTAGATTACCTTAAAACAGAACAAAAATAAATAAGGTGACTCAAACAGTGATTAAGAGTCTTCCAAAAAAAAAAAAAAAAAAAAAAAAAAAAGCTCAGGCCCAGATGTATGCATAACAGAATTCTACCAGAATTTCAGACTTTCCAAGAAGACCTATAAGCAAAATTTCTCAAATTACTCAGAAAATGGGAACAAAAGGAACATTATCAAATTCCTTCTAGAAATCCAGCATTATTCTAATACCAAAACCAGCAAAAAAAATTAACAATCACATAAAATTACAGGCCAATATTCCTCATGAACATACATGCAAAAATCCTCAATCAATACTCATAAGGCAAATAAACTCATACATAAAAAGATCATCCACAAGGATCAAGTTGGCTTTATCCCAGACATTCAAACATGATCCATTATACATAAGGTGGCATATATAATAAATTATATAAAAGTACTTAAAGACAAAAATCGCATGATACAGAAAGATTCTTTGACAAATCCTAGTAAACTTTCATGATAAAAGTCATGAGATAGTAGAACCGAAGAAGAAACATGCCTCAACAAAAAAACAGCTATATAGGCATTTCTTTGACCAACATTATTCTAAGTAGACAAAAACTCAATGCAATCCATTAAAATTAGGAATGAGACAAGCCTACCTACTGTCTCCATTCACTTTCATTGTGCTTGAAACACTAGCTAGTGCAGTAAGACAAGGGAAAAATTAAATGGATACAAATGATAATATGACATTATATTTAAGAGATCTCAGAAGTTCTGTGAGAAAACACCTAGAAATGATCAATAATTTCAACAAAGTGTCATGATACAAAATTAACTTCAGGAAACCCTTTCAATACACCAACAGCAAAAAACGAGATCATGAAAACTCAAGTCACACAAAATCCCAACACAGACATGGGAAAGTGGTTACAAAGTCCCACCCCTAACCAAAAAACTGTTTTCCATTTTGCTTCGAGAGGGAAAATAAGTTTTCTCCAGTGGAGTGACAATATGAAGGTTAACCACAGTAGGCCTCAAGTTCAGGAGTAGTTGACCAACACAAACATTTTTGTGTGTATGCTTTTGTTGCTGTTGTTATGCTGTAGTGGGTCTTGTCTTTGGAGGAGGTTGTTTTGCCTTCTTGGGTTTTGTTTGTTTGACAGTTCTTTAAGAGAACATTGAGTTAGACAAGCAGCGAGGTAAGGAGGATCTGGAAGGACTTGAGGAAAAAAACATAATCAAAATATGTTGCAAATTTTTTTTAAATAATAAAAATTACAATAAAAAGTAAGTGCAATTACTCTGTTAATGTATCATGGGTGTTGATATAATGGTGTATGATTTCCTGTGACTTTTCAGACTTCACCATGTATAGTTTCACTCACTAGTGTTTAAAATGTTATTCTTTTAGCAACTTCCTTCTCAAGTGATCTACTTGGATGATGTCAGGCGCTCCTCAGAAATGTAAAGTGCAAAATGAATATTTGACAACTTCTAAATTTGAAAAATGACAAAGCTGACATTTGAGCTCTTATGGCTATTTTAAGTACTGTGGCAAAAAAACAGCAGACACATCTAGAGTATTAGTTGGAAACATCGGCTTTATTAAATCCAGGTTTGATGACTGTAGGGGAACAACTTTTCTGAAATGATGTAACTACTAACTAATACTAATGAATTTTGTGTAAGTCTTCTTTGTTGTAAACATTAACTTAAATATTCATGATTTAATACTTTCTCATACATGTTTTGTAAGTTGGGGAGATCTGATAAAGTAAAGTCATGATTGTGTCTTAGTTACTGTTTATTGCTGTAAAAAGACACTATAACCAAGGCAACTTATAAAAGAAATTTAATTTGGTGCTTGCTTAAAATTTCAGAGGTTTAGTCCATTATCATCATGGCCTGGAGCACAGTGGGAGGCCAGCACAGTCCTGAAGAAATAGCTGAGAGATTTTTCCATCCTGATCAAAGTAGGCCACAGTCAGAGAGAGAGACACTGGGTCTGTGTGGACTTTTTAAACCTCAAAGCCCACTTCTGATAACACATGTCCTCCTACAGTTCCTCCAACAAGGCACACCTCTGAATGCTTTCGCAACAGTCTATCAACTGGAGACAAAGCATGCAAATATATGAGCCTATGGGGGCATTTTTTTCAAATCTCCATAACTGGTATGTAATTCTGAACTCTTATCCAGGCATTTTATCTTTGAACCTTCAATTATAAGAAAAATTAACATATATGAACTCAAAGCAGTTGGAATAACATGCACAAGACATGCACATGCTCAAGATAAACAAAATTCCAGCATTGTGGTGAAGAACACAAAGTTCCACCTGTAACTGTTGGCATCTGATAGACATTACAAGAACAAAAATCTCCTTTCTTTAAAAGTCAATGGACCCAGTAAGTCAACTACACTCCAGTGAGGGTCACACATCCAGGGTTATGGACAGCACACAGAGATTTTGATTTTTTCAAGAAACAAAGAAAGAAAGCTGAAAAGTGAGGACAAGGGGTAGAACTGGTAAGAATTGGTGGAGAAATGAATATTATCAAAGCGCTTTGTATGACATCCTCAAAGAACTAATACAAGTCTCATTTTTCTAGATAATCCAAAAATCTGCAATTGACTGAACATGGTCATCTCTTTTCCGTTCTTTCCACAGCACGTCTGTTTAAAGCCTTTTGTAGGACAATAACTTAAGAGATTGAACACTGTGCCAATGGATCTATATGACAGTACTCTGAAACTTGTCATCTTTTAAGTTGTTCTAATATTCTTCCTGAGAATTTGGGTATCTGTAAGGAAACGGTACAAAGAAGACAGACAAGAATCCTGGACTGAATGATGTTATGGAGATGACAGAGATACATATAAGCTGGGACCTCCACAGCTGTGCAAAGCCTCCTGCAGAGTCTCCCTGTGGCAGGGCTGTAGCTGAACACCCGGCTGCAGTTTTGGGCCAGGCTGCAGGCTTGCTGGGAGCACTGTGCTTCTGCAGCACAGAGGTAGGTGCCTGAGTCCTCCAGCTGGGCGTCCCTGATGTGCAGAGTGCTGTAGCGCTCCTTAGAGTCGAATGTTGACTTTAACCTCCCATTATCCTTTGTTCCTGGAGCCAGATAAAACAGACTGATGAGGCTGCCCAGAGAATTCTGTCGGAACCACTGCACACTTCTCATGGTGGTAGAAAAATTGCATTTCAGAGCAGAACTGGCTCCCTCCTGGAGGCTCAGGGCTGAAGGATTCTGCTCCACCTGCATGCCTTTCACCCCTGCTTAGAGAAAGGAAAAAAGAAACATACGATGGGGCCATCATTCCGCAGTTTCCACCCTGTCCCATATCCTGGAAGACAGCCATGAAGAGCCAGCTTTTTTATGCCCACTTTGCTGTCAACTATGGATCACCCCAACACATCTGGGAGAGCCACAACTCACAGCAAACCTGCACCCACAGCAGCCCCAGCACAGCTCCCAGGCTCCTCTCCAAGGATCCCATCAAACTGCTGAGGTGCCTTCACCCAGCTCCAGACAATGTCTAGATTGTAGGCAGCAGGTTCTCCCTCATTCACCAGGCAACAATAAAATCTGAGCTCTTTCATCTTGATGGAAAACCACGCCCACAGCAGCCCAGTGGGCCTCAGAGTAACTGTTCCAGAGCTGTGGTCTGTTAGGTGCTTTTTGGTTTTTGTTTGTTTGTTATAACAGTTGAAGCAAAAGACATTTGAGAAATTATAAGGAGAGGATGATATATCAGGAAAGATTGGCATTCTCTGTATATCAGAGAGCATAGAGGGATAGAGAGACCAAGCCTTTTCTTAAATTCCATAATTGGACACAATTTGAGAAATCAGTTATATGGAAACTCTTTGAAGGAATGAAATGTCTGCTAGGAGTAAATACACTCTTTTGAAATCAGCAGGTCACTATCTGCAAAGGAATGTTTCCAAAGAAATTTCCACCTTTTAAAACAACAGGTTATGAATACAACTTCCTCCCTGAGTCATTTTCTACCTCTGTCCTTCTCCAGTCCCTTCCCTGTACCCTGCAGACCCACACACCTCTGGTCAAGTTCAGTGGTGTTCTCTATATTTTCTTCTTCTGTTTTTGTGACTTATTAATTTTCCTCCTGTTACTGCTAGTCTGAGCGGAGATAATTAAAAGTTTAGCTATCACAAGTATTGGAATAATTCTGAGTCACTGAACTCTGGTGATTTTCATCCATAAAATTTTAAAACTGGAAGTTATGGAGTTAGATGTCTTCTATTGAGCTTCAGACCTCGTGTTGACCACTAAAATTCTAGTTCCTTATCTCTCCTCAAGGAATTATCCTCACAGTGGATGTCCAGGCTCCTCTAGCTTTATGGTTCCACAGACCAGCAAACCTAATGACCAGGAATACACTTTGCTATCTGTGACTGACAGCCTCACATGTTCTCTGGTCTCTAACTGCCCAACCCTTTAGGCACTTGAGAAAATCATTTCTGGGAAGCCTGCAGTGCCCCCTAGTGGACCAACACCATCAACAAAGGTGACTTCAGCCACCACACAAAAGCAACTGCCTTCATTCCTTTAGTTCCTGATGGAGGAAATGCAAGATGGTCCAAAGACATGACAGCCTAACAGAGTGAGGGTTAAAGGTGAACCACTTAAAAGTTACATATCATAGAGATTAAACCTCTAATTAAGCTGATATTTCTTATTGTGTGCTATTTATTAGATTTTTATAATTTAAATAAAAATAAATTCATAAGCATTGACTAAAGTTTTACTGAAAATTAATAGTAAGAACACATAAAAAAAGGAGACACTGGTTGACACTCTAAAGAACGATGCCTTGAATTCAAAAAGCCATGAATTTGAAAAAAAAGGAGGGGTAATGTGAGAGGGTTTGGAGAGAGGAAAGGGAAAGAATAAATGATTTAATTATACTATAACCTCAAAAAACAAAAGTAATAAAATAATGTAAACTGTATTAATAAATCTGTGGGCTTCCTTACAGTAGCACTTAAAGGTCACACTGCTCCATTGTATCAGCCTCTACTGAACAGCATAGATACTGCTGTTTTTAACAGGATCCAGCATCATCACAGCTCTTAAGGATCCTATCTTTATTCACATGAACATGTTTCTCTAGCAGCAGAGAAGAGGATGAAGTAAATGGACAGTCCCTGACGTCACAGGGGAATCATGTTCTCATACAGTGTGATGGCTTTGTTTCTATTAGTTATTTGTGAATTGTAGCTGTAGTCTATCAGCTATGTTGAGGAACTCCAAAATTACTACTTTGTGTATAGCTCATGTGCAGTATTTGTAATCATCCACTGAGATGATTGTGAAGAGAGAAGATTGGGAACAATAAGAATGGAGAAATAACAAATATGGTTTCTTAAAAGAACCCTGTAGGAAGAAAAATGAACAGCATAATCCAAAGACAAATGTACAAGACTGAAGCAATTTTATGTGTATAGACATCTAACCTAAGAGTTGTTATTATAAGACAGAAATATACACTGTATGTTCTAAAGTGGTAGAGAAACAAGTACCTGTCAATGTGACAGAAGATGGAAATACAAAGGAGGAAATAAAAAGCCAAGGACACACACATTTGAGAAGAGTCTCTATGAGAGATTATCTAGATCAAGTTGGCCTGTGGGCAAATCCATGTAAGATTTTCTTGGTTGACATAGTTAATGTATGAAGATCCTGGCTGAAAGTGGGAGGCAGCCCTCCAGCTCTGCAGAGAAAGCTGGCGGAGTAATACCCATTCTCACATCAGTGTTCCACATCCTGACCTCCATGGTGATGAGACCATCTGCTTTAGTTCTAGCTGCCTTGACTTCCCAGCTGTGATGGTTGACAACCTGGAATTGTGAGTTAAGAGAAATCCTTTCTGCCCAAGTTGTTTCTTGTTGGGGTATTTTGTCTCAGCAACAGAAAAGAAAATAGACACTGCTGCCAAGGAAGTGGGGTCATGACCATATGGCTTTTACATCTTTTGACTATTTTGTGAAAGCATTTGGTGCATTTGACTAGAAAAGTTATTAAATGATGGAAGCAAAGCTTATGGCTATTCTAGTGGGATCATGGAGATAAGTATGCAAAGAAGGATGCAGAAGTGGAGTCCTAGGTCATTTAGTTTTAGAGAGGAACAAGAACTCTATTGGAGCCATTTAAACTGGCATTGGATGAAGGGAAGGAGATGAACAACTGACTTGCAAGTTTCTACTCTTTTAGGCTAATATAAAGCATGCTCATTCACATGCATGTCCAAATGCCCACACACTGGTAAACATTCTTGTTCATGAAGAGACTGGCGGGGAACATAGAGACAACAATGACATTTGAGTATAACCTGCTATCTCCTCCTGCATTCTTTTTTTTCAAAGATTAGTTTTACATTTTATTATTCTTACTATTGCTTATTCCACTCTTTTTTATTTTATATATATATATTTGAATTACAAACAAGATTGAATTACATGATGATCCTAGTTCCCTTCTCCTTCCCTTCCTCCTCTACCACCCCCCCAACTAATATCCTACCTGTCATATGTCCTTTCTTCTAATCTACACCTGACTCAAAATTTATGCTTCCTCATGACCTCTGCATCCTTCCTTTTACCAAGACAGACATAATGTTATCCATGCCTAAGTGTAGATCATGGTTTTCTTTCCATCTTTTCACAGATGGAAGGCATGTCAGTGCACAGTAGCTGGAACAAGAAGCTGAGAGATCATGTCTTTCCCCACAACATGATGCAAAGAGACAGAACTGGAAGTGAGATGAGCTATAACTCTCAAAGCCCAGCCCAAGGACTGACTTCCTCAGCAAGGCTACACCTCCTTAATGTCCCCCAGCAGTGCTACCAATTGTGGGCTAGATGTTCAATAATGAGAATATGAGAAACATTCCCATTCAAACTACCACAGACCTATAATAACATAATCAATATTCAGTTTGGAACCTTATCCTGTATTCTTGCCAAAATGCCAGAATTATACAACAAAAAGCTAAGCAAATTTTTTATTCTAGGACAATGTAATCTTCCTCGATGCCTTTTCAATTTGTCTTTATTTTTTAAAATGCCATACATATCCACATTGAAACATCATATTTACCCCCAGTTTCCCACATCCAATCCTCCCATATATACCCTCTCTACCAAGCTCCACTCTGTTGTGGAACATTAATTGAAGATATGTTACATTTGTTTATGCTGTGGAACATTTGTGTAATGATGCAAAGATGTGTTACATTCTTTTCTGTTACATTAGTTTAACTCTGTGAAGCTGTGTTACTTTGCCTGTCTAAAACACCTGATTGGTCTAACAAAGAGCTGAATAGTCAATATCTAGGCAGAAGAGAGGACTAGGTGAGGCTGGCAAGCAGAGAGAATAAACAGGGTAGGAGATGAAGAACAAGGAGCAAGAAAAGGGAGAAGGAGTAGAGGATATCAGGGGGCAGCCAACATGCTACACAGCAAGCCATAGAGTAAGAAGTAAAGAAAAGAAAAGATATACAGAAACAGAGAAATGTAGAAGCCCACGGACAAAAATGTAGATAGGATAATTTTAGGAAAACTGGCAAGAAATAAGCCAGGATAAGGTGGAGCATTTATAAGACTCCATGTGTTTATTTTGGATCTGAGTGATGTGCCCTGGAAGAGTAAAATGAAAAAAAAACTATACCTCACCAAACTTCATGTCTTTTTTTAACCTACTAAATCCAGTTAGTTTTACCAATATGCCCAGGGTGGCGGCATCCACTGGATCATAGAAAACTCACCGGTGGCTATGTCTTTAATTAAGAATAATTATCTCATTGATCTGGAAAGATGGCTCAGCAGGTAGAGCACTGGCTGCTCTTTCAGAGAACTTGGGTTCAATACCCAGAATCCATATAGCAGCTCATAGCTGTCTGTAACCTCAGTTCCAAAGGACCTGAAACCCTTACACAGACATACTTGGCAGGTAAAACACAAATGTATATAAAGTTTTTAAAATAAAAATGAATGATTATTCATTCCTTTATATCTATCTCCCATAGTAAAATATAATGTCTTCCTTTGGAGTGTATTCCATAGTTTGTAAATATTAGTTCAGAGTCTACACTTATTTTTTTTTAATTTTTACATACCAATCCAGTTCCCCCTCCCTCCCCTACTCCCTCTTCCCCACCTTCTCCCCACCTCACCCCCATCTGATCCTCAGAGAGGGTAAGGTGTCCCATGGGGAATCAATGAATTTTGTCCCATCACTACACTGAGGCAGGACCAAGGCCCTCCCTACTGTGCTAGCCTGAGCAAGATCTCTCTCCACAGGAAATGGGCTCCAAAAAGGAAGTTCACTCACTAAGGATAGATCCTGGTCCCACTGCCAGTGGCCCCATAAGCTGCCTAAAACATCCATTGTCACCTGCATTCAGGGTAGCCTAAGTTGTACCTATGCAGTTTCCCCAGCTGTCAGTCTGGAGTCAGTGAGCTCCCACTAGCTTGCATCAGCTGTTTCTATGGGTTTCCCCATCATGGCCTTGACCCCTTTGCTCATAATATCACTCCTCACTCTTTTCAACTGGCAGTCTCCACTTCGAAACGTTGAAAATGCATAGAAAACCCAAATTATGCTCCATCCTTTCAGTAAGTGTGTCTGTGAACAAGCAGAAACAAAAATACCTAATCCATCCTATCCAGATTTTTCTGAAACCATAAACTATATAAACAATGTTCTATATAAAATGTTCTAACATACAGAACACAGCTTCTATTTTAAAATAGCGTAAGTTTTAACCCCATTTCATAGGTGTTAATATAACATCTGTTGCAAGAACTTATTATGTCAGACATTTTCCTGGACTTGGGCACACATCAGGCGAAATCCACAGTGCCAAGGAAGCAAAGAAGAGGCTGATAATAAGATCTACAGTTGCTTCATGCCTCCTCACATACATGCACCTAAAGCCTGTCAATGTGTCTTTAAGAGCCCACCTATGCAGGAATTTTTCTCCAGAACAAATCCCATTGGTGTCTACAACACCTTGAGGTACCTTCTGTACCTGAAGTCATTCTCTGCTCTTGTTTCCTGGCTGGGTTGAAAGCCTCAATGGCTTTTGCTTATGCTTCCCACACCTCCATGACCCCCTCAGTGCACATATACCAATATTTAAGTCTTACTCAGAGCTTACTACATAAGCACAAACCTTCTCTTTGACCTATCTGATCATGTAAGTTTTTGGTTGGTGTTTCAGCCAGTTCTCACACTCTGAACTCTGATCCTTCCTTTAGCCCATCAGACATGTAATTGTCTAATCTGGGAGTGTGGTTGCAGCTGAGAAAAGCAATGCAGTGAGAGCTATAACTAAAACAGGTTCTGAATAACAACTTTCTCAAGACACTTTTGATGACTCCTTTCTTCCCTTTGCAGGTCTATTTTGACAGTGTGTTCCAGATATGACATCTAAATATCCTGAGAGACTAAGGGAAAAAATAAGTTATTAGTAACTCTAAGGGAGATTAGTTAATGTATGAAAACATTTTCATGTATTGATACATGATAAAATGAGAACCATTGAATGAACTTGGTGGAAACTTGGTGGAACTTTAGTGACCATCACGGAGAATATGGTAAGTGAGAGGACCTTTCCAGCACTGCAACATAACAAGTGATAAATGGAGATACTTATGGTGGCACAAGCCTATAATCCCAGAACTTGAGATGGTGAAATAAGAGAATCATTAATTTTAAGCCAGCTTAGGCTCCACAATAAAATCCTGTCTCAAAAATAAATGAACTAATGAAAATAAATACATTGAAAAGGCAATGAATGATATGGTTAACTGAACAAAGAAACAAACTACAAATGAGAGAAAATCTTGTGAGCTATTCACATGACAGACGACTGAACCATTAGACAACAAATCAACCAAAAAATGAGCCATGGAACTGAACAGAGAGTTCTTAAAAGAATAAATACAAATAGCCAATAAATGAACCATTGAACATTCTTAGTCATCAGTGAAATGGAAGGTAAACTAATTTGATACTTCATCACAACCATTCAGAATATCTGTCATCAAGTAATCAGATGTCATCAAATGCTGGTGAAGATGTTGGGAACTAGAGAGCCTTCATTCACTCTGGGTGGAAGCAAAAACTGATGTAACAACTATGGAAATCAGTGTGAAGCATTCTCAGAGGAAGTGTCATGGGGTCCAGCTATGTAATTTCTGAATCCTACTACAGAGATAACTGCTCAGCCATGTTTGTTGCTGCTCCAGTCAAAACTTCTAGGAAATGAAGCCTGTCTACATATTCATCAATATAAGAATGGATAATGAAATTTTGGTGGAGATTTTATAAAACACACAAACACACAAACACACACACACACACACACACACACACACACACACTCATACACACACACACACACACACTCACTCACACACACACACACACACACACTTACACACACACAAACACACACACATATACACACACAAATATATATATATGTATATATATGTATATATATACATATATATATATATGTTAAAATAATATGACACATGGTAAACAGTGCCTTCAAGAACTGTAAGAGAAGCTCCAAGAGAAAAGGCAGAGGGCCTTTTACCTCAGGTGCATTTTGTTCACTGGATTGTTCTTGGACATGATTTCATGCCTCTTGCATGAAACATTTACATCCAATTTAAAATGTAAAATATTTTAGAAAAACAGAAATGAAAGGGGATCATAACAATAGACACTGAGGAAATCCAAAGAATCATCAGGTCATATTTCAAAAACCGGTACTTCAAAAAATTGGAAAATTTAAAAGAACTGAAAGTTTTCTGGATAGGTACCACATAACAAAATTAAATAAATATCATATAAACAATTTAAATATACCAGAAATAGAAGCAGTCATTAAAAGTCTCCCAACCAAAAAAGGCCCAGGACCAGATGGCTTCAGCACAAAATTTGTCTAGAATTTCAAAGAAGAACTAATACCAATACTCCTCAAATTGTTCCACAAAAGAGAAACAGAAGGAACATTTCCAAACTCCTTCCACAAGGCTACAGTCACCTTGACAGAGCCCAGTGGGTTTGGGTGCAGGCTGCAGGTGCCTGGGGAGCACTGTGTGCTCACTGCACACAGGTAGACAGCTGAGTCACTGGGCTGGGAGTCTCTGATGTGCAGGGAAACATGCAGGCTGGCTTTATTGAGGTGAACTGTGAATTTGCCTTCTTCCTTTTTACCATCAGAGAAGATGGACACCAGAGCCTTGGGGCCTTTCCCAGGATACTGTCTGTACCACCAGAAGTACTGAAAATTTTGATCGCTGGAAGTGCAGTTGAGAGAAGCCATGGCTCCCTCTGAGACACTGAGGGATTCCGGGGTCTGCTGCACCTTCTGCTGGCTGCTCACCCCTGTGCAGAAAGACAAAGGTCAGACAAACAGGACTGGATGCATATGGATCCAGACACCCCAGAATGAGTTTCCCACAGGCCTGTCATTCCCTAAGTAGAGATTAAAAACATCTGTGTTTCTACCATTACCCTGAGGGAGCAAAAACTTTACATATCACACCTGTATCCCACAGAAATTCCCAAACTTACAGTTTAACTGGACCCCCAGGACCACGAGGGAAACACTCAAGGATTTCATTCTCTTCCTCCCTCTTCACTGAGGATTCAGATTCTCAACTCTAAACTCACAGAGTCACATTCAAAGTTTCCACATCTTCTGCTTAAGGAAACATGAAAAGCAGCTTGGCTAACAATCAGAAGAGTGACTCTTTCACCACCTCAGCAGTACCAAGCCTGCCCTCCAACCCTTTCTCTACCCCTCCTCCTCTTCTTGCCCTCCCCCTTCTCTCCACAGGATCCTAAGAAAACACTGCCACCTTGTGGGCTCATGATAGTGAACAAAGAAATACTCAAAACTGCAAACTCTTCTATTAAAAGGTAAAACACTTGACAGTTTCATTAGGTGTTTTTAAGAGACATGTTCTCCAGGTCGGGGTTGAGGGGTGGTAGGTGGTGAGGTGAGTATGTGTGTGCACACTCAGCACACGTTGTCTTCTGCAATAGGATTCACACGCAGGCAGTCACCTGCACTGAAAAATCACCTAGGAAATGTCTGCAAGGAAATCTGAGTGAGCTTCTTCCATACAGAGTTAGACTCTCTAACCATTGTTACTCCAGACACTCTCATACAAATCC
This sequence comes from Cricetulus griseus, assembly GCF_003668045.3. NCBI lineage: Eukaryota > Metazoa > Chordata > Mammalia > Rodentia > Cricetidae > Cricetulus > Cricetulus griseus. The sequence goes on along the minus strand of NW_023276807.1, from coordinate 208,054,239 downwards.
ATCTTCAAGTTTTACAGATGGCCTCAACTGATTATTTATTGAGGCCAGAGCCTAGTAACACCTGAAAGTCTTCATTCCATTTTGTGCCAGGAACATACTTGTGTCTAAACAGAACTTTACATGCATTGGACCAGGAGAGATGGAGCTGTGTTCAGCACCTAAACTCTAAATAAAACCTAGAAAACGTGCTCAATTTTCTGATTTTTTTTTCTTTTCTTTTCTTGAGTGAAGTCCTGTTGTGCAGGGATTGATCTGAGAAAGCTCTAGATCTGGTTTCTCCTACCTTCCCTCTTACTGAAGCTACCTCTGCTCTCCGTCTTCCTCTTCCTTGCTACTCTCTTCTTCCCTAACACGTTCACTTTCTCCCTCTCCATTTCTAACACAGTCATCAAGCCGTGTGTACTGGAGGAATACCTATGCCAGAGCTGAACTGGGTCCACATAGAAACAAGACAGGAAACCACCATCCTTCAGGACTCTGAGACCTCCATGGCCAAGCAAAGAAATGACCTGTGATAAGCAAGAAGGCTTTTGCTTCAACACAAAGTAGCAGATGTTGATTCACACTTTGGGAGTCTGACCCCAAATAATTTATTTTAAGCATATTCAAATACAGCACAATTTGGTGAACACATTTCTGATGGTAATTAACTTAACCGTGTGTGCTCAATAAAGCATACATAAATCTCCTTGATAAAGAAAGTAAGCTAAATAAAGATTGGACATGGCAATATTGAAACTCTTTGTCAGCCTTCCATAAAGATGAGTTCTATACATTAACTGAGAAAAACAAGCATATAAAAAGGGTGTGGGGGAGGGGAGGATTGCTGTGGTCTGTAGCCACACAGATGGAACAAAGGCCACCAGAAGTGGTGAATACACCACTTCTGCTCCCAGCCTTCTGGGCAGATAACAGGTTATGCATTCCTTCCTTTGAAGGAACAACCCTGCCTGTTTCACATTTCAGATTCCCCTAGTGATATCTGTGAATACAAAGACCTCTGTGCCTTCTACACTGTCCCATATTGGGCTTTGAGACTTTGTAGAAGCTGGTGACTGAAGACCTTTTCTTATTCAAGAGCCATGAGTCAGCACCCACAAAACATGCCTTGATCATGCCCCCCTTTTTTTTACCATAAACAAGTACAAAGGGAATAGATTGAAGGAAAGATGCTCAGACTCAAACTGTTTTCTGTAATAGTACATTGTCCGTGACAATAATAAAAATACTCATTTCTCAGTAAATATGAAACTATACAAAGGAGGTAATCATTTGAGGACATGCTTATAGTCCCAGAAGGGATTAAAGTTTCTGGGAGATGAAACAAGGGAATGTGAGTTTAAGGCCTATTTGAGACATATAGAGAGATCTTGTCTCAAAAAAATCTAAAGGAAGAGAGAGAAGAATGAAGACAACAAGCACAGTGGCCTTGGGAATTGCCCAAAAAGAAACATGAAATTAAACTTGAAGCACAGTTTAGTAAGATACACACCTCCTGTAAGAGACTTCCAATAAAATGTATAAGCTGGATTAATAGTTCTCATGACAGAGCAGGAGGATGACTGATTGAGATAGGTGATGGGAACAACATGCAGAAGTGTGGGAGTCCCAAAGTACACAACAGAGCCAGATGAAATCCAAATCACTAACCTTTCAACTTCTAAAAGAAACTAAGGATCCTAACATTGGCTGCTGATGACACAATAGGGCAGGGGGGTTTCCCCTTGTTGGGGCTTTAAACAAAAGTCTCAATGAGATCCACAGATTACAATCTGACACTCTCCAAAGATGTAACTTAAAAAGAGATATCTGTGATTCTTACTGAAAGCAGAAACTGGAGAATGGGGCCTCTCCACTTATGAGCTTGTTCACTGGGGCCATAGTAAGGATTCTTTGAAGAGATCAATCCACAGTCCATAAGGCTAAGGTTTCTTTATTCAGATAAACACCAGCCAAGCAAAAGCCAAAGCAGGCCAGGGGCAGCAAGGCAGCCAGGCCAGAGAGAAGGGAGAAGAGCAAAGAGACTCTCCACGTGTCCGCCAACATCCCTTAAGAATCCTCCCCGAGTCACCTTTAGACCTCCCCTCACCATGCCCTCACGGGCGTGTCCCGGCACACCTGTCCAGGCTACTAGGAGGTGGGGCTACAGTGTCTCCCTACAATTCTTTAAGAAGGTTTTACTATTTATAACCAACCTCAAGGCCCAGACCAGTCCTTATAGACCAGCACAACCTGCCAAGTATGTCTGACCCTTCCTGAACCTTCCCTAATCCCCAGAGCTACAGCATATCCACAACCAGGGGCCTAGTTGAGACTGCTGAGTCCCACTGAGTTTCATCCAGGTGACAAATCCTGTGTAGCAATTCAACCTACTATATCATCATAGGACACACAACCAATCAAAGAAATCTAAATGACCAAGTCTAACCACAAAAACAAACAAGATGAAAGGTCAAGGCAGTATGTTCCCCATGCCCCAAATCCAGATTTATACAGATGAACCTCAGAACATATAACTTAAAAGAACAATAATAAATTTTACCTAAAAATTCAAGTGGTATAAAGATGATAAAAACAAACAGTTCCATGAGCTTAAGTTAAATTCTTAAATGAAATAAATGCCTGAGTAATGTCCAAGAAAGCAAAGCCTGAATGAAATGATGAGGACAATTCAGGATTTTAAAACTGAATGCAATAGAGATGTAGAAATACAGAAGAGAACTCAAGCTGAAATGAATATGGAATTACAAAGCTTAATAAGCAAACAAGAAAACTCAGAGGGGTAGTCTTACAAGTAGAAAGGACCAATTAAAGCAGTGCTCAAAGATAAAGCAAAGAATATGAAAAACATTTTCCAAACACAAGAAACGAACATGCAAGGACAGTAGAACACCATAGAAACGCCACATCTTGAAGCTTCAGAGATGGCTTAATGGCTTAAGAGTACCAACTGCTCTTCTAGAGGATCTGGGTTCAATTATAAGCACCCACATGGTGATTCACAACCAGTTATGACTCCATAACTGAATCCCCTTCGGGCCTACTCTGATGCCAGACACATATATGATATACAGACACACATACAGCTAAAATGCAAATAAAATAATAATAATAATAATAATAATCATAAAATTTGAAAAACCTAGAGCAATGAAAAAGGTATCTTAATAGAGAGAGCCACTATGAGCTTGAGGAGAAACCTGGTGCTAGGGTAACTCCCAAGAATCTACAAGGGGGACCCCAGCTAAGACTCCTAACAATAGTGAAGAGGATGCCTGAACTGGCCTACCCCTGTAACCAGATTGGTGAATACCCCAACTATCATACACAGGGCTAGATTTGTAGATAGATACTATTTAAATCTAGTTTTGTTATGGAATATATTGATTTCTCATCTATGGTGACTGAAAGTTTTGCTGGGTATAGTAGTCTGGGTGGCATCCATCGTCTCTTAGAGTCTGCATAATGTCTGTTTAGGACCTTCTCTGGCTTAGAGTCTCCATTGAAAAGTCGGGTGTTATTCTGATGGATCTGCCTTTATAGTTACTTGATCTTTTTCTTGGGGGACAGGGTTCCAGTCTATTTGGTGTTCTGTAAACCTCTTGTATCTTCATAGGCATTTCCTTCTTTAGGTTGGGAAAGTTTTCTTCTATGATTTTGTTGAATATATTTTCTGTGCCTTTGAGCTGGAATTCTCCTTCTTCTATCCCTATTATTCTTACGTTTGGTCCTTTCATGGTGTCCCAGATTTCCTGGATGTCTTGTGTTAATGTCTTTTTTGTATTTAACACTCTAATAATTTCTCCTTCCATATTATTCGGTAGACAATCTATATGCCACCTTTTCTGGTGCATTTACCTCTCTTTGAATAACTTGGGCTACAGGTGGCATGCAACAATATGAATACAGTGATGTGTATATGCTGATCAAGACAACTGACTACTTCATTGTTTCCACGGCTATTCTGTGAAATCAGTGTGACCCTCCATAAGGAACCACAGATTCCTAGAGTTGCAGTTTCCCCTGTGAAATCCAGCTGTGGTAACACCTACTTCTTGTGCTGCTCTGGCTATTTTTATGATTTTCACCATCCAGAGAATTACTGGGACACACAGCACAGACTGTGTGGAAAACAGAGTCATCTGAAAGACAGATGATCAGAATTCAGACTTTCTTTGGCTTCTCAGAGTTTGTGCTCAGCTCCCCCTGCAGATTGTGCCACTGTGTCACCCAGAGCACAGTAGTACACAGCCGAGTCTGACTCTTGGACAGAGGCTTTCTGCAAGTGGAAGGAAGTGGATCCTTGATCATATGTAGCTTCAAAACCTCTGCTGCTTCCCTTGTTGTTAGCTGTTGTGACTTTCAAAAGCAGCTCTGGACCTCCTCCAGGATATTGGACATACCAGAAAAGAGCTGGGTACAATGTGGTTGAATAAGTGCAATTTATAAATAGAAAGTCATCTTCTGAGAGAGTCACTTGACCTTGCTTCTGGATCACTGAGTCTCCATCAGTCCTCTCTGGAGGAAGAACAGGATATCTATGTCACATTAAGGACAAAGCTCTTAGATGATTAAATATTTTTCTGATATTATAGGAGTGCAAATTTAAGTCACTTCACTTACCAAGCATGAACAGCAGCATCGCAGTCACTAAAGCTGGAGAAGTGTTCATCTTTAGTGTCACCAAAGTAATGTTCTTGACTCTTCACATTGAGAAATGATGAAATGTCAACAAATGATGATCTTAGGAAGCTGATATACACAGATAATGATTTTGTGTTGGGAAACTCCTCCCCCTGGTGGATAGAGACTAACTTAGGGAGTCTTGCTTACCTCCCAAAAGTCATCAAGATACTCTCATCCAACATTATTTTGGGCAGTCCCATGGCCTTGAGAAGATTTCCATTTTTATTGTGTTGATCCTCTCTATGCAAGAGCATGGGCATATTTCAAATTTATGATATCTTCTTTAATTTCCTTCTTTAAAGAATTAAATTTCTTGTGATACAGGCCTTTAACTTGTTTGGCTAGTGTTACCACAAGATACTTTCTATTGTTTGTGGTTATTGGGAAGGGAGATTTTTCTCTGATTTTTTTCTCAGCACATTCATCATATATGTATATGGACTACTGATTTTGAAAAAACTTGTATCCTGTCCCAAACATAAAAATTTTTAGAAAGATTTTAAACTCTTAAAATATAAATATTTTAAACATAATGGCTAGAAGGGTTTTTTTAATGTTGGAAATTTTTTAAGCGTTAGTATTTTAACATTGCATTTTATAAAATGTATTTGATCATATTTCTCCCAATTGAATATTTTCATTAATATTTTGATCATATAAAATAGGATCTTGATCTTCACTTGCCAAAGTATTTTGTTAACTTTATATTCAAGAAATATTCATTAAGGCCCATATTCTGCTAAATGTTGGATAAACAAAATATTAATTCATGTAAGTGATATTTTCTGTTTAGGTTTTTCTGAGCTGCCTGGAAATAAAAATATTTCATGTAAAAAATGCTCTCATCCTTGAAATCATTCATAAGGCACAGTTCAAATTTTAAGTGTCCTTTATCAATATAAAGGATATAAGTAATGACCATGGATATATTCAATGTTATCATTCTTAGGACATTACCTCACATGAAAATTTTATAATGAAGCAACTTAAGTTTCTCTCTTTTGGTCTTTACCCTATAAATGGAAGGTAGAGAAGTAGTTTTTCCTAGTTTATTTTCACTAATTCACATTTGTATTAAGAATCCTGAGGGCTAAGAGTGGTGGCTAAGCACTTGGAAGCTCTTGTTGCTCTTGCAGAAGACAAAGGTTTGATTTTAGAACACTCATAGTAGTTCAGGGAAACTGACTTATCTTCTCATCCTTGTGGGCACCAGACACACACATAAACATGAATGAAGGCAAAACACTTATGCACATAAAATAAAATAAAATAAATAAATCTTTAAACTTTCTTAAAGTTACTATGAAATGGAGTAGTAATAAATTGACCCTAAGAATGTGTAATCATCAGAATCTGCCTTTTTACCTTCTAGAAATTTGAAATAATGGGTTTGTGCTGCCCATTTACTTAGGAGGTCATTGGTGTCTTGAAACAATGTTTGAAGATTAACTGTACAGGACAGCCACAACAAAGACACAGTTGTGACTGGCACGCAGGGCTCACATGTTGTGCCATGCTCTGCATCAAGCATAGGCTGTGACTTTTTTCTTGGCTCTGCTCTGCAAATATCATGTGACCAGTGGTGTGTTCTGTTAAGAATCACAAAGATGACTATCATTTGGTATTGGGGAGACATTTGTGACTCTTCCTTGTGGGCCTGAAAAGGAATCCCAAGCAGCCAGCTCACATAAGTGTCTTAAGAAAATCTCCTTCCTTCAGGTGTCAAAGCTTTTACTCATGAGTCTACATTTCATGGCTGCCATTTTTCTGTGGGAGCTCTTTCTATCCTTTAACAAGGTCTTAGCAATTTTTCCTCAATAACAGAATTAGTCTTATCACAAAGATATTCTTTCTAATCTTTGTCTGCATGTTTCCTAATTCTGGTTGTTTTAAGTTATAAGTGTAATCTGTAAATGACAGCCCTTGTCTCAGAACCTTTGTTTCTTACTGTTCAAGGTAATGAATGTTGAGTTCATCTGGATTTTCCTCACTCACAACTTCTGTAGTTTATTTCAGAATATGCTCTTCATACTGTTTCCTATATAAGATGTAGAATCATATATCAAAACAACATTTTCTCTGTTCATTCCATTTTTTTTCTTTCCATAGCCATGGGCTTTTGTACACGTTGACACACTGGGTATGTAGCTCCTCCCAAAGAGTAGGACTCAATTCCAATGATATGATAGTTAGTTGCCCCTAAAAATGGTCATTACACTATTGCGTTCTGATAGTTTTTCCTTTCCTGGTGGCCCAATTGTAGTTTCCTGGCTTCTACACTGACAACATTTTAAACACAAAAAACTAATTATGTGAATCTAGGATCCATATATGAGAGATAATGTAGAGATAATGTGGTAGTTTACTTTCTGGGTGTGGGTCACCACCACTAATTTGCTTCTTTTTCAGATACTTCATCACAGCACCAGAAAGCAAACTAGGACAGGTGTAATAGCAAAGCCAATCCTTGGTTTCAAATAATTTCAGAATTGTCTATATTGAAGTAGACTTGTGCTGAAATCTCCATTATATCTGATAACACTAGAACTGCATAACTTTATCTTCTCTACAAATATCTGACAATTGTCTACAGGTAGGTGAGCTAAAATATTAACTTCTTGTCATAGATTACAACTCTATTATATATCTCACTCAAGGGGCTTTCATAACTCTACTTCAGTCAATCCAGAAGTGGCCATATCCATTCTATAATGTTTTGTTACTTCCACAAAATTAATTAATTTTGGATTTATAAAAGGTTTGCTTTATTTTTACTTAGGTGTATGATTGTATGTCTGTGTGTGGGTCTGTGCATGGCATGTAGGAGTCCGTGGAGGCAGAAGGACATTGGAGCTGAAGTTACATGAGGTTGTGGGGCTTCCTGGTGTGATTACTCGGTATTGAAATCCAGTCTTCTGCAAGAGCATGGAGTTATCTTAATTGCTGAGCCATTTCTCCAGATCCCCTTTTAGTAAGTCTTGCCTTAAAAATTAAAAGAGTGGTGTTTGAGAGACAGTTTGGCAGTTAAGAGGACTTGCTGCTCTTGCAGAAGACTCAAGTTAAAGCACCTACATGGCAGCTCACCACTATCTATAACTGAAGTTGTAGGATACATGATGTCTTCTTCTGAACTCCATAGACACATAGTAGATACACACACACACACACACACACACACACACACACACACACACACACACGTAATATTTGTAATTAATAAATCCTTTTTAGAAATTGGAAGAGGAGCCCATCCTAGCAGGGTCCAGCCCAGCCAGAAACTGCCTAGTCCCTTTCTCTGCCCACAGGATGAGGAAGAGGAAAGCCATCAGAGTGTTGGACCTGCTTGCACCCATTGAAGGGAACCTTGGTCCCATATGAACAAGGAGAGGAAGAGACTCCTTCTGCACACACTGGAATAAGGGATGGGAAGAAGGCAATATAAAAAAATCAACAACAGAAAAGCCAATATGGCACCACCAGAGTCTAGGGACTCTACACCAACAAGACCCGAGCATCCCAACTCAGATGAAGCAGAAGAGAAGGACCTTAAAAACAACTTCATGAAAATGATAGAGACCCTCAAAGAGGATATGAAAAAATCCATTAAATGGCTGAAGACACTTAAGAAAGAGTTCAACATCCTTAGCCATCAGGGAAATGCAAATCAAAACAACTCTGAGATACTATCTTACTCCTGTCAGAATGGCTAACATCAAAAACACCAATGACAGTTTATGCTGGAAAGGATGTGAAGAAAGGGGAACATTCCTCCACTGCTGGTAGGAATGCCAACTCACACAGCTACTTTGGAAATCAGTATGGTGGTTACTCAGGGAAATTGGAATCAGTCTACCATAAGATCCCACAATTCCACTCCTAGGCATATACCCAAAAGATGCACATTCATACAACAAGGACATCTGTTCAACTATGTTCGTAGCAGCATTATTTGTAAGAGCCAGAACCTGGAAGCAACCTAGATGCCCCTCAACTGAAGAATGGATGGAGAAAATGTGGCACATTTACACAATGGAGTATTACTCAGATGGGGGAAAAAAACACAGTGGAATCTTGAAATTCGCAGTCAAATGGATGGAACTAGAAGAAACCATCCTGAGTGAGGTAACCCATTCACAAAAAAGACAAACATGATATGTACTCACTCATATATGGATTTTAGACATAGAGCAAAGGAGTACCAGCCTACAATCCACACTGCCAGAGAAGCTAGGAAACAAGGAGAACCCTAAGAGAGACATACATGCCCCCAAGAGAAGGGGAAATGGACAAGATCTCCTGAACTAATTGGGAGCATGAGAAGAGGGGAGAAGGAGTTAGAAGAAAGAGAAATGGAGAAAAGGAGGGGAGAGAAGGACATGAGAGAGCAGGAACATTTAGTCAGGGGAAGAATAGAGGAGAGCAAGAAAAGAGATACCATATTAGAGTTAGTCATTATAGGTTTAAAAAGAAATCTTGCAGTAGGGAAATGTCCATAGATCTACAAGTTTGATCCCAACTAACAATCTAAGCAATAGTGGAGAGTCTACCTTAAATGCCCTTCCCTGATAATGAGATTGATGACTACCCTATATGTCATCCTAGAGCCTTCATCCAGTAGCTGATGGAAACAGAAGCAGACACCCATAGGTAAGCACTGAGCTGAACTCTGGAATCCATTTGCAGAGAGGAGGAGTAATAAGCAAAGGGGACACAACCATGCTTGAAAAACCCACAGAAACAGCTGACCTGAACAAGGGGTTGGTCATAGACCCCAGACTGATAGCTGGGAAACCAGCATAGGACTGATCCAGACTCCCTGAACGAGGATATCAGTTTGTAGGTCTAGACAATCTATGGGGCCTCCAGTAGTGGATCAGTATTTATCCCTAGTACACGAATAGACTTTGAGAGCACACTCCACATAGAGGGATACTCTCTCAGCCTTGACACATGGGGGGGGGTGTCTAGACCCAGCTCCAAATGATATGACAGACATTGAAGATCCCCCATGGAAGGCCTCATCCTCCCTGGGGAGCAGAAAGGTGTTGGGATAGGGGGTGGGTGGTAGGGGAGGGAGAAGGAACTGGGATTGACATGTAAAAAAAAGCTTGTTTATAATTTAATATTGATCTAATTACAGTTATAAAAATAAAAAACAAAAAAATGGAAGAGGAAGTACCCTTTGAAACTGGGCTCCCCATCTCTGCATTTTGATTGGATATGGCTTTCTGTAGTAGTCTCCATATACTGCAAAGAGAAGTTTCCTTGATGAGAGTTGAAGACTACACATACCTTTGGGTATAAGGGTAAATGATTATAGATTTTTCTTTTAGGAATTATGCTGGTGTAATAAATTAGTGATTATAAATTCTCCTTTTAAAAAACCATAATTTCTCTAGGACTGAGTAGTTAGCTAGGTTTCTAGTACAAGACATGGCATCCCTGTTGTTGAGAAGGTCTAAAGTCCAATTAGATATTAGCTGGTTACTATTAAGGTATGTGAGCCACTACTGCTCCCAGAGGGTTGTCATGCCATAATGGTTGTTGATGTGGGATAATGCCACCAATTATGCTTGACTCCATTATGAATCAAATTCTTGCAGAGAAGCAAAATTAATCATGCTGCTAAATAATATGCAGATGGCATTAAAATGCAACTATCTAAAGAGTTACAAGCCATGGGTGTCAGGGATTTTGATACTGAGACTGTTGGTTTTCACACAAGAGAAGTTTGAATGGCAAATATAAAATCATTAGAGCATAGTTTTAAAACAGAATATCACCAATTCCTGAGAGATAGTACACAGCACTTTTGTATTACTGAACACATGGACATGACAGAATCAGCTCACATAAAAAGGAAATGACAGTTGCCCTTAACTTTAGATGTTGCTCTGTGTACCTACTCACCAAACTATTCTTTTTCCACTGTTTAATTAAACCAACATATCATAGTGCACAGTGCGTGTTTAACATAGACAATAAATGTAATTTTTAAGTAATTATTAGGCAGTAATCAACAATATGTTCTAAACTTTCTGGGTAATCTTGGGCCTTATCTTATAAACTTTTAATATCTACATGTTAGTTTACACTCTCAAATAATATGACAAATGCTGTCCTAGAATGTCTGACATAGAAAAAAAAAAGATGCCACTCCATCCCTGGTGGCAGGTTTGAGGACAGGCTGCAGGTTCCTGGGAGCGTTGTGAATCTGCTGCACAGAAGTAGACGGCTGGATCTCCAGGCTGAGTGTCTGTGATGTGCACAGAAAGGTGTTTGACTTTCTTATCCAACAGAAGCATGAGTCTTTGGCTCTGCTTTCTTTCCACATTTGAACGGATATCAGTGATGAGCTGAGGATGCTTCGCAGGCTCTTGTTTGTACCCAGGGAAGTAGACTGCAGCACTGTCTGTGCAGTTGATGGCAGCACTGGCTCCCTCCTGGACACTCAGGGTGGAATGATGCTGCTCCACCTTCTCACCTTGGCTCTCCCCTATGCAGAAACATATTATTTTTTCTTATGGTAAATAGAGAAAACCTGAATAAAACCACTCTTCTGGCAGCTAAATACCATCTACTAACACACTGTAACCCCTACTCCCCAATCCTCAACTCACTGTCCATCTGTAGCCAGAGGAAAATGAATAAAACATTAATGGTTGCCTTCATTCTGCTTTCTGTTCAGATCAACTGTAGGTGCTCAGTCTCTATTCAGCTGAGCATCTAGTAAGTTCCAATTGGCCCTCGTTGTTACAACAATCAAACATGCTGAGTGATGTACCTAACCAATAAGAAAAAAAAAAAAAATTCACTGAGATGGCCTTTCTGTGCATCAGCTGAGGGGCACTGCCACCCTGTGGTCAGATTTCTAACTGCAGAAATCTAGTTTGTTTTTCTCTTACTCATTAAAAAACTTCAGTAGGAAACCCCAGCCCACCTATGCCATCTCTACACCTCCAAGCCTACCTGAGTTCACACAGACTGTGCACCAGCTTAACCAGGTGAGTGCACTAGCTTCCTTCTCACCCATGTGAGTACCACACTGTCAAACATTGCTGGACACATAACCTGTGAACCAGCCTAAGCAGGTGAGCGCTGCAGATCCCCAATAGTCCACCCCATGTTCACATTCCCAGGCCTAGCTGTGGTTACACCTCCTGTGCACCAGACCAGCCAGCTCAATGTCCAAGATCCCATCCAGTCAGGTCTTCTCCACACTCCCAGAAAGTCTATTTTGGTTCCTGCAGCCTTCATAGCAACCAAGACTGGTAAGTTCCCCACAACCTCTGAGTGTCATCCCCCCATTCCTAGACATAGCTGGGCTTGAACAACTTTTGCACCAGCACACAGAGACCTAAGTCACATTCACATACTCTCTTGAACCACTGAATTAGAATCGCTCTCATCCCTGCCATCATAATGAGTATCTCTGCTTAAAGGACTGGCCTAACAACTCTTCAAACCTGATCTGAAACCAACCAAGCTTGAACAACAGCAAAACCAGAAACAAAATTCTATTCAACAAAAGCAGGCTACAATAACAGACACAATGAAGAAAGTCTATATGCCTAGACCATATCACAAACACACAACCATTATTGAAAGGCCAAGACAATCCTACTATCACAAAGAAAAAACCACCAGTTCTATAAAAATTTTCTCCAATAAGAATTACCTAGATTAACCTAGGCCACAGAATTTAAAGGACAATCATAAATACGATCATCTGAAGAGGCTTAGAGAAGACAATGATACTTGAAGAATCAGAAATTAAACCACTAAAGGAAGTTCAAGAAAACAAAAACATACAGCTGAATAAAAAATGACTAAGAGAATTCATGATTTGGAAACTTTGCTTAATAAAGAAATAAAATACTGAACAAAACTCAAGCTATGAAGATTATTTGAAAAACTGAATAGCGCATTTAGCAAATTCAGGTGAAAGCCTTACAAATAGAATAGATTAAGTAAAGGATAAAATATCAAGAAGAGAAAATGTACCACTTAATGTGACATTTTAAAAAATTTGAAGAAACTTTGAGATAATAAAGAGACAAGATATATACATTATAATCATAGAAAAAGAAGAAATCAAAGTCAATGACATAGAGCAGATAACAACGTTAAAGTAGAAAACTTCACCCAAAGTAAGGAAACACACACACACCCAAATGCCATGACTGAAAGAAAAAGAAAATTTTCCATGATATGTACAACGAGGAGAAATGATAGGTATTCTACTAATGTATATCTTATAAACTAAATAGAAACCTCCCAAAGGAAAGAGAAGTGTTTTGCCTTTATCATCACAGGAAAACTCATCTCCAGAAGGCAAAAGACACTGAATGGGTAGATGCTTAAGAAGAAAAGGTAGCTATAACCATCAAACAAAAGGAACGTGCCATATGGTAAACTTTACAGCTGTCTCTCAGAGAACTCTATTTCTCTTTATTTCCTAGTCCCTATTCAATTAAACCAATGCTGGATTTAGAGGTGGATTTGGCTTTCCTCCTCTAAAATCCAAGCACATTAATTAACTGAACTTTAGTGTTTCTGTATTGTATCAAGAAGCCAATTGATGTAATACAGAATAAAAGAAGAATTTGGGGACTGTCTTTGTCTTTTCTTGGATCTTTCTTTCAAGGTGTACACCCTCTCATAATTGTTATGCTCCCATGGTTGCATTCCCCAGCATGTGTATATACACAAGCAAACATTTCTCTGCTAACTATTTATGTTTGAGTCCCACACAGCCAATGAAGACCTGCCTGACAGCAATCCCTGGACACCCTGGAAAGAAAATGGGCCACACCTCCTCGACTGCACTGGATCCAACTTGCTCCATTTCAGCTGACACTCCCACCAGAGCTCGGGTACTGACTTCAATCAAGTTGAGGATTTCAAGTGAGATCTTCAATCAAGTGAATCCCATCTAACATGGACTGGATACAATCCATTCAAGACTTTCACTATACTAACATTTTCTTTCTACAGGACCCCACAAGGCTATCATCGTCCCATTTCAGCAGGAAGTAACTTGGAGGATGCTACGCCCCGTTTCCCCATTGTTGTCATTTAGGATAGTGTATATACCTAGTTAGGGATAGCTTCCTATTGTTTATGGTTGGGATTGGAAGGAGGTGTTCAGGCTTGGACACCTCTTTCAGATGACTTTAGGGTTTAGTTAAAATAGATAGTTAGGATGTGACATAAGCAGATTGTTATATCTTCTTATATTTCACCTTTATGATTGTTAATTTTGGATACTTTACACTGTTAAGTTTAAATCCTCTTTTAGACTAAAAGGGGAATTGTAGGGGAACCTGTAGCCACGCCTGCTTAGGGGCTGGCTACAGGTCTGCCTGACCATGCCTGTGAGGGTGACATAGAGTGAGAGATGGTCAGTGGCTGGTCACTTTCGGTTTCACCTTTTCGGCTTGCTGTACTTACTGCTGCCACACCGTCTGGCTAGGTTGCTCTGTAAGTTAGGCTTTTCCCTATTAAATACCCTTATATTTCTAGTTGGTTCCGTATTGGTAATTTCCCACTTTACACACACACACACACACACACACACACACACACACACACAGGAGGAGGAGAAGGAGAGGAAGGAGGAGGAGAAGGAGGAGATGAAGGAGGAGAGGAGGAGAGGAGGAGGAGGAGGAGGAGGAGGAGGAGATGGAGGAGAAGGAAGAGAATAAGAAGAAAACCCTTCTGTGACACATGAAAGCACACATGGGGTAGGGGGCATTTATAATAATTCTGAGTACCTACATGATGGGGAATGTACTTCTTTGTATGTTTATCTTATTGATTGTTGAATAAAATACTGTTTGGCCAATGGCAAGCAAGGACTAGGAGTCAAAGAGGATTCTGGGAAATGTAGTAGAGAAGTGATGATCCAGGCAGGAAGTGACATGGCAAGGAGACTCATATCTCAGGGAGGAAACAGGAAGTGTGCCTCTTTTCCCCTCTGCTCCTGCTCCAGCGGCAAGATGTGATCTACCAGCAAGGAGGGATGCCATAAGGCATCGGATAAGATATATAGGTTTATGATAGTCTTATAAAATATATAGGTTTATGATAGTTAAGACTGAGCTAACAGATGAGACTCCTAGTCATTGGCCAAGCAGCATTGTACCTAATACAAGTTTCTGTGTATTCATTTGGGCCCTAACTCAGGCAGGTGGCTGGCGTAAAGCTCACAGGTGGAGGTGGGGCTCAGGCAGCTTTTGGCAGAAAGATTTATCGTAACACCAACCTTTTAAAAAGAAATCTGAAAGAGTACAAATAAATTGTTTAATGATGCAATTCAAATATTTGGAAAAATAAGAACAAATGAAACACCAACTGAGTAGATGGGACAAAATAACTAAAATCAGAGCAGAAATTAATGAAATAGAATTAAAGAAAATATTCAAAAAGAATCAACCAATTCAAGAGTTTCTTCTTCCAGAGTATAAACAAGATTGACAGACTTTTGTCCCAGTTAATCAAAAGAAATACAGCTGTCACAAATTAACACAGAGATAAACCTACACCAAAGAAACTCAGAACGCCGTAAGGAAATACTTTAAAAACATGTACTCCTGGCTCTGAAGGTGCAGATGTGGCAGAATCACCCCTAAGAATGTGAAAGCAGGAGAGCTGACCCTGCCCTTTGCTCACCATTGCAAGGGGTGAACTAGCCATGGCAAGGCTGGAGAACTCACCATGATGGTGAAGACAGGGGAGAGCTGATGGACTGACTGCCCCTGCAACTACCCACACCCAGAAGCCAGATTAAGTGTTGGATCTGTGATCTGCTGGAAGAAGGGGGTGGGTCCTACAGACCCAGAGCTGTAGGATCTCCATGACACAGTGCAGCAATGGGGTGCCTAGGAAGAGTCCCAGTAAGGGATCCAGTATAGATAGTGTAACAGAAACCAGCGGCCTTGAACCAAACCAATGGCGATGAAGGCCTACATATAAAGATGTACGGATAAAGTGATTTACTGTGTGACTCACTGTGTTACACTGCAGCTTCCATGACAAGATTTTCCATTTCTTCCTTTCCTTTTTTATCTTAAATTCTATCTTGTTTTATTTGGGAGGGGGTTTGCATGGGCAGAGGGTGGGTGCAAGGGGACTGGAGATGGGTATGATGAGGATGCATCTTGTGAAAGACACAAAGAATAAATAAAAAAAAAGTTTTAGAAAACTTGAACTATAATTCCACTTTTCTCTACAAAGTAAAGAACATTGAGCTAGGTACCCTGTAAATAAAAAGTCACTCAACTCTAATAAAAACATGCCACCAAATTCATCTGACAATAGACTTGACTATTTTAAAGCTTTATCTATAGTTGAAAACTAATATTTGTATTTATTTATGGGACAAAATATAATGGTTTGATAAATTTAAATGTGGAATAATGAATCAAAAATTGTTCTACACAAAGCTGGAAAACCTGAAGAAAATAGACAAATTCATAAGTTCATATAAACAACCAAGTCTAAACCAAAAATAGATCAACTTAAACAGACCAAACTTAAATAAGGAGATTGAAACAATGATTAAAAGTCTTCCAACAAAAAGCTCAGGCCCAGATGAATTTACTATAGAATTTACCAGACTTTAAAAAGAAGACCAAAACATTCCAATTTCTCAGAAAATAGAAACAGAAGAGACATTTCCAAACTTATCCAAGGAAGCCAACATTACTCTAATACCCAAACCAGGGAAAGATTAAACAAACACATAAAATCACAGGCCAATATCACTATCAATTATTCACAGTTCTGTGCAGATATGTCTGCAAGACCTGGGATCTGAGGACCTTAAAAAATGGGGTGGACTACAGTCTAATGCTGCAGACAACCTTACTTCAGTTTCATATGGCTTTATACACGAATGTAACAAAAAAGCAATGACCCAAGGAAGGTTGTTTGAGTTCAGAAAAGCATGTAAGTGAATGTCAGTAAGCATATACTAAATATTAACAGATCAGCCCTTTCCCAGAACTTGTTTTAGTTGAGACCAATTTAATCACAATTGCCTGGCACAAACTATAGACTACATCCGGGAAAGCATGACAGCAAGGCAGATTGCCAAATTCAGCTTCACTGAAGAAAGCGCTCAGCATACCCTTCACCACATTGGATTCTATAGCTATGATCTGACATCCAACAAGAAAAAGCACATCTCATAAATTGAATGTAAATGTTTAACACAGAAAACCTGAACTCATATTCAAGAAAAATCCAGGGAACAAAATGCACTTGAGGTAAAAGGCCTTTTATCCCGGAGCCTCTCTCACAGTTTCCCCAGGCATTGTTCACCATGTCTCATTCTTTTGACAGTGTTCTGACAATGAGCATACATAAAAAAATTCTCAATTACTACTTGTAACAAATACATGCATATTTTTAAAAAAATCATCCACCAGGAACAAGTTGGCTTTATCCCAGACATACAGAGGTAGTCCAACATACATAAAGCAGCATACAAATCATATAATAATATTAGTATATTGATAAATAATATATACAATAAATCATATAAAAGTAAAAAAAATCACATGATCATACCAATAGATATAGAAAGATTCTTTGACAAAATCAAGAAAACTTTCATGATAAAAGTTCTGAGAGAGTGCGACTTAGGAAACATGCCTTAACAAAGTAACAGTTACATATTATTTAAACCAACTTCCTCCTAAATGGAGAAAACTCAGAGCAATCTATTAAAATCAAGAGTGAGATAGGCCTGCCTACTGTCCCCACTCATTTTCAGTATAGTGCTTGAAACACTAGGTAGTACAATAAGAGATGAAAATTAAATGGATATATATAGATATGTATATCTATATATATATATATGTCAAATTATCCCTATTTGCTGAAAATATGATAATATGTATAAGATATCCAAAAAGCTCTGTGAGAAAAAAAATCTGGAAATGATCATTAATTTCAGTGAAGTGGCAACATACAAAATCAACTTGAGAAAACCTTTTCAATACACCAACAACAAAAATACTAAGAAAAAGATTATAGCCATACTCACTCACAATATTCTTATAAAATAATTTAAAAAATCATGGAATAAACTAACCAAGGAGGTAAAAGACTTCTATGATGAAAACTTTGTATCTCTAAAGAGGGAGATTGAGAAACACACTAAAAAGACCTCTTATAATAATCAATTGCTACAAATAATACTGTGAAAATGGCCATTCTGCCCGACTATTTATAGATTCAATGCTATCCCAATCATATCCCCACAACATTCTTCACAGAAATAGAAAAAATCTTAAAATTTACATGAAACCAAATAAAAGCTCTAGATAGCCAAAACAATACTGAGTAAAAAGAAGAATGCTGCAGACATTATCATTATGATTTAAAGCTATATTGCAGATCTGCAGTAATAAAAAGAACAGCATGACAAACAGGTAGATCACTGGAACAAACAGGATTACACACAACTACAGCCATCTGGTAGTTGAAGAAGATGACAAAAGTACACATTGGAGAAGAGATAGCACCTTCTGCAAATATTACTAGAAAACCTGGGTGTCCACATATAAAAAAATGAATACAGACCCAGGTTTATCACACTGCATAAAAACTAACTCCAGAAGTGTCAAAGACCTCAGTATGAAACATAAAACTGCTATAAAAAATATGGGAATTACCTTACAGGGTATAGGTATAGAAAAGGAATTTATGAATAGGGATCCATTTGCCCCAAATTGAGACTAACAGTTGGCAAATGGAACCTCAAAAACCTGCACAGCTAAAAAAAAATTCATGAAAATGAAGGCCACAGAATCAGAGAGAATCTCTGCCAGCAATACATATGACAGTAGATTTATAGTATCAATATACAGAAAACTCAAACACAAAAGGTCAAGAAAACAATGAATCTAAACAAATTTTCTGGAAAGAAAAAATAAAAAATGGCTAAGAAATACCTCAAAAAGTGGTCATTATCCTTAGAAATTAGGAAAATACAGGTTAAAATTACTGTGAGATTTAATCTTATCCTAATCAGATTATCCAAAATCAATAGCAGAAAAAAATGTTAGCCAGGATGTGTGGAAAAGGGAATCCTCATTTATGGTTAGTCAGAATTCAAGCCACTCTTGAAACCAGTGTGGAAAATCTTCAATAAGATAAAGTTAAATCTAGTGAATGAACCATTTATAATGGTCCTTGGCATATGCCCAAAGGACTCAACATCCTACTGATGTGAGGTGTCCTTCTGTATGCTGTGAATATGTGTTGCTTTTTCCACTTGATGAATAAAGCTGTTTCAGCCAATGGCTAAGCAGAGTAAAGCCAGGTGGGAAATCCAAACAAAGATACAGAGAGAAGGAAGGCAGGGTCAGAGACACCACATAGCCAACAGGGAGGCAATATGCCAGGGCATCATTGATAAGCCACAGCCACGTGGTGATACACAGATTAGTAGAAATGGGTTCACTTATAAGAGAGAGAGCTAGCCAGTAATAAGCATAAGCCATTGCCCAATTATAAATATATATTAAGTCTCTGAGTGGTTATCTTATAAGCGGCTGCAGGGACCCAGTAAGCAGAGAGAAATTGGTCCGGGGGACCAGATGGAACACATAAAAGCTTCCAACTACATCCTACTCCACAGACACTTGCTCAGCCATGTTTATGGCTGCTCTATTAACAAACGGTGGAAATAGAAACAACTTAAGTGATCTTCACTGATGAATAGATAATGAAAATGTGGTTCCAATACATAGTAGAATATTTTCAATTGTAAAGAAAAATGAAATTTGCAGAAAATTGGAAATATTCTATTGTAAGCCAGACCCAGAAAGGCAAATTCCTCATCTTCTTTCTTATTTGTGGTTGCTAGCTCTAAATCTTTAGATTGTGTAACCTCTAGAGTAATCTAAATAAGCCAAGACTAAGAGGAAATTTGGGAAAAGGAGCCCTAAAGAATGCAATAGCAGGATACAGGTGATATGAAATGGCAAATGGAAAAAGTGAAGGGGACTTTACCTGGAGAGTGTGGACAGAGAGCAAAGCATGGAGAGAAGTAGAGATGAGCAATAAATAAATTTAATGGTGATTGAAAAGGCAACGGGCAATCATATTATTTTCTACTTATCCCAAATTACATATAATATATAAATAACTACATGTGCATATATAAAATAATTAAAATGATGTTATGCCTCAGAAATGTAAACTGAAAAAGACATATTTGACGACTTTTGAATTTGAGAAATGACAAAGCTGACACTTGAGCTCTTAAGGCTATTTATGTACTGTGTCAACAGCAACAGACACATCTAATGAATTATTTGAAAACACAGGCTATATTAAATCCAGGTTTGATGACAGTAGTGGAACAATTTTTCTGAAATGATTTAACTACTAATACAAATGAGTTTTGTGTGAGTCTTCTTTATTGTAAATGTTTACGTATATATTAATGATCTAATACTTTCTGAGACATTTTTTGTAAGTTGTGGAGATCAGATAAAGTGAAAATGGCTTCATGATCTGTGCCTTAGTTACTGTTTATTGCTGTAAAGAGACACCATGACCAAGGAAACTTATAGAAGAAATTTAATTAGGGGATTGCTTAAAATTTCAGAGGATTAGTCCACTATCATCATGGCCTGGAGCATGGCAGCTGACCAGCATGGTGCTGAAGAAGTAACTGAGAGATCTTCCATCCTGATCAGTAGGCAGCAGGCAAACAAAGAGATACTGGGCCTGGTGTGGACCTTTTAACCTCACAGCCCACTTGTAGTGACACACCTCCTCCCACTGTTCCTCCAACAAGGCCATACTTCCCTAATGCTTTCCATCAACTGGGGACAAAGTATGCAAATATATGAACCCATGGGGACAATTTTCATTCAAACCAATATAATTTAAATGTAATTCAAAATTACTACTCATGCATTTTATCGTTGAATCTTCAGTTATAAGGGTAATTAATTTATATGATCCCAAAGCATTTGGAATACCACATACAAGACCTACACAAGTCCAAGCTACACAAAATTCCCAGTGTATGAAGGATAGGAAAATTCCCACCCCTAACTAAGGACATGTCGGTACCTGATAGCTACTAGGAGAGGGAAAACTCTGTTTTCTTTAAGGGTATGGCCCCAGTAGGTCAACCACACTCCAGTGAAGGCCACACATCCAGGAGTTATGGACAGCACAAACTGTGCTTGAAGGTTCTGTTCTGTTTTGTTTTGTTACAAAAAGAAGAGTGAGAATCTGGGTGAGTAAGAAGTAGATCTGCTGAGAATTGGTGGAGAAATGAATATGATCAGAGTGTATGTTATGAACGTCTCAAAGAACTAATAAAGTGAGAAAACAATATCCTGCTGTTCATAGTTGATTCGTTTGAAAAACTTCACCTCCCCTTCTGAGCCTGTGGACCTTTGCACAGCAATGAGGCCTCAAGTTTTCAATTTACAGAATGAGAATTCCTAAACTGTAAATGACTTGTAACAACTGTCTGAGATGCTATGTAGCAGCATATAGGCCCATTTATTTGCTCTCATTTTGTAATAATTCACTAACAAAATGGATCATCACTAATTCTGGCGTTCTACAGAGCCCCCAGAGACCATAAAAAAGGGCATGGCCTACAATAGGACAGATCTCATTCCTTCTGAAAAATCAGAACAGTGACTTAAGAGTAGTGAACACTGTGCCAATGGATCTCCCTGACAGTACTCTGAACTTTGTCCATTGTTCCACTACTCTTCATGAGAATTTGTTCCTAAAAATGGGGATCTGTAAGGAAAGGGTACAATAATGTAACCCAGCAGTCCTGAACAGTCTAGCGTTAGTGGAGATAGAGCATAAACTGGGACCCCCCCCCACCACCACCACCACAGCTGTGCAAAAGCCTCCTGCAGAGTCTCCCTGTGGCAGGACTGTAGCTGCACACCCAGCTGCAGTTTTGGGACAGGCTTCAGGCTTGCTGGGAGCACTGTGCATCAGCAGCACAGAGGTAGGTGCCTGAGTCCTCCAGCTGGGCGTTCCTGATGTGCAGAGTGCTGTAGCGCTCCTTAGAGTCGAATATTGACTTTAACCTCCCATTCTCCTTTGTTCCCGGAGTCATGAAGAACAGTCTGATGAGGCTTCCCCCGGGATTCTGTCGGAACCACTGAGCATTTGTCATGGTGAGAGAAAAATTGCATCTCAGAGCAGAACCGGCTCCCTCCTGGAGGCTCAGGGATGGAGGATTCTGCTCCACCTGCATGCCTTTCACCCCTGCTCAGAGAAAGGAAAAAAAGGACATATGATGGGACCATCATTCCGCGGTTTCCACCCTGTCCTATATCCCTGGAGACAGCCATGAGGAGCTTTGGGCCAGCTTTGTTCTGCCCCCTCTGCTCTATTAGGGGCTCTGGAACACCCCTAATCCATCTGGGTGAGCCACAACTCACAGCAAACCTGCACCCACAGCAGCCCCAGCACAGCTCCCAGGCTCCTCTCCATGGATCCTGTCAAACTGCTGAGGTGCCTTCACCCAGCTCCAGACAGTGTCTAGCTTTCAGGCAGCAGGCTCTCCCTCATTTTCCAGGCACCAATAAAATCTGAGCTCTTTCATCTTGATGGAAAACCACGCCCACAGCAGCCAAGTGAGACCTCACAGAAACTGCTCCCAAGCTGTGGATGAAAACCCTGCAGGAAAACAGGAGGTCATGCCACCTACAGCTTGAAACTGAAGAGAGTTAGTGTGCTTGCTTGTGTTTGTTTGTTTGTTTGTTGTAACATTTGAAGGGAGAGTTTGAGAGAAAATTTGAAAAGTAAGGGATGATGTATCAGGAAAGGGCTGAGATCTACTTATATTGCAGAACACAGAGGGATAGAGAGAGTAAGCCATTCCTTAAATTCCATAGTTTGACAGAATTTGAGAAATCAGTTGCATGAAAACTCTTATAAAAGTAACTCTTTGAAGAAGTGCAATATGGGTTGAGGAGTAAATACACTTCCTTGAAGTCAGCAGGTCACCCTCTGCAAAGGAATGTTTCCAATGAAATTCCCACCTTTTAAAACAAGAGGTTATGCATACAACATTCACCCTGAGTCACTTTCTACCTCTGTCCTTCTCCAGTTCCTGCCTTGCACCCTGCAGACCACACATGGCTGGTCAAGTTCAGTGGTGTTCTCTGTATTTTCTTCTTCTGTTTTTGTGACATTACTTTTCTTCCTCTCAACTAATTATTCTTCTTCCTGCTAGTCTGAGAAGAGATAATGTAAAGTTTAGCTGTCACAGGTATTGGAATAATTTCTGGGTCAGTGAACTCCAGGGATTTTTATCATAAAGTTTTAAAACTGTAAGTCACAGAGTAAGATGTCTTCTGTGAGCATCAGACATCACCTTGACCAGTAAAATTCTAGTTCCTTATCTCTCCTCAAAAAATCATTCTCACAGTAAATTTCTAGGCTCCTCAAGATTTACCATAGAATAGCAAAGCCAATGACCAGGAATGAACTTTGCTATCTGTGACTGGCAGCCTCACATGTTGTCTGGTTGTCTGGTCTCTTTAACTGCCCAACCCTTTTATTTCTGGGAAGCCTGCAGTGCCCCCTAGTGGACCAACACCATCAACAAATGTGACTTCAGGCCTTTTTTTTTTTTTTAATTTGGTGCTGTTTTATTTTTTCTAATTTTTTATTTGAATTAAAAACAGGATTGTTTTACATGACAATCCCAGTACCCTTCTGCCTCCCGTCCTCCCCTACCACCACCACCCCCAACTAAAACCCTACCTATCACATATCCTTTCTGCTCCCCCTGGATGGTGAGGCCTTCCATAGGGTATCATCAGAGTCTATTGTATCCTTTGGGATAGGGCGTAGGCCCACCCCCGTGTGTCTTGGCTCAGGGAGTATTCCTCCATGTGGAATGGGCTCCCAAAGTCCACACCTATGCTAGGGATAAGTACTGAACTACTACAGCAGGTCCTGTAGATTTCTGCGGTTTCCTCACTGAAACCCATTTTCCTGGGGTCTGGTTCAGTCCCATGCTGGTATTCCAGCTATCAGTCTGGGGAGCAAGAGTTCCCTGATGTTCAGGTCAGCTGTTTCTGTGGGTTTCACCAGCCTGGTCTGGACCCCTTTGCTCTTCACTCGTCCTTCTCTGCATCTGGGTTCCACAGTGGTGGCCACAGTCAGTGCTACATACAGAGAAACTCTGTCTCAAAAAATAAGAAGGAATACAGATTTAAATAGAGAATTCTCAACAGAGGAACCTCAAATATCTGAGGAACACTAAAGAAATGTTCAACATCCTTAGCTATCAGGGAAATACAAACCAAAATGACTTTGAGATTCTATCTTACACCTGTCAGAACAGCTATGATCACAAACAGAAATGACAGCTCATACTGTTGAGGAGCAAGAGTTTTCATCCCTACATGGGACATCTGTATTAACTGCTGCCCAAGGCTCGGGGAACATCTAAGAAGAGGGGGCAGAAAGAGTGTAAGGGCCAGGGGATAGGGAGAAGTGTTGTGAAATGCTGTCTTCTGGACATAATGTGCCTACTGCACTCCTGAAAATCACTGAATTCAAAGGCACTTGCACAAGATGAAATCAACATCAGTCACTGTTCCAGCATTAATGGACTCAGAAGGTAATCAAAAGAGGAGACACCAAGGTAGGAGGAAGACGAGTTAGGCATTTGGGGAGTAAAAGGGGGAGGGGAAATGGAGTGGATATACTTAAAATACATTGTATACATGTAAGCAATTGTCAAAAATGAGAGAATTTTTAAAAAGTATATGATAAGTGCCTGGCAAGATGGCACACATCTTTAATTCCCACATCTGGGAGCAGAGGCAGGTAGACCTCTGTGAGTTTGAGGCCAGCCTGGTCTATACCTACAACGAGTTGTAGGCCAGTGAGACCCTGTATCAAAAACACAAACAAGTAAATAAATAAACAAATAAATTGAAATGAAAAGGTTATATAGTAAGAAAAACCAAGACAGCCCAAATTTAGCTATCCTGGGCATTATACAGCTGTCCTTGTCATGCAATACACAGCTGTTTATCATTCGTTGTGTTTTAGCCATGTGGCCTTCGAAATAGAATAAAAGGAATACTTAACAGAAATATCATTAAAAAATAAAAGATGGCTAAGGTTTAAGAGAATTGGCTGCTCTTCCAAAGGACCCGGGTTTAATTCCCAGAGTGCACATGGTGTTACAGATGATTATGAAACTCCAGCTCCAGGGGATCCTATGCAATCTCTGGCCTTGGCCAGCACTGGGCACACAAATAAATGCATGCAGAATGCTCATATACATAAAATAGAAATTTTAAATTTTAAAAAGAAGCCATGTTAAGTAAAATTTTCTTCAAAATGTTCTCAGGTCAACTTGATGCTGTCAAGTTTTATTCATTTACTAAAACTACAAGGTGGAAATTTTTTCTATTTCAAAAAGTATTTAAAGTTTTTCTCATCCCTGGTCTCAGTTTTATGTCAGGCAGTGATTGCCTGGGGAGCACTGTGCACTCTCTGCACAGAAGTATGTGGCTGAGTCCCCAGGATGGGCAGCTGTGATGTTCAGGGAGAGACGTTTGTCCTTCTTATTCAGTAGGACAATGAGACCTTGTTCTTCTTTTCTATCCACATTTGAAAGGATTTTTATAAGCAACTGGAGACCTGCCCCAGGCTCTTGTTTGTACCAGGAGAAGAAAGAAGGAGCAGTAGCTTTGTAGGTGCAGTTGATAAAGATGCCTCCTCCCTCTTGGACACTCAGGAGAGAAGGCTGCTGCTCCAGCTGCTCTCCTCTGCTCACACCTGTGCAAAAGGAAACAGTATAAATATCATCAGGTCACCCTTCCTCAGACTTTGCTTTTCTTCCCACAGTGATTTCAGGTGTTCTGGAGGAACCAGTCTGCTCCTCAGACTGATCAATGAACATTGACAAAAATGCCTTGTCTCCAAAAGCTCTCACTCACAGTTCAGCTGCCGCCACAAGCACAGGGCAAAAGGTCCAGTCAGTGTCCTCATAGCTCTCCCTGGGGACTGTGACCTTCAGCCAGGCAAGATGCTTCTGTGTTCAGCTCACCTCCTCTGTAATCCACAGCACTGCAGGTTCTTCAGGTGCCTGTCCAGAAGCCTGCTGACTGAAGCTGCTCTCACAGAAGTCAAGCAAAAAGTTCCTTTGTAAGTTTGCAGCAGCGGAGATGCTCTGCCACCTGGTGGACTGTTCCTTCCTGCTACACCAGCCGCTCTCATCATTATTATTATTATTATTATTATTATTATTATTATTATTATTACTATTATTATTTTATTACTTCAAATTAGAACAAGGTTGCTTCACATGTCAATCCATTCTCCCTCTCCCTCCCCTTCTCCCAACCCCCACCAGTCCCCCACCTCATCCCCCCTCTGCTCCCCAGGGAGGGTAAGGCCCTCCATGGGGGTTACCCAAAGTCTGTCATATCATCCAGGGCAGGGCCTAGGCCCTCCTCCATGTGTCCAGGCTGAGAGAGCATCCCTCCATGTGGGATGGGCTCTCAAAGTCCCTGATACTCAATCAATAAAATTTGTTTATTTATTTACTTGTTTGTGTTTTTGATACAGGGTCTCACTGGCCTACAACTCAGTCTCAAATACTGATCCACTACAGGGGCCCCATAGAGTGCCCGAGGCCTCCTCATTGACATTCACGTTGAGGGGTCTGGATCAGTCCCATGCTGGCCTCTAAGACAGCAGTCTGGGGTCCATGTGCTCCCCCTTGTTCAGGTCAGCTGTTTCTGTGGGTTTCACCAGCCTGGTCCTGACCCCTTTGTTCTTCATTCCTCCTTCTCTGCAACTGAGCTCCAGAGTTCAGTTCAGTGTATAAGTGTGGGTGTCTGCCTCTGCTTCCATCAGCCACTGGATGAGGGCTCTAGGATGGCATATAAGGCAGTCATCAGTCTCATTATAGGGGAAGGGCATTTAGGGTAGCCTCTCCACCATTGCCCAGATTGGAAATCAGTATGGTGGTTTCTCAGGAAAATGGGAATCAGTCTACTTCAAGATCCAGCAATTCTTCTCCTGAGCATATACCCAAAGAATGCCCTCATCTTTGATCCTGCATCTCCAGGATATTCTAACACACTAAATAGCAAGTCAATGAATTAAGTTCCAAGTGTGTCCAATATCAAAATTGGCATCTTGTCACAGAAAGCAAATATAGTAAAAAAGTGAAGTACATAATTGCATTGCCTGTTCTCTGGACACTGCCGAGTTCCTCTAAGGAAGCTGGAGTAAAGTTTAAATAAGTTCTTTTAAGTAATGCTTATTGAACAACAGGATTAGCTTGTTTGAAACCAGGGAACTAACTGGCATTATTTAGTCTGTTAAGCAAATAATCATAAGGTTCTTCCTCCTTCTACTTTTAAAATTAGTAACAACAGCAACCAGCTGGGTAGATCATCTTGATTCAGCTCTCACAAAGGAAAACTACACTTTTCAATGGGAAGAATTTAAGCACAAATATTGGACTAAGGGACAGAGAGTCACAAAATATGTCATATATATGATATTGCAGGCTTTGCTCCTTCAATTTCTGGTATTTTCCCAATCTCGGGAAATAGTGTTGTGAATGGCCCTTCAATAAATGTGGCTAAGTCACTGTGCTGGTTAGTTTTTTATCAACTTGATGCAGGCCAGGGTTACTTGAGAAGAGGTAAGAAAATGCTTCTGTCATACTGGCATGTCAGCAAATCTTTGGGGCATTTTGATGTGGGAGGGTTCAGCTCACCACCAGTGGTTCCATTCCTCTACAAGTGGTTGTATAAGAAATCAAGTTGAGTAAGCCATGGGGAGAAAGTCAGTAAGCAGAACTCTTCCATGGTCTCTGAATCAGTTCCTGCCTCCATGTTCCTATCCCTCCATGACTTCCCTCAAGGATGGACTATGTATGACTTTTAAATTGTGAGCTGAAATAAGCATTTTCCACCTGTGAATTGCTTTTGGTCATAGCATTTATCATAGCAGTAGAACACTAATACAGTTGCAAGGTGGAGGAAGGAGAAAGGCCTCCATGTATTAATAACAATAGCTCCCTCCAACAAGGAAGTTAGCCTTTAAAATGTGATGAGAAATCTGACATGATTTTGAAATTGTTCCTCTTGAAGAACAGATTATCTGAGTGTGGTGGCTTGAACAAAATGTTCCCCAATAGTTTCAAGTATTTGAATGCTTGATCCCTAGTTGGTGTTATCTAGGAAGGATGTCTCTGGGGCAGGCTTTGAGATTTCAAAATATTATGGGGAGCCCACCAAAGATGATCATTCAGACACAGTTTATAGCCAATTGAAAGTCTTTGTTCCAGCCAGCAATGGACTGGGTCCTAAGTATAGCACTAAGTGTATAGAGTACAGGATTTTTGAAAGCAGAAACCACATCCTGGAATCTTGCTCAGAAGCTGTACAGGGTGGTGGTGGGGGTGTTCTTCAGAAGCAAGCAGTTTATCAGAAGCTTGAATAAGCAGTTAGCTGGAGGTTGAAGTTTACAGAAGCAGGAAATTTAACAAAAGCTATGATAAGTCAGCTGAGGCATCTTGATCTTGGGTCCTAGGATAGAGCTGGTTAATTTTCCAGAGGATTCTCAGTTCAGATCAGATTCTAATTAAACCTGGAATATCTTTGGCAAGAATGCAAGATGGGGGAAGCTCTGCACTGTCTTGTCCTGTCACGAAAAGCCATGCAACATCCCCAGTCTGCTCTCTGCCTCCTGTGTGTGATTCAAGATGTGAATTTTCAGCTACTGTTTCTACTGCCTGGTACCTCCACTCTGCCATCATGGACTCTGACACTCTGAACTATAAGAACCAAATAAACTCTTCCTTCTGTAAGTTACCTTGGCTATGGTGTTTTATCACAGCAATAGAGAAGTATTGGATACACTGAGATAATGGATATGCGCCTTACTTATCACAAAGATGACATAAAATATTAGGCTAAGGACTAGTAGACTACGAACAAATGCATGTTTCTTCCAGAAATGTCTTTTTTCATGCCAAAGCAGGTGGTTTGTCCTTAAACATGATTAGTTAAACAATACTCTGTGGAAATCTATTACAGAAATTCCCCCACTGATGGCTGGTTCTCTGCCAACTCAGAAACCAGATTTAAAACCTTTTTTCTAATTTGGCTGAGGTTTCTGAGTTGCTACTTTACAGTCCTTCCAGTGGGTTCACAGGTAGGAGGATGAACAGATGGGAGGGTGTAGGGGACAGTAAGCCACGCCTGTTAGAGGCTGGCTACAGGTGTGCCTGACCTGTCAAGGCGTGGTCAAGGTGAGGCCAGGATGATGCAGGATAGGCTCTTAAGGGGCTTCGAGCACATGGGAAGCCCCTTCTCTCTTCCCTCACTGCCTTGCTGCCCTGGGCACGCTCTGGCTTGTGTTTGGCTGGTATTTATGTGAATAAAGATATCTTAAATCTACAAGCTTTCACTATAGGAGGGGGTGTATTCTCATGAATAAGGAAACCTCTATGAAATGTTCACTATGCCTTGGTTCTTCGACTAGAAATCTTCTAACAAAGTTTACAAGCTTTCTACTCTGCACTGAAGATTTTTGTACACTTTTCCTGTTGTTTCTAATAACAGAGACTGAGAATATGTGAGAAAGTTTCTTAGAAGTGATATAGGAAAAGTGAGGCACAGAGACAGACAGACAATCTCAACAGGCTGAGACTGTTTTATTGGAACAGTGAGGGGCCTCAACCTTTTTGAGGGATGAAGGCTGAGTGCACCTAGAAGGGCTGGGGTCCAAGCATGCATGCATGTATGCATGCATACATACATACATACATACATACATACATACATACATACATAGCTACCAACAAGTTACACATATTTTTTGTGGTTTGACTGGAGCAGAGTAGGTTATTTTTAGTACCCATGCTTATTTTTCTGCAGGTGGAATGGAATGGTCATGATGGGGCCAAGCATTTCTTTATGGCCAGGGGCTATTATCCAGTACAGCCTGCCTTAATTCCTCATCAGCTTAGCATTGGGGCTTAGCAGAAGGAGAGTGCTTTGGCAGGTGGGGCCAAACAATGCCATGGAAATCACACCATGCCACAGATCTCACACAAGATTGATTGGGCAGCTTCCCTTATAATGAAATTGATGACTACCTTGGTTGCCATTCCTATAGCCTTCATCCAGTAGCTGACCAAAGCAGAAGCAGGCACCCACAGCTAAACACAGAGCCATACTCCTGGAATCCAGTTGTGGAGAGGGACGAGGGATGAACAAAGGAGCCAAGACTGTGCTGGAGAAACCCAGAGAAACAGTTGACCTGACCTAGTGAGCGCTCAGAGACCCTAAGCTGGGGAACCAGCATTGGACCAAACCAAGCCCTCTGAATGTGAGTGCCAGCTAGGAAGCCTGGGCAGTCTATGTGACCTCTAACAGTGGAGCCAGTGTTTATCCCTAGTGCACAAATGGACATTGGGAGCCCATTCCTATGAAAGGATACTATTGCAGTCCAGATACATGGAAGAGGGTCTAGGCCCTCCCTGGAATGATGTAAAGGACTTTGATGGTCCCCCGTGGAGGGCCTCACTATCCTTGGGGAGTGGGTGGGGATGGGTTGGGGGGTGTTGGGGAGGCATGGGAGGATGGGAAGGTGAGGGGATGGGGGATTTATATGTAAAGCAAGAGTGCTTCTAAAAGAAAAAAAAAAGATTAGTTGGGCCTTTGGGGAGGAATGCCTCTGAGTGGGAGCAAGAGAAAAGAGAGAGAGAGCAGCTCACCATGGTGCAGACTTTTTAAAGGGGACACGGGTCTCATTGAGCAGCTGGTGATGATGTGGCTGCTGGCACTGAGTCACTGAAGGAAGGCTAAGGGAGGAGGGAACCTGGTACCTAACACTAAGGCAATACACTAAAAGTGTATTTGATTTTTATTTTCTGAACTTCTCAGAAATATGCCTAGTTGAAGCAAAAAATAATAATTTGTTGTGAACCACTAAGATACTTAATGAAAAGATGACAGTGTTTTGCAATGGAAGAACTGACATAGTGAGCTTGCACTGCTCTACCACTTCATTATACAGGAAGTGCTAGGTATTCGGGATAGGCATTATTTGTTGATGCATATAATAACCAGAGCAACCACTAAATCAAAGCAAACCAGAAAATAAAAGATACTAAAATGTTATCAAGTCCCTCAAAAATTTCTCCAAGTTAATGGATGACCTCTGTTACTTGGCATGGAGAGGAACACAAAGCTGGCATTATATAGTATATAATAGGGGCCACTTTCTCCAGGTAGGTAGGTAGGAAGGCTCGGTGAATATGTAATCCATATTACATGACAGTAGTTGGATAGATTCTTCCCCAACCCCCTGGATATCAGAGGTTGCATAAGCCCTGCTTAATAGGAAGCCTGGGTTCTCTAACATTTCGGCCTTTTGTTTGTTTGTTTGTTTGTTCTTTCAAGACAGGGTTTCTCTGTGGCTTTGGAAGCTGTCCTGGAACTAGCTCTTGTAGACCAGACTGGTCTTGAACTCACAGAGATCCTCCTACATCTGCCTCCCAAGTGCTGGGATTAAAGGTGTGCACCACCACCGCCCGGCCATTTTCAGTCTTTTAAAGAAGTTTATACACAGTTTAAAAAAAGAGAGAGAAATTAGGAAGGCCTAAGGGTTAGGGTCGGAGACACTGGAAGACTCTGTCTGGCTACTTCCTATTGACTTCTGGCTTCACTAAGTGTAAGAATGTAATGTTGAAATCCAGCTGCTGCTAAAGCCACAGTACTTATCCGAAGCAGTGTTTCCTTCTCACAGATACCAACAGTCATCTAACTGAGGCTTTGTCTTACCCTTCCTCCAGTCAAACTGTCTTTCCTTCCAACATACATGGACACACCTGAGTGAAGAAGGTTCTATAGCCATGTTGCACTAGCCCAGTAAGAAAAATAAGCCTTTTAGTGAGCTATAAAATGAAACCCTCAGCAAATTCCATGTCCTGGTGTTGACAGCTCTCCCCGAAGTGCTGCCTCTGACCTGCTTGACACTGTTGCCTCCTGCACAAACATCCTGCCAGCTGCTTTTTAAATTGCTTCATCATAAAAAAACGGAGCTGGCTATGGATCTCCAGAACTTTAGTGAAAGCCTTTGATATGAATGAAGATCAAGACAAAGCATTTTCTTTTCTTTACTTCCTTTTTATTTATTCTTTGTGTCTTTCACGTCATGCATCTCCATCCCCTTCAGTTCCCCATTCCTTTGTATCCACCCTGTGCCCTTGCAACCTACCCTCCAGAATAAAATAAAATTTAAGAGAAAAAGGAGAAAAGAGAGACAAAAAGGAAAATTTCTTTTCATGGGAGCTGTAGTGTGACACAGTGAATCACAAAGTAAACCCTCCTATCTAAGTATCTTTACTCAAGAATGTTCACTGCAAAGAGTCATTGGTCTGGTTCAAGGCCTCTGGTTTCTGCTACAATATCGATGCTGGGCCCTCACTGGGACTCCTCCTGGTTATCCTGCGTTGCCCTGTGTTGTAGAAATCCTGCAGCTTTGGATCCTCTGGACTGGTCCCTTCACATGCTCCAGCAGATCATAGATAAGGTGGATATTGGGGTAGACCAACTCATAACCCTGCTTCTGGGCCTGGGTAGTTGAGGGTTGGTCAACCCACCAGCTCTCCCTAAAGACAAAAAGCGTTTTCAATGGTGGTAAAGAGTATACAGACAAATCAGTGATCAGAGAAATCACAGTATAAAAATTTAACTCACACACTTCAAGAAATGCAAATGAACAACCGGGCCACATTGGAGCAGGAATACACTATGATCTTACTGAGATCCCAAGGCAGAAATGGAAGCACCTGCCCTATTAAGATAAGTGGAAGGAAAGAAAGCAGTTAACAACTCCACAAATAAAGGGGAAAGCTGAACAAAAAAGACATAAAATTATTATATTACCCTATACTGTGTACTTACTGACTAAATGTATTTTATTAGCCGTTTTATGTATTTTAATACTGAAGGGTAAAAAGAGCCAAGGAAGAAAACACTCTGCCCCTGACTTGACCCCAGGGCCAGGACTTGAAATCACACTAATGCCTGAGCATGAAATCCCACCAACATCTGAGATCCCTGAGCACAAAATCCCACCAATCCCTGCCCTTGCCCCAGAATCAGGCCACAAAAATACAAGCTCCACAGCTCCACCCTCACCCCCAAGAAGCCCTATAAACACTGTTGAGTTTGCTGCTGCTTCTCACCCTAGAGGCAGCCACTGTCCTAGATTTTTTTCCTTCCCAATAAACCCCTTGAGGGAGGTTTGTTGTGGGGTGTGACACTTTTGCAAGAGTAGAGCCTAGATGTTAACAACTTTCACTGGACTGGAGCAGAGTAGAACAAAGCTGAGGAAATGTTCCCTTAGTGGAGCAGAGTTGTTACTCTGTGGAGAGGGGCACAAGCTGAAACACTTCTCCAGAGCAGAGAGGAACAGAGCAGGGCAGTAACAGCTCTGCTGGGAAAACCCTGCCCTGGAGGAACAGAATTGTTATACCCGCACTGGGGAAACCTTTCCCCAGAGCTGTAAGCTTCTGTGCTTACAGTGACTTTGTGGTATTTTTTTTTTGGCTCTGTACTGCCAGGATACCTTTCTCTCTAAGCTGCAATGCTTACAAATACCTACCCCATTATCCACTTTCAGTTTTAAAAATTAGCACACCCAGAAAGACATGATCTAGCCCTTAAAAAACTGACACTCAAGACTTAACCAAAGCCTTAGCCAATACATGCAGAAGGCCCAGGTTCAATCCCCTGGCAACAAAAAGAAACAAAACAGTCTTTAAATCTCAGTTCACATGTTGTGACATCATTACATATACATAATAAACATTCTTACATGATTAAGTTATAAAAATATGAATACCAGATTATAAACTATGGCTATCTACTGGTTTTGAGATTTGAGTGAATTTTGCTTTTTATATTTTGTTTATTTTTGAGATAGAGTTTATGTTACCAAAGTTGCTCTCTAACTCATGATTGTCTTGCCTCTGCCTCCCAAGTGCTGGGATCATAAGCATACACACCACACTCTGTTTTATTTTGCTTTCTATATCCATCTTAACATCATAGCTCTCTAGGTCCTCCAAAAATAACTATCGAAATAATCTTCTGATAGAGATGCCCAATGACTCCTACTTTCTATTTACAGTCTGAGTGGTCCCCTTCCCCAAGCACCTGTGCTCTGTGATACAAGTACCCAATAGAATGCAGGGAGAGAGACATGCCACCTTAAGGAAGCAATTCTACTTCTGTGCTCTTGGGAATATGGCTACCATGTGAGAGTGCTGACACCATGCGGGGGAAACCAGATAGAAATATCAGTCATGTATTTTTATTATCATTTTATTTGAATGAGTGTTTTCCCTTTATGTATGTATTGTGTGAGTATGTGTGTGTCTATGCATGTATGTGTGTATGTATGTATGTATTATGCATGTATGCATGTGTATCTGCGTGTATATATGTGCACACACGTGTGTGTGTGTGTGTGTGTGTGTGTGTGTGTGTGTGTGTGTGTGTGTGTGTGTGTGACCAGAGTCCTCTGATACTAGAAAAACATGCCAGATCCCTGGAATCGGAGTTACGGGTGGTTGTGAGCCACCATGTGGGTTCTGGGAATTGAACTCAGAACCTCTGGAAGAGCAGCATGTACTCTTTCATTAACTTTCTTTTTATTCATTCTTTTTGTCTTTCACATCATACATCTCAGTCCCATTCACTTCCCATCCCTGTGTATCCACCCTCTGCCCTTGCATCTCCCAGCAATAACATTTAAGAGAAAAAAGGAAAACGCAGGGAGGGACTTGTCGTGGAAGCTGTAGCATGATATACTGAGTCATGCAGTAAACCCTTTTGTCCATATATTATTTCTTGCAAGTGTTCATTGCAGAGTCATTGGTCTGGTTCAAGGGCTCTGGTTTTTGTACACTATAGATGCTGGGCCCTCACTGGACCTTCTCTGGATTATCCTGCTGTTGCCCTGTGTTGTGGAGATCCTGCAGCTTTGGGTCTGCAGGACCAGTCCCTTCCTGTGCTCCAGCAGATCACAGATGGGATGGATATTGGGGTGGGCCAAACCATAACCCTGTTTCTAGGCCTAGGTAGTTGCAGGATTGGTCAGCCCACCAGCTCTCCTTTGTCCTCACCACCAGGGTGAGCTTTCCTGCCTTGTCCTAGCTAGTTCACCCCTTGCAGCAATGAGCAAAGGGTGGGGCCAGTTCTCCTGCTTTCATGTCCTCAGGATCAGTTCTCCCACACCTGCATCTCATGGCCACCTCTACTGTGTTGTCCAGGTATGGCATGAGGACCACTCTCCCGAGTGCTGTAGCTGATGAGTTGAAGGGATAGCTCTCTCAAACTTATGACCTCAAGGTCAGCTCTCCCACCTGCCTCAGGTATTGATGCAGGGGGCATCTCTCCCCCATCTATGCTGCCACATGACAGATGAGTAATAGAAACAGCTCTTCCATACTCACAACTTCAGAGCTGGCTCATCTACCTCAGCCAACAGGATTGGTGCAATTGTGCTGCCCTGGCAAGGTGCAGGGCCTGATTTCCCAGGTGTTGCAGCAGCAAATAGTCTTAAGCTCTGAGCCATCTCTCCAGACCCTATTCTGTATTTTTATAAAGGATATTATAAAACACACACACACACACACACACACACACACACACACACACACACACCTGAGACTGTGTGTTCACCTATAATATACTCAGAGCAGTGACAACACCTAAACCTAAGTTTGTGATGCCTGGCTGTATCCTGGGCATTCAGTGCCCAGACTCTCTTCAACCTTTTGTAAACTTCTCACGCCTGCTTAGGGAAATGTTAACAAAGCCAGGCAGTGGTGGTGCACACCTTTAATCCCAACACTTGGGAGACAGAGGTGAAAAGATCTCTGTGAGTTTTACACCAGGTTGGTCTACAGAGTGAATTCTAGGACAGTCAGAGCTACACAGAGAATCTCTCTTCCTCCCTCCCTCCTTCCATCCCTTCCTCCCTCTCCCTCTCTCTCTCTCTCTCTCTCTCTCCTTCTCTCTCTCTCTCATACACACACACACACACACACACACACACACACAGAGAGAGAGAGAGAGACAAACAAGAAAGAAGAAGAAAAAAGAAAAAGAAAAATGTTAATGAAAGATGAGTTTTTGATCTCTAACATTCTAAAGTATTTTTTTCTTTTCAGAATATTTCACCATCAAATTCTGAGGGACAAGATAGAAGCACCTCCCATCCAATGTCTAGCCCCATCAGGCTGAGCAGAAAACACCATCACACATTGCTTTTTCTTGTTATCAGAATCAGTGACGTTACCCTCACAGTCTTGATAAAACTGCAGCACATCTAACAAGATACCAAAGCAATGATGGCCCAGAATCTGATTTTATATTACAAAATAATCTACAGAGTTAGATGTGTCAGCAAACACTTTTCACCCAAGCCCTCAGAAAGTTGGCACAGGAAAATGGCAAGTTCAGGACCAGCTTGGCACAGTGAGACACTGTCACACACACACACACACACACACACACACACACACACACACACACACACACACACACACACATCTGCATGCTAATCAGAAACAAACCCCTCACTATCCCCTGTTCTACGTCATCCATGCTCTCCTTTAAGTAGCAATTGCAAAAGTGACATGGAACAAAAAGCGTAAAAGAGGAAAGGAAAGGAAGAGAGATTTAAACTTGGGAAACCATACTGAACACAGCCATAAAATGTTCAACATTTTGTGATATATAGCAACCTGGCAGGCTACACTTTTCAAAAACTGAGACATATATTTTACATACTCTATATGCATACATAGCATGTTAGAATGTGTGTGCACATGTGTTCATATCTATACTCCAAAACTAAAGTATTCAAGTTAGCTAAGAAGAAGAACACAAGCAACACACAACCTTACTGAGAACAGTCACGTGGTCAGGACCCTTGTAGGATAACAGCACTGCAGTCTACACCATCTCTTGCCTCTTTATTTCATGTGACTGAGTGCTTTGCTCTATTACGTATATGCACTGCATACTTGGTGCCTGAGATGTCAGAAAAAGAATATTGGATCCCCTGAAACTAGAGTTACAGATGGTTGTGAGCCACCATGTGGGTGCTTGGAAAAAAAAAAAAAAAAAAAAAACAAGTCCTCTGCAAAAGCAACAAGTGCTCTTAATCACTGAGCCATGTTTCCAGCCCCTGCCCTCTTGTTAAATTTTACACCATCTAACTGAAAAGTCTACTAAAAAAATCAATGACATGAAAAAATTAGATAACATAAAAATGTTATCAAAAAATAAAAATTCGATGGAGTTCTGGAAAGCACTATGTCTGTGTGTCCCTCCAGACTATAACAGGCACCCCACTTCAGGATACTGCACAGGTGTAGATCCAGCTGTCTCACTGTGTGTCAGCCACAATGCAGTAGTACACGCCAGTGTCTCTCAGGGAAACCCAGGGCAGACTCAGAGTGCTGAACTTCCTGTCAGCTGAGATAAACAGAGATGCCCACTCATTCGACACATGGACCTTATATCCTTGAACAATAAACTGTGGTCCCTGGTGGGGAACCTGACGGTACCAGTAGATGTACTCATTTGTAGCAATGTTCGTGTGGCTGCAGGACACATTTACTTCTTGCCCTTCATAGGAGTCCATGGAGAGGGGCTGGGTGGTCTTAGCAAGGCTCCATGTGGCTGTGGGAATGAACACAATCCTCATTCATATCCCAGAACAAGATGATTAGAACCCCCCATGGAGTTCCCATGGCTCTTTCTCAGGTGGACCTACCCCTTACTCTTCCTGCCAACCATACACATGTACCCCTTTACTTGCCATTTGTGCATCCTCTTACTCAAGAGATGCCAGGGTCACACGTACAGTGGTACCAGCTTACTTTCTCCCTCCTTACCATGGATGTGAGTGATCAGTAACCCTGAACACCTTTGATATCCCCAACACAAACTCCACATAAAGGCTGAGTAACTGCCAACACAAAATAACACCACAAAGCTTTCCTGACATCTCCAATAAAGCCCAGGTTCCCATTCCTTTTAGTTCAAAAAGAACTCACCCAAGATCAGGAGCACAGTTGCTTTTGCCAGCTGCTTCATATTCTCATTGTAAGCATAGGCTGGATTGCAGTTCCTTTGCTGAGTCTGAGCTTAGACTAGGGAAGGAAACAAGGAAGACACACAAAAGACACTGCCAGACACCACTTTTGCTACTCTCACCTGGGTGTGATTCCCCAGAGAACAGCCAATAGTGGGGCAGCAACTGCTAGGAGTGAGACTTCAAAGTTCAAAGCCTCACAGCAAAAGGAAGTTAAGGGAGAGGCAGCCTCAGAGGGTGGCAGTGTGGGTTTCATATTAAATGTTTGGTGAGGTCTAATCCATTCGAGGATCATGAAGCAAGTACATAGCAGGTGGGTGACTCATGTTCTTCTTTCCCTGTCCCTCCTGGACAGCCCCAGAGGGAGGTCAGCTACTGTATATCCAGCACTCACAGACTTGGGGACAGTCATATCACTCAGCAAAGTCGTCGTGGCGTAGCATGCTATGCCCTGAAATACACTCCATTGGCCCCTTTACAAGCAAGATAGACCAGGAACCCCTAATGTCTTCCCCAAAACAGATCAGATGAAAACTCTGAACTGATCCTTTCATATCTTCATACGTGGGTGTCTTTTAAGGACCCCTAAGACTACATTCCACCTGCTATTCAGGTGCTGTTTAATGGGTATCAAATACAAAGTAGATCCCCTCCCTGAGATCAGAGATCACTTTACTACGTAGCTGGGACATTTTGTGAGGAGCCATTCATGGAAACAGAGAGAAAATGAGACAAAAACTTATGTTATTAATAATGAGACTAAGACCCCCAATAGAGGACCCGTCTTGTAAAAAAAAATAATTAGAGAGGGGGGAATGGAATCACAGTTTTAAATCTATGAAGTAGGCACCACAGTCTATTGCAATACCAAGTTTTCCAAAAGACAAGTTTCAGAACACCAAGGAAATACAACTTTGTACAAATGGAAAAATGGAGAAATAGGCAAATTTGGTGAAGGCAATGCTAATGCCTTGTATTACATGGAAGGAATGGGGTTTCTTCAATGAAGACTCGGCAAAGAAAAAGCAAACTCCCAAATAGATGGTTGGGGTTGAAACTTTGTCTTATGCTGTGTAGTAAACATATAAACAAAAATAAAAATAAGGCCCCAATTAAATCCTTTCTCTTCTTTTTTTAAATTTAGAAACAATCTTATTTTACATATCAATCCCAGTTCCCTCTCCCTCCCATCCTCTTATGCCCCCTACTGACTCCCCCACCCCACCCCCATCCCACTCCCATCCTTTCCTCGGGGAGAGTGAGGCCTTCGATGGGGGAATCATCAAAGTCTATCACATCATTTGGGAGAGGGCCTAGGCCCTCCCCTCCACCCACCCACCCCCCACACACACACCTCATGGCTGAGAAAGTAGACCTCCATGGGGAGTGGGATCCCAAAGTCCATTTCTGCACTAGGGATAAATACTCATGAGACCTCTGACAGTGAAATCCTTTCTGTTCTAAGAGTTGCTGTGGCCAGTGTCTCTTCACAGCAATATAATTGTGACAGGGCACTTCCCAAATGACTCTATGTTGTTTGTATAAAGTTGACATAAAACTGTGCCTCACAATTGGCCCCTTGTCAAATTGACACACAAGTACATTACTATTTAATGAGGACCTTTCCTTTCTACTCACCTCCAAGATGTCATGTTAGTATTAACATCACAATATCACAATTGCAACTTTTAAAATTCCCCAGGTCTTTAAAAACTCAAACACTTTAAAGTTCTGTCTCTTTAAAACATCCAAAGTCCCTTTCAACATCCAAAGACTCTCTAAAATACCCAAAAATCTCTATTTCAAGTCTTTAAAATTCCAATGTCTCTCTAAAAATCTTAAGTCTTTCAACTGTGGGCTCCTATAATATCAAAAATAAGCTAAATACTTTCTTACTCAGAGAGCAAAGAATCAAGACACAGTCACACCTGAGCCAAAATGAAACCCAAGTCCAACAGGGTAGAGAGTTCAAAAGTCACTCAGTCTTCAGGGTCCAAAAGGGCTCGTTTCTCCAGCTCTGCTTTAAGCAGCACACACAGCTTGTCTCTTAAGCTCAAGCCAGCTCTGCTCTACAGTTGCTGCCATTCTTGGTGGTCATCCCTTGGGTGTGGCATCTCCAAAATGCTGGGGTCCCTGCTACAACTGGGCTGCACCTTCACCAATAGCCTCTCCTGAGCTCTCTTCAGTAACTCTAACCTTGTCACATGGTACAATGCCTCAACTGTTCTCCATAACCCCTTCATACCTTTAAAAACAATACCACCTAGGAATCTCTTACCCATTACCAAGTTCAATGGTCAGCACAAGGTACATCCTGGCTCCCTCTGAACCACAGCTCTTGTGTGATGACCTTAACACTCCCCAGATGATTTTGCCTCAATGATGTTGGCCTGTTCTTAGTCACAGCTGGTGCTTCAGCCCCAGTTGGCTAGTATTGATTGTCCCTGCAAAGCAAAAGTTCAATTTAGTGGTT
Organism: Cricetulus griseus; assembly: GCF_003668045.3. Lineage (NCBI taxonomy): Eukaryota > Metazoa > Chordata > Mammalia > Rodentia > Cricetidae > Cricetulus > Cricetulus griseus. The sequence goes on along the minus strand of NW_023276807.1, from coordinate 208,013,891 downwards.
CTTGTCTCTTGTTAATCACAGCCAATTTATTCTTCAGCTTCAGTTGATGAAAAGCACAGATTCTTAATTCAAAGTATTGAATAGTCCCAGGTATCCTTTTGTTGTTGCTGTTAATTAGGCTAAAGGCTTCTCAGTCTTGCTAAACTTTTTATTTTTCTTCCGTAGGTTTCTCAAAACAGGGTTTCTCTGTGTAGCCCTGGGTGTCCTAGAACTTGCTCTGCAGACCAGGCTGGACTGGAACTCATACAGATCCACCTACCTCTGCCGCCTGAGTGCTGGGATTAAAGATGTACACTATCATCTCGCAGCTTAGCTTAAACTTTTTAAAGAACCAATTTTTTTTTTTTTTGGTTTTTTGAGACAGAGTTTCTCTGTGTAGCTTTGGAGCCTATCCTGGCACTCGATCTGGAGACCAGGCTGGCCTCGAACTCACAGAGATCCCCCTGCCTCTGCCTCCCGAGTGCTGGGATTAAAGGCGTGCACCACCAACGCCCGGCAAAAACCAATTTTTTGTTTCATTGATTCTTTGACATTTTTTCCATTTCTATTTCATTAATTTTATCCCTGTTTTTTATTGTCTTCTCCCATCCACTTTTTACTTTTTATTATTTCTTTTCGGAGAGGTGTTGTTTGTTCTTGTTTTTTCTAAATCTTTCAGGTGCATCTTTAAGTTACTAATTTGAGATCTCAACAGCTTTTATGTAGGCATATAGTGCTGTAAACTTTCTTCTTAGGACTGCCTTCATTTTTTCCCCACAGATTTTGATATGTTGTGTTTTCATTTTCAGTCAGTTGCAGGAATTTTTAATTTTTTCCTTCTTGATTTCTTCCTTGACCTGTCAGTTCTGTGGTAGTTTCCAGGAGTGTTCTTCTTGTAGTTTCAGTTGCTGTTGATATCTAGCTACATTCCATTGTATTCAGACAGAATGTGGGATATACTTTCAATTTTCCTGTATTTGTTGAGACTTTCTTTGTGTCCTAACATGTAGTCTAACTTGGAGAATGTTCCGTGGAAAAGAACGTGTATTCCTTACTCTTTGGATGTAACGTTCTGAAGACATCTCTTAAGTCTGTTTGATTTATGATGTCGTTTAACCCCAGAGTTTCTCTGTTTACTTTTTCAGATGACCTGTCTATTAGTGAGAGTAGAGTATTGAAATCACACACTGTTGCCCTTTCTGAATGGAGGAGGAATAGATAAGGTGGGTACACAGGAGGTGGGGGGAGGGAATGAAAACGAGGAGGAGAGGAGGGAGGGAAAACTGGTTGGTATGCAAAATAAATGAAAAAAGAAATCACCTACTATCAACGTGTAAGGATCATTCTGCTGTTTTATACCTAATAACACTTCTATAGAAATTGGGTGTTCCTGTCACAGGTGCACATGTGTTTAAGATTGTAACACACTGGATTTTTCCTTTATTAAGTATGAAGTGTCCCTCATTTTCTCTTTTAACTAGTTTTGTCTTGAAGTCTATTTTGTCAGATATTAGAATAGCTATCCCTGCTGTTTTTCTTAGTTTAACTTTCTTTAAATAACCTTTTTCATCCTTTTACCCTGAGGTACTAGTTATTATTTTTTATGAGGTATGTTTCTTAGATAAAAAAATCTGATCTACCAACCTATTTTCTAATACAATCTATTAGCCTGTATTTCTATTGGAAAATTGATACCATTAATATTAAGAATTATGAATGGTGTGTGTTGTTAATCCCTATCGTATAGTTGCTTTGTATTTTATTGAACCACTTTTATCTTAATGTTCTGGAATTATTTATTCCTTTTGCCTTCTTGGGTATGCTTAACCTTGTCTCCAAATCTCCTTTCAGTATCCTCTATAGTGGCCATAAATTTTTAAATCTATTTTTAATGTTTGGCTTTTATTTTATTTTATGTGCATTGGTGTTTTGCCTACATTCATGTCTATGTGAGGGTGTTAGATCTCCTGGAACTGTATTTATTGAGAGGTGTGAGCTTCCATGTGGATGCTGGGAATTGAACTTGAGTCCTCTGGAAGAGCAGCTGGTGCTCTTAACTGCTGAGCCATCTCTGCAGCCTCTTAAATCTGTTTTTTATCATGGAAAGTTTTCCTTTATCCCTGGCTTACTATTGATAATTTTCCAGGTATAATATTCTGAGACAGCATCTGTGGTCTTTAATAACTGTAGAGCATTAGTCTAAGTTGTTACAGTTTACAATGATCTCCACTTTTTATGTAATTCTGTTTTTCTTCCTTGCAGCCTTCAATAGCTTTATTTATTCTGTACATTTATTGTTTTGACTATAATATGGAGAGTTTCTTTTCTGATCCTGTCTATTTGGCTTTCTGAAATGCCTCTTAGACCATGATAGCCATCTCTTTCCATACATTAAAAGTTTTCTTCTATGATATTGTTGAAAATATTTTTTGGTCCATTGAGTGACCTGGATCTCTTCTTGTTCCTCTATACCTGTAACTCACAGGATTGGTATTTTATACTCTTTCAAAGTTGTTATATGCTTTAGTTATGAGAAGGGTGGGATCTTATATTTCCTTTTACTGAGTAATCCAGTTCTTCTACCTTGCTTTCTTTTTTTTCTTTTTTCTTTCTTTTTTTTGAGACAGGATTTCTCTGTGGCTTTGGAGCCTGTCCTGGAACTAGCTCTTGTAGACCAGGTTGGTCTCAAACTCACAGAGATCTGCCTGCCTCTGCCTCCCAAGTGCTGGGACTAAAGGCGTGTCCCACCACCACCTGGCCCTACCTTACTTTCAAGAGCTGATATTCTCTCTTCCATTTGATCCAATCTATTGATGAAGCTTTCCTCTGAAATTTTCACTTTAATTCCTGAGTTTTTATTTGAGTTTTATTTCATGTTTTGCTTTTCTTCAGAGAGTCTATCGCTTTATTAAATTCTATTTCATGCCTTGTATTTTTAGGTATTCAACTGTATTTTCAGTCTTCATTCTGGCATTTATTAAAATCCTGAGTTCTTTCATTGTATTTGTTATTGCTATTTTGAAGTCATTGTTTTGTGTAACATCTAAGTTGCTTTTCTCAAGGAACGTTACTATGGTTACTATGAGAGTACTGGTTTTTTTTTTTTTTTTAACAATAACCTGTTGTCTTGACTATGCATGTTTTTGCAATGGTAAAAACCAAGGCATCTGGAGTTAGGTCCTTGATAGTGTTTTTTTGGTATGGGAATCTTGTCTGTCTTTTGTCTAATGAGAACTTCCTTTGTTGATCTCCTTTTTTTTGTTTGTTTGGGTTTTTTTTTTTTTTTGAACCCAACTTGTAAAGTTGTAGGTCAGTTGAATGAGATTTAGGGTTCAGCCTTGGGGGAATTTTGTGTTGATGTTCAAATGAGTTATCAGAATTAATTTTTGCTCAACTCAATCTGGGTGGGGCTTCTAAGACTGGGAGCAAACCTGTGGAATTAGAAGATTATCACAGCTAATCTTGAGTGTAATAAGAAAATAAAAAACCCAGAGACAGATATTAGGGTTCAAGTTTCAAGCTGAAGATCAGAGAAGCAACTGGCCACTAGCTCTTACCTCTACCTCAGGGAGAAAGGGCTATCCTGTCCTCAGTGTAGCTGAATACTGAATGCCCTTCTCCTTCTTATATACCTCTTTAGAGCTGGGATTAAAGGCGTGGGATCCCAAGTGCTGAGATCCCCTTTGTGTGAGCTATTTCTCTTTAGACTGTATCAATTTCATATAGTTCAGTGTGACCTTGAACTAACAGACATCCATCTGTCTGTTTTCTGAGTCCTGGGATTAAAGGTATGTGCCACCATGCCACCACTGCCTGGCTCTATGGCTTGCTAGTATGACTGCCGGGATTAAAGGTGTGTATCACCACTGCCTGCCTCGTGGTTGTGGCTAGCTTTGCTTTCTGAATCCTCAGGCAAGCTTTATAAATAATATATTGCTACACTAGAGGAGATTTGGGAGGATCTCAGTACTTGTTATGCTACACAGTCAAATGGAGATAGCTGTGTAAGTCTAATGTCCCTACCTAGAGACGTCGGACTGGAATGTGGGTCATAGGATATTTGTAGTTGTCAACAGGAGCCTAGAATCTTATCTCTAACAGAGGACCTAGGACAGGCTGTAGGGTTGGGTAGAGTTGGTGAAGAGTCTAAGGTCCCTACCTGTAGAAGGGTGGCTGGGGCCGGTAGCAATGGAATTAGTGTAGTTGGCAGCATGAGTCTAGGGTTCCTACTTAGAGATCAGAAACAGAAGGCAGGCTATAGGGATGAGTGGAGTCTGTGGTAAAAATCTGGGGTCCCTACCTGGAAAGAAGACTTTGCACAGGACCTGTGGTGCTCAAATAGGATGGGGAGGTGAGGTTTGTGGTAAGAGTATAGGCTCTTTACACCCAAAGTCTAGGGTTCTTACCTCAAGGCCAGGAGCCACATGTGTGTTTTTAAAGTGTCTTTACTTATTTCTTTCCTAATTCTATTACTATAAAAAGTTATTGAAACACTTACTATATTGGAATATGGTGTTTGAAGTAACCAAAATCTGTGTTCCCTGGCCATAACCATTCATATTTGACTCTGAAATAAACTACATAATAGTCCCTTTGAAGGGAGAATGATTTTTTACATTAATACTTGGTACTTCTAAAACTATGTCTTTTTATTCATGCATGACCTTTCTAACTTCCACAGACATTCTCTTAGATTCCACATCAGTCTTAAGCTTTTGTTCGTTTTCAAATGCACTACTTGTATCTTTGAGCATCATTTATATTGAGGAAGCATGTAAACCTTTTGTCTTTGCCTTGTTTATTATTTATTCATTTGATTTTGGTGCTTGGAATTGGGTCCAGGACTGCATTCCTGCTAAGCACATGCTCTACCACTGAGCTGCATCCCAGACCCTATTTATTTTCATGTAAGTCTCTAAGGTGATGTGGTCCTGCATGTTGTCACCCAAATGTGCACTGCTCAGTTCTAAGAGAATGATTCCCATTACCGACCCACAGATTTGCAATTCCATTACAATTGCCTGAGAGATGCTGCTAAAGCAACTTATCACCTAAAAATCAGTAAGTTGCAAGCATATTACAGTTCATTGTAGTTCACACAAAAATTCCATAATGTCCCTTACTGCCAGTCCAACTAACTCAAGAGCACAAAGCAAACTCAGTTTTCTTTACTTAGGACACCTTGTCATTCAACAAGCCAAAAACTAGCCTAAACTTTTGACACAAACAACTGTTTCCTTCTGACTTTCAATATCCATAGTGATTAATGCCATTCACCTAGATTCAAGATCTTAGCCTAGCTTCATCCTCCTTCCCATCTGCTCTACACAGTGGACTAAAAACACTCAGCCTCTGAGTGTGTATAAGTGACCTCATGATGTTGACACAATTCCACCAGGTGGACAAAGGCAGCCTAGAACAGCTTCTGGAACTGAAAAGTCTCCCTAAGTGACAAGACACTTTTACTTCTGGTCCAGAAATCTATTCTAAAACAACGTGTTCAAATTCTACAAAGATTTAATACTCTGTCCTTTCAATGTTTAATATTTCTGAAATTACAGCGATGGATCTAGGGGTTCCTTTTTCTTCCTTCTCCCAGAATTAACTTTTAACTGGCAAACAGTGCTCTCCTGGGTATGACTAAACTTTGTGATTTTCTCCCTCCTCTGTGTGCATATAATACAGGGTTCATTGACAACTCTAATTCATTTGCATGAATTAATCACCTTATAACTATGATACATTTAATGAGGTCCCCTGAGGAACTCAGCTCTCTCTGTCAGCTACTCCTTTTTCCTCTAGAGAAATGATTTGAGGACAGAGGGAAATTAATGAGAGAAGAGCTATAATGAACCACTAGAGGCATTGTATGTCTTACCTGTGATGTTGGCATGAACCAGAAAAACACGAGAGATTAATTTAAAAAGTTATGTTTTCCTCAGGGTTGTTCATCTTAAAAGACAATCCCCATGGGTCTGCAATTTGTCAAAAGTAACCAACTCTCAGTTTACACCTTCCCAGAACTTTATGTGTATTGTTTTAAAATACCTAACCTCCTGAGTGTCAGTAGACTTGGCAGAGCAGAGGCAAACGGATGTCTTCTTTCCCTATTCCTTTGGGCCCAGCTTCCTTCATCATTAAGAGAGAACACAGTGTGCAAAGGCAACTGTTAGTCTAGTGAGCACTGTGTGCAGAGTTAGTCTGTTCAGTGCAGCAACTCTTTCTGTTTCCACCTGAAATGCTCTCTTAAGCCCAATCAGAAATGCAGCTGCAGCTCTAAAAGTGTGAGGACTTTGGAGCTGGAAGGCACCCTGCAGTTGACTTGTAGCAAGTCATCCATTTCTTAGGAGAGAGAGCAGGTGTTAGAGATACACAGCTTGTCTAAAGTCATAAGGTAGTTAATGTGTTCTATCACTAGAACTTCAGTCTCCTAGCTTAGTGTTCCTCCAGTAAAACATATAAGTACCTGCCACCTGAAGATAAGTCTGAAGAGTAAAATGTTAAACACAGACTGAATTTAGACAAAAAAATGATGTCCCAAATAATTTGTTAAATGTTTCTAATTCTTTGACCTATGTTCTCAGCTTTTCTGTAAAGCAGGTTTCATGTTTGGGGTCATTCCCTGGATTTTTTGGTTAGCTATATATCTTCCACATCATTTTGATCAACACATCTTTAGTATTAAAATTGGAAAAGCAAACTGATATATAGTAGAGTACCATTCAGTCATAAAAAAGAATAAACAATTGATAAAAGAAATGAATATTTTTTAACTTTTTTTTATTCTTCTCTCCTAGCATTACCTCCCTTCTCCCCCTGTTTCCCTTAAGAAAATGGCAGGCCTCCTAGGGATATCAACCAATCATGGCATATCAAAATGCAGTAAGACTAGGCACATCACCTCATATTAAGGCTGGACAAAGTAACTCAATGTGAGGGAAAGGGTCCCAAAAGCTGCCAAAAGAGTCCGGGACAGCCAACTCTCCCTCTGTTAGGTGTCCCATAAGAACACCAGCTACACTACCATAACATATGCAGTGGGACTAGGTAGAACCCATACAGGCTCCCTGATTGTCAATTAAGTCTCTATGAGCCCTGGTTGTGGGCCGTCTTCTTCTGGTGTTCTTGACTCCTCTGACTCCTACAATCCTTCCTCTCCCTTTTCTGCAGGATTCTCCAAGTTCTATCTAATGTTTGCTTGTGGGTCTCTGTATCTGTTCCCCTTAGTTGTTGGAAAAAGCCTCTTTGATGACAATATGCCAGGTTCTGGTCTAGAATTACAGCAGAGTACCATTAGGAATCATTTCATTATGGTGCCTCCCTACAGACTTTTGGGTCTCACCCAGGAGCTGCCCACCTGACCCAGACTTGAATTGGTGATGGATACAAATGGTGCCCCCAACCTGGGCAATCAGATACCATAGTACCAAGTACTGCCCGAGGTCTCTAGACCCAGGCATGGGAGAGAAGAAAAGCAACAGCTCCACCATCCCTTATGGCTGAAGCTAGCAGTGTTTGACCAAGTTCCCCCTGTGACCCAAACAAGAGCCCTGACGCTGGGCAGTTGGGTACCATTGTAGTTGAGAGAGTCCAGAGTAGAGAGGTAGAAGAGAGGGAGAGGCAGAAAGGTATGTGGACTGGGGAAAGAGGTAGATACAGAGAGGCGAGGGTCGTAAGGAACTGGCTGATGTGAATGGCCAGCTGCCTACCCAAGTCCATCAAGGTGTCTGGCCCTAGGCTATGACCAAGGTCCAGGTCTCAGTCTGGGGCCCTGAAACAGCTAAGGGGGCCTGTGTTGATGTCAGTGGTTCTTGTAGTCACTAGGAGCCCTGCAGGGGCCTGTGGTCTGGGCCACCACCTGGGGCCATGTGGTATCAGAGGGCCATGCTGCCACAGGGATCATGCCAATCTGGATGTCCTGCACAGCCACCTGGGGGCATGGTGACAACCTGGCCCAGGCTGATGCTGAGGACCATGTCTGGGTCCATGATCCTGCCACAGCTCTGGTCTATGTTGACATCCCTGGCCCAGGTTGCCACCAGGGCCCACATAGATACCTGAGATCTGAGCAGCAACCTATGACCATGTTGGTGTCTGAGGGCTGTGCCACTGACAGTGCCAGGATAATTTAGGAGGTCAGGGCTATCAATGGGGTCATGGTATCATTCAGACCAGGGTTGTGGCTAAGGGCCATGTCTGGGTCCATGGCCCTGCTGTATGCAGAATCTGTGTTGATGTCTGTGGCTCCTGGAACCATTGAAAACCATGCTATTGCTCAGGGTCTAGGATGCCACTGGGACCATGCTGGTGTCTGAGGGCCACACTGCTGCAGGGGCCATGCCGGTCTGAATGGCCTGGGTTAGCATGGGAGTCATTGAAACCATCCTGTGCTGGGCGGGCCCCACCTTCACTAGTCCTGGGATGGCTGGTCCTGCCCCTCACTGGATGTTGCAGAGGGCAAGCTGGTTCTTCCCCTTGGGAGAGAGCTCTGCCTCCATCCCCACCCTCAGGAAGGATAATCTCATTCCCTCACCATAGTGTACCTCACCTGGAAAGCACACGCTGACCCTGTGGTTAGGGATGCAAGTGAGCCAACCTAGAGGACATGAAAGCAGGAGAGCTGACCCTGCCACCCCTTGTCTGTCACATGCAGTGAGTGAGAGAACCAACAGATGAGAGAGCTGGGCCTGGGGTCACAAGAGTAGGAGGGCTAGTCCTGAGCCTCACCAGCTGCAGTGTCTCTGATTCCCTTCTGGGCAGCACACTAGAGCTGGCCCTGTTGTTGGGGATGCAGATGGGCCAGCCCTGGGGACTTGAGAGCCTTGAGGTGACATGCATGAGGAAGAGATGCTCTCCCCATCTGTCTGCCACTTACTGCCTGTGGCAGGTGAGAGTGCTTGCCCTGGGGCCACGAGAGTCATAGTGCTGGTCCTGCCCTGGACCAGCTACACCTCACAGGAGAGCAGGCCCTGCGCCCCACCTGGGCAGCACACCACAGCTGACCCTGTGGTCAGGGTTGCCAGCCCTGAGGGTGTGATAGCAGGAGAGCTGACCCTCCCGCATGCCCCCTATAGCAATCAGAAAAGAGGGCACTGCCACTTGCCTGGGCAAAATGATAGAGCTGGCCCCAACTATATGAGTAAGGGGGACCTATAGCTGAAGGCCCCTGAGAACAGGAGAATAGGCCCAGCTCCTTGCTATAGACTGCATCAGATGAGCCAAGGCAGTGCTGGAGAGCTAGCTCATCTGGGAAGTGACAATGAAGGAAATCTGGCAAGCTGACCAACTCAGCTACCTAACCACCTAGGCCCAGAACTCAGGCTAACATCCAGCCTAACAGTCTATGAACTATTGGAGCATGTGAAGGGGAGGAACCTACAGATCCAAAACAGCAGGATCTCCATGGCACAAAACAATAGGATATCCAAGAGGAGCCCCAGTGAGAGCACATTACTGATAGTGTAGCAGAAACCAGAGTCCTTGAGCCAGACCAGTGACTTGTGGTAATGAGCACTTACAAGTAAAGATGAACAGACTAAAGGGTAAACTTGGTGTCTCCATGGGCCATAGTACAGATTCCATGACAAGGTTCTTCTTTTTGGTTTTGTTGTTATTGTTTTGTTTCTGTGTTTTGTTTGCTGTTTGGTTTTTCTTTTAAATTTGGTTTTGTTTGGGGCAGGGAGGTTGCAAGGGCAGAGGGCAATAGTAAGCTTTCTCATCTGACCTTTTAGACCACCATCCCTACAAATAATGACATAGAGACTTATTATTAATTATGAAAACCTGGCCTTAGCTTACCTTTATTCCAACTCTTATAACTCAAATTAGCCTGCTTCTATCAACCTATGTTTTTCTGCATGGCTCTGTTACCTCTCCTCTGTGCTGTATGTCCAACTGGCTTCATGCCTCACTGGCATCTCCACCTCTCTTCTTCCCAGAGTCTTCTCTCTCCCTGGAAGTCCCTCCCATTCTTTCCTGTCTATCTACTGGCCATTTAGCTATTTATTAAACCAACCAGACATGCCTTAGATAGAGACACATCTTTACAGTGAAAACAAATGCTCTACAATAGAGGATAGATGCAAGAAGACAAGGAGATAAGTGGGACTGGAATGCATAATGTGAAATCCACAGATTGCCACACCAAATCCAGTAGATTCTGTGTGACAAGTTCCACAGACTGAGGTGATAACTTCAAAAGAAGGAGGTCTCCTGGAAACGGTTGTGGAACTCTCAGTCAGAGAAAAATATCGGGCTGTGATTCTCATGGCAATTTCTGTTTGTTCTTTTATTCCCTTTTTTTTTCACATTAACGAAATGTTCCTAAAAGCCTATGCTGACATTTTAAACAAAAGAAATAGATAAGAAACCATTCCCTGAGATGGGGTCACTAGCCACGACCTGATCTCAGGAAAGAACAGCACTTTCCAAATCATTCACATAAGTACAAACAGTAAAAACTTTCCTAACAATAAAATTTCATATGGCTGTACATGTGTCATTGAGTGTGGACTAAGCATCTGGTGAAGAAAGTTTTTAATAAGAAAGAGTTAAAATAGTTTGAAAAAAGCTCAATACTTCAAAAACTCACAAGAACTAAGTAATAGATGTTAAACAATAACTAACCATAAAAATATATTAATTTGATTTAAGAAATATGTGGTTAGCCTTGGATGATCCCATGTTAGTCAAGGATGGTCTTATGTTTTGACTAATCAAGGACAATTTTATGTTTTTGATTAACCCTGGATGACTCTATGTTTTGTATGTCTGTGTCATTGTGCCAAGTAGTAATAATGTCATATGTTTGGGTTTGTTTAACAAAAACATCCCCTGAGAAAAATATCTCTATAACAAACCTTGTTTGAGAACTGCAAAATACACTCAGATTCAAACTGCCTCTGTCTGGGTGGTCTGTGGCAACAAAGAATCAATAAAAGTAAAAAAAAAGGAATCATTTCATTGGCTTTTTTATTTTTATTTTTAAGATTTTATTCATTTATTATGTATACAGTTTTCTGCCTGCTTGCCAGCAGAGGGCACCAGATCTCAATCAAGGTGGTTATGAGCCACCATGTGGTTGCCGGGAATTGAACTTAGGATCTCTGGAAGAACAGTCTGTGCTCTTAACCTCTGAGCCATCTCTCCAGCCCAGCTTTTTATTTTTTACCAGTCATTTTTGGTTGTATTCTACGTCTCTGAGAAATCCAGCCTCTGGTTCCTGACCCTCCTAGCCCTCCTGGGCATGGGCTCCCTCTTGTGGCATGGATCTCAAACTGGACCAGTCATTGGTTGGCCACTGCACCACCTTTACCCCAGAACATCTCAAAGGCAGGACTAATTGCAAGTCAAAGGTTTTGTGGCTGGGATGGTATCCTAATCCCTCCACTGCAAGCCTTCTCTGGTTGCAGGCAATGGTCCCTTCAGACTCCATATCCCCAGTTACAAGGAGTCTTTACTAGAGTCATCCTCAAAGATTCTTGGGAGTTTCCAATGCACTAGGTTTCTACCTCATCCCACATATGCCTTCCAATTCCAGTTGTCTCTCCCATTACTCTCTCCTTCCAACCCCCTGCCACCTGATTCCTTCTGTTCTTGTCCTCATCTGCCCCCAGTGCACCTGAAAAATCTATTTCCCCTTACCAGAGAGAGATCCATGTATCTCTCTTTAAGCCCTCCTTATTACTTAGCCTCTCTGGGTCTATGGATTGTAGAATTTTAACCTTTCGATTTACAGCTAATATTCACTTTAATGTAAATACATACTATGTTTGATTTTCTGGGTCTGGTTTAAGATTTTTTTAGTTCCATTCATTTACCTGCAAATTTCACCATCATTGTTTTTAATATATAAGTAATGTGCAATCTACAGCATTTTCCTATCCATTTTTTGGCTGAGGGACATCTAGGTTGATTCCAGATTCTGGGTATTATGAATAGAGCTGTTATGAACATAGTTGACCAAGTATCCTTGTGGTAGGATGGAACTTCCTTTGGGTATGTGACCAAGAGTGGCATAACTGGGTCTTGAGGTAGATTGATTCCCAGTTTTCTGAGAAACTGCCAAATTGATTTCCAAAGTGGCTGAACAAGTTTGTACTAGAACCAGAAATGGAGGCGTGTTCCCCTTGCTCCATAACCTCTCCAGAATGAACTGTCACCTGTATTTTTCATCTTAGCCATTCTGGCAGGTATAAGATACAATCACAAAGTCATTTTGATTTCCATATTCTTGATGGCTAAGGATGCTGGACATTTATTTAAATGTTTCTCATCCATTTGAGATTCCTCTGTTGAGAATTCTCTGTTTTGATCCATATCCCATTTTTTAATTGGAGTCTTGGTTTGTTGATGTCAAGTTTCTTGAGTTTTTCATTTGTTTTGTAAATTAGCCCTCTGTCAAATGTGGAGTTGGTGAAAATGTTTTCCCATTCTGTGGCTTCCAATTTGATCTATTGACAGTGTTCTTTGCTTTTCAGTTTCATGAGGTCCAATTTATTGTCAGTGCTTATCCTCTGCTGTATACAAAAAACACACCTCAACTTCAAAGACAGGCATTACCTCTGAGTAAAAGGTTGGTAAATGATTTTCCAATAAAAAATACCTAGAATTCCTAGTATTCAATGAAAAGAAAGGCACAGCATATCCAAACATATAGGACATTCTGAAAACAGTGCTAAGAGGAAGTTCATAGCACTAAGTGCTCACATGAAGAAACTGGCAAATAGTCACACTAGAGAATTAACATCACAACTGAAAGGTCTAGAACAAAAAGAAGCAAACTCACCCAGGAGGGGTAGATGCCAGGAAATAATCAAATTAAGGCCTGAAATAAACAAAGCAGAAACAAAGAAAACAATACTAAGAATAAATGAAACAAAGAATTGGTTCTTTGAGAAAATCAACAAGATACACAAACCTTTATCCAAACTAACCAAAAGGCAGAGAGAGAACATGCAAATTAACAAAATCAGAAATGAAAAAGGGGATATAACAACAGACACTGAGGAATTCCAGAGAATCATCAGGTCATACTTTGAAAACCTGTACTCCACAAAATTGGAAAATCTAAAGGAAATGGACAATTTTCTGGATAGATATCACTTGCCAAATTAAATCAAGAACAGATATGCAATTTAAATACACCTATAACCCCTAATTAAATAGAAGCAGTCATCAAAAATCTCCCAACAAAAAAAAGCCCAGGGACAGATGGTTTCAGTGCAGAATTCTACCAGAAATTCAAAGAACAGCTAATGCCAATACTCCTCAAACTGTTCCACACAATAGAAGCAGAAGGGTCATTGCCAAACTCTTTCTACAAGGCTACAATTACTTTGATCCCCAAGCCACACAAAGATACAACTAAGAAAGAGAACTTACAGACCAATATCTCTCATAAATATTGATGCAAAAATACTCAATAAAATACTGGCAAATCAAATCCAAGAACACATCAGAAAAATCATTCCCCATGATCAAGTAGGCTTAATCCCAGAGATGCAGGGATGATTCAACATAAGGAAATCCATCAGTGTAATCCACCGTATAAACAAACTGAAAAAGTAAAACCATGTGATCATCTCACTAGATGCTGAAAAATCTGTATAAGATGATATTTAAGCAATCATTTCTTGTTTATGATTTTTCTTCTTGATAAGGAAAAAGTATCCAGATATAAGATAACACAGCCTTGTATCAATTCAGCACTGAAGTGCCTAATAGGAGCCCAGAGAGACAGGGTCACTATTGTTCTAAGCTAAAAATTAAATGATAGTTAAATTTCTGCCTTTTCTTCCTCTCTAGGAGGCTTGGTGGAATCTTATACTTGGATGCTAGTTACCTCCCCACCCATCTGTCAAAGTGCCTGAAAGTGTCCTGGGTTCATTATTCACAGGTCTATTCTTGGAGAATCAACAAAAGAAGTGTGGGTGGGTGTAATGGATGGATACTCCTTTGAGCCCATCAAGAAATTCTAATGAACTTTGATTTGGACATTAAAAAATCCTCTGTCCTGAGTTCTCTTGTTCCCTATCTAGGACTTATGATCTCTCTCTCTCTCTGTCTCTCTCTCTGTCTCTCTCTCTCTCTCTCTCTCTCTCTCTCTGTCTCTCTCTCTCTCCTCTCTCACTTCTTGTATCTTTTGCATAATATCCAAATCCCAAATGTGTGTTTCTTTATGGTACTTTGGGTTTCCTTTCTCAAAAGTTCCCTCCTTACAAATGGCTGACCTCCATGCTGATACTAAATGTCATGGCTATTTCCTTATCTCCTGTGTTCTCCTCCTCTAGGAAGCTACTGAGATTTACAGCATGCCTGTTCTGGAGTTTTTTACTTTTAAAAGCAAATAAAATTCTCCTTGATCTTCAGAGAGAGAGAGAGAGAGAGAGAGAGAGAGAGAGAGAGAGAGAGAGAGATTGCACACATGACTCTGTGGTTAAGAGCACTGACTGCTCTTTTAGAGGACCTGGATTCATTTCCAACTACCTCATGATGGCTAGATCCCTACCCTCTTCTGGCCTCTGTGGGTGTTGTATGTATGCGTTGCATAGACATACATTTGGGCAAAGCATCTGTACACATAAAATAAAATAAAATAAATTGGGGGGAGAGGCTGTGGGAAAGTACCTCAAATTAAAAATTTTAAACTGGTAATTCCAAGTAATTAGCTTTACATCAGTCTTTTCTTTGTTTCCACAATGAGTATATTTGGTGAGGATTCCTGAGTATTGAGCCAAGAAATCAATAGAGAGAATAAAACATTGTGGAAAGGAAGATGAGTTCAGGATTTATGCTGGACCCTTGTTAGTCACAGCTTTTTCAACAGAATTCCAGAGAAGTGGCTCTCAAACTATAGAATGCACTGGAATTACTTGAAAGACTTAAGGAAACACAAAATCTAGCAAGTCCTCTGTTGAGAAGTCACCTAAAGCAGGGGCTTGACAACAAGGCTGGGCTGGGCAGCATAGTGAAACATTGTGTCAAGCTAAAAAGTAAGAAGGTTGGAGATGTGCTTCTGTTCTTCAGGTTGTGGCAAACCTCTGCTTCATTGGGCACTGCTTCCCAGAAGGTGGCTGCCCTGCAGACAGGATTATGAACCCTTGCGTGGCTAGCATGTTGCCAGCATGAGAACCACTGTTGATTACATTGAAAGGTAGGACCCACGGGATAACTTCAGGGTTGCCAGCCAAGTCAGTGATGTGAGGGTACACCCCTTCCCCATGGTACCAACTTTTCAGACAGCCAGGGACACAGCCAGTATGGCATTTGCACCAAATTTAGATTTATTTTTAGTGCCACCCAACTTGATGATTAGTTTGTTCATTATCTCTTGTTTCACAACATTCAGTTTCTTTCTAACCAGAGCAGGTGACATAGTTGTTTGATGTGCCCCAAAATTTTGAGATCCTTTCCCCAGTAGTACATCTTATCATTGTCACAGAGTTTCAGGGCCTTATGTGTGTCAGTGTAGGCACTGTTTGGCAAAGCAGCTTGGAAGAGACCTTTTGAAGTGCAGAGATCAACCTCAACAGTGGTATTCTCAGAGAGTCAAAAATCTCTTTGGCATGAATCTTGAGAATAGACATGGTGAATTTCTGGCCTTTGGATTGCCACAGAGGAAAGAAACAGGTTTCTGCAGACACAGAAGAGAACATTCATTAGAATTTAATAACAATTAAAAGAATTACTAAAGAGAGCCCAAACCGAAGTGAAAGTGGAAATGAAAAGTTAGGATGTCAACAAAAACCTCACAATTAACCTCTTGAGAACATTCAACATCTCTTCTGCTTCCTCCATTAATCCTAGGAATTCCTTAGCGATTGCAATATTGTGGACCAGTGTGAGTAGTCACCAGCTCTGTGCATTGAGTTTCTAAGGTTATGTAAGAATAATTAGTTAGCCCATCCCTTTAGGTCATCGGCTTGTTGTCTGTAATTCAGGACTATATAACCCTGTTTGGCCTTTCTACAGTGCTCTGCATCAGGAAGCTTTTGCTATTATGTTCACTTTGGTATTCAAGAGTGAGCTTGAGCCATTACCAGACAACAAGCAGGGGACGTTCTTCATACTCAAAGCCCTTCATCATGGCCACACAGACCCACAATTTATTCATGTAAGTATTGAGGGAATTGAGGATGAAGAGGAGACTACAAGAATAATTATTCCTTCCTAATCATATGAACTATGATAATTTGGGAAGCATGATGGTGTAATAACTTTAATAAAAATTTGAGACTATCTACTGTGATTTTATAGCTGTAATGACAGTCCTCAAATTCTCATTGAGGTATTCACAGTCTCACTTCTCCACAATCCTATGACCAAAGTGAGCAGAAAATAAGGCAACTCCATTGTTCCATACGCAATCTAAAGTACCCTGGCTATTCTGGTAAGGCTAATTAAGTAATTACACTTTTGAAGAAAGCTATGATCTCTGTGTGCATGACTATTATGGTCTTCCCTGAGTGTAAGATATGTGCTTTTGATTTTATGCATCTTAGTTTATCTGAATAGATCTTCCAAATTTCAAATTATAAGCTCCTGCATAAATATTTTAGAGAAGGTGGAAGACAAAGACAATATTTCTGTGTACCATGTACCAGGAGGTCAGGTAGAAGTGAATTACTTTTGTTGATCAAAACAAAATGATTTGTTCAGTAAACAGACATTGCATAATGCTCTATTCTAAAAAAAGGACCCATGTCTTCTTTGCATTATGGTTTCCAGATCTTTATAGGGGAATGTTCACTTCTGCTGCGTGAGCTGCTGGTTGTATAGTCTAGGTGCATTCGAACAGTCTCAAAACATTGAAATACTAATTCAGCTCAGTCTTTTCTAGTTCCCTTGGTCCACATTATCTTCCATGTGCTTGAAATATGGTCTCATCATGTTCCTTGCAGTTTATCAGTGAACCTGCACTCATTTGGCCTCACCCTCTGAATTGCTGGGTTTATAGCTCCACATAGACTGCATTCTATTTTTCTTGGTGTCTTTGCTGCCTTTGGCCTCCTCCATCATTCTTAGGCTCAGAAACTAAGTTTCCAATGTGCAAATGAGGTCAGGTCTCTATATCATATGTAGTTTGAAAACATGAGAGCTTTAAAAGATACATCCTGTTAAGATCTTTCGATATCTTCTTAAAACTATATGATTAGTAATACATGAAAATACGCATATATGCATGAAATAATGAATGGACATGAAGCTATTAATATGAAGTAGAGTGGGGTGAGGTAGAGTCATATAGGGAGTTTGAAGAGGTGAAATGGGAGGAAGAGATGTTACTCTATTATCATTTGAAATACAAAAATAATCAAATAAAAAGAGTAAGACCAAACCAAATCAAAAAATGCTGGAATCAAAGAATGACACATTTGATTTGAATTATTTTGTCTCTGCTATTTATTTATGTGAATTGGGAGATATTATCAGTAAATCTGAGACACCTTAACTGTCATATGATGAAGCTACAGTAAGTATTTTTTGTATGTACTTTCCTCCTGATATACGTAGTTTTTATATATTGATATACATTACAAATTCTAACGTTCAATTTTTGGTGTCATAGGGCCCAAGGAGTCATTGCCACAGATGTGAAATGAACAATAATTTTTTCTTTTGTTTTATTAGTTCAAATTAGGAACAGGCTTATTTCACATGTCAATCCTTTCTCACTCTCCCTCCCCTCCTCCCCAACCCTACTCCCCACCCCCAAGTTACCACCCACCCCATCCACCCTCCACTCCCCAGGCAGGGTAGGGCCCTTGATGGGGCTCCCCAAAGTCCACTATATCATCCTGGGATGGGCCTAGGCCAAGAGTGCATCCCTTCACGTGGGATGGGCTCTCAAAGTCCCTTCTTACACCAGGGAAAAATACTAATCCACTACCAGAGCTCCCTAGAGTGCAGAGGCCTCCTTATTGACATCCATGTTCAGGGGTCTGGATCAGTCCTGTGCTGGCCTCCCAGACAGCAGTCTGGGGTCAATGTGTCCCCCCTTGTACAGGCCAGCTGTTTCTGTGGGTTTCATCATCCTGGTACTGACCCATTAAATCTTCATTCCTCCCTCTCTGCAACTAAGTTCCAGAGATCAGTTCAGTGTACATCTGTGGACGCCTCTGCTTCCATCAGCCACTGGATGAGGGCTCTAGGATGGCATAAAAAGTAGTCATCAGTCTCATTATAGGAGAAGGGCATTTAGGTTATAGTCTCCACAATTGCCTAGATTGTCAGTTCGTGTCATCCTTTTAGGTCTCTGGAAATCTCCCTAGTGCCTGATCTCTCCTCGGACCTATAATGGTTCCCTCTAATATGGTATCTCTCATCCTGCTCCCCCCTATTCTTTCCCCAACTCCATATTTCTGCTCCTCCATTTCCTCCTCTCCTCTCCTCTTCTCCTCCTCTCATTCTGGCAGCTCCCTCTCCCCTACCCTCATACTCCCAATTAGCTCAAGAATTCCTGCCCCTTCCCATTCCTGGGGTCCAGGCATTTTTTCCTTAGAGTACTTCTTGTTTCCTAGTTTCTTTGGTGAAGAGGATTGTTGGCTGGGAATCCTTTGCTCTATGTCTAAAATTCATATATGAGTGAGTACATACCATGTTTGTCTTTTTGTGACTGGGCTACCTCACTCAGGATGGTTTCTTCTAGTTACATCCATTTGCCTGTGAATTTCAAGATTCCATTGCTTTTTTCTGGTGAGTAGTACTCCAGCAGTAGTATAAATGTAACATATTTTCTCTATCTATTCTTCAGTTGAGGGGCATCTAGGTTGCTTCCAGGTTCTGGCTATTACAAACAATGCTGCTATGAACATGGTTGAACATATATCCTTGTATGAACGTGTATTATTTGGGTATATACCCAAGAGAGGAATTTCTGGATCTTGAGGAAGACTGATTCCCATTTTTCTGAGCAACTCCCATACGGATTTCCAGAGTGGTCTTACAAGTTCACACTCCCACCAGCAATGGAGGAGTGTTCCTTTTTTTCCACATCCTCTCCAGCATAGACTGTCATTGGTGTTTTTGATTTTAGCCATTCTGATAGGTGTGAGATGGTACCTCAGAGTTGTTTTGAGTTGCATTTCTCTGATGGCCAAGGATTTTGAGCACTTTCTTAAGTGTCTTTCAGCCATTATAGATTCCTCTGTTGAGAATTCTCTCTTTAGTTCTGCACTCCACTTTTTAATTACATTGTTTAGTGTTTTGGTGGCTAGCTTCTTGAGTTCATTGTATATTTTGGGAATCAGCCTTCTGTCAGATGTGGGGTTGGTGAAGATCTTTTCCCATTCTGTAAGTGGTCGTTTTGTCTTACTGACTGTGTCCTTTGCCTTACAGAAGCTTCTCAGTTTCAGGAGGTCCCGTTTAATAATTGCAGATCTTAATGTCTGTGCTACTGGTGTAATGTTCAGGATGCAGTCTCCTGTGCCAATTTGTTCAAGGGTAATTCCCACTTTCTCTTCTAGAAGATTTAGTGTGGCTGGATTTTTGTTGAGATCTTTGATCCATTTGCACTTAAGTTTCGTGCATGGTGACAGGTATGGATCTAACTGCAATCTTCTGCATGTCTGAGGCTAGGTGTGCCAGCACCATGTGTTGAAGATGCTATCTTTCTTCCATTGTATAGATTTAGCATCTTTGTCAAATAAGGTGTTCGGGAGATTTCCGAGGTTTCCTCACTGAAACCCATGTTCCTGGGGTCTGGATCAGTCCTATGCTGGTATCGTAGCTATTAATCTGGGGAGCAAGAGTTCCCCAGTGTTCAGGTCAGCTATTTCTGTGGGTTTCACCAGTCTGGTCTGGATCCCTTTGCTCTTCACTGGTCCTTCTCTGCATGTGGGTTCCAGTTCAGTTTGGTGATTAGTTGTGGATGTCTACTTCTACTTCCACCAGCTGCTGGATGAGGGCAATAAGATGGCATGTAAGTTAGTCATCAATCTCATTAACAGGGGAGGGCATTTAAGGTAGCCTCTCTCTGTTGCTTAGATTGTTAGCCTGTATCATCTTTGTAGATCTTCAGACATTTCCTAGTGCTTAATTCCTCAGTAAACCTAAAATGTTTCCCTCTATTATGGTAACTCCATTCTTGTAATCATCTATCCTTCCCCTGACTCAACCTTTCTGCTCCCTCAGTACTTATCCCTAGCATAGGTGTGGACTTTGGGAGTCCATTCCATATAGAAGAATACTCCCTGAGCCAAGACACATGGGGTGGGCCTAGGCCCTATCCCAAAGGATACAATAGACTCTGGTGACACCCCCATGGAAGGCCTCACCATCCAGGGAGAGCAGAAAGGATATTTGATAGGGTTTTAGTTGGGAAGGGTGGTAGGGGAGAATGGGTGGGTGGAGAAGGGAACTGGGATTGTCATGTAAAACAATCCTATTTATAATTCAAATAAAAAAGTAAAAAAAAATGAGGTGCTTGTAGGTGTGTGGGTTAATATCAGGGTTTTCAATTCGATTCCATTGGTCTATCTATCTATTTTTGTGCCAAAACTAAGCTATTTTCAGAACTATCGATCTATAATAGAGCTTGAAGTCAGGGATGGTGATGCCTCCAGAAGATCCTTTATTGTACAGAATTGTTTTGGCTATCCTGGGTTTTTTGTTTTTCCATATAAAATTGAGTATTGTTCTTTCAAGGTCTGTGAAGAACTGTGTTGGGATTTTGATGGGGATTGAATCTGTAGGTTACTTTTGGCAAGATTCTACCTATCCAAGACCATGAGAGATCTTTCCATTTTCTGGTATCTTCTTTAATTTCTTTCTTTAAAGTCTCAAAGTTCTTACTGTGCGGGTCTTTCACTTTTTTGGTTAGCGTTACCCCAAGATATTTTATGTTGCTTGTGGATATTGTGAAGGGTGATGTTTCTCTGATTTCTTTCTCATTGGATTTATCATCTGTGTATAGTAGGGCTACTGATGTTTTTGAATTAATTAACTGCTACCTTGATGAAGGTGTTTATCAGCTGAAGGAGTTCCCTGGTAGAGTTTTGTGGGTCACTTATGTAGACTATCATATCGTCTGCAAATAGTGAAAGTTTGACTTCTTCAGCCTCTGGTGGCAGCAGGATGGCAGAGGGTGGTAGTCGGACAAGGGTGGGGTATGACCAGACTCAGGGTGGGCCTTCCCTGTCTCAGCAGGTCCACTCTTGCCCAGGTGGGCTCAGGCAGAAGCAAGCAGGGGTTGATGGGGGAGGATGGGGAGCAGAGCAGAGACCAGACTCACCTGAGGCTTGGGTGCCTGCCTAAGGACAGAGCACAGAGTACAGACAGGGTGAGGTGTGTCCAGACTCAGGGTGAACCTTCCAGTCTGGGAAGGTCCACTCTTGTGGGGTGGGGGGAGAGTTCAGGGAAAAGTGAGCAGGGGTTGAAGGGGGAGTTTGCGGGGGCAATAAAAATTTTAGACATTAAGTTGACCCTTTTTACTCTCAGAACACCTACTTCCACATACTGTAGGTTACTTTACCTTTACATTTTCCTTTACATTTTCATTCTATTCAGCAACGTGAACTAGAAATTGATGCAAGGTCAATTTTTTGTTGTTTGATTCTGTGTTATGGACTTTTTGGTCATCTAATTGTATTAAGTAACTGCACTATTTGGTTATTAAAAACCATTGTATGTATTCTCACCTGAAGATAGACGCATGTAGAGGCGTAAGAAGTTTTGTGTATTGTGTGAAGAAGACCCACTTTAGATTTTCATATAATTCTATGGTCTAGTGCCCTTTGGAAATACTCCACAATAAACTTGCATTTTCTATATTCATAAGATTTTTATTTTGGACAAATAAATACAATGCAACTTTTATCATTTTCCAAATGGGCATGGATTGTTATCTTGTGGCTTGTATGAGCATGTGGATATGGATTCATTGATTTCCAACCACAGCCACTGTCTTCACCATTGGAGACAAATAGAAATATATTCAACATGTGAGTGCATCCCATACTGCATTATCTTGGAAGAAGATTAGATTTCACTAGTTTTAATAACAGATGTTAGGAGGATGTTTTTCATGGATAAAGTGGCAAAATCATGCAAAGTAGATGACATTTATATGTGAAAATATCATAATTCCAATAGTTTATAGTGTAAAACAGAAAGGGGCATTAAGATCCATTAGAGTATTGCCCATGTTCTTGTATCATTAATATTTTCTGCATTTAAACCTTTTATATATGCAGCAATTCAGAATGTGCTGATCGAAAAGTGAACCTGAAATTTCCTCTGTAGCTGAAGTAAGAACATGGACATTTATGCACTAGGTCCAGCTCACATGCAAATCACTTTACTGAGGAGGAGGAGGTGTCTGAAACTAGGGCTCTGGTACAAACTGGCTGTGCTTCAGAAAATCAGTGGCATTGCAGAGACTTAGGAAAATCATGTTTTTATACCAAATATTTTACTGTGATTATGTGGACATTATCTCCCCAAATTAGCTTTACAGCATAAAATTTCAACTATATTTAATAACATTTCCTTATTTTTCACATCACTGTACATCTCAGCAGTTGTGGACAGAATGTTCTGTGATGTTGTGAAGCTTGGACTAGTTGAGGGCCTCTGGCAGTAGGAACACATTACTAACCTGTTACATGAGTTATCTTGTTGGAACCCATTCCTTAGGGTGGGATGCCATGTTCAGTGTCAGTAGAACCACCATATTATCCTGGTACATGGGCTAGATTGTTGGAGCCCACTACCCATGGTGGGATACCATGCTCAGCCTTAAGGCATGGGAGAGGGGCCTGGCCCTACCTCAACCTATTGTGCCAGACTATGTTAACTCCTCATGGGAGCCCTTTCCTGTGAAGAGGAGTGGGCTGGGGGTGGGCTAGGGTTGAGGTGAAAGGGGTGGGAGGAGCTATGGGAGGGGGAATTGTAGTTGGAATGTATAATGAAATAAAAAAATAAAAAAACAGTAAAAAGAAGCATTCTGTGATAATGTTCATTTAACCAAGACATACTTACAAAAAATTGAAATAACTGAGAGAAATAATGAATATGAAATTTAACTGATTTAAAAAATCTAAAGTTCCATTAAAGGCTTACTTAAATCCCCAATCAAAAACCCAGAACATATTATTAAGTCAAAAAAACTGAAATTTATTGGAGATACTGGAACCTAAAAATAATTTTCTGGGTAGGAATCATGAATTGATATTTAGCAAATGGAGTTCACTCTGTCAGATATGTTCTAAGAAAAATATACTTTTCCCATGTTAATGTAATAAAAAGACATATGTTTTAAGTGCTTCAAGTTTTAATTTTATTTGTTTGACAGTTTTCCTAAAGGAAGGCTTCAACAAAATACCTATTTTGTCTTAAAGTTGTTTGCTTTATTTTACCATGTCTGTAGCATTGCTATTTACAGTAATTCTAGTCTTACATCATCTAGATTGCTGTATTCAATATGGCTCTCATGATAGGTAACACATGAGTTATGAATAAAAGACTATTTGGAGAATTCCATTTGCCACAACTGATAATTACTAATGACATCACAATAAGCTTGGGAATATATCAATATTTGTACTTATTTGACTCAAATTGTAAGGAAGGTCTACATGTATACTGTTCCCATTGTTAACAACATTTTTTGTTTCTTGCAAAAGATGTTCAAGAAATGAAACCATGCGGAACACAACGTCTGTACCAGAATTCCACTTCATTCAACTCTCAGAGGATCCTGACCTACAGCCTGTCCTCTTTGGCCTATTCTTGTCCATGTACATCTTGGCCCTGTTGGGAAACCTGCTCATCATCCTGACAGTAAGCTCTGACTCCCATCTCCACACACCCATGTACTTCTTCCTCTCTAACCTGTCCATGGTTGATATTGGTTTCATCTCCACCACTGTTCCCAGGGTGATTGTGGACATCCAGACACACTGCCCAGTCATCTCCTATGTGGGCTGCCTGACACAGATGTCACTCTTCATAATTTTTGCATGTATGGATGACATGCTCCTCTCTGTGATGGCATATGACAGGTTTGTGGCCATCTGTCACCCTCTGTATTACCAGGTCATTATGAATCCCAGTCGCTGTGGTGTCTTACTTATAGGGTGTTTTCTCCTTAGCCTTCTGGAATTACTATTGCACTATGTGGCAGTAATAAAATTTTCCAACTGCAAGGATTATATTGAAATTTCCAACTTCTTCTGTGACCTTTCTGAAGTCCTTAAACTTGCTGATTTTGATACTTTCACCCAAAACATAGTCAGATACTGTGTAGGTGCTCTCTTTGGGTTACTTCCTATTTCAGGAATCATTTTCTCTTACTATAAAATAGTTTTCTCCATCATGAGATCATCATCATCAAGTGGGAAGCAGAAAACCTTCTCCACCTGTGGGTCTCATTTGTCCATTGTTTGCCTGTTTTATGGAACAGGACTAGGGGTGTACTTCAGCTCCTCTCTGTCACATTCTCCAAGAAGTAATGCAGTGGCCTCAGTGATGTACACTGTGGTCACACCTATGTTGAATCCCTTCATCTACAGCCTGAGGAACAAGGACATTAAAACTGCCTTAAGGAAGATTCTTAGCAGAGCATTCTAATCATTGACATTCTATATAATTCACCATATATTTATATATTACCTGTAATTTAAATCCTAGTTAATGTCTCACACATTATCACTAACTGATATTTCACAATATTGCATGGTGAAACGGTGGTCACTGGGTTGAACATATGAAGATGGGTATTTTTAGAAATGCACAAAAATTCAAAGTTGCAGAGCTGAAACTTTTCTAGGGATGATTGTTATACATTGTTGAACAACCTTTTACAACATGAGTGTAATCAATACCTAAAACCATGCACAGGAGCCAATTTAAAGGGGCCGTTCGGCAGAAATGGTGTTTTAGAGATGACAGAGACATAGGATTGTCGGCCAGGCTGCCTGGAGAGGACCTGAACAAGGACGATGTGAATAGACACACAGGTGTGGAATGGAAAGCTCAGTGGCCTCATCCATAGTCAAAGAATCATTATTCCTTTTCAAAATTTAAATTAGAAACCAGCTTGTTTCACATGTCAGTCCCAGTTCCCTCCCCCTCCTCTCCTCCCCTGCTCTCTCCATCCCCCATCCCATCCCCTTTCTGCTCCCCAAGGAGGGTGAGGTATCCATGGGGGATCTTCAAAGTCTGTCATATCATTTGGAGCAGGGCTTGATCCTCCCCAGTGTGTCTAGGCTGATCCCTCTATGTGGAGTGGGATCCCAAAGTCTGTTCCTGTACTCGGGATAAATACTGATCCACTACCAGAGGCACCATAGATTAACTAGACTTCCAAACTGACATCCTTGTTCAGGGGGCCTGGAACAGTCCTATGCTAGCTTTCCACCTATCTGTCTGGGGTCCATGAGAAACCCCTTCTTCAGGTCAGCTGTTTCTGTGGGTCTCTACAGCCTAGTCCCTTTGCTCATCACTCCTCCCTCTCTGGGACTGGATTCACGAGTTCAGCTCTGTGTTTAGCTGTGGGTGTCTGCTTCTGCTTCCATCAGTTACTGGATGAATGCTCTTAGATGGCATATAAGGTAGTCATCAATCTCATTATTGGAGAAGGGCATTTAAGGTAGTCTCTCAACTACTGCTTATATTGTTAGTTGGGGTCATCCTTGTAGATATCTGGACATTTCCCTAGTGCCAGAATTCTCTTTAAACCTATAATGGTTCCCTCTATTATGGTATCTCTTTTCTTGCTCTCCTCTATTCTTTCCTTGACTGGATCTTGCTGCTCTGTCGTGTCCTCCTTTCTCCTCCTCTTCTCTTCCTCCTAACTTCCTCTCCCCTCCCCCATGCTCCCAATTTTCTCAGATCTTGTCCCTTTCCCCTTCTACTGGGGACCATGTATATCTCTCTTAGGGTCCTCCTTGTTTCCTAGCTTCTCTGGCAGTGTGGATTGTAGGCTGGTAATACTTTGCCCCATGTCTAGAATCCATATGTGAGTGAGTACATGCCATGTTTGTCTTTTTGTGACTGGGCTGCCTCACTCATGATGGTTTCTTGTAATTCCATCCATTTACCTGTGAATTTCAAGATTCAATTGATTTTTTTTTACCACTGAGTAGTACTCCATTGTGTAAATGTACCACATTTTCTCCATCCATTCTTCAGTTTTGGGGCATCTAGGTTGCTTACATGTTCTGGTTATTACAAATAATGCTGCTATTGAACCTGGTTGGACAGATATCCTTGGTATATGAATATGCATTTTTTGTGTATATGCCTAAGAGTGGGATTGCTGGATCTTGTTGTAGACAGGTTTCCTTTTTTGACAGCAGGAGACACATCAGCAGTTAGAGAAAAGTGAGTGAATTTGAAAGAGAGCAAGGGTGGTTACATGTGAAGCAGGAAGGGAGGTGAGACCTGTTGGATTTATATTATAACCTCATTTTTGAAATATTTAAACAAATCAATGAAATAACAATACCCACAGAAGAATGATACTTACCACCCCCAGATAATAGACGGCCTGCCTTCTACTGGGTTTACTTATGATATACATTATGTATGTTACTTTGATTATTTTTTCAAATTAAGTTGCAGTGTCAGTATAGTGAGGCTGTTATTTGAAGTGAGAGCATTAAACTTCTTGCATAATGATTGACATGAATTAAAATCCATTAATGAAGCATGAGATGGTTGGGTCTCAAAATGCTCTTGTCCTTTTCAATGTCTGAATTCCTCCCCAGTTTTAAAGATTGTTGTGCTCACAATGTCCATGAAGCTGTAACAACAAGTCACTGTATAAGGTAGAACAAAGGGAGAAGAATATAAGATAAATTCCTTGTGACTTATTTGAGGGGGGATGATGGAGCTGTAAATATAAATGTAAACTTTACAAATTTAAAAATATCTCTTAACTTTTCAAAATTTTATGTTTCTGGTAGGTACATCATTCATAATGGCACATGTGAGTTTAATGGTTCCATTTACTATGTAAATTTTAATAAATACTTTTAATAAAAAGCTCATTTTCCATATCTACTGCAATTTTTGAATTATATAATTAATGGAAACTTTAATAGCATATGCACAATTTAAGATAATTTTGGCTAAAAATGTGGTGCTATAAAAAGCATGACTTTCCAATAACAGGAAAACTGCTTGGGAAAATGGAACACAATGACTTTGTCGTCATGAACTATTAATTTTAATTTGACATTTAGTCAAATTATGGATATCTTATGGGGCTGTAGTTATTCTAAACAGAGGGAAACTATATTATTGTCTCTCAACATGTTAGGATAAATGATGGGGGATTGCCCTTCTGAGTATGTTTATCTTATTGATAGTTGAATAAAGTACTATTTGGCCAATGAGTCAGCAAGTTAGGCAGGACTAGGAGTTGAGGAGGATTCTGGGAAATGTAGTAAAAAGAAGTCTTGTGATACAGGCAGGAAGTGACATAGCAGGCAGATTCATATATAAGCAGAGACAAACAGGAAGTTGCCCCTTTTCTCTTGCTCTTCCTCTCTGCTCTGGAGCTGTCATGTGATCACAGCATGAGAAGACCCCTGCTGCCGGCGCCTCCATAAGATAAGTCTTTAGATTAATAGTTATGGTTGTTAATTAAGACTGAGCTAGCAGATGAGAAATCCTAGTCATTGGCCAAGCAGCATTTGTACCTAATATAAGTCTCTCTGTGTTACTTGGGACCTTAACATGGCAGCAGGCAAAACTTGGGCAGCCTGGCAGAAAGTGCCTATGTGGTGACAGAGCTCAGGTGGCTTGGCAGACAAATTTATCGTTACAAGTAAATGTAAATGCTTCCTACTTTGCTTTGACTAAAAGGAATTTTTCTAAAATGGGGAAGAATTTATTTTGATTTTTTAAAAATAAAGTGGTCATTTTCACCATGATCCCAGGCTTCTTTTATATAATATGATTTTCTTTCAAATACTGTGACATTGAATGCCAATAATTAGCTTTGCATAGAAACATGAGTCATTAAACAGCAAAGAGACTTTCTGCTCCTACCTCCAGTGGAATAAGCAGATAGATCTTTTATAGCCTCCCTCAGGACGACATCCCTTTGTCCCAACTTCCAGCACCAAAAACATTTCTGGAAATCTACCAATCATACAGTCCTAGGAATCAGGTGGGCATCTTCAGTCTTCCTCCTGTCCTTCAATTCCAATCTACCACCCTATTCCCCACATTTGTACCAGACTACCTGTTGTATTCTCTATTCCCTATCTGCCTACATTCTCAAGGTTCTAGGCAGATCCTTTTGGCACACCCTGCTTTATTCCTACTTGTGGAAACCTGCAAACTCCACTTTCTAGTCGATACAGAATCCTAATTGTCAGCTACAAATACTTAAAATCACATTGTTGCCAGAACCCCCAGTGGCCACACTTGGATCTCAGAAGCATTTTCTAGCAGGCAACACACAGTCACCACAGTCTACTAAGAACCAGTGAAGGAAACTGAAACCATGGAACAAAACACTCACCCAACAAAGATAAGACCAAATGTCAGCATCTAAAATGACAATCATCCCAAGCCAAGATACCTATATACCATTGTAAATATCTGATCAATGACAGGCAGAATAATATGCAGTCTCAAGTACACAACAAAGCAATCCAATAGGCCCTGATTAATGCAATAGAGCTGAAGCACAAGATAAGGACTTACAAATAGCATTTGTGCACATTTGAGGTGCTTAAAGAATATAGAAATGAATGCACTCATGGAATATAAAAACTAAACAGTGGAATAAACTAAAAAAAAGCTGTTCAAGACATGAAAATGGAAATAGTATTGACAAAAAACCCTAAACTGAGGTAAGACATGAAATGAAAAATTTAGAAACTAAGAAATGAACTATAGAGACAATTTTACCAAGAGAATACAAGAGATGGAGGAGAAAATGTCAGACACTGAAGTCAAGATGGGAAAAAAAGGGAGGATGCCCCAGTCAAAGAAAATGCTAAATGTAAAAAAACCAGAAACAAAACACACAGGAAAACTGGGACACTGTGAAAATATCTAATCTAAGAATAACAGGAATAGAGGAAAAAGAAGAAACTCAGGAAGGGCACAGAAAATGTTTTAAACAAAAGCATGAGAGAAAATTTCCAAAATATAAAGAATTATGTTCATATCAAAGTACTAGAAGCATATCAGAACACCAGAAACCTAATAATCAAAACACTAAACATGTAGAAAAGGAATGATATTAAAGCTGCAAGGAAAAAGGCCAAATAATATGAAGGCAGCAGATGCATTACAATCACACCTGGCTTCTCAATGAAGACTATAAATCCATCAGGGACTGGTAGGACACTCTACAAACTCTAAGAGACTACAGATGCCATCCAGACAACTACATTCAATTAAAATTTTAAATAAGAGATGGAGAAAGACATTCCATGATGAAATCAAATTTAAATAATATAAAACTCCCTCTCCTATCTCAGCCCCAGCAAGGCAGCTGGACCCTGCCCTCAACTCTGGTGGAATCCCATTGGTCTGGTGCAGACCCCAGCAGCGGCCACCATCTGAGAGACCTGTGGGTAGATTGCACCCAGACTCACCTGAGGCTAGAGCGCCTGCCGCAGGACGGACCTACTTATTCTTTGGATTTCCTTGGTGTCTGCTGTTATGTGTCCCTTTTTGTTTCTGATTTTATTAATTTGAATATTCTCTCTCAGTCTTTTAGTTAGTTTGGATAAGAGTTTGTTCATAGTGTTGATTTTCTCAAAGAACCAACTTTTGTTTCATTTTGTGTACTTCCCTTTGTTTCTATTTCTATTCTCTTTGTTTGCTTTAGTCAACCAATCAAACAAACGTTTGACACCTTTTAAACTGTATGTGCTTCCATATTAAACCTAGAGTCTCCACCCTCTGAGCCTGTATCAATAAACTCAGTCTGGTCCACTTTTATGTTCCTTCCACCAGTGTCCTACACCTTAAAATCCATTCACATACATATTCCCCAGACTTCCCCTTCAACCAAATAGCAAACTCATTAATCTCTTTAGTGATGTAGCACACCTCCTCATGGACTACACTTCCTGTCTTCCTTCTAGGAGCCTTCTTAGCCTTAATTCTGATTATAGATGTAGAAGAAACTATTGGCAGGCCCTGAGGAACATAGTGTTGTCTTGCCTGGTATCTCCTTCAGGGAAAGCTGTTTCCTTTTTAGGAGACAATGAAGGATTAATCTCCTCAGACAAACAGGTGTGTGGAGGGTGGGGGTGGAAGGGAAGAAACCTTCAGGTGGTGAAATTCTGGGTGGGGCATCTTTTCCTAAGGATGGAAAAACTCATCAAGTGAGATAAATCTTTAATAATCTAGGAGTTCAGGACTGGAGGGATAAGTTCAATGTTTAAGAACATTGATAGCTCTTTAAGGGGTCATGAGTTCAATTCCCAACAACCGCATACTAGTTAACAGCCATCTATTGGGATCTGATGACCTCTTCTGGCATGCAGATACACATGCAGATAGAGCACCATACACACAAATCTTTAAAAAAATCATTGTAAAAAATTAAGAAAAATAATCTGGTTGTTCAAGTTCTCAGTCACAAGTAGGGTCCTTCTACATAATCTTCACGCCAATTTACAGGATTCCTTTTTTTTTGGTTTTGTTTTGTTTTGTTTGTTTGTTTGTTTGTTTTACCAATTACCTTACCTTAATCGCTGGCATCCTCTGATGCCAGGACTTGAATTTTCTCCGTAATTCAGTGAATTTTATAATTCAATTTTATTTTCTGAAGTTTCTGTGACTTGGGAAGAGAAGCTTTTCTTCCAGGTCACCTTAGAAAACATTGCACTAATTATGCACATCTGGAGCCAGTTGAGTTCATTGCTGTCTTTTACCACGAGTCTACTGAAATCATTATCTCCCAAGTGAATTTGTATTGTAAATTTTACTTCAAGCTTAGTCAAACTCCCTCAGTCCTAAGTCCTCCTTCTTGCTTTCACTCTATCTCCTGTAGATTTTGAAATAAAGTGTTTTTCTGTGTGGTAGTCTCTCAGGTCTTCTCATTGTAACTATTACAGATAAGAAACACATGTCCTTCAATGCATCCCACCTTATCCCAGGAGAGGGTAAATATTTTTAGGACATTTTAGTTCCATTTAGAAAACTTATTATTAATATAATTAATTTTTAAAATAGCCACTGGTTGAGTCACATAGGAGAAAAGGTATCCCAAATTCCCTTGGAGTGCTGGTGTCAGTGTATGAAGTCAGGATGACAAAACTGTGACAATAGGAGGACAACCTTTCATCCATAGAGGCAGTCAGAGAGGAAGCCCCACAGACTAGGCATTAAAAATGAAGTCTAATTATTTTGCTAAATTCATTTTGATGTTTATATGAACAAATACATACATTGAGGTAATACCATCACCTTCAGATCACACTTGTGACATATGAATCAAGTCTCAATTCTCAGGGGGGAATAATTAAGTATGAAGAAGCTAAGCCAGATTCTTAAAATTGATCAATTCATCAAGAGAACCTGAACCCAGCTCTTTGCAGCATCAATATCTGCAACTCCAACCCCTACATTAGATCTCTTACTCCATGAACACTCTCTCAATTTTTATCTGTAAGTACAGGATTTCTACTGGACTGCATATCTATATCCAAAAATACTTCCTATGTTCATACGTGTCTGTGTAAACTAGTAAAAAAAAAAACATTTTACTTAAACCCAAGTTCCATCAATTTCACCATTTTTATCTAAGTGTCCATATTCAGAAACACTAAATCTGAAAAATCAGAAAACAAGTGCAAAGGGTTTGACTTTTTAAGTCCTGAAACTATCGAAAGTGATTTCAAAGAAAAAATTTGCAACAATCCTATTTACAGTTCAGTTGATAAGCTCTCTTTGTAGGTGAAAATAATGAGGGAGTGAGGATTAAATTCCTGTTTTAATTGTTTCTCTGGCCTCCAAGATGTTATTGAACATGTAGGTGTGAGTGAAAGGATATATTGTTTATTATATAGTATTACATTCAAGTGTGAATACAGTTTTCAGAGTGGACATCTCCGCTGGTAGCATTTATGATCTTCATTGATCAGAAAATCAATGGACTAAGACCAGAATCAATTCACCATTTTATTTATTTATTTTTTTATAAATTTTTCATTTAAATGCATTTCTTCATTCAAGTCTATCTCTCTAAATAGAATAACCATGCATTACCAGAAAGTCAGAGTTAACAGCTATGGAACCCAAACAACAAGTCATCAGTGTTTTCCCAAGTTAGGCTCTCACTCTGTCTCATCCTGGAGGGAGCCAAACTCCTTCCCACGAAACCATCTGGAGATAATTCCACACAGCCTCATCTCCCATTACATAGGTTGGGAAACAGACTCTTCCCAGTCCTTCACTGTTGTAAATCAGAGACCAACATGTCAGAGCATCAGGTTCTGGAAAGGAGCTGACACAAGATTGCCCCATTAGGAGACAGAGTCTTATGACCATAGTGAGAAGGGGGCACCATCAGGCCTTGAAGTGGGAGTGAATTAGAAGGACCTCATACCAGAGGCATGGTGGGGCCGTGAAGGGTGAGGCAGCCTTGCCTTCACTAGGAGACATGCTTGAAGTGGGAGAATAGGAGAGATACCTGCCATGTGCAGCAGGATGTGGGCTCTAAAAGGAGAGATAGGCCCTTAAGTGTCCCTCAGAAACATCCTACAGAACAAAGGTTTATTACTATCTTTGGGTTTCAGTGGGTAGAAAATCCCTCCCCATTTGATTTGTCAGACACAGTCTACGTGTATCCTAGTTTGCTTTCTACTGCTATGGTAAGTTACAAAGCAACTTGGGTAGGAAAAAGGTTATTTGACTTATACATCCCAGTCACAGTCCATCATTGAAGGAAGCTAGTGTAGGAACTCAAACAGAAGCAGAGGCCATGGAAGACAGCTACTTTCTGGCTTTTTCTAAGCTCCTGTTCAAATACCTTTCTTATACCTCCCAGAACCACCTGCCCAAGGACAGCACTGCCCAAAGTGGGCTGGGCCCTCTCATATCAATCATCACTCAAGAAAATGACACGCAGACATGTTCACAGACAGTTCTGATGGAAGCTTTCCCTCAATTGATGTTCCTTCTTCCCATGTGACTCTATTGGGCAAAAACTAGCCAGCATGCCAAGGGAAATGGAAGAGTTGGGTGCTGAGTAGGGCCATGAATTTATCTTGTCATTGGAAGGAAGAGGAACTGGATTTCTCTCCCCCTACCCACACACCCAGCCTGAATGCTCAAAGCAGGGTTGTCCTTATAGAGGATAGAATACTGGAGAGTGTGGCCTGATTTCTGGGCGGTAGAGGGGCAAGTAGAAGGCCTCTTATCTGACATCCACCATCAATTATTGTCTCATTCTATCCTCATGATCAATGGGAGAGAAAAGCCCAATGAAAGGGTTCCTTTAGGTTTAGGATAACAGACTGTTTAAATAGTACAACTATTGTTTTGAAAATAGTAGCAGTTTTGTGCCCTAAAGGATAAGCCTATTGCTGGAGTTGTGGCAGAGACCTATAGAAACACACAAGCCACGATGCTACTAAAGCCAAGGTCCTATGGTCCCTATAGCCAGTTTTTAATCAAACTTGGTGGTCACAACCTGCACCCAAGAACGATACATCCACAAGTCCCTAATAGCCAATAGAAAGAGTCAGTTCATACCTGGAATGTAGAAAAAGGAGATTTTCGCTGTAACTCCAATTGGTTATGTGTGTCTGTGGTAAGAGAATGAGAGTTAAAGGAGGAAGAAAAAGAGCTACATTAATGTACATTAATTGGGTGTAATGTACATTATATTGGTAAAGATCCATGTGCCATTTAAGCTGACAATGGAAGCTGTGTTTACACACACACACTTCATTCCCAATATGTTTAATATCAAGTTTCCTCCAAGAACCTTTGTCTGGGCATGGCTGACCCAGAACTCTGTAACAGGGGTCAAGAACAGTCAGACAATCCAAGGGTGAAAACACCAATTTCTTGAGAACAGCTAGTAGCTGAACCATGTTCATCACAGGTTACTGTGTTTTATTCCATGACATAAAAGTGCTTGCAGTGGGAAAGAGAAACCAGATGCTCAGCCTTGGGAAGCTCAGACACGGAGAGTGAGATCAGTCAGGAGCTCCAGCTGACTACCTCAACTTCCATAATCCGTATCTGCTAGATGTTGTGAGTGCCTGGTTTGACAATGTCGACTATATCTGTGACTATTTGTCTTTTTACCCAGAAGCTTCATCTGAGAGGACACAATAATATCCTATCTCCCATAAATATATGAAATTTTGCTGTTTGAGAATACCAGACAAGACATTTATATCTTCTACTTACCATTCTGGCACGTGTAAAACAAGTAAGAAATTATGTGTTAAGTATTCAGATATATTTCTTATCACTGTGCATGACATAAATTGGGAAAAGAAGAACTACAAAAACAGTTTCCTTTGCTCATATACATTGTTAAGTGCCAACTGTTGAATCATGTTACAATGCTATGGTTAATTTTTTAAATTTTTTATTAGTTTAAATTAGGAACAAGCTTGTTTCACATATCAATCCCTTCTCCCTCTCCCTCCCCTCACCTCCACCTCTCATCACCCACACCCGCTGTACCCCCTACCCCATGCACCCTCCACTCCCCAGGAAGGGTAGGCCCCTCAATGGGGTCTACCCAAAGTCCACCACATCATCTTGGGCAAGGCCTGAACCCTTCCCCATGTGTCCAAGCCAAGAGTGCATCCCTTCACGTGTGATGGGCTCCCAAAAATCCCTTCTTACACCAGGGAAAAATACAAATCCACTACCAGAGGCCCCCTGGAGTGCAGAGGCCTCCTTATTGACATCCATGTTCAGGGGTCTGGATCAGTCCTGTGCTGGCCTCCCAGACAGCAGTCTGGGGTCCATGTGCTCCCCTTGTTCAGGCCAGCTGTTTCTGTGGGTTTCACCAGCCTGGTACTGACCCCTTTCTATCTTCATTCCTCCCTCTCTGTGACTAAATTCCAGAGTTCAGATCAGTGTATATCTGTGGGTGTCTGCTTGTGCTTCCATCAGCCACAAGATGAGGGCTCTAGGATGGCATAGAAAGTAGTCATCAGTCTCATTATAGGGAAAGGGCATTTAGGTTATAGTCTCCACCATTGCCTGGATTGTCAGTTCATGTCATCCTTGTAGGTCTCTGGAAATCTCCCTAGTGCCTGATCTCTCCTTGGACCTATAATGGCTCCCTCTAATATGGTATCTCTCATCCTGCTCTCCTCTATTCTTACCCCAATTCTATATTTCTGCTCCTCCATTTCCTCGTCTCCTCTCATCTTCTCCTCCTCTCATTCTGGCAGCTCCCTCTCCCCTACCTTCATACTCCCAATTATCTCAGGAGTTCCTGCCCCTTTCCATTCCTGGGGTCCATGCATTTTTCACTTAGAGTCCTCATGTTTCCTAGTTTCTTTGGTGAAGAGAAAATGTAGGCTGGTAATCCTTTGCTAAAATATATATATGAGTGAGTACATACCATGTTTGTCTTTTTGTGACTGGGTTACCTCACTCAGGATGGTTTCTTCTAGTTCCATCCATTTGCCTGTGAATTTCAAGATTCCATTGATTTTTTTTTCTGCTGAGTAGTATTCCATTGTATAAATGTACCACATTTTCTCTATCCATTCTTCAGTTGAGAGGTATCTAGGTTGCTTCCAGGTTCTGGCTGTTACAAACAATGCTGCAATGAACATAGTTGAGCATATGTCCTTGTTGTATGAACATGCATTATTTGGGTATATGCCCAAGAGAGGAATTTCTGGATCTTGAGGAAGACTGAATCCCATTTTTCTGAGCAACCGCTATACTGATTTCCAAAGTGGTCTTACAAGTTCGCAGTCTCACCTGCAATGGAGGAGTAATTTTTGAGGGACTTCTAACTTCCTGTAAAAGTGGCTGAACCATGTCACTTTCCCAGAAATGATGGATAAAGCCTCCAGTTACACCACACTCTCACAAAGCACCTATTTTCCTTTTGTCATCATCATCCTCATTTCCTATCCTACTTATATATAAAACAATAACATGGTTTTGATATTCATTTCCATAATGACTAAAGATGTTGATTATAGTTCACAAATTTCTAAGTTATTGTGTATCCTTTTTGTCTACAGTGCTTGAAGTTTTTAAACTAAAAACATTTTGTTCATACAATATATTTTGATCATGTTTCCCTATCCCTCAATTCCTCCAAGAGCCTTACCACCTCCCTACTCACCCAACTTGATGTTCTCTCTCTCTCCCACTCTCTGTCATTCAAATAAAAACCAAAAATGAATACACACAAACCCCCACAAAAACAGGAACTAAAATATACCAAGCAAAAAACTAATAAGACAAAAATACTATAGAGTATTTTTCCTGTTGGTCAAATATATGTAGACTGTGGTTAAGATAGCCTGTGAGACTTCATTGGAGAAAATTAAAATTTTCTTTGCCAGCAGATATTAATTGCAGATAATCTCTTGGATAGGAGTGGAAACCCATATCCATTTCCATTTCAATGCTGGACTATATCTTCCACCTGTTTAAGACTTGTGCATGGCACCACAAACTTGGTAGTTCATATGGGAATCAGTCATATTGTGTCTGGAAGACACAGTTTTCTTAGTCATCCATAATCTCTGGCTCTTACAATCTTTCCACCTCTGCTTCTGCTTAGACCCCCGAGCATTGATGGGAAGGGATTTGAATAAAGCATCCCATTTGGGATCTGAGTGTTTCAAAGTATCTTACTCTCTGTACATTGTCAGCTTGTTGGTCTCTATGCTATTTGCATTTGATGAAAGAATAAACTTCTCTGATGAAGACTAAGTGAGGTTCAGATCTATAAATATGGCAGGATGGCAATAGGAGTTTTATTGATATTTTCCTATAGCACAATAGTAGTATTGTCTTTCCCCCCAGCTCCATGGCTTATCCACTCTCAGGTTTGTGGCCAATTGAACAATGTCATGCATGGGTTCCAGTTCGTGGAGTGGGCCTTAAATTCAGTCAAAGAGTAATTGGGTACTCCCATGATGTTTTTACACTATTTCAACACTTCATAAGGCATCATTGTGAAGTAACTAGTAATAATGTCTGAGACATTAACTGAGGATTGCATTACAGTCAATATATATATATATATATATATATATATATATATATATATATACAGTCAATATATATATATATGAAACCAATATCAACCATGGACAGGTTGGAGAGGAAGAAGTACATGGGTGTGTGGAGATGAGAGTCAGAGCTTACTGTCAGGATTGAGCAGGTTTCCAAACAGGGCCAAGATGTACATGGACAAGAATAGGCAAAAGAGAACAGGCTATATATACATACATATATATATATATATATATATGTATATATAATATATATGGTGAATTCATGAAGAATGCCAATGATTAGAATGTTCTGCTCAGAATCTTCCTTAAGGCAGTTTTAATGTCCTTGTTCCTCAGGCTGTAGATGAAGGGATTCAACATAGGTGTGACAACAGTGTACATCACTGAGGCCACTGCATTAGTTTTTGGGGAAAGTGACAGGGAGGAGCTGAAGTACACTCCTAGTGCTGTTCCATAAAACAGGCAAACAATAGACAAATGAGAACCACAGGTGGAGAAGGTTTTCCACTTCCCATTTGATGATGATGATGATCGCATGATGGAGGAAACTATTTTAAAGTAAGAGAAGATGATTCCTGAAATAGGAAGTAACCCAAAGAGA
Source organism: Cricetulus griseus (assembly GCF_003668045.3). Taxonomy (NCBI): domain Eukaryota; kingdom Metazoa; phylum Chordata; class Mammalia; order Rodentia; family Cricetidae; genus Cricetulus; species Cricetulus griseus. Next base: position 207,976,145 of record NW_023276807.1, on the reverse strand, counting down.
GTGCCTGCACAGTATCTGACTATGTTACTGGTGACAGTATCAAAACAGGAAAGTTTCAGTAGCTCAGAAGGACCACAGAAGAAGTTGGAAATTTCAAAAATATCTTCACAGTTGGAAAAACTTAATATTGCCACATAGTGTAACAATAAATCCACAAGGCTAAGGAGAAAAGATCCTAGAAGTAACACACCACAACTACTAGGATTCATAATGACATGGTAATACAGAGGGTGACAGATGGCCACAAACCTGTCATATGCCATCACAGACAGAAGCATGTCATCCATACATGCAAAAATTACATACAGTGACATCTGTGTCAGGCAGCCCACATAGGAGATGACTGGGCAGTGAGTTTGGATGTCCACAATCACCCTTGGAACAGTGGTGGAGATGAAACAAATATCAACCATGGACAGGTTGGAGAGGAAGAAGTACATGGGTGTGTGGAGATGGGAGTCAGAGCTTACTGTCAGGATGATGAGCAGGTTTCCCAACAGGGCCAAGATGTACATGGACAAGAATAGGCCAAAGAGAACAGGCTGTAGGTCAGGATCCTCTGAGAGTTGAATGAAGTGGAATTCTGGTACATATATTGTGTTCTGCATGGTTTCATTTCTTGAACAACCAAAAATGTTGTTAACAATGGGGCCAGGATACATGTAGACCTTCCTTACAATTTGAGTCAAGTAAGTACAAATATTGATTATTTTCTCAATCTTACTGTGACATCATTAGCAATTGCTCAGTTGTGGCAAATGCCATACTCTAAATAGTGTTTTGTAAATAATGTTTTCTTCTTAGGTCATGTGTTACCTCTCATGAGAGTCATATTGAACACAGTAATCTAGACAATGTGAGGCCAGAATTACTGGAAAACAGCTGTAAGCCTATATTCACAGTAAAGTAAGGCCAAAAAATGAAAGTTAGAGGTAGTAAGTGATATCAATACTTACATAAAGAAGAATATTCATAGAAAATATACTTACTAAAACTTGGTCATATTACAGTTAAGGTGTCTCAGAATTACTAATAATGCGTCCCAATTCACATAAATAAATAACAGAGAAAAAATAATTCAAAACAAATGTGTCATTGTTTGATAGTGGAATGGTTTGTTTTGGTTTGTTTTTGCTTTTTGTTTCATATTTTTGCATTTCAAATTATAATATAGTAACAAAAATTTTGTCCTTCCATTTTACCTCTTCAAAACTCCTATATAACTTACCCCACTCTATTTCACATTCATAGCTTCAGTATCCATTCATTATTTCATGCCAATATGTATATTTTCATGAACTACTAATCATATAGTTTTAAGAATGTATCTAGAGGTCTTAGCAGCATGTATTTTTTTAAGTTCTTATGTTTTCAAACTACACATGATATAGGAACCTGACCTCATTTACTCATTAACAACTTAGTGACTGAGTCTCCGAATGATGGAGAATGTGGATAGCATCAAAAATATCCAGAAAAATAGAACACAGCATGTGTAGAGCTGTAAATTCACCATGTCAGAAGGTGCGGCCAAATGAGTGCAGGTTCACTGAAAGCCTGCAGGGCATTTTATAACACCATATCTCAAAGTACAAAGAAGATAGCATGTACCAAGGGAACTAGAAAATCCTGAGTTGAACTATTGCTTCAATGCTCTCAGACTGTTCCAAATATACTTCAGATATAATACCCACAGTTCACGCAACAGACATGAACATTCCCTTATAAAAGATCCAGAAACCATGAGGGAAAGAACACATGGGCCATTTTTTAAAGAGTAAAGTATTATGAAATGGCTGTTTACTAAAAACATCATGTTTTGTTGTGATCAGGCAAACAATTCAGGCAAGACTTCACTCCTTTCTACCTGACTACCTAGTACCTGCTACACAGCAATACTGTCTTTGTCTTTCACCTTGTAGAAAATAATAATTATACAGAAGCTTATAAATTTGAGATTTGGAAGAACTATTCAAATGGAGTAAGAGCCATAAAATACAGAGCTCAGGTCTTCCAACCAGGGAAGATCACACACACACACACACACACACACACACACACACACACACACACACACACACACACCTTAGCTTTCTTCAAAAATATAGTTACTTAATCACCCTCACCAGCATAGCCACAGTACTTTACTTTGATTAGGAAACAACTTAGTTGGGCATATTTGCTGCTCTCACTGGCCATAGGAGTGTAGGGAAGTGATAGGTCAATGAGAATTTGAGGACTGACATCACAACTAAGTATATAAAAATCCCAGTAGAGAGGCTCAAGTTTTTATTACAGTTATTACACCATCATCCTGACCAAATTATCATAGGACGAAATAATTATTCTTGTGCTCTCATCTTCCACCTCAATTCCCTCAGAACTTACATAAATAAACTGTGGGTTTTTGTGGCCATGAAGAAAGGAGGCTGATATGACAAACCTCCCTTGCTTGTTGCCTAATGAAGGCTCAAACTCACTCTGGAATCCTGAAGTGAATATAATAGAAGAGCTGTAGGAAGATAAAACATGGATACATAGTCCTGGGTTACAGAGAACAAGTTGGTGACGTACAGAGATGGGCTAACTAATTATTCTTACATAACCTTAGAAACTCAATGCACAGAGCTGGTGATTACTCATACTGTTCCACAATATTGCAATCTCTAAGGAATTATTGCGGTTAGTAGAGAAAGCAGGAGAGATGTTGAATGTTCTCAAGAGGTTAACCATGAGGTTTTTGTTGACCTTACTAAATTTCCCATTTCCTCATTTATATCAGTTAAGAATCTCTTCATTAATTATCTATTTTCAATATTTTTACTGAATTCTACTGAATGTTCTCTTTTGTGTCTGCAGAAACCTGTTTCACTCCTGTGTGGTAATCCAAAGGCCAGAAATTCACCATGTCTATTTTCAAGATTCATGCCAGAGAGATCTCTGACTCTCGGGGTATCCCACTGTTGAGGTTGATCTCTCCATCTCAAAAGGTCTCTTACAAGCTTCTGTGCCAAACAGTGCCAAACAGTGCCTCCACACATAAAGCCATAGAACTCCATGACAATGATTACACCTGCTACTATGGAAGGAGTCTCAAGGCAGTTGAACACATCAATAAGACAATTACACCTGCTCTGGGAAGCAAAATGCCGAATGTTGTGGAAGAAGAGAAGATGAAAAATCTGATCATCAAGTTGGATGGCACTGAAAATAAATCTAAATTTGGTTCAAATGCCATACTTGGAGCATCCCTGGCTGTCTAAAAAACTGGTACAGTGTAAAAGAGGTGTCCCTCTACCCTCACATCACTGACTTGGCTGGCACCCCTGAAGTCATCCTGTAGGTTCCAGCTTTCAATGTGATCTATGGTGGTTCTTTTTTTTCTTTTTAACATTTTTATTTAGATTGGAAACAATCTTATTTTATGTATCAATCCCAGTTCTTTCTCTCTCCCATCATCCCAGGCCCCCATCAACCCCCATCCCATCTCTTTTCTGGTCCAGAGAAAGTGTGAGGCCTTCCATAGGGGAATCATCAAAGTCTGTCACAACATTTGGGGCAGGACTTAGACCCTCCCCTGTACCTAGGCTGAGAAATTATCCCTTTATGGGGAAGGGGCTCTCAGTGTATATTTGTACACTAGGGATAAATACTATTCTACTACCAGAGGCCCCATAGACTGCCCAGGTCTCCTAACTGATACTCTGTTTCAGGGGCCTGGTTCTGCCCTATGCTGGTTTCTGAGCTATCAATCTGAGTTCCATTAGCTTCCACTTCCTCAGGCTAACTGTTTCTGTGGCTTTCCCCAGAATGGTCTTGACCCCTTTGCTCATCACTCCTCCCTCTCTACAACTGGATTTCAGGAATTCAGTTCAGTGCTTAGCTTTGAGCCTCTGTTTCTGCTTCCATCAGATACTGGATAAAGGCTTTAGAATGGCATATAAGGTAGTCATCAATGTCATTATAGGGGAAGGCATTTAGGACATTCTTTTCACTATTGTTTAGAATCTTGGTTGGCACCATCCTTGTATATCTCTGGTCATTTCCCTAGTGCCAGATTACTCTTTAAACCTATAATGGCTCCCTCCATTAAGGTATCTCTTTTCTTGCTCTCCTCTATTCTTCCCCCAACTCAATTTTCTTGGTCCCTCATTTCTTCCTACCCCATCCTCTTCTCCCCGTCTCTTTCTCCTAATTCCCTCCCCCACCACACTCCCAATTTTCTTAGTAGATCTTGTCCCTTTCCCTGTCTCTGGGGGACCATGTATGTCTCTCTTAGGCTCTTCCTTGTTTCCTAGCTTTTCTGGTGGTGTGGATTGAGGGCTGGTAATCCTATGCTCTATGTCTAAAAATCCATATATAAGTGAGTACAATCCATGTTTGTCTTCATCTACAGCCTGAGGAACAAGGACATTAAACCTGCCTTAAGGATGATTGTTAGCAGAGTATTCTAATCATTGACATTCTTTATGCATTTACATTTATATATCTACATATTAACTGTACATGCAAATCTCAGTTAATATCTTGCATTACCACTAACTGATACTTCACAGTATTGCATGATATAGTGATGGTTACTGGGGTTGCACAATGGTGGATGGGTGCTGTGGTGGTTTGAAAGAAAATGGCCCCCAAAGGGAATGGCACTATTAAGAGGTGTGGCCCTGTTGGAGGAAGTGTGTCACTGTGGGTGAGGCCTTTGAGGTCTCTTTTGCTCAATCTTTAGTCAGTTGGACAACTAGTCGACTTCTTGTTGCCTGCAAGGTGTAGCACTCTCAGCTTCAGCACCACATCTACCTGTTCACAGTCATGTGCCCAGTCATGATGAGAGTGAACTGAACCTCTGAACCTGTAAGTGAGACACTCGAATTAAATGTTTTCTTTATTTGAGTTTTCATGGTCATGGTATCTCTTTATAGCAATAGAAAAACCTAAGGAAGACAGAAATTGGTACCAGGGATTGGGGTATGGCTGTCATATGCCAGACCATGTTTTTGTTTGGAGGAATTTGAAGAGTATTTTGACATTAGATGTGGAGATGCAAAGTTTGGAGTTTGCCCATCTGGTTTTTGGTCTTGCTTTGGTCCAGTATTTCCTCATTATGCTCCCTTTCCTATGTTTTGGAATGGCAATTTATATCCTGTGCCATGAAATGTTTGAATTTATGTGATCTGCTTTTTGATTTTGGTCTTTCCAGGTACAATAAAGTTATGGAATTGCATGGCATCTCAGAAGAGACTTTAGACTTTGAAACCAGTCTGAGGCTGTTATAGACTAGGGGGGCTTTTGAAGTTGGACTGAAAGCATATTTTGCATTATGATATGGATATAAGCCTTTGGGAGCCAGGGAGTGGAATGTGGCAGTTAGAAAAAAATGGTCCCCAAAGGAAATGTTACTATTAGGAGATGTGGTCTTGTTGGAGGAAGTGTGTTACTGTGAGGGCAGCCTTTGATGTCTCTTTTGCTCAAGCTTCTCTCAGTGTGACAGCCAGTTGACTTCCTATTGTCTGCAAGATAATAATGGACTGAACTTCTGAAATTGTAAGCAAGTCACACCAATTAAATGTTTTATTTATAAGATTTGCCATGGTTGCTGAGGCCTGGAGACTGCAAACTGGTGAACCCATCCTAGTGGTCCAGCTAATCAAGAGTTTGCCAGTGTCCTTGTCCTGCTTCCACTCAAAAGAGGAGATAAGCATGGGCCTGCTTACAGCTCAACATCTGGTGCCCTGCTCAGTGCCTCCTGAGGCTTGGGGCCTGTACACAGAGAAACCAGGGGTCTGCCAATGTCTCAGCACTAGGCCTTCCTGCACCCACAGAAAGAGGACAGCCATCAGGGTATTGGAACTGCTTGCACCCACCGGAAGGGAACCTTGGACCCATACCCACCAAGAGGAAGAATCTCCACCTGCACTCACTGAAAGAAGAGATGGAAAGAAGACAATATAAAAACACATTCACCAACAAAAAACCAACATGACACCACCAGAGCCTAGGGACCCTACACCAGCAAGACCTGGATCTCCCAACCCAGATGAAGCAGAAGAGAATGACCTTAAAAACAACTTCATGAAAATGATAGAGGCCCTTAAAAAGGATATGAGAAAATCCCTCAAAGAAATGGAAGACAAACAACCCACAAATAGAAGAAATCAACAAATCACTTAAAGAAAGCCAAGAAAAAACAATCAAAAAGTTGAAGGAAACAGTTCACGACCTGAAAACTGAAATAGAGACAAGAAAAAAATCACAAACTGAGGGAATGCTGGAAAAGAAAAGTTGGGTAAACAATCAGGAACTACAGATGCAAGCATAACCACCAGAATGCAAGAGATGGAAGAGAGAATCTCAGGTGCTGAATATACACTAGGAGAAATACATTTATCGACCAAAGAAAATCTTAAGTCCAACAAACCCATAACACAAAATATCCAGGAAATATGGGACACTGTGAAAAGACAAAACCTAAGAATAATAGGTATAGAAGGTGAAGAAACCCACCTCAAAGGTGCAGAAAACATATTCAACAAAATCACAGAAGAGAACAATCCCAACCTAAAGAAAGACATGCCAATGAAATTACAAGGTGACAGAACACCAAATAGAGTGGACCACAAAACGTTCCCTCACCACATAATAATCAAAACCCCAAATATATAGAATAAAGAACGAATATTAAGAGCAGCAAAAAGGCCAAGAAACATGAAAAGGCAAACCTGTCAGAATTAGCCTGACTTCTGCATGAAAACTCTGAAATCAAGAAAGTCTTGGCTAGATTCTCTACCAACACTAAAAGACCACATGCCATCACAGACTACTATACCTAGAAAAGCTTACAAACACTATAGATAGAGAAAACAAGACATTCGATGACAAAACCAGATTTAAACAATATATATCCACAAATTTAGCCCTACAGAAAGTTCTGGAAGGAAAACTCCAACCCAAGGAAGTTAACTACAATCAAAAAAACAAAGGTAATTGATAATCCCACTTTACCAACATTCAAAAGAGAAAAAAGGGGGGATGGGAGAATCCATGTACAATACTACCACCACCAAATCAAAAACAAACAAGAATAAACAATCAATGGTCATTAATATCCCCCAATATTAATGGTTTTAGCTCACCTATAAAAAGACACAGACTAACAGATTGGATATGAAGACAGAATCCATGTTTCTGCTGCATACAAGAAAAATACCTCAAATTCAAAGACAGACAGTATCTCAGAGTTAAGGGTAGGGAAAAGATTTTCTAATCAAATGGACCCAAGAAACAAGCTGGTGTAGCAACCCTAATATCTAATAAATTAGACTTTGAACTAAAAACAATCAAAAGAGACAAAGGAGGTCATTTCATATTCATCACAGGAGAAATCCATAAAGATGAATTCTCAATTTTGAACAACTATGACCCATATATGAAGTATTTACATTCGTAAAAGAAACATTACTAAAACTCAAATCATACATAAAACCTCACACACTTATATTAGGAGACTTAAACACCCCACTCTCAGAACTGGACAGGACTACTAGACAGAAACCTAACAAAGAAAGAAAGGATCTAACAGAAGTTATGACCCATTTGGGTTTAACAGACATCTATAGAACATTCCATCTAAACACAAAAGAATATGCCTTCTTTTCAGCACTTCATGGAACCTTCTCTAAAATCAGCCACAAACTGGGCAACAAAGCAAACCTCAACACATACAAAAAAATTAGAATAATCCCCTGTATCTTATCAGACCACCATGGCTTAAAATTAGAATTCAACAACAAATTGCAGAAACCACACCAACTCATGGAAATTGAACAATGCTCAATCACATCACTCCTGGTGAAAGAAGAAATAAAAAAAGAAATCAAAGACTTCCTAGAATTCAATGAATATGAAGGCAAAATATACACAAACCTTTGCAAAACTCTGAAAGCAGTTCTAAGAGGAAAGTTCATAGCACTAAGTGCACACATGAAGAAACTGGAGAATAGTCACACTAGAGAAATAACAGCACAACTGAAAGCTCTAGAACAAAAAGAAGTAAACTCACCCAGGAGGAGTAGATGCCAGGAAATACTCAAATTGAGAGCTGAAATCAGTAAAGTAGAAACAAAGAGAACAATACAAAAAACCAATGAAACAAACAGTTGGATCTTTGAGAAAATCAACAAGATAGACAAACCTTCATCCAACCTAACCAAAAGGCAGAGAGATAACATGCAAATTGATGAAATCAGAAATGAAATGGGGGACAAAACAACAGATACTAGAGAAATCTAGAGAATCATCAGGTCATACTATGAAACCTATACTACACAAAATTGGAAACTTTAAAGTACATGGACAATTTTCTGGATAGATATTACTTAACAAAATTAAATCAAGAACAGATAAACAGTTTAAATAGACCTATAACTGCTAAGGAAATAGTAGCAGTCATTGAAAGTCTCCCAACCAAAAAAACGCCCAGGGCATGATGGTTTCAGTGAAGAATTCTACCAGAAACTCAAAGAAGAGCTAATAACACTACTCATCAAATTGTTGCACACAATACAAGCAGAAGGATCATTGCCAAACTCTTTTTATCAGGCTAACATTACCTTGGTGCCCAAGCCACACAAAGACACAACTAAGATACAGAACTACAGACCAATCTTCCTTATGAACATTGATGCAAAAATACTCAATAAAACACTGAGGATCAACTTAGAAAAAATGACAATCTTGCCAAAAGCAATCTACAGATTCAATGCAATCCCCAACAAAATACACACACAATTCTTCACAGACCTTGAAAGAACAATTCTCAGCTTTATATGGAAACACAAAAGACTCAGAATAGCTAAAACAACGCTGTACAATAAAGGACCTTATGAGGTGCCTGTCTCCTGCTGCCTGCCGCATGAGGTAAGTCTGGGCATTGATCTGCCCCCAACTTGCCCTATCAAGTTGATACAAGGCTTCTTCCTGAGCCTGCCCCTCGACAAGAGTGGACCTCCCCAGACAGAAAGGCCCACCCTGAATCTGGTGATACCTCACCCTTGTCCCTCCTCTGCCCTCTGCCTCTGCCTCTGCCTTCTGCCCTCTGCCCTCTGCCCTCTGCCCTCTGCCCGCTGCCCGCTGCCTGCTGCCTGAGCTTGAGGAGACTAGAAGAGAGGGAAAGACCCCACCTCTACCCACTGGAAGAAGGGATGTGAAGATGACAGAAGAACACACTCAACAACAGAAGACGAATATGACACCACCAGAATCTAGAGAATCCACACCAGCAAGAATGAAAAGCCCAACACAGAGGATGAAGAAGAGATGGATCTTAAAAGTTATCTTATGAAGATGATAGGGACCATTAAAAAGGAAACAAGAAAATCACTTAAAGAAATAGAAGAAAAACCAAGCCAAAAATTACATGAAATGGAGGAAAAGACAAACGAAAAAATTCAAGAAAAAAAACAAATCACTTAAAGAGTCTAAAGAAAGTCAAGAAAGAACAACCAAACAAGTGAAGGAAACAATTCAAATAGTTCACGGCTTGAAAGCAGAATTAGAAACAATAAAGAAAACATAGAATGAGGGTATGCTGGAAATAGAAAAGCTGGGCCAATGATCAGGATGTAAATATAACCAATAGAATACAAGAGATGGAAGAGAGAATCTCAGGTGTTGAAGACTCACTAGAGGATATACAGTCATTAACCAAAGAAAATCTCAAGTCCAACAAATTCCTAAACAAAATATCCAGGAAATATGGGACACTGTGAAAAGACCAAACTAAGAATAATAGTTATAGAAGAAGGTGAAGAAATTCAGCTCAAAGGTACAGAAAATATATTCAAAAAAATCATAGAAGAAAACTTCCCCAACCTACAGAAGGATATGCCTATGAAAGTACAAGAATCTTTCAGAACACCAAATAGATTGGACCACAAAAAGAAGTTCCCTCACCACATAATAAGCAAAACAACAAACTTATAGAATAAAGAAAAAATATTAAGAGCAGCAAAAGAAAAAGGCCAAGTAACATATAAAGGCAGACTTATCTGAATTACAACCAACTTCTCAATGGAAACTTTGAAAGCCAGAAGATCCTGGATATTTGTTCTACAAACGCTATGGGAACATGGATGCCAGCCAAGACTACTCTTTCCAGCAAAGCTTTCAATCACTATAGATGGAGAAAACAAGTTATTCCATGACAAAACCAGATTTAAGCAATACATATCCATTAATCCAGCACTACAAAAAGTTCTGGAAGGAAAACTCCAACCCAGCGAAGATAACCACACTCACAAAAACATAGGCAATAGATAATCCAATTTTACCAAAGACGTACATTAAGGAAAGGCAGATTATTGGTTTGGCTGGAATATTTTCCACTCTTCTATTAGGTTGATGGTTCTACAACCATGTACACACTCTTTATGTGCCTATCTTGGAGAGCTTGACGACATGCACATGGCCGTGAGACCTCATGCTGTGTCATAAAGACCACCATCATGTCTTCAACACTCTGACTTGCTTGCTTTTTTAAAATATTTCAATTAAAAAAGATTTGGTTACTAATTTTGAAAAACTTGCTTATGACATACCATGTTTCTCTATGACATATCTATTTTTGTTTACCCTTCCCCAAGCTTCTCCCCTCCACCACCTCTCTAGTCCCCACTCTTACTGAAACCTTCCTGCTCTTGTTACCCCCACTACCAGATCATGTGTCCTATTCCTTTCCCGCTCATCCTTCTTAATGTTTCCTTTCCCTCATGTGGGCAGCTGTCCAGCTTCCTGGCATCTACATACACTCGTAGTCACATGATATAGTCAAAGATTTGCATATGTTTTTCATTCTGATGCTGGGATAACTCACTAGAGTTTGTTCCAGCTGCATCTATTTTCTTAAATGTTCTATCATTTCATTTTTCTTTATTGATGAATATTATTCATATATATGTATATATAGTTGACTTTTTGGCTGTACTGTGCAGAGTTTGTCTATTGGACCTGGTATCTGAGGACCTGAGAGAATGGGGTGGACTCTGGTCTGATGTTGTAGACAACCTTACTTCAATTTCAATTTCAGAGTACTTTTGTTTGTTTGGTTGGTTTGGTTTTTCGAGACAGGGTTTCTCTGTATTGTTTTGGAGCCTATCCTGGAAGTCACCCTGTAGACCAGGCTGGTCAGAGTACTTTTATACATATATGTGACAAAGAAAGCAATGATCCAAAGAAGGCTATTTACATTCAGGAAAACATGTAAATAAATGACAATAAACTCATATTAAATATTAACATAGAGTTCCTTTACTTTTTGAGGACAGATCAATTTAAACACAATTGCCTTGCACAAACTATAGATTGTATGTGGGAGCAGGAAAGCAAGACAGAAGGCCATATGCAGAATCAGGGTACACTGACCAGATTGGGTTCTATAGCTGTGATCTGACACCTATGTTATAGCTATAAGATGTAAACATGCCTTATAAATTGATTATAAATGTTTCACACAGGAGGCACAAAATCATATTCAAGAACAATCTAGTGAAGTAAAAGGCCCTCTTCCTTTTTCCTGGAGCCTTTCTCACAGTTCCTTAAGGTACTGCCTTCCATGAATACAGTCTTCTGACTGTATTCCTAATATATACATACACACATATATATCTCTGCATATATAATTTCATTATCCTGTTGTGAATTGTTAGATGAAGTAGTATTACATTCCATTATGCTGTGGAATGATTGTTTATCAATGCAAAGATGTTCTGCATTTTTTTATGTTGCATTTGTTTAACACTGTAAATCTCTGTTACTTGGCCTGTCTAAAACACCTGATTGGTTTAATAAAGAGCTGAATGGTTAATAGCTAACCAGGAGAGAGAAATAAGCAGGACTGTCAGGCAGAGAGAATAAATAGAAGAAAGAAGGAGGAGGAGGGTGTCAGGGGCCAACCACCCAGCCACACAATGAACCACAGAGTAAGAAAGAAAGAAAGGTATATGGAGTAGAGAAAGGTAAATCCAGAGGCAAAGGTAGATGGGATAATTTAAGTAAAGCTGTCAAGAAATAAGCCAAGGGAAGTCCAGGCATTCATAAGCAATGATGTCTCCATATATTTATTTGGAGCTGGGTGGTAGGGCACAAAGAGTAAAAAACAATTCAACTACATTATTCATTTTTTTGTAGAACATCCAGGCTGCCTTCATTTCCTAGTTATTTTGAACAGAGCAGAAACAAACATGGTTGAACAATTATCTCTGTAGTAGGATACAGAGTCTTTCAGACTTATAATCAGGGATTTTACATAGCTGGACCCTACAACTCTTCCTCTTTTAGATTTCTGAGAATGCTTCACACTGAATTCCATAATTGTTACATCAGTTTGTGCTTCCACCCAGGGTGAATGAAGGCTCCCTATTTCCCAACATCTTCACCAGCATTTGATGTCATTTGATTACTTAATAATAGCTATTCTGAATGTGGTGAGATGAAGTATCAAATTAGTTTACCTTCCATTTCACTGATGACCAAGAATGTTCATGCTTCGTTTATTGACCATAGGTATTTTTTCTTTTGAGAACTCTCTGTTTAGTACTATAGCTCATTTTTTGTTTGATTGTTTTCATTTTGTAGTGGTTCACTCCTCTGTCAGATGAGTAGCTTACAAGATTTTCTCTCATATGTAGTTTGACTCTTTCCTCAGTTAACTGACTCATTCATTGCCTTACAGTATTTATTTACATTAGTTCACTTATTTTTTTCTCCCAGAATTTTTTATTTGAATTAGAAACAAGATTGTTTTTCTGACAATCCCAGTTTCCCTTCTCCCTCCTGTCCTCCCCATCACCCCCCACCTACTAAAACCCTACCTATCACATATCCTTTCTGCTCTCCCTGGATGGTGAGACCTTCTATAGGGTGTCATCAGAGTATATTGTATCCTTTGGAATAGGGCCTAGGCCCACCCCAATGTGTTTTGACTCAGGGAGTATTTCTCTATGTGAAATGGGCTCCCAAAGTCCACACCTATACTAGGGATAAGTACTGAACTACTACAGGAGCTCACATAGATTTCAGAGGTTTCCTCAATGAAACCCATGTTCCTGGGGTCTGGATCAGTCCCATGCTGGTATCCCAGCTATCAGTTTGGGGAGCAAGAGTTCTCTGATGTTCAGGTCAGCTGTTTATGTAGGTTTCACCAGCCTGGTCTGGACCCCTTTGCTCTTCACTTGTCTGCATCTGGATTCCAGTTCAGTTTGGTGATTAGTTGTGGGTGTCTGCTTCTACTTCCACCAGCGGCTGGATGAGGGCTATCACAGAAGCTAGTAAACAAGGAGGACACTAAGAGAGACATACATGGTCCCTTGGAGAAGGGGAAAAGGTCAAGATCCCCTGAGAAAATTAGGAGCATGGGAAGAGGGGAGGGGGAGCTAGGAGAATGAGAAGGGGAGAAGGGGAGGGATGCAGAGGACATGAGGGAGCAGAAAGGTTGAGGTGGGGGAAGAATAGAGGATAACAAGAATGGAGATACCATAACAGAGGGAGACATTTTAGTTTTACAGAGAAATCAGGCCCTAGGGAAATGTCTGGAGATCTACAAAGATGACACCAAATAACAATCTAAGCAACAGAGGAGAGGCTACGTTAAATGCCCTCCCCGGATAATGAGACTGAAGACATCCACATTTGTAAAAGAAACATTACTAAAGCTCAAATCACACATGAAAACATCATACCCTTATAACAGGAGACTTCAGCACCCTGTCCTCATCACTAGATAGTTCCATCAGACAGAAAATTAACAAAGAAACAAAAGAACTAACAGAAGTTATGACCCAATTGGGATTGACAGATATCTATAGAACATCCCACCAAAACACAAAAGAGTAAACCTTCTTCTCAGCCCGACATGGAATCTTCTCTAAAACTGACCACATACTTGGCAATGCAGCAAACCTACACAGATACAAAAAATTGGAAAAAACCCCTGTATCTTATTAGACCACCATGTTTAAAGTTAGAATTCAATAACAACACAAATTGCAGAAACCCTAAAAACTCATGGAAATTGAATAATGTTCAACTGCAACATTCCTGGCTCAAGGAAGAAAAAGAAATTAAAGACGTCCTAGAATTTAATGAAAATGAAGACACAACATACCCAAACTTATGGGACACTTTGAAAGCAGTGCTAAGAGGAAAGTTCATAGCACTAAGTGCCCACATGAAGAGACTGGAGAATAGTCACACTAGAGAATTAACAGTGCAACTGAAAGCTCTAGAACAAAAGGAAGCAAACTTGCCACAGTGGAGTAGACTTCATGAAATTATCAGACTGAGGACTGAAATTAATAAAGTAGAAACTAGGAAAACAATACAAAGAATCAATGAAACAAAGAGTTGCTTTTTTGAGAAAGTCAACAAGATAGACAAACCTTTATCCAAACTAAACAAAAGGCAGAGAGAGATCATGCTAATTAGAAACTCAGAAATGAAAAGGGGGACATCACAATGTACATTGAGGAAATCCAGAGAATCATCAGGTCAGACTTTAAAAACCTGTACTCCACAAAATTCGAAACAATTTTCTGGATAGAAATTGTTCACCTACTAAAATTAAACCAACAGATAAGCAATTCAAACAGATCTATAACCTCTAATGAAATAGTAGCAGTCATCAAAAGTCTCCCAACCAAAAAGGCCCAGGGCCAGATGGTTTCAGTGCAGAATTCTACCAGAAATTAAAAGAAGATCTCTCTCAATACCTGTATTCTCTCCTTCTATCAAGTCTTCTCCTTTCTTGCCCTCCTCTATTCCTCCCATATCTCATTCTGGCATAAGGGAAATGTGAGGGGATCCACAGGGATGACTCCAACAAAGAATCCAAACAGTGGTGGAGAAAATGACATTGATGTCCTTCCCCTAAAATGAGATTGGTATCTACCTTGGTTACCATGCCTAGAGCCTTCATCCAATAGCTGTTCAAAGCAGAAACAGGCACCCATAGCTGAGCACTGTACCATACCCCTGGAATCAAATTGTAGAGAGGGAGGAGGGATGAGCAAAGAATCCAAGATGGTGCTGCAGAAACCTGTAGAAACAGTTGACCTGACCTAGTGAGAGCATAGAGAGACCCTAGTCATAAACCTGGGGAACCAGAATTGGACCAAACCAAGCCGTCTGAATGTGGGTGCCAGCTAGGAGGCCAAAACAGTCTATGGGACATCTAACAGTGGAGCCATCTTTATGCCTAGAGCACAAATGAACTTTGGGGCCCATTTCCTATGGAGAGATACTATTGCAGCCCAGATGCAGCAAGGAGGGCCTAGGGCCTCCTCCAAACAATATGACAGACTATGAAGGTCCCTGGTAGAGGGCCTCACTATCCCTGGGGAGGAGTTTGGGGATGGGTTGGGAGGGTTGTGGGGGAACATGGGAGAGTGGGAGGGTAAGGGAATGGGGGGAGGGGTGGATATGTAAACATGAGTAGTAATTAAAGAATTAAAAAAATAAAACAGAAACTAATAAATAAACCACTATAGCACTGTTAATAAAAAATACAAATAAAAATGAGGAACAAAAGAAATTCAAAGAAAAGCTAATACCAGTACTCATCAAATTGTTCCACACAAAGCAGCAGAAAGGGCATTGCAAAAATATTTTTATGAGGCCACAATTACCTTGGTACCCAAGCCACACAGAGACACAACTATAAAGAGAATTACAGACCAATCTCCCTCATGAAAATCGACGCAAAAATATTCAACAAAATACTGGCAAATCGAATCCAAGAACACATCAGAGAAATCATCCACCATGATCAAGTTGGCTTCATCCCAGGAATACAGCGATGGTTCAACACATGAAAATCCATCAATGTAATCTACCAGGTAAACAGACTGAAAAAGAAAAACTACATGATCATTTCACTAGATGCTGAAAAAACCTTTGACAAAATCCAACATCCCTTCATGATGAAGGTATTGGAGAGAACAGGAATAGCAGGAAAATATCAAAGCATGATAAAAGCAATATACAGCAAACTAACAGCCAACATCAAACTAAATGGAGAGAAACTCAAAGTGATTCCTCTAAAATCAGGAACAAGACAAGGCTGTCCACTCTCTCCATATCTCTTCAATATTGAACTTGAAGTTCTAGCTAGTGCAATTAAGACAACAAAAGAAGATCAAGGGGATACAAATTGGGAAGGAAGAAGTCAAACTTTTACTATTGCAGATGATATGATAATTTACATAAGTGACTCGAAAAACTCTACCAGGGAACTCCTACAGCTGATAAACACCTTCAGCAAAGTGGCAGGATACAAGATTAACTCAAAAAAATCAGTAGCCCTACTATATACAGATGATAAATGCGCTGAAAAAGAAGTCAGAGAAACATCACCCTTTACAATAGCAACTAACAGCATAAAATATCTTGGAGTAACACTAAGCAAAACATGAAAGTCCTGTATAGTAAGAACTTTGAGTCTTTAAATAAAGAAATTAAGAAGATACCAGAAAATGGAAAGATCCCCCATGCTGTTGGACAGGTAGGATCAACATAGTAAAAATGGCAGTCTTTCCCAAAGCAATCTATATATTCAATGCAATTCCCATCAAAAATCCCAACACAATTCTTCACAGACCTTGAAAGAACAGTACTCAACTTCATATGGAAAAACAAAAAACCCAGGATAGCCAAAACAACCCTGTACAATAAAGGAACATCCTGAGGCATCACCTTCCCAGACTTCAAGCTCTAATATAGAGCCATAGTCCTGAAAACAGCTTTATAATTCTTTATTTTAATTTGAAAGAAAATTATTTTACATGTCAATCCAGGTCCCTCTCCCTCCCCTCCTCCCCTGCCTCCCCCAACAAACACCCTACCTATCCCATACTCTTTCTGTTCCCCAGGGAGGGTGAGGCCTTCCATGGGGGGGTCTTCAAAGTCTCATATCATTTGGCATAGGGCCTAGACCCACCCCTTGTGTCTAGGCTCAGGGAGTATCCCTCCATGTGAGATGGGCTCCTAAAGCCCATTCCTAGGCTAGGGATAAGTACTGATCCACTACAAGAGGCCCCATAAGTTTCTAAGGTCTCCTCGCTGACACCCACATTCAGGGGGTCTGGATCAGTCCCATGCTAGTTTCCCAGCTATCAGTCTGGGGACCAAGAGCTCTCCCTTGTTCAGGTCAGCTGTTTCTGTGGGTTTCACCAGCCTGGTCTGGACCATTTTGCTCATCAGTCCTCCTTCTCTGCAACTGGATTTCAGTTCAGTTCAAGGTTTAGCTGTGGGTGTCTGCTTCTACTTCCACCAGCTGCTGGATGAAGGTTATACGATGGCATATGAATTCGTCATCAATCTCATTATCAGGAGAAGGCATTTAAGGGAGCCTCTCCTCTGTTGCTTAGATTGTTAGTTGGTGTCATCTCTGTAGCTCTCCAGACATTTCCCTAGTGCCTGATTTCTCTTTAAACCTATAATGTCTCCCTCTATTATATTATCTCATATCTTTCTCTCTTCTGTTGTTCCCCCAACTCAACTTTCCTATCCCATCATGTCTTGCTCACCCCTTCTTCTCTCCCCTTCTCATTCTCCTAGATCCCTCTCTCCTTCACCATGCTCCCAATTTGCTCAGGAGATCTTGTCCCTTTCCCCTTCTCCAGGGGACCATGTATGTCTCTTTTAGTGTCCTCCTTGTTTACTAGCTTCTCTGGCGGTGTGGATTGTAGGCTGGATATCTTTTACTCTATGTCTAAAATCTACATATGAGAGATTATTTACCATGTTTGTCTTTTTGTGACTGGGTTACCTTGCTCAGCATGGTTTCTTCTAGTTCCATCCATTTGCCTGCAAATTTCAATTCCATTGTTTTGTTTGTTTTTTTTTTCACTGAGTAGTACTCCATTGTGTAAATGTACCACATTTTCTCTATCCATTCTTCAGTTGAGGGGCATCTAGGTTTTTTTTCAGGTTCTGACTATTACAAATAATGCTGCGATGAACATTGTTGAACAGATGTCCTTGTTGTATGAATGTGCTTCTTTTGGGTATATGCCTAAGAGTGGAATTGCTGGATCTTTGGTAGACTGATTGCCCTTTTCCTGAGGAATCACATATAGATTTCCAAAGTCTCTGTACGAGTTGGCACTCCCACCAGCAGTGGAGGAATGCTCCCCTTTCTCCACATCCTCTCCAGCATAAACTGTCATTGGTGTTTTTGATTTTAGCCATTCTGACAGGAATAATTTGGTATCTCAGAGTTGTTTGATTTGCATTTCCCTGATGGCTAAGGATGTTGAACTCTTTCTTAAGTGTCTTTCAGCCATTTTAGATTCATCTATTGAGAATTGTCTATTTAGTTCTGTACACCACTTTTAAATTGGATTATTTGGTGTTTTGGAGACTAGCTTCTTGAGTTCTTTGTAAATTTTGAACGTCAGCCCTCTGTCAGAAGTGGGGTTGGTCAATATCTTTTCCCAATCCGTGGGCTGTCGTTTTGTCTTGTTGACTGTGTCCTTTGCTTTACAGAATCTTCTTAGTTTCAGGAGGTCCTATTTATTAATTGTGGATCTCAGTGTCTGTGCTACTGGTGTTATGGTCAGGAAGCAGTCTCCTGTACCAATTAATTCAAGGTCATTTCCTACTTTCTCTTGTAATAGGTTCAGTGTGGCTGGGTTTATGTTGAGGTTTTTGATCCATTTTGACTTAAGTTGTGCATGGTGATAAACATGGATCTCTCTGCAGTCTTCTACATATACTCCAGTATCCAGGTATGCCATCAACATTTGTTGAAAATGCTTTCTTTATTTCATCGTATAAATTTAGCTTCTTTGTCAAAAATCAAGTGTTTGTAGGTGTGTGGGTTAATATCAGGGTTTTCAACTCTATTCCATTTGTCTACCTGTCTATTTTTGTGTCAATACCAAGCAGTTTTCAGAACTATATTTCTATAATAGAGCTTGAAATTATGGATGGTGATGCCTCCAGAAGTTTTTTATTGTATAGGGCACAAAAACAGACATTTATTAATGGAATTGAATTGAAGACCCTGATTTTAACACACACACCTATGAACACCTGATCTTTGACAAAGAATCTAAAACTATAAAATGGAAAAAAGAAAGCATCCTCAACAAATGGTGTTGGCATAACTGGACAATGACATGTAGAAGACTGCAGATAGATCCATATCTATCACCATGCATAAAACTTAAGTCTAAATGGATCAAAGATCTCAACATAAATCCAGCCACACTGAACATCTTAGAAGAGAAAGTCAGAAGTAATCTTGAATGAGTTGGTACAGGAGACTGCTTCTTGAACATAGCACCAGTAGCCCAGACACCAAGATCCACAATTAATAAATGGGACCTCCTGAAACTGATTAACTTCTCTAAGACAAATCACACAGTCAGCAAGACAAAAGGGCAACCCACAGAATGGGAAAGATATTCACCAACTCCACATCTGACAGAGGACTGATCACCAAAATATACAAAGAACTTAAGAAGGTAGTCCCCATTACACCAAATAATTCAATTAAAAAGAGAGATACCAAATTAAATAGAGAATTCTCAATAGAGAAATCTAAAATGGCTGAAAGACACTTAAGAAAGAGTTCAACATCCTTAGCCATCAGGGAAATGCAAATCAAAACAACTCTGAGATACCATCTTATTCCTGTCAGAATGGCTAAAATCAAAAACATCAATGACAGTTTATGCTGGAGAGGATGTGGAGAATGGGAAACACTCCTCCACTGCTGGTGGGAGTACAAACTTGTATAGCCACTTTGGAAATCAGTATGAAGGTTCCTCTAGAAAATTGGAATCAGTCTACCACAAGATCTAGCAATTCACTCCTAGGCATATACCCAAGATCGCACATTCATACAATAAGGACATCTGTTCAACTGTGTTCATAGCAGCACTATTTGTAATAGCCAGAACCTGGAACCAACCTAGATGCCCCTCAATTGAAAAATGGATAGAGAAAATGTGGTATATTTACACAATAGAGTACTACTCAGCAGAAAAAAAATCAATGGAATCTTGAAATTCACAGGCAAATGGATGGTATTAAAAGATACCATCCTAAATGAGGTAACTCAGTCACCAAACATAAACATGGTATGTACTCACTCATATATGGGTTTTAGGCATGGAATAGGGAATTGCCAGCCTACAACTGGCAATCTAAGCAATAGTGGAGAGGCTACCTTAAATACCCTTCCTCAATAATGAGATTGATGACTACCTTATATGCTATCCTAGAGCCTTCAATCATTGGTTGATGGAAGCAGAGGCAAACACCCACAGCTAAACACTGAAGTGAACACCTGGAACCCAGTTTCAGAGAGGGAGGAGTAATGAGCAATGGGGTCAAGACCTGGTTGCTGAAACCCACAGAATCTGCTGACCTGAACAAGGGGGATCTCAGAGACCCCAGACTGATGGCTGAGAGGCCAACATGGGACTGATCCATACCCCGTGAACATGGATGTCAGTGAGGAGGCCTTGGCAATCTATGGGGCCTCTGGAGGTAGACCAGTATTTATCCCTGACATACAAATGGACTTTGAGAGCCCATACCACATGGAGGGAAGCTCTCTCAGCCTGGACACATCAGTGAGGGCCTTGGCCCTGCATGGGATTTATGACAGACTTTGGAGATCCCCATTGAGAGTCTCACACTCCCTGGGGAGTAGAGGGGGATAGGGTGGTGACTTGGGGGATTGGTGGCAGGGTGGGAGCAGGGGAGGGAGAGGGAGCTGGAATTGACATGTGAAGCAAGCTTCAGTGGAACAGGCAGATAGATCTCTTCTAGACTACCTCAGGACTATATCCCTTTGTCCAAAAACATTTCTTGTAAATCCAGCAGCCACACAGTCTGGGGAATCAGATGAGCATATTCAGTCTTCCTCCTGTCCTTCAATTCTAACCTACCATCCTATTCCCCACCCCTGTACCAGACTACCTGATGTGGCCTCTATTCCCTGTGTGCCTACATTCCCAAGGGTCTAGGCAGATCCTTTGGCATAACCTGCTTTTCTCCTACCTGTGGACCCCTGCAAACTCCCCATTCTAGCCCACATGTAATCCTAATTGTCAGTCACCAATACCTAATAGCACATTGTACCCAGAACCCCCAGTGGCCATACATGTATCTCAGAAGCATTTCCTGCCATGCAACCTGCAACCACAACGGTCTACTAAGAACCAGTGAAGGAAACTGACCTGATATGAACACCAAGAAACACCTCCAGATGCTTAGAACCCAGTGCAAAGACACAGACATGAACCCAAGAACAACCCTCCACCAGAAGCCAATAACTCCATTTCTGTGGGCCTTGAGAAATACAATATAGCTGAAGCACAATACAAGGACTTCAAAAATAGCAATTGTGAATATGTTCAAGGATCTTACAGAGGATATGAATAAAGAAGATACAAAAATAAAGTCTGTGAAAACAAAAGCAGTAGAATGAAATGATGAAAAATTCAAGGTATGAAAGTAAAACTTAATCATTAATTCATTAATTTATTTTGGCATCCCTGTGCATCTCTCCCTTGATCCTAATCAAGGGTGTTCAGAGATAAGCAAAGGACAAAAGTCTTGATATACTCCATGCAGAGCTCCACCAAGAGGTCAGGTATGAAAGTATGTTCAGTGTCCCCAGAGCAAAGGGACGCCATGAAATCCCAACATTGGACTGGGCCAGCTTATGCTCCTACAGAGACTTGGTAACAGAGACAGATCTCATACATTTGGAGTAGGAGGCAGTTGCAGGACTTCTCTGCCACAGCCTTGGCAATCCATGCAGGGATGGTGATCATGAGCTCATCCCCAACCACCTGGATGTCTGCACTAGCTGTGAACTTCTGCCGAGCCTCCCTGTTGCCCTGGTCAAAGGGATCTTTGATGGACACCATAGAATATTAACAGATAGACTTACACAGGTCATTCATCTAGTCGGGCATGACTAGATGTACCTGTTGGAGTCATAGGAGACTAGAAGTCCAGGTCATACTTACCTGACCTGAAGAATGCAGAGTCAGCTATGTCCATGCAGATGATGCCCTGGTCAGTGTAGCTGGCATTCTCAGCGTCTGGGGTCGATATGCTTTCCCTTTTTCAGGCCAACTGTTTCTGTGGGTTTCTCCAACCTGGTACAGACCCCTTCATTCTTCATTCCTCCCTCTCTTCAACTAGGTTCCAGATTTCAACTCAGTGTATTTCTGTGGATGTCTGTCTCTGCTTCCATCAGCCACTGGATAAGGACTCTAGGATAGCATAGAGAGTAGTCATCAATCTCATTCTAGGGGAAGGGCTTCTAGGCCATCCTCTCCTCCACTGCCTGGACTGTCAGATCGTGTCATCTTTGTAGGTCTCTGGAGATCTCCCTGGTTCCAGATCTCTTCTCGGACCTATAGTGGCTCCCTCTGATATGGTATCTCTCATCCTGCTCTCTCTCCTCTATTCTTCCCCCAACTCAATATCTCTGCTCCTCCATTTCTTCTCCTCTACTCTTCTTCTTGTGCTCTTATTGTGGCAGCACCCACCCCCCTACACTCATGCTCTCAATTAGCTTGGGAGTTCATGCCACTTCCCATTCCTGGGGTCTATTTATCCCTTAGAGTCCTTCATGATTTCTAGTTTCTTTGGTGAAGAGGATTATAGGCTGGTAAACATTTGCTCTATGTCTAAAAATCATATATGAGTGAGTACATACCATGTTTGTCTTTTTGTGATTGGGTTACCTCACTCAGGATGGTTTCTTCTAGTTCCATCCATTTGCCTGTGAATTTCAAGATTCCATTGCATTTTTCTTCTGAGTAGTACTCCATTGTATAAATGTACCATATTTTCTCTATCCATTCTTCAGTTGAGGGGCATCTAGGTTGCTTCCAGGTTCTGGCTATTACAAACAGTGCTGCTATGAATATGGTTGAACTTATGTCCTTGTTGTATGAACATGCACTATTTGGGTATATACCCAAGAGAGGAATGGCTGGATCTTGAGGTATACTGATTCCCATTTTTCTGAGCAATCACCATACTGATTTCCAGAATGGTCTTACAAGTTCACACTCCCACCAGCAATGGATGAGTGTTCCTTTTTCTCCACATCCTCTCCAGCATAAATTGTCATAAGTATTTTTTATTTGAGCCATTCTGACAGGTGTGAGATGGTATCTCAGAGTTGTTTTGAGTTGCATTTCTCTGATGGCCAAGGATTTTCTTACATTGAACCATCTCTACATCTCTGAGATGAAGCCTACTTGATCATGGTGAATGATGTTTTTAATATGTTCTTGGATTCAGTTTGTGAGTATTTTATTGAGTATTGTTTCATCTATGCTAATGATTAAAATGGTCTGTAATTCTTTCTTTGTTGAAATTTAGTTGAAATTTCTTTGTTGAAATATCAAGGTAATTGTGGTTTCATAAAATGAATTTAGTAATGTTACTTCTGTGTCTGTTTTGTGGAATAATTTGAAGAGTATTGGTATTAGCTCTTCTTTGGAAGTCTGAAAGATTCCAAAGAATCTGTGATAAAACCGTCTGTCCCTTAGCTTTTTTGGTTGGCTGACTTTTAATGACTTCTTCTATTTCCTTCAGGGTGATAGGTTTATTAAATTGTTTATCTTAACTTGTTTAACTTTGATAAGTGCTACTTATCAAAAAGTTATCCATTTCTTTTAGACTTTCCAATTTTGTGGAGTACAGGTTTTTAAAGTATGACCTAATTATTCTTTGGATTTCTTTGGTGTCTATTGTTATGTGCCCCCTTTTTTCTGATTTTGTTAATTTGAATATTCTCTCTCTGTCTTTTAGTTAGTTTAGATAAGAGCTTATTCATAGTATTGATTTTTTCAAAAAAAAAACAACTTTTGTTTTATTATTTGTATTTCCCTTCCTTTCTATTTCTATTCTCTTTGTTTGCTTTAGCCAACCAATCAAACAAACGTTTGTCACCTTTTTAACTGTATGAGCTTCCATATTAAACCTAGAATCTTCACCCTCTGTGCCTATATCAATAAACTCAGTCTGATCCACTTTTATGTTCCTTCACCATTGTCCTACACCTTAAAATCCATTCACATATATATTCCCCAGACTTCCCCTTCAACCAATTAGCAAACTCATTAATCTCTTTAGTGATGTAGCACACCTCCTCATGGACTACACTTTCTGGTCTTCCTTCTAGGAGCCTTCTTAGCCTTAATTCTGATTTTAGATGTAGAAGAAACTATTGGCAGGCCCTGAGGAACATCTACATTGTCTTTCCTGGTATCTCCTTCAGGGAAAGCTATTTCCTGTTTAGGAGACAAGGAAGGATTAATCTCCTTAGATAACAAGGCGGAGCTGGGGGGGAGTGGGGGGAGTGGGGGGGAGGAAGAAGCCTTCAGGTGGTGAAATTCTGGGTGAGGCATCTTTTTCTAAGAGTGGAAAGACTCATCAAATGATATAAACCCTTAAGAATCTAGGAGTTCGGGACTGGAGGGATAATTCAGTGGTTAAGAGCATTGATAACTCTTCAAGAGGTCATGAGTTCAATTCACAGCAACCACTGAAAGACCCCCAGACCCCTAAGGGCCTCAGGATCCCGACGTGCCCCCCAAGACTCAGAAACCAGACCAAGAGCTGCAAAAGCAAGAGGGTTTATTGAACAAATGTGCATTCGGGTGTCAGCAATATCGGGGAAGCTGCACACCCCAGCAAGGGTTACAGGCTCCTTATACAGGAAAAAATGCAGATCAGCATACAGTCAAGGGGCACAAAGTGATTGATTACAAAGTATGAGCTCATGTTAGAGTGGTCACCCAGGTGTGACCTGCTTTTCTACAAAAGAAAAAACCACAGAACGTACCCTGGAAAGTCCTTGATTGTCTATTGGCCAGCCAGGTGTGACCCAAAGAGGATTGTCTTGGTGACTGCCCCGTCTAAACCATAGGATGTGCCCGGGGTTGGGGCCAACTTCCTTGTAATGGGCCAAGGCCTGTGGGAAACTTTTGCTCTCTGTGAACTAAAATCTTTAAAACTTTGTTTCTCAGCAAACTAAAATCTTTCACCACATGGTAGTTCATAGCCATCTATTGGGATCTGATGACCTCTTCTGGAATGCAGATGTACATGGAATGGAGATAGAGCACCATACACATGGATCTTTTAACATTATTTTTTTAAAAAATTAAGAAAATCTTGGGGTCCAAGTTCTTAGTCACAGTAGGATCTATATATCTGCACCCCAAGTTACAGGATTCCTTTCTTTACCAATTAATGCCCTTACCTTAACTGCTGGCATCTTCTGAGGCCAGGACTTGAATTTTCTCTGTAATTCAGTCAATCATATAATTCAGTTTAATTTTCTTAAACTTGGGTTCTATGGCTGGAGAAGAGAAACTTCTCTTCTGGTCACCTTAGAAAACATTGCACTAATTATGCACATCTGGAGCCAGTCAATTTATCACTGAGTTCATTGCTGTCCTTTACCATATTCTGAGATGGTAGAAGCTGAGTGTTGTTATCACAGAGCTCATCCTTTTCCTTTGTCAGTTCATCTAGAGATTCTAGGAACAACCAACCAACATCATTGTTTTCTTATTTTTCCACAAACTGCCAAAAGTTCTACATGGAGAGTCACCAAATTCATTGTCTCTCATAATAGGTGAATAAGGATGTTCAAATTGTCTTCACATTCTGTATGTAGTCAAGTTAACAACCAAAAATATCCATCATGCATACCCTGATAAGTTTGTATTTTAAAAAGCATTTTTAGAAATGGCGATTACAAGGTGATGAATGACCTGCAAGTGAATAATTTCCACCATATTCTAAGTGTAGATATCAACTATAAGAAGCAAGCAAGCAAATGATTTTTATGAAATAAATCAATAAGATAGTAGCCAATCACCTAAAAGGTTTCAGAGACTTTTCTTTATTGAAGAGGTTTTAGGCATTTATAAACTGAGAGCATTGATTTCATGAGAGTATAGTGGAAGATGCCAAGCATGAGGCAGCTAATGGAGTAGAAGAATAAATAATTATCCCAAAAATTCAAAATTTCCCCCCAAAACAGGTTAAGACCCCAAATACAGCAGAGTTGGGTACAGCTCTGAAGCTCTCCTTAGCAACTCTGAAATCTGTGAGCGTTTCTCTGTAACACTAACTCTATCTTCTGAGATACATTCTCAAATGTTCTCTACCTTTCACCAACTCCACCTTTCAGCACAAGTCTACTGAAATCTTTGTATACCAGAAGAATTTGTATTGTAAATATTACTTCAAGATTAGTTGAACTCCATCAGGCTTAAGTCCTCCTTGTTGCTTTCACTCCATCTCCTGTAGAATTTGAACTAAAGTGTTTTTCTGTGTGGTAGTTTCTCAGGTCTTCTCAATATAACTATTACAGATCAAAAACACATGCCCTTCACTGCATCCTGCCTTATCCCAGGAGAGGGTATATATTTTTAGGACATTTTGGTTTGGATTAGAAAACTTATTATTAATAAAATTAATTTTTTTTGGTTTTCAAGACAGGGTTTCTCTGTGTAGCTTTGAAGCCTATCCTGGCACTCGCTCTGGAGACCAGGCAGGCCTTGAACTCACAGAGATCTGCCTGCCTCTGCCTCCTGAGTGTTGGGATTAAAGGTGTGCACCACCAACACCCGGATAAAAAAAATAATTTTTAAAACAGCTGCTACAAATCCACCGGTTGAGTCACATGGGAGAAAAGATATCCCAAATTCCCTTGGAGTGCTGGTGTCAGCAGATGGAGTCAGGATGACAAAACTGTGACAATAGGAGGACAACCTTTCATCCATAGAGGCAGTCAGAGAGGAAGCCCCACAGACTAGGCATTAAAAATGAAGTCTAATTATTTTGCTAAATTCATTTTGATGTTTATATGAACAAATACATACATTGAGGTAATACCATAAGCTTCAGATCACATTTGTGACATATAAATTAAGACTAAATTCTCAGGGGGGAATAATTAAGTATGAAGAAGCTAAGCCAGTTTCTTAAAATTGATCAATTCATCAAAAGAACCTGAACCCAGCACTTTGCAGCATTACTATTTGCACCTCCAACCCCTACATTAGATCTCTTACTACATAAATACTTGCTCAATTTTTATCTGTAAGTACAGGATTTCTACTGGAATGCATATCTA
Organism: Cricetulus griseus; assembly: GCF_003668045.3. NCBI lineage: Eukaryota > Metazoa > Chordata > Mammalia > Rodentia > Cricetidae > Cricetulus > Cricetulus griseus. The sequence goes on along the minus strand of NW_023276807.1, from coordinate 207,948,955 downwards.
TATCCAAAAATCCTTCCTATTTTCGTAAGTATCTGTGTAAACTAGTTAAAAACATTTTAGACCATCCCAAGTTCTATCTATTTCACCATTTTTATCTAAGTGTCCATATTCAGAAACACTAAATCTGAAAAATCAGAAAACAAGTGCCAAGGGTTTGACTCTTTAAGGTCCTGAAACTATGACAAGTGATTTCAAATAAAAAATTGTAACAATCTTGTTTGCAGATCAGTTAACAGGCTCTCTTTGGAGGTGAAAATGATGAGGGAGTGAGGATTGAATTCCTCTTTTAATTGTTTCTCTTGCCTTCACAGATGTTATTGAAAATGAAGATTTGAATTAAAGGATATATTGTTTATTATATAGTATTAAATTCAAGTGTGAATACAGTTTTCAGAGTGGACATCTCCTCTAGTAGCATTTATGATCTCCATTGATCAAAAAATTAATGGACTAAGACCAGAATCACTTCACCATTTTATATTCATAAAATTTTCATTTTAAATGCATTTCTTCATTCAAATCTATCTCTCTAAATAGAATAACCATGCATTTCCAAGAAAGTCAGAGTTAACAGCTGTGGAGACCAAACAACAAACCATCAGTGTTTTCCCAAGTTAGGTTCTCACACTGTCTCATCCTGGAGGGAGCCAAACTCCTTCCCAGGAAACCAGCTAGAGACAATTCCACACAGCCTCATCTCCCATTACATAGGTTGGGAAACAGACTCTTCCCAGTCCTTCACTGTTGTATATCAGAGACCAGCATGTCAGAGCATCAGGTTCTGGAAAGGAGCTGACACAAGATTGCCCCATTAGGAGACAGAGTCTTATGACCATAGTGAGAAGGGGGCACCATCAGGCCTTGAAGTGGGAGTGAATTAGAAGGACCTCATACCAGAGGCATGGTGGGGCCGTGAAGGGTGAGGCAGCCTTGCCTTCACTAGGAGACATGCTTGAAGTGGGAGAATAGGAGAGATACCTGCCATGTGCAGCAGGATGTGGGCTCTAAAAGGAGAGATAGGCCCTTAAGTGTCCCTCAGAAACATCCTACAGAACAAAGGTTTATTACTATCATTGGGTTTCAGTGAGTAGGAAATCCCTCCCCATTTGATTTGTCAGACACAGTCTACATGTATCCTAGTTTGCTTTCTACTGCTATGGTAAGTTACAAAGCAACTTGGGTAGGAAAAAGTTTATTTGACTTATACATCCCAGTCACAGTCCATCATTGAAGGAAGCTAGTGTAGGAACTCAAACAGAAGCAGAGGCCATGGAAGACAGCTACTTACTGGCTTTTTCTAAGCTCCTGTTCAAATACCCTTCTTATATCTCCCAGAACAACCTGCCCAAGGGCAGCACTGCCCAAAGTGGGCTGGGCCCTCTCATATCAATCATCACTCAAGAAAATGACACACAGACATGTTCACAGACAGTTCTGATGGAAGCTTTCCCTCAATTGATGTTCCTTCTTCCCATGTGACTCTATTGGGCAAAAACTAGCCAGCATGCCAAGGGAAATGAAAGAGTTGGGTGCTGAGTAGGGCCATGAATTTATCTTGTCATTGGAAGGAAGAGGAACTGGATTTCTCTTCCCCTACCCACCCACCCAGCCTGAATGCTCAAAGCAGGGTTGTCCTTATAGAGGACAGAATACTGGAGAGTGTGACCTGATTTCTGGGCAGTAGAGGGACAAGTAGAGGGCCTCTTATCTGACATCCACCATCAATTATTGTCTCATTCTATCCTCATGATCAATGGTAGAGAAAAGCCCAATGAAAGGGATCCTGCAGATCTAGGATAAAGACTATTTAAATAGTACAACTATTGTTTTGAAAATAGTAATAGCTTTGTGCCCTAAAAGATAAGCCCATTGTTGGGGTTGTGGAAGAGACCTATAGAAACACACAAGCCACGCTGCTACTAAAGCCGAGGATTAGAGATTTGAAACAGGCTATAGTCCCTATCACCAGTTTTTAATCAAACTCAGTGGTCACAACCTACACGCCAAGAAAGATACATCCACAGGTCCCTCATAGGTCAATTAAAAGAGCCAGATCATACGTGGAAAATAGAAAAAGGAGATTTTCACAGTAATTGCTGTTGGGTATGTGTCTGTGGTAATAGAAGGAGAGATAAAAGTGAATGAGAATTAAAAGAGAAAGGAAAAAGAGCCAATTAAAGAATATTTATTGATAGGTGTAAAGTATAATCTCCCATAGAATAATATGAAATCCTGCTGTACTTATTATTTATTATCACTAAATATGCATGAAACAAATTCAAAAAAGAAGTACTACAAAAAAGGTCACTTTCCCAGAAATGATGGATAAAGCCTCCAATTACCCCACACTCTCACAAGAACCTATTTTCCTTTTGTCATCATCATCCTCATTTCCTATCCTACTTAAATAGAAAGCAATATCATGGTTTTGATATTCATTTCCCTAATGGCTAAAGATTTGATTATAGTTCACAAGTTTCTTAGTCATTTATACATCTTTTTTCTCTACAGTGCTTGAAGATTTTAAACTAAAAGCATTTTGTTCCTACAATGTATTTTGATCATTTTCACTCTCCCCCAATTCCTCCAAGAGCCTTATCACCTCCCTACTCACCCAGATTTTTGCTCTCTCTCTTCCTCTCTCATTCAAATAAAACCCAAAAAAGAATACACACAAAACCCCAACAAAACAGGAACTAAAATATACAAGCAAAAGACTAATAAGACAAAAATACTATAGAGTATTTTTTGTATTGACCAAATAAATGTAGCCTACCTTTAGTGTGGTTAAGATAGCCTGTGAGATATTAATTGCAGATAATCTCTTGGGTAGGAGTGGAAACCCATATCCATTTCCCCCTCTCAGTGCTGGGACTATATCTTCCACCTGTTTAAGACTTGTGCATGGTGCCACAAACTCAGTAGTTCATATGGGAATCAGTCGTATTGTGTCTGGAAGACACAGTTTCTTAGAGTCATCCATAATCTCTGGTTCTTACAATCTTTCCACCTCTGCTTCTGCATAGACCCCTGAGCATTGAGGGGAAGGAGTTTTATTAAAACATCCCATTTGGGATCTGAGTGTTTCAAAGTCTCTCACTCTCTATACATTGTCCACTTGTTGGTATCTATGTTATTTACATTTACTACAAGAATAACCTTCTCTGATGATAAATAAGTGAGACTCTGATCCATGAATATAGCAGTATGGCAATAGGAGTTTTATTGCTATTTTCCCATAGCACAATAATAGCATTGTCTTTGCCCCCAGTCCTAGGGCTTATCTACTCTCAGGTTCTTGGCCACTTGAACAATGACATGTATGGTTTCAGCTCCTGGAGAAACTGGGTACTCCCATGATGTTTTCACACTATTTTAACAGTCTATCTTACAACACTTTATCAGGCAATATTGTAGAGTAACTAGCGATATAATGTGTGAGACATTAACTGTGGTTTACATGTACAGTTAATATATAGATATAATATATAGAGATATATATGGTGAATTCATAAAGAATGTCAATGATTAAAATATTCTGCTCAGAATCTTTCTTAAGGCAGTTTTAATGTCCTTGTTCCTCAGGCTGTAGATGAAGGGATTCAACATAGGTGTGACCATAGTGTACATCACTGAGGCCACTGCATTTCTTCTTGGGGAAAGTGACAGAGAAGAGCTGAAGTACACCCCTAATCCTGTTCCATAAAACAGGCAAACAATGGACAAATGAGACCCACAGGTGGAGAAGGTTTTATGTTTCCCACTTGAAGATGATGATCGCATGATGGAGGAAACTATTTTAAAGTAAGAGAAAATGATTCCTGAAACAGGAAGTAACCCAAAGAGAGCACCAACACAGTACCTGACTATGTTATTGGTAAATATATCAAAACAGGAAAGATTAAGTAGTTCAGAAGGACCACAGAAGAAGTTGGAAATTTCAAAAATATCCTCACAGTTGGAAAAATTTAATACTGCCACATCATGCATCAGTAAGCCCACAAGGCTAAGGAGAAAACACCCTAGAAGTAAGACACCACAGCTACTGGGATTCATAATGACCTGATAATACAGAGGGTGGCAGATGGCCAAAAACCTGTCATATGCCATCACAGACAGAAGCATGTCATCCATACATGCAAAAAATACATACAGTGACATCTGTGTCAGGCAGCCCACATACGAGATGACTGGGCAGTGAGTTTGGATGTCCATAATCACCCTTGGAACAGTGGTAGAGATGAAACCAATATCAACCATGGACAGGCTGGTGAGGAAGAAGTACATGGGTGTGTGGAGATGGGAGTCAGAGCTTACTGTCAGGATGATGAGCAGGTTTCCAAACAGGGCCAAGATGTACATGGACAAGAATAGGCCAGAGAGAACAGGCTGTAGGTCAGGATCCTCAGAGAGTTGAATGAAGTGGAATTCTGGTACAGATGTTGCATTTCGCATGTTTTTGTTTCTTGAACATCTTTTGGAGGAAACCAAAAATGTTGTTAACAATGATACCAGAATGCATATAGACCTTCCTTGCAATTTGAGTCAAGTAAGTATAAATGTTGATTATTTTGTCAAGCTTACTGTGACATCATTAATAATTACTCAGTTGTGGAAAATGCCATACTCTAAATAGTGGTTTGCTCTTAGCTCCTGTGTTACCTCTTATGAGAGCCATATTGAATACAGTATTCTAGATGATGTGAGTCCAGAGTTACTGTAAGCAATTGTAAGCCTATAGTCACAATAAAGTGAGGCCAAAAAATGAAAGGTAGAGTTAGTAAGTTATATCAATATACAAAATATACTTACACAAGAAGGAATATTCATAGAAAATATACTTACTAAAACTTGGTCATATGATAGATAATGTGTCTCAGAATTTCTAATAACATGTCCTAATTCACATAAATAACAGAGAAAAAATAATTCAAAAGAAATATATCATTCTTTGATTCTAGAGTGGTTTCATTTCATTTGTTTTTTATTTCATTATTTTTATATTTCAAAGTATAATATAGTAAAAAAAAAACTCTTCCTTCCATTTCACCTCTTCAAACTCCCTATATAACTCACCCCACTCTACTTCACATTTATAGCTTCTGTGTTCATTCATTATTTCATGCATATATGTATATTTTCATGGATTACTATTCATATAGTTTTAAGAATATATCTAGAGGTCTTAACAGTATTATCATTTTAAGCTCTCTTGTTTTCAAACTGCAGGTGATATAGGGATCTGACCTCATTTCCTCTTTGGAAACTTATTGGCCGAGCCCTGGAATGATGGAAGATGCTGACAGCATCAAAAATACCCAGAAAACTAAAACACAAAATGCATAGATCTGTAAATCCAGCACTTTAGAAGATGCAGCAAAATGAGTGCATGTTTGCTGAAATCCTGCAGGGAACTTCATAAGACAATATCTCAAAGTACAAAGAAGATAACATGGACCAAGGGAACTAGAACAGCCTGAGTGGAATTATGATTTCAATGTTCTTAGACTGTTCCAAACACACTTCAGATATAATACCCACAGTTCACACAGCAGAGGTGAACATTCTCTTATAAAAGATCCAGAAACCATGAGGGAAATAACATATGGGCCAAATTTTTTTTACCAGTAAAGTATTATGAAATGACTGTTTACTAAAAGCATCATGTTGTGTTGTGATCAAGCAAATAATTGAGACAAGACTTCACTCATTTCTACCTGACAACCTAGTACATGTTGCACAGCAATACTGTCTTTTCTTTCTCCCTGTATAAAATAATAAATACGAAGAAGCTTATAATTTTGGGATTTGGAGGAACTATTCAGATGAAGTAAGAGTCATAGAATACAGAGCTCAGATCTTCTAAGCAGGGAAAACCTTAGTCACACACACACACACACACACACACACACACACACACACACACACACACACACACATCCTAGCTTACTTTAAAAGTAAAGTTACTGGCCTAGGCCCTATCCCAAAGGATATGATAGACTCTGGTGACCCCCTATGGAAGGCCTCACCCTCCCTGGGGAGCAGAAAGGATATGTGACAGGTAGGGTTTTAGTTTGGGGGAGGTGGTGGGGGAGGAGGGGAGGGAGATGGAACTGGGATTGACATGTAAAACAATCTTGTTTCTAATTCGAATAAAAAAAAAAGTTGCCAAAAAAAGTGAAGTTACTGAATCACCCACACGAGCATAGTCACAGTACTTTACTTTGATTAGAAAACAACTTAGTTTGGCATATTTCTGCTGTCATTGGTTATAGGAGTGTGGGAAAGAAACACTGGGGATAGTTCAATGAGAATTTCAGGACTGCCATCTCAACTAAGAACATAAAATCCCAGTAGAGAGGCTCAAATTTTTATTAAAGTTATAACACCATCATGCTGCCCAAATTATCATAGGAAGAAATAATAATTCTTCTGCTCTCTTCTTCACCCTCAATTCCCTTAGAACTTACTTGAATAAACTGTGGCTCTGTGTGGTCATGATGAAGGGTGGATATGATGAACCTCCCCTGCTTGTTGGCTGCTGAAGGCTCAACCTCACTTGAATCCTGAAGTGAATATAATAGAAAAGCTTCCTGACGCAGAACACTGTAGGAATATATCAAACAGGGTTATATAGTCCTGGATTACAGAGAACAAGCTGATGACCCACAGGGATGGGCTAAATAATTACTCCTACTTAACCTTAGAAACTCAATGCACAGAGCTGGTGATTACTCATACAGGTCCACAATATTGCAATCTCTAAGGAATTCCTGGGGTTAATGGAGGAAGCAGAAGAGATGTTAAATGTTTTCAAGAGGTTAGCTATGAGTTTTTTGTTGACCTTACTAAATTTCACATTTCCTGATATATTTCAGTTTAGGATCTCTTTAGTAATTCTCTTTTATTATTATTAAATTCTACTGTGTCTGCAGAAACCTGTTTCTTTCCTGTGTGGCAATCTGAAGGTCAGAAATTCACCATGTCTATTCTAAAGATTCATGACAGAAAGATCTCTGCCTCTTGGGAATCCCACTGTTCAGTTTAATCTCTGTACCACAAAAGGTCTCTTCCAAGCTGCTGTGACCAACACATATAAAACGCTAGAACTCCATAACAATGATAAGATGTGCTGCTGGGGAAAGGATCTAAAAGGCAGTTGAGCACATCACTAAAACTATTGCACCTGCTCTATGTAGCAAGAAACTGAATGTTGTGGAACAAGAGATGGTGAACAAACTGACAATTGAGATGGATGGCATTTAAATAAATCTAAATTTGATGCAAATGCCATACTGAAAGAGAATCCCACTGTTCAGGTTCATCTCTTTACCTCTTAATGTCTCTTCCATGCTGCTGTGACCAAAAGTGACTCCACTGACATCTATAAGGCCCAAGAACTCCAAGAAAATGATAACATGTGCTGCTGGTTAAGGGATCTCAAGACAGTTGAGCACATCAGTAAGACTATTGCACCTGCTCTGAGTTATAAGAAACTGAATGTTGTAGAACAAGAGAAGATAGACAAACTGATCATCAAGATGGATGGCACTGAAAATAAATCTAAATTTGCTGTAAATTCCATGCAGGAAGTAACCCTGGCTGTCTCAAAAGCTGGTGCCATGGAAAGGAGTTTGTGAGTCCCTGTACTCTCACTTCGCTGACTTGGCTGACAGCCCTCAAGTCTTCCTTCAAATGCAAGCTTTCCCTGTGATGAATGATGGTTCTCATACTGACAATACACTGGCCCTACAAGAGTTCATGACACTGCTTGTAGGGGCACCCAGTTTCAGGGAAGCCATATGCACTGTAGCAGAGATTTACCAAATCTGAAGTATGTCATCAAGGAGAAATAAGAAAGTGATTCCACAAATGTGTGTGATGAAGACAAGCTTGTCCCTAACATCATAGAGAACAAAGAATGTTTGGAGCTGCTGAAGGCTCCACTGCAAAGTCCAACTACACTGACCATGGTGTCATGGACATGGACATGGACATGAACATGGAAGCCTCTGAGTGCCTCAGATCTGGCATGTATGACCTGGACTTCAAATCTCCTGTGTATTGCAACAGGTACATCACACCTGACCAGATGTAAGTCCTTACCAGGAAGTATCCAGTGGTGCCGAATGAAGACCCTTTTGAGTAGGACAACTAGGAAGCTCGGCACAAGTGCACAGCTATTGCAGGCAACCAGGTGGCTGGGGATGACCTCATGGTTACCAAGCATAAATGAATTGCCAAGGCTGTGACAGAGAAGTCCTACAACTGCCTCCTGCTCCAAGTGAACCAGATCAGCACTGGAATCAAGTCTCCGCAGGAGTACAAGCTGGCATAGTCCAATGGTTGGTGCATCACGAAGTCCCATAGCTCTGGGGACACTGAGGATACTTTCATAGCTGACCTCTTGGTGGGTTCTGCATGGGGTATATCAAGACTGGTGCCTCTTGCTGATCTGAGTGCCCAGTCAAGTACAATCAGGTCCTTAGAATCAAGAAACAGATGGGCAGTGACGTGAAGCTTGCCAGGAGGTCCTATAGGAATCCCCTGCAAAAGTAAAGCGTTGGCTGGAGATCCCTGGAGCACCAAATGCTTAGACCCTGTCCTTCATGTTATGGAGATTGTTCCAGGTGGCCTAGTGCTTGCCCCTCCCATGCCACAGCTTCCATAGATGTTCTAAGCCACACCTGATTTCCTGGAGACCTGCTGGAATCACCAGCTTTGTAATCATGTAATTTGTTCAAATCATTGTTTCTGTCACCTAAGTTCCCAACTAGTGTCTGGGTCCCTCATAACTCCAGTGTAATATCAAGGGTGGCCACAGGAAAGACCCTACCTCAGTGGTTCTACATGCAAAATAAACCTCAGTGACCCCAAAATAAATTAATAAATTAATAGATAAATTTTACTTTCATACCTTGAATTTTTTATTAATTCATTCTGTTTTCATTTTTATAGAATTCATTATTCAGTTCCTCTTTATTCACATCCTCTATTAGATCCTTTAACATATTCATAATTGCTTTTTTTCAAGTCCTAGTATTGTACTTCAGCTATATTGTGTTTCTCAAGGCCTCCAGCAAGAGGGTTGCTGACTTTCTGGTAGAGGCTTGTTGTCTTGGCTGTGTACCTTTGTGTCTCTACACTGGGGTCTAAGCATCTGGAGCTATGAAGTGTGAGGTGTGTCTTGGTGTTTGAATCTGGTCTGTCCTTGGTAGGTGGGTGTTCCATTCTTTAGTTGCTGTTACCCTCTCTGGATCCTAGGCAAGTGTAGTGGCTCTGGGGTCTCTGGTAAAGAGTACTTCTGTGGGTAAGTCATTGGCAGAAAGGAATAGAGATGGGTAGGAAGGAAAGGCTAAGAAGACTGTGGGAAAGAGCTAGAGTGTGTGACCACACCAAGAGGTAGAGTCACCAGGGAATGCAGGTGAGGCAGAAGGAGGGGCTCCTGCAAAGAGGTTGCAGTATTTAATAAGTCTAGAAAGACTGGGGTTAAGGGCAAGGTGAACCCTGGTTCTACACAAAGTGTGGAGTCACAAGTGAATGGAGTTTGATTGGGAGGAGGGGCTCCTGCACAAAGGCTGAAACAGGACTAGGAGTAAAGTCTGGAGAAAGCATAACGAAGGACATGAACAACAGTGAGAACTACCTACCTGAGTTTCAGAACAGTATGGCCACAGGGAGTCCCTGTCAGAAAGTGTTTGTGGGAATTAATAGCCCACAAAAAGGAATGAGGATGGAGTAAAGGGAAGACTGAGATGGTCAGCAGGAAAGACCCAGCTGATACTGAAGCAAGTAGCAGAGTCCCCAGGAGGTAGGGTGAAAGAAAGGTCTCCTGCAAGCAGGCTGTTACTGGACTGTGAGAATGGAAAACATGGGGGTAATGACATACAGGAAGGATAGTGAAAATTGCCCAGCTGAGTCCCAGGCCTGTGTGATCACTGGTAGAAAGTGTTTGTGGGGATCAAAGGAATGGAGATGGACAAGAATGGAAGGCTGAGAGAGTCCAAAGGAAAGAGCAAAGCTTGGTCTACATCAAGAGTTGGCATCCTCAGGTTTGTTCATCTTTGTAGAAATACAAATTTTGGTCTTTTGCTCATGTGGATGTTGAGGTGGTGTCACTATAAGATTAATCATAGGTTTTTGCAGATGCTAAGCAACCAATAACACAAAACTCCATCCCCACTCTTTTCTACTTTTTACCACTTATTTTGAGACAGTCTCACTAAGTTGCCCTGCCTAGTCTTTAACTCACTCTGTATACCAGCTGATCCTCTTGCCTCAACATCCCAAGTACCCAGGATTACTTGTTTACACCAACAGACAAACTTTTTGCTCATTTTTAAGCACATGCTCTTTGTTCCTTTGTTGGTAAGAAGGACAAGGGCATTTTAGAAAAAACAGTTATTGAGAATTTCATACAATGTATTTTGATAATATTCACCACCAATTCACTCCTTAATTCCTTCTAGATCCACTCCCACATATCTCTTCCCAGAACTTCATGTCCTTCTCTTCTTTAGTTTAACAACAAATCAACTCTAGTTTGCCATGCCCGTATACTTCTTAGTGTGGATTCATCCACTGGAGCATGATTGACCTACCAGGAGCCATACACTTAAAGAAACACCCCTCCTCTCTCTCTTTCATTTATCTATGCATCTATCCATCTATCTTTCACCCATAAGTCATGAACTATCCATATAGCTCCTATGGAATATTGTATACAGGTACCTTTAGGAGAGCTAGAAGGAGCAAATATTTATTTCTATTTTTTCAATGTAACTTTTTTACATTCTTTGTCCTCTCCCAAATCCTTCCAGAAACAAAGTTCAAAATGAAAAAACAATAATCTAATAAATATTAAAGCAAAACAAAACACACACACACACACACACACACACACACACACACACACACACACACACAAAAATAAATGGAGTCCATTTTGTATTGATTACTCTTCCTGCACTCAGGACCTGCATTGGAGTGTGGTTGATAAACTCAGTAATATTCTATTGTAGAAAAGTAATTAATGTCTTAGGGTTTTATTACTATAATTAATTAGGAGTATTGGTATTTGTTCTTCTTTGAAATTCTAGTAGAATTCTACATTGAAATCATCTGGCCCTGGGATTTTTTTAGGTTGGAGACTTTTAATGACTGCTTCTATTTCCTTAAGGGTTATTTTGAATTGTTTATTTGGTCTTGCTTTATTTTGGTATGTGATACCTATCAAGAAAGTTTGATTTCTTTTAGAATTCCCAAATTTATGGAGTACAGATTTTAGAAGTATGACCTAATGATTTTCTCAATTTTCTCAGTGTCTGTTGTCATGTCCCCCCTTTCCATTACTATTTTGTTATTTTTGGGTATTCTTTCTCTTCCTTGTGGTCACTTTAGATGAGAGTTTGGCCATTTGCTGATTTTCTCAATGAACCAACTCTAGTTTCATTGTTCCTTTGTATTGCTCTCTCTTTTATTTCAACACCAAGTTTGATTATTTCCTATCATCTACTCCTCCTGGGTGTGTTTTCTTCTTTTTGTTCTAGAGCTTTCAGATATGTCGTTAAATTGATGCTGTGAGATTTCTCCAAATTCCTTACGTAGGCACTTAGTGCTGTGAACTTTGCTCTTAGCACTGAGTTCATAATATCCCATAAGTTTGGGTATGTTGTGCATTCGTTTTCATTGAAATCTAGGAAGTCTTTAATTTCTTTCTTCAATTCTTCCTTGACCCAGTGGTTATTCAGGTGAGAGTTGTTCAGTTTCCACAAGTTTGTATGATTTCTTCATGTGTGTTTTTGAATTTTAACGTTAACCCATGGTGTTCTGATAAGATACAAGGGGTTATTCCAAATTTTTGTACCTATTTTTTATTTTTTATTAGTTCAAACTAGGAACAAGCTTGTTTCACATGTCAATCCCTTCTTGCTCTCCCCCATCTCCACGAAGCCCCCATCAGCCCCACACCTCATCCCCCTTCCAATCCCCAAGGAGGGTAGGGCCAGTCCTATACTGGCCTCCCAGACAGCAGTCTGGGGTCAATGTCCTTCCCCTCAGGCCAGCTATTTCTGTGGGTTTCACCAGCCTGGTACCAACCCCTTCAATCGTCATTCCTCCCTCTCTGCAACAAGTTCCAGAGTTAAGTCCAGGGTATATCTGTGGAAGTCTCCCTCTGCTTCCATCAGCCACTGGATGAGGGCTCTAGGATGGCATAAAAAGTAGTCATCAATCTCATTTTAGGGGAATGGCATTTAGGTTATCCTCTCCACAAGTGCCTAGATTGTCAGTTCGTGTCATCCTTGTAGGTCTCTGGAAATCTCCCTAGTGCCAGATCTCTCCTCAGCTCCCTCTAATATGATATCTCTCATCCTGCTCTCCTCTATTCTTCCCCCAACTCAATATTTCTACTGCTCTATTTCCTCCTCTCCTCTCCTCTTCTCCTCCTCTCATTGGGGCTGCTCCCTCTCCCCTACCCTCTTGCTCCCAATTAGCTCCGAGGTTCCTGCCCCTTCTCATTCCTGGGGTCCATGCATTTTCCCTTTTTTTTCTTACAGTACTTATTGTTTCCTAGTTTATTTGGTGAAGAGGATTGTAGTGTGGTAATCCTTTGCTCTATGTTTAAAATTCATATATGAGTGAGTACATACCATGTTTGTCTTTTTGTGACTGGGTTACCTCACTCAGGAGGGGTTCTTCTAGCTCCATCCATTTGCCTGCGAATTTCAAGATTCTATTGCTTTTTTCTGCTGAGTGGCACTCCAGCAGTAATATAAATGTACCATATTTTCTCTATCCATACTTCAGTTGAGGGGCATCTAAGTTGCTTCCAGGTTCTGGCTATTACAAACAATACCTCTATGAACATGCTTGAACATAAATCCTTGTTGTATGGATGTGCATTATTTGGGTATATACCCAAGGGAGGAATTGCTGGATCTTGGGATAGACTGATTCCCATTTTTCTGAGCAACCACCATACTGATTTCCAGGGTGGTCTTACAAGTTCTCAATCCCACCAACAATGGATGAGTGTTCCTTTTTCTCCATATACTCTCCAGCATAGATTGTCATTGGCATTTTTAATTTTAGCCATTCTGATAGGTGTGAGGTGGTACCCTAGAGTTGTTTTGAGTTGCATTTCTCTGATGGCCAAGGATTTTGAACACTTTCTTAAATGTCTTTCAGCCATTTCAGATTCCTCTGTTGTGAATTCTCTATTCAGTTCTGCACCCCAATTTTTAATTTCATTGTTTGGTGTTTTGGTGGCTAGCTTCTTGAGTTCATTGCATATATTGGAGATCAGCCCTCTGTCAGATGTGGTGAAGATATTTTCTCATTCTATGGGCTGTCGTTTTGTCTTACTGACTATGTCCTTTGCCTTACAGAAGCTTCTCAGTTTCAAGAGGTCCTATTTATTAATTGAAGATCTAAATGTCTGTGCTACTGGTGTAATGTTCAAGAAGTGGTCTCCTGGGCCAATTAGTTCAAGGGTATCTCCCACTTTCTCTTCTAGAAAGTCCAGTGTGGTTGGATTTATAGTGAGATCTTTGATCCATTTTCACTTAAGTTTTGTGCATGGTGACAGATATGGATCTATCTGCAATCTTCTGCATGTCCAAATCCAGTTGTGCCAGCACAATTTGTTGATTTGCTATCTTTCTTCCATTGTATAAATTTAGCATATTTGTCAAGCATAAGGTGTTCATAAGTGTGTGGGTTAATATCAGGATTTTCAATTCGGTCCCATTGATCTATCTGTCTATTTTTGTGCCAATACCAAGCTGTTTGCAGAACTATGGCTCTATAATAGAGCTTGAAGTCAGGGATGGTGATGCCTCCAAAAGATCCTTTATTGTACAGTGTGTTTTTTTTTTTTTTTTGGCTATCCTGGGTTTTTTGTTTTTCCATATAAGGTTGAGTATTGTTCTTTCAATGTCTGTGAAGAATTGTGTTGGGATTTTGATGGGGATTGCATTACTCTGTAGATTACTTTTGGCAAGATTCCCATTTTTTACTATGTTGATTCTACCTATCCAAGAGCATGGGAGATCTTTCCATTTTCTGGTATCTTCTTTAATTTCTTTCTTTAAAGGCTCAAAGTTCTTATTGTACAGGTCTTTCACTTTTTTGGTTAGTGTTACCCCAAGATATTTTATGTTGCTTGAGGATATTGTGAAGGGTTATGTTTCTATGATTTCTTTCTCATTGCATTTATCATCTGTATACAGCAGTGCTACTGATTTTTTGAGTTAATATTGTATCCTGCTACCTTGCTGAAGGTGTTTATCAGCTGCAGGAGTTCCCTGGTAGAGTTTTTTGGGTCACTTATGTAGACTATCATATCATCTGCAAATAGTGAAAGTCTGACTTCTTCCTTTCCAATTTGTATCCCTTTGATCTCCTTTTCTTGTCTTACTGTTCTGGGTAGAACTTCAAGTACAATATTGAAGAGATATGGAGAGAGTGGACAGCCTTGTCTTGTTCCTGATTTTAGAGGAATCTCTTTGAGTTTCTCTCCATTTAGTTTGATGTTGGCTATTGGTTTGGTGTATATTGCGTTTATCATGTTTAGATATGTTCCTGTTATTCCTGTTCTCTCCAAGATCATTATCATGAAGGCACATTGGATTTTGTCAAAGGTTTTTTCAGCATCTAGTGAGATAATTATGTGGTTTTTCTTTTTCAGCTTGTTTATATGGTGGATTACATTGATGGATTTTGTATGTTGAACCATCCTTGCATCCCTGGGATGAAGCCTACTTGATCAAGGTGGATGATTTTTCTGATGTGTTCTTGGATTTGATTTGCCAATATTTTGTTGAGTATTTTTGCATCAATGTTCATGAAGGATATTGGTCTGCAGTTCTCTTTTTTAGTTGTATCTTTATGTGACTTGGGTATCAAAGTGATTGTAGTCTCATAAAAAGAGTTTGGCAATATCCCATCTGCTCTATTGTATGGAACAATTTGAGGAGCATTGGTATTAGCTCTTGTTAGGACTTCTGGTAGAATTCTGCAGTGAATCCATCTGGCCCTGGGCTTTTTTTGGTTGGAAGGCTTTTGATGACTGCTTCTATTTCATTAGGGGTTATAGGTCGATTTAAACTGCTTATCTGTTCTTGGTTTAATTTTGGTAAGTGATATCTATCAAGGAAACTGTCCATTTCCTTTAGATTTTCCAATTTTGTAGAGTACAGGTTTTCAAAATATGACCTGATGATTCTCTGGATTTCCTCAGTGTCTGTTATTATATCCCCCTTTTCGTTTCTGATTTTGTTAATTAGCATACTTTCTCTCTGCCTTTTGGTTAGTTTGGATAGAGGTTTGTCTGTCCTGTTGATCTTCTCAAAGAACCAAATCTTTGTTTCATTGATTCTTTGTAATATTTTCCTAGTTTCTACTTTATTGATTTCAGCCCTCAGTTTGATTATTTCCTGGCATCTACTCCTCCGTCATGGTTTGCTTCTTTTTGCTCTAAAGCTTTCAGTTGTTCTGTCAATTCTCTCGTGTGACTATTCTCCAGTTTCATGTGGGCACTTAGTGCTATAAACTTTCCTCTTAGTACTGCTTTCAAAGTGTCCCATAAGTTTGGGTATGTTGTGTCTACATTCTCATTAAATTCTAGGAAGTCTTTAATTCCTTTTTTTATTTCTTCCTCAACCCAGGAATGGTGCAATTGGGTGTTATTCAATTTCCATGAATATGTAGGTTTTCTGCAATTTGCAATTCTGTTGAATTCTAGCTTTAAAGCATGGTGATCTGATAAGATACAGGGGGTTATTTCAATTCTTTTGTATCTGTGGAGGTTTGCTTTCTTGCCAACTATGTGGTCAATTTTAGAGAAAGTTCCATGTGGTGCTGAGAAGAAGGTATATTCTTTTGTGTTCAGATGGAATGTTCTATAGATATCTGTTAATCCCAATTGGGTCATAACTTCTGTTAGATCCTTTGCTTCTTTTTTTTTCCAACTTTTTTATTTGAATTAGAAACAGGATTGTTTTACATCACAATCCCAGTTCTCTTCTCCCACCCGTCCTCCCCTACCACCCCCCAACTAAAACCCTATCTATCACATATGCGTTCTGCTCCCCCTGGATGATGAGGCCTTCCAAGGGTGTCATCAGTGTCTATTGTATCCTTTGGGATAGGCCTAGACCCACCTCCGTGTGTCTTGGCTCAGGGAGTATTCCTTTATATGGGATGGGATCCCAAAGTCCACACCTATGCTAGGGATAAGTACTGAACTTCTACAGGAGGTCCCATAGTTTTCTGAGGTTTCCTCACAGAAACCCATGTTCCTGGGGTCTGGATCAGTCCTATGCTGGTATTCCAGCTATCAGTCTGGGGAGCAAGTGTTCCTGGATGTTCAAATCAGCTGTTTCTGTGGGTTTCACCAGCCTGGTCTGGACCCCTTTGCTCTTCACTCGTCCTTCTCTGCATCTGGGTTCCAGTTCAGTTTGGTGATTAGTTGTGGGTGTCTGCTTCTACTTCTATCAGTTACTGGATGAAGGCTACAGGATGGCATATAAGTCAGTCATCAATCACATAATCAGGGGAAGGCATTTAAGGTAGCCTCTCCTCCATTGCTTAGATTGTTAGCTGGTATCAACTTTGTAGATCTCCAGATGTTTCCCTAATGCCTGATTTCTCTGTAAACCAAAAATGTCTCCTTGTATTATGATATCTCCATTCTTGTTATCATCTTTTCTTCCCCTGACTCAAACTTTCTGCTCCCTCATGTCCTCTGCATCCCTCTTTTTCTCCCCTTCTCATTCTCCTAGCTCCCTCCCCCCTCTTCCCATGCTCCCATATTCTTTTGTGTTCAGATGGAATGTTCTATAGATATCTGTTAAACCCAGTTGGCTCATAAGTTCTGTTAGATCCTTTGGTTTTTATTAAGTTTCTGTCTGGTAGTCCTTTCTAGTGGTGAAAGCCGGGTGTTGTAGTCTCCTACGGTAAGTGTGTGTGGTTTTATGTGTGGTTTGAGCTTTAGTAATGTTTCTTTTACAAATGTGGGTGCCTTCGTATTTGGGGCATAGACGTTCAGGATTGAGACTGCATCTTGATGGACTTTCCTGTGATGGCTGTGGAATGCCCTTCTTAATCTCTTGATTGATTTTAGTTTGCAGTCTAATTTGTTAGATATTAGGATTGCTATACCAGCTTGTTTCTTGGACCCATTTGACTGGAAAATCTTTTCCCAACCCTTTACTCTGGGGTAATGCCTGTCTTTGAAGTTGAGGTGTTTTACTTATGTATAGCAGAGGGTAGATTCGGCCTTCATATCCATTCTGTTAGCCTGTATCTTTTTATAGGTAGGTTAAGACCATTGATATTGAGGAATATTAATGTCCATTGATTGTTGGTACTTATTTGTTTTGGATTTATTGTCGGTGGTGTCATTATGTGAGGGTTTCGCCCTACCATTTCTTTTCATGTTTGGTAAAATTGGATTACCTATTGCCTATGTTTTTGTGAGTGTAGTATTCTTCATTGGGTTGGAGTTTTCCTAATAGAACTTTCTGTAGTGCTGGATTTGTGGATATGTATTGTTTAAATCTGGTTTAATCATGGAATATCTTGTTTTCTCCATCTATAGTGATTAAAAGTTTTGCTGGGTACAGTAGTCTGGGTTGGCATCCATGCTCCCTTAGTGTTTGTAGGATATCTATACAGGACCTTCTGGCTTTTAAAGTTTCCATTGAGAAGTAGGGTGTGATTCTGATAGGTCTGTCTTTATATGTTACTTGGCCTTTTTCCTTTGTATTCTTAATATTTTCTCTTTATTCTGTAGGTTTGGTATTTTGATTATTATGTGACTTCTTTTTGTGGTCCAGTCTATTTGGTGTCCTGTAAGCTTCTTGTATTTTCATAGGCATATCCTTCTGTAGGTTGGGGAAGTTTTCTTCTATGATTTTGTTGAATATGTTTTCTGTACCTTTGAGCTGTATTTCTTTACCTTCTTCTATACCTATTATTCTTAGATTCAGCCCTTTCACGGTGTCTGAAATTTCCTGGATATTTTGTGTTAAGGATTTGTTGGACCTGAGATTTTCTTTTGTAGATGACTGTGTACCCTCTAGAGAGTCTTCAACAACTGAAATTCTCTCTTCCATCTCTTGAATTCTATTGGTTATACTCACATTTTTAGTTCCTGATTGTTTATCCTGCCTTTCTATTTCCAGCATTGCCTCATTCTGTGATTTCTTTATTGTTTCTATTTCAGCTTTCATGCCTTGAACTGTTTCAAGTGCTTCCTTCACTTGTTTGGTTGTTTTTTTGTTTTTTTGTTTGTTTGTTTTCTTTTTTTGTTTTTGGATTTCTTTAAGAGAATTACTTATTTCTTGAATTTTTGCTTGCTTTTTCTTCTATTTCTTTAAGAGATTTTCTTTTTTCCTCTTTAAGGGTCTTGAACATCTTCATAAAGTATATTTTTAGGTCTGTCTCTTCTTCTTCCTCTGTGTTGTGCTTTTCAGATCTTGCTTGTGTGGAGTCCCTAGATTCTGGTGGTGTCATATTGGTCTTTCTGTTGTTGAGTGTGTTCTTATTCTGTCTTCTTCCCATCTCTTCTTCCAGTGGGTGCAGATGGGGTCTCTATCTTCTCTTGTCACCTGGTGGTGTGTGTGGTCCAAGACTTCAATGTCTGCAGCTCTGGATGGTCTTGCCTCTCCTGGTAGTCTCCTCACTTAGCAGGGGTCCGGGCAACAGAGGGGGAAGGAAGGGTTCCCTGACTTTGGAAGGTTCTCCCTGTCTGGGCAGGTCCACTCTATGGCAGGCCCAGGCCCAGGGAGATCTGTGGGTGATGGGGACATTGGGCAGGAGTTGGGGAGGGGCAGAGGATACACTCACTTCAGGAGAGGTCAGACTGGCACAAGGAAAGGATGAGTGAGGTTTTTCCAGACTCAGGTATGTCCTCTCTGTCTGGGCGGGTCCACTCTGTGACAGGCGCAGGCCCAGAGAGATGCGGGGATAATGGAGGCATTGGGCAGGAGTCAGGCAGGGGCAGAGATTACACTCACCTCAGAAGAGGTCGGTCTGGTGGAGGGGGAAGGAAGCAATTTTTGTATCTTTTAAGATTTTCTTTGTTACCAACTATGAGATCAGTTTTAGAGAAGGTTTCATGAGGTGCTGAAAAGAAAGTATATTCTTCTGTGTTTGGGTAAAATGGTCTGTAGATGTCTGTTAAGTCCACTTAAGTCATAACATCTGTTAGTTCCTTCATTTCTCTGTTAAGCTTCTTTCTAGTAGACCTGTCCACTGTTGAGAGTGGGATGTTGAAGTCTTCCCTACTAATGTGTAGGGTTTGACATGTGAAATAAGCTTTAGTAGTGTTTCTTTTTCAAGTGGTTACCATTTTATTTGGAGCATAAATGCTCAGAATAGAGACTTCATCTTGATGGATTTTTCCTTCAGTGAATATGAAATGACCTTCTTCATGTCTTTTGATTAATTTTAGTTTGAGGTCTATTTTGTTAGACATTTGAATATCTATACCAGTTTGCTTCTTAGGGCCCTTTGATTGGAAAATCCTTACTCAACCTTTTACACTGAAGTAATGTCTGCTTGTGAGATTGAGGTGTGTTTCCTGTATGTAACAGAAGGATGAATCCTGGTTTTGTATCCATACTGTAGCCCTTTTTCTTTTTATAGGCAAATGAGTCCAATGATATTAAGGGATATTAATTACCAGGATTGTTAGTCCTGTTTTTTTTTTTGGTGGTAGTAATGTGTATGTATTTCCCTTCTTTGTGTTTTACTGGTATAAGATTATATATTGATTTTATTTTTGTGGATGCAGCTAACTTCCTTGGATTGGAGTTTTCCTTCTAATACTTTCTGTGGTGATTTTTTGTGGATAGGTATTATTTAAAGCTGGTTTTGTCATGAAATATCATGATTTCTCTATCTATGGTGATTCAAAGTTTTGCAGGGTATAATAGTCTGGGCTGGGCACCCATAGTCTCTTATCATCTGCAAAACTTTATTTAGGAATTTCTAGATTCTAGATTCTCCATTGTGAAATCAGGTGTAATTCTCATAGGTCTGCCTTTATATGTTATTTGGCCTTTTTCCTTTGCAACTCTTAATATTCTTTCTTTTTTCTGTATGCATAGTGTTTTAATGATTTTGTGGTGAAGGGACTTTCTTCTGCTCCAGTCTATTTAGTATTCTGTAAGATTCTTGTACCTTCATAGGCATGTCCTTCTTTAGGTTGAGAAAGTTTTTTTCTATTATTTTGCTGCATATATTTTCTGTGCCTTTGAGCTGAAATTCTCCTTCTCTCCCTATTATTCTTAAGTTTGGTCTTTTCATGGTTCCCAGATTTCCTGGATGTCTTGTGTTAAAATTTTTTGAATTTAACATTTTCTTTAACTGATGAATCTGTTTCCTCTATTGTATCTTCAGTACCTGAGATTCACTCTTCTATCTTTTTATTCTGCTGGAGATGCTTGCATCTGTAGTTCCTGTTCCCTTACCCAGATTTTCCATTTCCAGAATTTCCCTGGTTTGTGTTTTCTTTATTGCCTCTATCATAATTTTCAAGTATTGCACTATTTACCTATCTGATTGTTTTCTTAGCCTGTCTGAAGGATTTCTTGGCTTGCTATAAGGGATTTATCGATTTCTTCCAATTTTTTGTTTGTCTTTTCCTCAATTTCTTGAATGGATTTTTTATTTCATCACTAAGGGCATCTATCATCTCCATAAAGTTATTTTTAAGGTTGTTTTCTTATACTTTATCTCCTTTGGGATGTTCAGGTCTTCCTGTTGTAGGACCACTGGGTTCTAGTGGTGTTATATTGCCCTTTATGTTGTTTAATGTATTCTGACACTGGGGTTCACCCATCTTTTCTTCCAGCTGGTGTAGATGGTGCTGGTGCTGTTAGGGACTTCCAACTGGTCTGCATGGTGTTTGTGTCTATACAGTCTGATGATGTTGCCAGAGAAGGCTGTCCATGGACTAGATATTAGGGGAGCTATGGCAGTGGAGTGGGACTTGTGGGAAAAGTCAAGTGAGTGGCAGCAGTGGTGGTGCAGCCTGCCCACAGGTCTCTCAGCTGCTGGCCTACTGCTAGTGTCTACACCAGAGCAGTGGGATTCCACCAAAGTTGTGGGCAGGGCTCAGTGGCCTTGTTGGGGCTGGGATGGGATAGGGAGATTTATATTTATTAAATTTGGTTTCTTCATGGGATGTCTTTCTCTATTTCTTCTTTAAAATTTAATTGACTGTAGTGGTGTGGGAGGCATCTGTGGTCTCTTAGTTTGTAGAACATTCTTCCAGTCCTTTCTGGATTTTAGAGTCCTCACTGAGAGGGCAGGTTCTATTCTAATAGTTCTGCTGCCTCATGTTATTTGGTCCCTTTCCCTGCAGCTTTAACATTCTTTCTTTTTCTGCATGTTTAGTGGTTTGATTATTGGTTGTTATAAGAAACTTCATTTCAGTTTATATAAATTTGGTGTTCTGATATGCTTCTTTTTTGATTTTTCAAGACAGGGTTTCTCTGTGTAGCTTTGGAGCCTATCCTGGCACTTGCTACTAGGCTGACCTTGAACTCACAGAGATCTTCCTGCCTCTGCCTCCCAAGTGATGGAATTAAAGGCATGTGTCACCAACGCCTGGCCCTGATATGAACTTTGTACTTTGATATGAACCTCATTCTTTCTGTTTTGGAAATTTTCTCCTATGGTTTTGTTGAAATATTTTCTGTGCTCTTGCCCTGGGTTTCTCTCTTTCCTCTATTTCTATGATTCTTAGATTAGGTAGTTGCACAGTGTCCCAGATTTCCTGCTTGTTTTGTGCCTGGGTGTTTTATGTTTAGCCTTTTCTCTGACTGAGGTATCCTTTTTCTTACTGTCTTGTGTACAAGATCTGGGAATTTCTCTTCCATCTCTTGTAGTCTTGGTGAAGTTTGTCCCTATAGTTCTTAGTCTAGTTCATAAATTTTTCATTTCACATCTCACCTCAGTTTAGCTATTCTTTAATGATTCTGTTTTTGTTTTTTGTTTTAATGTCTTGAACTGTTTTCTTTATTTTATTCCACTGTTCATTTTTGTATGTTTCAGAAATTGATTAATTTGTACCATCCTTAAGCACCTCAAACATGTTTATAAATTCTAATTTGAAGTCATTGCCCTGTGCTTCAGTTATATAATATTACACAGGACCCACTGTATTGCTGTTGCTATTTATTATAGTATATACTGTTTTGGCTGTTATTGGTTATGTATTTACACTGGTATGTAGGCATCTAGGCTTGGGATGATCATCATTTTAGAAGCTGATATCTGGTCTTGTCTATAATGTGTGAGTGTTTTGTTCCTTGCTTTTAGATTCCTTCACTGGTTCTTAGTGGAGTGTGGTGCCTGTGGGTTGCCTGGTAGGAAATGCTTCTGAGATGCTGTCATTATGTGGTCACTGGAAGTTCCCGGTAGAATGTGATTTAAGATATTGGGAAATAACATTTAGGAATAGGTTGTCCCAGAAAGGGGAGTGTGCACGATCCACAGTTAGAAGGAAGCCATGGTGTGCCAAAGGATATGCCTAGACTCTTGGGACTGTAGGGAGACAGAAAATAGAGACCACAACAGGTAGCCTGGTACAAGAATGGGGAATAAGACAGTAGGTTGGAATTGAAGGAGAGGGGGAAGACACCAACTGATTCCAGGAACTATGTGAATGGTGGATTTCCAAGAAAATGTTTTCAGAGCTGGAAGCTGAAACTAAGGGATGTGGTCCTGACAGAGGCTGTAAGAGATCTGCCTGCCTGTTTCACTGAAAGTAGGAGCAGAAAATCTCTTTACTGTTTAATTTCTCATGTTTCTATACAAAGCGAATAATTGTCATATAATGGCACAATACTGGAAAGAAAAATAGTATTTTACAAAAGAAACCCACAATTAGGGTGAAATATGGCCACTTCATTAAAAAAAAACACTCAAAAACGTCTCACACATTTAACATAAACTCTTTTCAGTCAAAAATAGTAGGAGTCACTTTTATTTACTCTAACATATTGTGAAGCAATAATATGTCTTCCCTCTGTTAAAAATAACTAAAGCCCCACATAAAATCCAAGAACTGTATTACCTAAATGTTGAATTAAAATTGATAGTGCATAGTAACAAGGTCCTTGTGTTTCTTTTTCCCACGAAGTTCTGCTGATGTTGTAAAGTCATGCTTTTTGATAGCACCATCTTTTTTTAACAAGATTAACTGAACTTATGTTTATGTTATTAAAGTTTGTTTTAGTATACAATTCAAACTTGGTAGTAGCTATGGTATCTGTGCTTTTTATTAAAAATATTTATTTAAACTTATATAGTAAGTGGAACCACAAAACACAAATGTGCCATTATTGAACAATGCACCTTCCAGAAAACATAACATATTGAAATATTGAGAAATAATTTTAATTTGTAAAGTTTATATTTATAGGCCCAACTCCGTTGATTCCCCTCTCAAATGCATCACATAGAATCACTCTTATATTCTTCACTCTTAGTTCTACATTCTACACTGACTTGTTGATGCAGCTTTGTGGACTCTGTGAACACAATAACCTATAAACCTGTGGGGGACTTCAGAACTGAGAAGGCCAAGAGATTTGCATCCCAACCATTTCATGCTTCATTAGTAGATATTATTCATGTCAATTCTTATCCATGAACTTTAATTTTTTCACTTTAAATAACAGGTTCACTATTTTGACAGCTCACATTATGACATAACAAACTAGCAAAATACAATGTATATCATAAGTAAAGCCAGTAGAGGATACCACACATATTATCTGGGGCAACAACTGCCATTCTTCTGTGGATACTGTAATAAGAATTAATTGATTTGTTTAAATATATTTTAAATGAGACATTAATATAAATCCATCAGCTCCCAAATCCTTCCCTCCCTACTGCACATGGAATGACCCTTGCTCTCTTTCAAATTCATTCCCTTCTTCTCCAACAGCTGATATGTCTCCTGCAGTCAAAATTGCTTCTTTGTCTAAGGATGAGGCCCACTGAGCTTTCACCTTCTGCATTAGCATGTAGGTTCATGTCTTCCTTGTCCAGGTCGTGTTCAGGCAGCCTGATTGACAATCATGGCTCTCAGTCATTTCTAAAACACAATTTCAGCAGACTGACCCCATTCAAATGGCCCCTGTGCATAGATTTTAGTTGTTCATTACACTGATAATGTAAAAGGTTGTTCAACAAGGTGCATCATTTATCCCTAGAAAAGTATCATCTCTCCAAATACACACTTTTGTGCATTTCTAAAATTACTCACCCACCATACATTCAACTTCAATAACCACCACTGTATCTTTCAATATTGTGAAGTATCAGTTAGTGAGAATGTGTGAGACATTAACGGATATTTACATGTACAGTTAATACATAGATATATGGTGAATTTGTAAAGAATGTCAATGATTAGAATGCTCTGCTAAGAATCTTCCTAAAGGCAGTTTTAATGTCCTTGTTCCTCAGGCTGTAGATGAAGGGATTCAACACAGGTGTGACCACAGTGTACATCACTGAGGCCACTGCATTACTTCTTGGAGAATATGACAGAGAGGACGTGAAGTACACTCCTATTGCTGTTCCATAAAACAGGAAAACAATAGACAAATGAGACCCACAGGTGGAGAAGGTTTTCTGCTTCCCGCTTGATGATGATGATCTCATGATGGAGGAAACTATTTTATAGTAAGAGAAAATGATTCCTGAAATAGGAAGTAACCCGAAGAGAGTGCCCATAGTGAATCTGAGTATGCTATTGGTAACAGTATCAAAATAGACAAGTTTAAGGACTTCAGAAGGGCCACAGAAGAAGTTGGAAATTTCAATATAATCCTCACAGTTGGAAAAATTTAATGCTACCACATAGTGAAAAAGTAATTCCACAAGGCTAAGGAGAAAACACCCTAGAAGTAAGACACCACAGCGACTGGGATTCATAATGACCTGGTAATACAGAGGGTGGCAGATGGCCACAAACCTGTCATATGCCATCACAGCCAGAAGCATGTCATCCATACATCCAAAAATTATAAACAGTGACATCTGTGTCAGGCAGCCCACATAGGAGATGACTGTGCAGTGTGTCTGGATGTCCACAATCACCCTTGGAACAGTGGTGGAGATGAAACCAATGTCAACCATGGACAGGTTGGAGAGGAAGAGGTACATGGGTGTGTGGAGATGGGAGTCAGAGCTTACTGTCAGGATGATGAGCAGGTTTCCCAACAGGGCCAAGATGTACATGGACATGAATAGGCCAAAGAGAACAGGCTGTAGGTCAGGATCCTCTGAGAGTTTAATGAAGTGCAATTCTGGTACAGATGTTGTGTTCTGAATGCTTTTATTTCTTGAACATCTTTTGGAGGAAATCAAATATTGTTAAAAATGGTATCAGCATGCATGTACACATTCTTTACAATTTGAGTAAAGTAAATATAAATACTGGTTATTTTCTCAAGTTTATTGTAAAATCATTAATAATTACTCAGTTGTGGCAAATGCCATACTCTAAATAATCTTTGGTCATACCTCATGTGTTACCTCTTATGAAAGCCATAATGTATACAGTCATCTAGATGATGTGAGGCCAGAATTACTGTAAATATCTGGCCTATAGTCATGGTAAGAGAAGGCAAACACTTTTAAGACACAATGGATATTTTGTACAAGCAATACCTTAAGAAAACTGCCAATCAAAATAAAATGAAAACTTGAAGTGCTTAAGCATAGTTCTTTTACTACAATAACATTGGGCAAGTTTATTTTTCCTAGAATATATCTGACAGTGTGAAGTCCAAGTCTCTAAATAATAACTTATGATTCCTAGCCAGAAAATTAATCTTAGGTTCTAATATCTTCTATGGGTTTCTCTTTTTTGACTTAAAAACGGCTTTCTATTTTTTGTTTGAGTATTTAAGTAAGCCTTTGTTAAAAACTTATTTAGATTTTTAAAACCAATTAATATATGTATTTCTTATTTCCCTTGTAAATATGTCTTAGTTAAATCCACATTATCACAGAACATTTCTGTTCACAGCTGCTGAGATGTCCAGTGATGTGAAAAATAATGAAATGTCATTAAATACACTGGAAATATTATGCTGCAAAGCTAATTTGGAGAGATCATCTCCACAAATTCTAAATAAAATATCTGGTATAAAAATATGATTTTCACATGTCTAAACAATGCCACTGATTTCCTAAAGTGAAATCCAGTTTGAATCAGAGCCCTAGTTTCAGATCCCTCCTTCTCAAACAGTACTGTAGACCCCATGGAGTCAAGCCTGGTGCATAGATATCCATGTTCTTACTTCAGCTACAAAGGAAGTGTCAGGTTCACTTTTAGATCAGATCACAATGAAGTGCTCAAATTGTAAGAGGTTTAAAATTCAGAAAAAAAAATACAACATGGGCAAACTCTAATGGATCTTAATACCCCTTTTCTGTGTTACACTAGAAACCTTTGGAATTTTGTTATCACATGTGAATATCATTCACTTTGCATGATGATTTTTCCCACTTTTCCCATGAAAGACATCCTCCTAATGTGTGCCATTAAAACTGGTGAAATCTACCTAGTTACACTTCTTCCAAGATAACGCAATATGGGATGCACTCACATGTTGAATATATTTCTATTTGTCTCAATGGTGAGGACAGTGGCTATGGTTGGGGGTCAGTCAATTGAAAGAACATTTATAACTTTTTCCATAGACACATGCTCATACAAATCACAAGATAACAATGCATCTCAATTTGGAAAATGACAATTCTGCTTTGTATTTCTTTGTCCAAATTAAAAGTCCTATGAATACAAAAAAAATATGAGTTTATTGGAGAGTATTTCCAAAGGGCACTGGAACATAGAACTATGCAAAACTCTGAAGTGTGTCTTCACACAATACACAAGATTGAATTTCCATTTCTTTTCATGCATGTACATTCTTTTATTTTCAGGTGAGAATATGTACAACAGTTGTTTATTAACCCAATAGTGCAGCTATTTAATACCATTAGATGGCCCAAAGTCCATGACATAGAATCAAAACCCAAAAATAATTCATTTTGCATCAATTTCTAGGTCACATTCCTGAATGGAATGAAAATGCAAAAGAAAACTAATATGTGGAAGTCAGTGTTTTGAGAGGAGAAAGGGTCTACGTAATATTTAAAACATATATTGCTCATTTTATATTTGTTGCAATGACACCTTAGGCTCTATGAAACCAAAATATTAAAGTTAGAGATAGTAAATTATCAATATACTAAAATTACTTAAATAAGTAGGAAGGTTCATAGAAAAATACTTACTAAAACTTGATCATATGCCAGTTAACGTGTCTTAGAATTACTAATAAGATGGCCTAATACAAATAAATGAAAAGCAGAGACAAAATAATTCAAAACAAATGTGTCATTCTGTGATTCTGGAGTGGTTTGGTTTGGTTTTTTGCTTTATATTTGGTTATTTTTATAGTTGAAATTATAATATAGTAACAAAATTTCTTCCTTCCATTTCACCTCTCAAACTCACTATATAACTCGAACTCACCCCACTCTATTTCACATTCATGGCTTATGTGTCCATTCATTTTTGTTCATATATGTATATCCTCATGGATTACTAATCATACAGGCTTAAGAAGATGTCCAGAGGTCTTAACAGCATGTGTCTTTTTAAGATCTCATGTTTTCAAACTCCAGATGATATAGGGACCTGACTTCATTTCCTCACTGGAAACTTAGTGGCTGAACCTGGGAATGATGGAGGATGCTGACAGCAGCAAAGACATCCAGAAAAGGAGATTGGAGCCTTTATAGATCAGTAAACCCAGCACTCAGAGGGTGAGGCCAAATGACTGCAGATTCACTGAAATCCTTCAGGGAACATGATGAGACCTTATTTTAAATTACAAAGAAAATAATTTAGACCAAGGGAACTAGAAAAGCCTGAAATGAATTATTGTTTCAGTGTTCTCAGACTGTTCCAAATACATCTCAGATATGCTACCTGCCCTTCACCACAGCAGAGGTGAAGTTTTAACAGAACATTCTGTTAGAAAAGGATCCAGAAACCAAGAAGAAAAGAAGACATAAACTTTTTTTTAGAATAAAGCATTATGCAATGTCTATTTACTGACATTTTGTGTTTTGATCAGGCAAAGTAACTCACAAAAGACATCATTCCTTTCTATCTGACCACTGTCTTTGTTTTTCACATCCTATAAATAAAAATTATGCAAATGCTTATAATTTTGGAATTATGAAAAACTATTCAGAAAAAGTAAAATACATAAAGTGTAGAGTTCAGATCTTCCAACCAAGGAAGACCTTAATAGTCACATACACATAGTATCTTTCTTCAAAAGTATTATTACAGAATCACCCCACTAGGCTAACCACATTACTTTGGTTAGGAAACAATTTAGTTGTGCACATTTTCTACTGTCATTTGTTATAGGAGTGTGGGGAAGAGACACTAGGGATAGTTCAATGAGAATTTGAGGACTGCCATTGCATCTAAGAACATAAAATCATATTAGAGAGGCTCACATTTTTGTTATAGTTATTACACCATCATGCTAACAAAATTATCATAGTTCATATGATTAAGAAGAAGTAATAAACCTTGTAATCTTGTCTACATCCTCAATTCCCTTAGAACTCACTTGAATATACTGTGGGCCTGTGTGGTCATGATGAAGGGTGGTGGATATGATGAACCGTCACTTGCTTTGTCTTGTGAAAGCTCAAGCTCACTCTTGAATCCTGAAATGAATATAATAGAAGAGCTTCCTAGTGCAGAACACTATAGGAAGAGAAAATATAGTTATATAGTCCTGGATTGCAGAGAACAACCTGGTGACCTACAGGGATGGGCTCATTATTCTTACATAACCTTTGAAACTCAAGGCACAGAGCTGGTGATTACTCATACTGGTCCACAATATTGCAATCTCTAAGGAATCCCTGGGGTTAATGGAGGAAGCAGGAGAGATGTTAAATGTCCTCATGAGGTTAGCTATGAGGTTTCTTTGCTGTCCTAAATTTTCCATTTCCACTCTAATTTCAGTTTGGGTTCTCTTTAGTAACTCTTTTTATTATTATTATTATTATTATTATTATTATTATTATTATTATTAAATTATACTGAATGTTCTCTTCTGTGTCTGCAGAAATATGTTTCTTTCCCGTGTAGCAATCCAAAGGCCAGAAATTCACCATGTCTGTTCTCAAGATTCATGCCAGAGAAATCCTTGAATTTCAGGAAATCTGACTATTGAAGTTGATCTCTGCACCTCAAAAGGTCTTTTCCAAGTGCTGTGCCCAACAGTGCCTCCATGGACACATTTGAGTCCCTAGAACTCTGACAATGATAACATGTGCTATTGGGCAAGGGGTCTCAAGGCAGTTGAACACATCAGTAAGACTATTGTACCTGCTCTGGGTAGAAAGAAACTGAAGGTTATGGAACAAGGTAAGATATAAAAACTTGTAATTGAGCTGAATGGCACTGAAAATAAATCTAAATTTTGTGCAAATGGCATAAAGGAAGTGTCCATGGCTGTCTGAAATACTAGTGTCATGGAAACAGGGGTGCCACTGTACCCTAACATCACTGAAATCACTGGCAACCCTGGAGTCATCCTGCAGGTTCCAGCTTTCAATGTGATCAACAGTGGTTCTCAAGTTGACAGGAAGTTACCCATGCAAGAGTTCATGATCCTGACACCTGGGGCATCCAGTTTCTGGGAAACCATGTGTACTCAAGCAGAGGTTTATCACAAACTGAAGAATGTCATCAAGAATAAATAACGAAGAGAGCCACCAATGTGAGTAATAACTACAGGTTTGTGCCTAACATCCTGGATAACAAAGAAACCTTGGAGCTGCTGAAGGCCACAACTGCAAAGGCTATAAACACTGACCAGAGTGTGTTCATCATGGATATGGCTGCCTCTGAGTTCTTCAGGGCCAGCTAATGTGACCTGGACTTCAAGTCTCCTATGACTCCACAAGTACATCAGGAGTGAACAATTGGCTGACTTGTAAAGTCTTTCACCCAAGAGTATCAGTGGTATCCATTGAAAACCCCTTTGAGCAGGACAACTAGAAAACTCGGCAGAAGTGCACAGCTATTTCAGTATTCCAGGTACTTAGGGATAATCTCATGGTAACCAAGCCTAAGTGGATTGCCAAGGCTGTGACAAAAGTCCTACAACTTCCTCCTTCTGGAAGTAAATCAGATTAGCACTGGGACTGAGTCTCTGCATGAGTGCAAGATTGCCCAGTCCAATTGTTGGTGCATCAAAAAGTCCCATTGCTCTAGGGACACTGAGGATAATTTTTATTGCTGACCTGGTTGTGCAGTTCTGCACTGGGCAGATTAAGACGGCTGCCCCTTGTTGATCTCAGCACCGAGCCAAGTATAATCAGGTCGTTAGAATCAAGTGAGATTTCGGTACAGACTGCAGCTAGCCAGAAGGCCTGTGGAGAGAGGGCGCTTTCCAGGCCTAGGCCGCAGGCCCGATGGAACCCACAGCCTGTCCCCAATGGGGTGTAGGTTTCCAATATCCCACTTCTGACACCAGATATAATGGGAAATTACCAATACGGAGTCAGGTAGAAATATAAGGGTATTTAATAGGGAAAAGCCTTACTTACAGCGCGACCTAGCCAGCCGGTGGCAGCAGCCTGTACTGCAAGAAGCAAAAGAGAAAATGAAAGCACAAACACAGTCATACTATGTCACTCTGACAACGCCCTCACAAGCCTGGTCAGGCACACCTGTAGCCAGCCCCTAAGAAGGCGTGGCTACAGCTTCCCCTACATCTTTCTCCATTTCTTATTTAAAAATTTTATAGCATGTAGCATCTGTAATCTCTTAGAGTTTATACCACATTCTACCAGGCCCTTCGTCATTTCAGACTCTTCATTGAGAAGCTTCATTAGAAGTTTTTCTAATACATCTGTTGTCTTCATGCTATTTGGTCTTTTTTCTTGCAGTTTTATTTTCTTTCTGTTTCTGTATTTTCATTCTTTTAATTATTGGATGTTAGAGGGAACTTCATTTCTCGTTATGTCTATTTGGTGTTCTGATATGCTTCTAGTACTTTGATATGAACATTCTTTATGTTTTGGAAATTTTCTCTTATGGTTTCTCTGAAAATATTTTCTATACCCTTGACTTTGGTTTCTTCTTTTTCCAGTCTTCCTGTTATTCTTAGATTAGGTATTATCACAGTGTGTCCCAGATTTCCTGCATTTTTGTGCCTGGTTTTTTAATTTGTATTTTCTTTGCCTTAGGTATCCTTTTTATTTCTGTCCTGACTCCAATTGCTTAGATGCTCTCTTCCATCTCTTGTATTCTCTTGGTGAAGCTTGTCCCTATACTTCTTAGTCTAGTTCCTCAATTTTTCATTTCAAATCTCACCTCAATTTAGATTTTCTTTATTGATACTATTTTCATGTCTTGAACTGCTTTCTTCATTTTATTCCACTGTTTATTTATTATGTTTATTTATTATATTACATGAATGCATTAATTTTGTATCTTCTTTAGGCAACTCAATTATATATAAATGTTATTTTAAAGTCTTTGTCTTGTGCTTCAGCTCTATTGGATTACTCGGAGTCTATTGTGTTGCTTTGCTATGTACTAGAGAGTACATACTGTTCTATCTGTTAATGACTATATATTTACACTGGTATATAGGCATCTTGGCTTGAGATAATTGTCATTTGGTCTTGTCTTTGTTGGGTGAGTGTTTTGTTCCCTGGTTTCAGTTTCCTTCACTGGTTCTTAGTAGACTATGGTGGCTGTGCCTGGTAGGAAATGCTTCTGAGATACTTATGTGGCCACTGGGGGTTCTGGGTACAATGCAATTTTATATATTGAAAACTGACTATTGGGATTACATGTGGTCTGGATAGGGGAGTGTGCAGCGGTCCACAGTTAGGAGGAAAGCAGGTTATGCCAAAAGGATCTGCCTAGACCCTTGGTAATGTACGCAGACAGGGGAGAGAGGCCACAACAGGTTGTCTGGTAGAGGGGTGGGGAATATGATGGTAGATTCAAATTGAAGGACAGGAAGAAGACTGAAGATGCCCATATGATTCCCTGGACTGTGTGGCTGGTGGATTTCCAGTGAACGTTTTTGGAACTTGAACCTGAGACAAAGGGATGTGGTCCTGAGGGAGGCTCTAAGAGATCTATCTGCCTGTTCCACTGGAGGTAGGAGCAGAGAGTCACTTTGCTGTTTAGCTTCTCATGTTTCTATGCAAAGCTAATTATTGGTATTCAATGTCACATTATTTAAAAGAAAACGATATTATATAAAAGAAGCCAAGGATCATGGTGAAATACAACCATTTTATTTTAAAAAATAAAAAACACTCAAAATAAATTCTTCCCCATTTAAGAAAAAACTCTTTTTAATCAAATAAAAGTGGAAAGCCTTTATGTTTGCCCTAACATGTTACCAGAAAATAATATAGTTCCCCTCTGTTTAGAATAATGAAAACCCCTTAAGATATTCAGAGATATTGTCTAAATGGGGAATTAAAATTAACAGTTCATGATGACAAAAATCATTGTGTTCCATTTGGCCAAACAGTTTTCCTGATGTTGGAAAGTCATGTTTTTTTTTTTTATAATAACATGATTGTTTTTCTAACCAATATTATGTTAAATTATGCAAATGTTATTACTGCTTGCTTTAATTATGCAATTCAAAATTAGTAGTAGATATGGTAAATATACATTTTATTAAAATTTACATGGTAAATGTAACCATTACACACACATGTGACATTATAATGATGTAACTTCCAGAAATCTAAAATATTGAATATATTTGAATTTCTAAAGGTTATGTTCTTGTGTATAATTCTATCAATCCCCCCTCAAATAAGTCACATGGAATCAATCTTATATTCTTCTTCCTGTTCCACATTCTAAACTGATTTGTGGGTGCAGCTTTGTGGACTCCATGAACACAGCAACCTTTAAACCCGTGGAGGACTTCAGAAACTGAGAAGGACAGGAGGATTTTGAACTCCAGCCATCTCATGCTTCATTAGTAGACTTTAATACATGTCAATCCTTATCCAGGAATTTTAATTCTCTCACTTCAAATAACGGTCTCAATATTTTGACAGCTCACATCATGACTTAATTTGGGAAAAAAACAATCTAGTAAGACTCATAAGTATATCATAAGTAAACCCAGTAGATGTACCCCACATGTTATCTGGAGGTTATGAGTGCCACCATTCTATGGGTATTGTTAAAATTTTAATTGCTTTTGCTTAAATAGTTTAAAAATGAGATTATTATGTAAATCCAGCAGTTCTCACCTCCCTCCTTCCCCTGTATCCACCCTTGCTCTCTTTCAAATTCATTGCCTTTTCTCTAACTGCTGAGATTTCTCCTGCTCTCAAAATTTCTTCCTTGCTTGGATTCCCAGAGTTCAGCCTCGTTGTTGGTTGAGGATCTGTACATCTGTTTCCATCAATTATTGGATGAGGGCTTTATGGTGATTTCATGGAAGTCACTAATCTGATTACAGGGAAGGCCAGTTCAGGCCCCCTCACCACTACTGCTAGCAGTCTTAGCTAGGGTCATCCTTGTGGATTCTTGGGGATTTCGCTGGCACCAGGTTTCTCCCTAACCCCATAGTGACTCACTCTATCAAGGTATCTCTTTCAGAAATATATGAGCAAGGGAGGTCAAGATCATGATGAAGAAATCTACAGAGACAGCTGAACTAATCTCATGGTAACTTATGAACCCTGAATAGACATTTGTGGAGTCTCAATGGGACCAAACTAGGCCCTTCTTGTGTGGGAGACAGTTGTGTAGTTTGGTTCATCTGAGGAACCCCTGACAGTAGGACCAGGATCTATCCCTGGTGCAAGAATAGCTTGTTGGAGCCCATTGCCTATGAGGGTGTATCATGCTCAGCCTTAACACAGTGGGGAGGGGTTGGTCCTGCTCTACCTTAATGTGACATACTTTGACAAATCCCTATGGGAGCCCTTATCTGTTGGGAGAGGATCTGGCATGGGCTTTGGGAAACACAAGAAAGAGTGGACAGGGGAGGGGAAATTCTGGCTGCAATGTAAAATGAAATTTAAAAAAAATAACTTAAAAAGGAATTGATCTATCTAAAGAAATTACACAGCAACATAATATCATGTTAAAATTTATCATATAAATAAACAATTCTTTATAGACTTAAAAATTTCCTTTTTGTCTAAGGATCATGCCTACTGACATTTCCTTTTCCACATTAGCATATATAATCATGTCTACCTTGTTCAGGTCTGCTTCAGGGAGTCTGATTGTCAAGCCTGATTCTCTGTCATTGCCAAAACATAATTTCAGCAGAATGGCCCCTTTAAATTGGCTCCTGTGCACACCATTTAGTTGTGGATTACACTCATATAGTAAAAGGTTGTTCAACAATGTGCACCATTCATCACTAAATAAGTATCTCTCCAATTTCAAATTTCATGCATTTCTGAAACTACCCATCACCATATGTACAACCTGAGTGACCTCCACTTCATCTTGCAACTTTGTAAAGTGTCAGTTAGTAATAATGTGTGAGACATTAATTGAGGTTTACAAGTACAGTTAATATATAGATATATGGTGAGTTTATAAAGATATCAATGATTAGAATGCTCTGCTAAGAATCTTCCTTAAGGCACTTTTAATGTCCTTGTTCCTCAGGCTGTAAATGAAGGGATTCAACATAGGTGTGACCACAGAGTACATCACTGAAGCCACTGCATTACTTCTTGGAGAATGTGACAGAGAGGAGGTGAAGTACACCCCTAGTCCTGTTCCATAAAACAGGCAAACAATGGACAAATGAGACCCACAGGTGGAGAAGGTTTTCTGCTTCCCACTTGATGTTGACGACCGCATGATGGAGGAAACTATTTTATAGTAAGAGAAAATGATTCCTGAAATAGGAAGTAACCCAAAGAGACTGCCTATACAATATCTGACTATGTTATTGGTGACAGTATCAAAATTTGCAAGTTTAAGGACTTCAGAAGGGCCACAGAAGAAGTTGGAAATTTCAATATAATCCTCACAGTTGGAAAAATTTAATGCTGCCACATAGTGAAAAAGTAATTCTGCAAGGCTAAGGAGAAAACACCCTAGAAGTAAGACACAACAACGACTGGGATTCATAATGACCTGGTAATACAGAGGGTGGCAGATGGCCACAAACCTGTCATATGCCATCACGGCCAGAAGCATGCCATCCATACATGCAAACATTATGAGCAGTGACATCTGTGTCAGGCAACCTGCATAGGAGATGACTGGGCAGTGTGTCTGGATGTCCACAATCACCCTGGGAACAGTGGTGGAGATGAAACCAATATCAACCATGGACAGGTTGGAGAGGAAGAAGTACATGGGTGTGTGGAGATGGGAGTCAGAGCTTACTGTCAGGATGATGAGCAGGTTTCCCAACAGGGCCAAGATGTACATGGACACGAATAGGCCAAAGAGGACAGGCTGTAGGTCTGGATCCTCTGAGAGTTTAATGAAGTGGAATTCTGGCACAGATGTTGTGTTACACATGTTTTTATTTCTTGAACATCTTTTGGAGAAAACCAAAAATGGTATTAATATTGGTACCAGCATGCATGTAGACCTTCCTTATAATTTTAGTAAAGTAAGTATAAATATTGATTATTTTCTCAAGCATATTGTGACATCATTAATAATTGCACAGTTGTAGCAAATGCCATAATATCATACTCTAATCATATTTTGTTCCTAGCTCATGTGTTACCTCTCATGAGAGTAATCTTGAATACAGTAATCTAGATGATGAAGCCACAGTTACTGTAAACAGCTGGCCTGTAGTCATAGTAAAATAAAGCAAACACATTTAAGACAAAATAGGTATTTTGTAGAAGCCTCACTTTAGTAAATTGTCCATCAAATAAAATGAAAACTTGAAACAGTTAAATATCCTTTTTTCTTTTTCTTTTTTTCTTTTTGTTTCTTTTTTTCTCTCTTTTTTGAGACAGGGTTTCTCTGTATTGTTTTGGAGTCTGTCCTGGAACTTGCTCTGTAGACCAGGCAGGCCTTGAACTCACAGAGATCCACCTGGGTTTGCCTCCCAAGTGATGGGATTAATGGCATGTGCCACCCATGGTCAGCTTAAATATATTAATTTTTTATGATTTTTAAAAGATTTTATTTATTTATTATGTATACAGTCTTCTGCCTGCATGCCAGCAGAGGGCACCAGATCTCATCCAAGGTGGTTGTGAGCCACCATGTGGTCTCTGGGAATTGAACTCAGGACCTCTGGAAGAACAGTCAGTGCTCTTAACCACTGAGCCATCTCTCCAGCCCTTAAATATCTTATTTTAATTGCACTAACATGGGTCAAATTTATATTTCTTGGAATATATCTGACATTGTGAAGTCCTAGACTCTTAATACCAATTTATGACTCCTATCCAGAAAAATATTTTCAGGCTTCATCATCTTCAATAGGTTTCTTTTTCTCTTTGACTTAAAAAGGTCTCAGTGGGGGAGAGCAATATTTAACTCTTTGTTAATAACTTATTTACATTTTAAGACCTATTAGTATATGGATCCATTATTTATCTTAGTATATTTCAAATTTTGTAAATATGGCTTAATTAAATCCACATTATCACAGATCATTTCTGTCCACTTCTGTTATGATAGCCAGTGATCTGAAAAATAATGAAGTATCAATAAACACAGATAAAATTATATGCTAACTTTAGCAATCATCACCACATAATCTCAGAAATGTATCTGGTATAAAAAACATAATTTTCATATGTTTACCCATTGCTACTAATTTTCTGAAGAGCAGTAAGTTTGACCTAAAGCCCTAATTTCAGTCCCCACCTCCCCAGACAGTAAAGCGATTTGCATGTTAGTTGGGCCTGATGCATAGCTATCCATGTTCATATTGCAGCTGTAGAGGAAATTTCAGGTTTACTTTTAGGTCAGAGCACACTGAATTGCTTAAAATATAAAAGATTTAAAATACAGAAAATGTTATTGGTGCAAAATTATGGTTATTGGTGCTAATGGAGATTATTTTCTTAAGTCAAAGAAAAAATATCTTGAACTTAATAAGCCAATTTAATGGGAATATATACATGGGAAATACTAGATTATACTTAATTCAACTAGGGTAGAAACCACTGACTTAGAATACTTTCTGGCATCTAGAAAGTAATCAATTAATACCATCTAAGTAATAATACTTTTAACAGAAACTCACCGTGACTAAATCATAAGCATTTTATTTTATTTATTTATTTTTCTTTCTTTCTTTCTTTCTTTTTTTTTTTTTTTTTTTTTTTTTTTTTTTTGTTTTTCGAGACAGGGTTTCCTGTGGCTTTGGAGGCTGTCCTGGAACTAGCTCTTGTAGACCAGGCTGGTCTCGAACTCACAGAGATCCACCTGCCTCTGCCTCCCAAGTGCTGGGATTAAAGGCGTGCGCCACCACCGCCCACTTGTGTTTTATATTATGTATGTAAGATGTGATACTCCACAGAAATTTGAATTATGATGAATGAACTTTGATTTCTTAGTGGTTCCGCATGATTTTATTGTCTACTTCATCTGTCTCAATGGCTGATAGGAATTCAGGTGTCAGATCTTTCCAGTGCTATTTCTATATAAATACCTATTGAAATACATATAAACAGCCAGTTTAAATTAACCTAATACATACTTGATGCTCATTCAGTAGAATGCAACACAGCACATGCTGCCCCTAAAATGGATTTCCTCACATTGAAGTGTGGTTCAAGTTCTGTCTGGGAACTTCCCATATCTATTGCACAGGGATTCACTGAATCACTACCTCATGGACAGACAGACATTAATTTTAAGTATTGCATTTATATAAAAAGCTGAAAACTGAGAATAATAAATTGACATTAAAAAGGACCTATAATTTGCTTAGGAAATATTAAACCACATAAAGTAGAATTAGCTGAAGGAATAACCCCAGTTGTCTTATCAGGAAGAGCACAGTTCTGCAGAAAGTCAGGCTAATCTTTATTAACAGCTGCCTGGTCAAAGCAGTCCTGGTCTGTCTCCAGAGAACTATGACAATAGTATACATTGAAAATCTCCCCCATTAGTTCAAACAACCAAATTTGTATTTTCTGTCTCTGTAAAACATGGTTATTATTCAAAATATAACTTGGGACTTTGAAACTATAAAAGCAAACAGGGATTTCTGACCCTGACTGGCTCCCTTTTGTCCATGAGCCAGAACCAGGCATCCACTATTACTAAAATAATTTTCCCTTGTTAATCTTTAAGTAATAGAGTGATTCACCCGAGCAGATTGTTAATTCTGTCACAAAATTACTTAGATCATACAAAAGCTCACCTTCCTCTATTCATACCAGAAGCTATTTGGTGACTTTATAAAAATATGTTAACAGCCAAATTTGCAACAATAAATCTGTGCCTTTCAATATTCATCAGTTAATTTTCCAATAAAAACCAGTCACCTGGGTGGGTACTCTAACTCCTCTTCTGTTTTACACTATAAACTATTGGAATTATGATATTATCAATATATATAGATAAATATATTGATAATATCATAATTATATCATAATATATATATCATCCACTTTACATGATGATTTTCCCACTTTACCTATGAAAGACATGGAATCAAACACCAAGATATTCTATCTTGGATCAATTTCTAGGTCACATTCCTGAACAGAATGAAAACATAAAGGAAACCAAATATGTGGAAGTCAGTGTTTTGAGAAGAGAAGGGGGTACTTAATGTTTAAAATATGTATTGTTCATTTCACATCTGTAGCAACTACTCTTTAGACCCTATGAGACCAAAAAATGAAAGTTAGAGGTAGTAAATTATATGAATATACAAAAAATTCTGATATAAGGAAGAATGTTCATACAAAATATATTTACTAAAACTTGATCATATGACAGTTAATGTGTCTCAGAATTACTCTTACATTAATTCACATAAATAAATAGAGACAAAATAATTCAAAACAAATGTGTCATTCTTTGATTCTGAAGCGGTTTGGTTTGGTTTTCATTTATGCTTGATTTTTTTTTTTGTATTTCTAATTATAATCTAGTAACATTTCTTCTGTCCATTTCACCTCTTCTAACACCCATATAACTCACACATCACATTTATAGCTCCCAGTCCATTCTATGTTATTTCACTCACATATGCATATTTTCATGGATTACTAATCATATAGTTTTAAGGTGCACACAAGGTCTTTACAACAGGTACATGATTAAGCTCACATGTTTTCAAACTACAACTTATATAGGGACCTGACCTCATTTCCTCATTGAAAACGTGGAATGATGGAGGATGCTGATAACCGCAAAAATAACTGAGAAAATAGAAAACAGTCTTTGTAATTCTGTAAATCAGGCACTTCAGAGGGTGAGGCAAAATATGGATCAAGGAAACTAGAAAAGCCTGAGTTTAATTATTGTTTCAACACTGTGAGACTGTTATGAATGCACCTCAAATATGCAAACTGCAGCTAACACAGCAGAAGTGAGCATTCCATAAGAAAGGATCTGGAAACAAGGAGGGAAAAAAGTCAGGGGCCTATTTTTTTTTTTTTTTTAGAATAAAGCATTATGCAATGTCTGTTACTGAACAGATCATTTTGTCTTTTGATTAGGAAAAGTAATTCACCCAAGACTTCATTCCTTTCTACATGACAACTGTCTTACTCTTTTGCATTCTATAAATAAAAATTATCCAAATGCTTACAATTTTTGAATTTGGAAGAACTATTCAGAAGAAAGTAAGATAAAGTAAGATATTCCAACCAGGGAAGACATTAATAATCACACACATAAGGTAGTTTTCGTCAAAAGTATAGTTACTGAATTATCTTCACCAGCATAGTGAAAGTACTTTAGATTGTTTGTAAAACAACATTTTGAACATATTTTCTGCTCTCATCGGTCATAGGAGTGTGAAGAAGAGACACTGTGGATAGTTCAATGAGAATTTGAGGACTGCTATCACACTCTAAAATCACTGAGGAGAGGTTCAAATTTTTATGACACTTATTACACCATCATGCTACCCAAATTATCGTAGTTCATATGATTAGGAAGAAGTAATAAACCTTGTACTCTCTTCTTCATCCTCAATTGCCTCAGAACTTACTTGAATAAATTGTAGGCCTGTGCAGCCATGATGAATGGTTGATATGACAAACCTTCCTTACTTGTTGGTTGTTGAGGGCTCAAGCTCACTCCTGAATCCTGAAGTGAACAGCAATAGCATCCTGATGCAGAACACTGTAGGAAGACAAAACAGGGTTATATAGTCATGGATTACAGAGACAAAGCTGATGACCTACAGGGATGGGCTAACTAATTATTCTTACATAACCTTAGAAACTCAACGTGCAGAGCTGGTGATTACTCATACTGGTCGACAATATTGCAATCTCTAAGGAATTCCTGTGTTTAATGGAGGAAGCAGAGGAGATTTTGAATGTTCTCAAGAGGTTTGCTATGAGGTTTTCGTTTAACATCCTAAATTTTACATTTCCAGTTTTATTTCAGTTTGGGCTCTCTTTAGTAATCATGCTAGTAATTACTTTTCATTATTATGTTCTACTGAATGCTCCTTCTGTGTCTACAGAAACCTGTTTGGTTTTTTTTTTTTTTTTTCCTGTGTGGCAATCCAAAGGTAAGAAATTCACCATGTCTGTTCTCAAAATTTGTGCCAGAGATCTTTGACTCTCCGGGAATCCCACTGTTGAGATTGATCTCTGCACCTCAAAAGGTCTCTTCCAAGCTGTTGCGTCTAACAGTGCCTACAATGACACACATAAAGCCCTGAAACTCTGTGACAATGATAACATGTGCTACTGGGGAAGAGGTCTCAAGGTGGTTGAACACATCAAGGAAGCTATTGCACCTGCTCTGGGTAGAAAGACACTGAATGTTATAGAACAAGAGAAGATGGACAAACTGATCATTGAGATGGATGATACTGAAAATAAATCTAAATTTGTTTCAAGTGCCACACAGGAAGCCTCCCTAGCTGTCTGACAAACTGGTGCTGTGGAAAAGAGTATGTCCCTTTCACTATGATCAACAGCGGTTCTCAGGGTGGCAACCAGCTGGCCATGCAAAAGTTCACAATGCTGCCTGCAGGGCATCCAGTTTCAGGGAAGCCATGCTCACTGGAGCAGAGGTTTGCCACAATCTGAAGCACAAAACCACATCTCCAAACATCTTTTTTGTTTTGTTTTGTTTTGTTTTTTTGTTTTTCGAGACAGGGTTTCTCTGTGTAGCTTTGGAGACTATCCTGGCACTCGCTCTGGAGACCAGGCTGGCCTGGAACTCACAGAGATCCGCCTGCCTCTGCCTCCCGAGTCCTGGGATTATAATTGACACAATGTCTCACTCTGTTACCCAGTCCAGCCTTGTTCTCATGAGCCCCCTGAATTAGGTGAGCTCTCAACAGAGAACTTGCTAGATTTTTTGTTTTGTTATGTCTTTCATGTGATTTCAATGCATTCTAATGTTTGAAAAAGGTGTGACTAACAAGGCTCCAGGAAAAATGAGAGAGAGAGAGAGGGGGGGGGGGCAAGCATTACAAGTCCTAGGTAGGTAATCAGAAAAACTAAGAACAAATGAGTTTTTTAATATCCAAATCAAGGCTCATTAGAATTTCCGATGGGCTCAAAAGAGTATCCATCCATTGTACTCACCCACACTCTTCTCCTCCAAGGGTAGACCCATAAAACGTAACGAGGACACTTTCAGGCACATTGGCAGTTGGGGAAATAGCTAGCATCCAAGTGTGAGATTCCTCCAAGATTACTTCTACAAAGGAAGAGAGAGAAGAAATTTAACCATTATTTTATTTTTAACTTAAAACAATAGGGTCCCTGGCTCTCTGGGCTCCTATTAGGCACTTCAGTGCTGAATTGATACATGGTTGTGTTATCTTATTCTGGGTAGATTTTTCCTTATCAAGAGGAAAATCATTAATGGGAAATGATTGTTTAAATAACATCTTGTAGACATTTAAACCTAAGGTCTGGGGAGAGATATTCCTTGAAATTATTCCAATTATGTTAATCTTTGGTTATACTTTCCTATTGGGTGTTTAAGACCTTGCAGGTGTCCAAAATTAATTATTTTCTTTTGCTGTTGTTGCTTGTTATTATTGCTCTTGTTGTTGTCATGATAGGGTCCAATGTGAGGCACAAATTTCCATGTAGAACCTGACAAAAGCTTAAAAAGGGGATTCTAAAAACAAAAGAACAGAGACAAGCACAGCTTCTTGGTAGCAGCATTTTCTCAGGTGTGCTCTGTTTGTTAGAGACAAGCAGAGGCTCATGCATTTCCCTTAAGGGAAGTTTCCTGACTCAGCATAAGCAACCAAAACCACATGGCTCTTTTACAAGGCCCTGCTAACAATTGAATAGTGTGTACTAGCAGCTGGCAGTGACAGTGACCACATCTGCAAGCCAGCAGCATGCTGCTTGATGTCAGCATAGACCAAGGAGGTGAGCACAGCAACCAGTGCTGGCAGTAAATGTACAACCCCCCCCACCCCCGCCCTCCCTGCTTCCATTTTAGAAAGCCAGCAGCTAAAACATGCAAAACTTTAATTTTAGCAATGTTGTTTAGCAGATAAAAGACTCCA
This sequence comes from Cricetulus griseus, assembly GCF_003668045.3. Classification (NCBI taxonomy): domain Eukaryota; kingdom Metazoa; phylum Chordata; class Mammalia; order Rodentia; family Cricetidae; genus Cricetulus; species Cricetulus griseus. The sequence continues at coordinate 207,906,182 of NW_023276807.1, read as the reverse complement.
GGTCAGAAAAAGATAAATATTTACAGTAAAGACAGATTAAGATGGAAAAAAAAGAACTCTAAAGGATTTACATTGTGTTTAAATATATGTGTAAACTTGGGGGAGAAAAGAAAAAGGAAGAGTAGTTAAAAAAGAAATTAGAATAGCTGGTTGTGGTGGCACACACCTTTAATCCCAGCACTCAGGAGGCAGAGGCAAGCAGATCTTTGTGATTTCAAGGCCATCCTGGTCTACAGAGTGAATTACAGGACAGGCAAAATTACACAGAGAAAGCCTGTCTCAAATAACGAAAAGAAATAGGAGTAGAAGAAATAGAGCAGTAAAAAAGCCACGTAAAGAAGGAAAGTGCACAGAGTGTATGGATACTGTATGTTATTGTGTTGTCTTTGAATTGTTTGATTACTGAGGTAAAAGCAACAGCTGCTAACAGACATTTGATTATAAATGATGCTGGATTAATCCAATTTATATATCTTGAAAATGCTTTGACTTCAAAATTTAGGTTACTTTGGAAAGGAGATTTTATTTTTCTTTCACAGAAAATGAAAAGATGTGGATTCCTTCCAGGTTACTATGGTTTCATGAAGCAAGACTACCTGAAGCAGTGGTCCAAGTGATCCAAGGTCCAAAACAGCAGGGACTAAGATGCCTTGATGACTGTTACACCCAGGATTTGGCCAGGTTTCTGTGTTTTCTCAGGATCCCCAAACAACAAGAAGCAGTTTGGAGAGAATGACACCCAAATTCCCAAATATTGTTTATAAAAGTATGTTTCCATTTAAATGGGATTAATAAGAAATGGTTAATGATCACAGTCAATCTCCTTCTGAAGAAAAAAAGGGGGCATTTTCCAGGCCAGCTTCCTGTGTCCTGCCTTCCTGAGGCCTTGGAACTGCACACCTATGCCCTCTCCTGAGAGGGTATCCCTCTATGTGGAGTGGGCTTGCAAAGTCAATTCATTCACTAGGGATAAATACTGTTCCACTACACTGCCAGAGGCCCCATAGAATTCCAAGGCCTCCTAACTGACTCACAGTTATTAGTCTGGGGTCCATGAGCTCCCTCTTGTCAGGTCAGCTGTCTCTGTAGGTTTCTCCAGCTTGGTCTTGACCCCTTTGCTCATCAAGCCACCCTAGCTGCAACTGGATTCCAGGAGTTTGGCTCAGTGCTTAGCTGTGAGTGTCTGCTTCTGATTCCAGGAGCTATTAGATGAAGGCTTTAAGATGGCATTTAAGGTAGTCATCAATCTCATTACAAGGGAAGGGTATGTAAGGTAGCCTCTCCACTATTGCTTAGATTCTTAGTTGGGTTCATCCTTGTAGAACTCTGGACATTTCCCTAGTGCCAGATTTCTCTTTAAACCTCTAATGGCTCCCTCTATTATCAATTTTCTTGCTATCCTCTATGCTTCCCCTGACTCAATCTTCCTTCTCCCTTATTTCCTCCTCTCCCCTCCTTTTCTCCCCCTCACTTTCTCCTAACTCCCTCCCCTCTCCCCCCATGATCCCAATTAGCTCAGGAAATCTTGTCCCTTTCCCCTTCTACAAGGGACATTGTATGTCTCTCTTAGGTTCTTCCTTCTTTCCTAGCTTCTTCAGTGCTGTGTATTATAGGCTGGTATTCCTTTGTTCTATGTCTAACATCCATATATGAGTGGATACACACCATGCTTGTGTTTCTGTGACTGGGATACTTCTCTAAGGATGGTATCTTCTAGTTCCATTCATTTGCCTGAGAATTTCAAGATTCCATTGCTTTTTTGTCCTCTGTCCATTGTGTAAATATACCACATTTTCTTTATCCATTCTTCAGTTGAGGGGCATCTAGGGTTCTTCCAGGTTCTAGCTATTACAAATAATGATGCTCTGAACATAGTTGAACAGATGTCCTTGTTGTATGAATGTGAAACTTTTGGGTATATGCCTAAGAGTGGAATTGCTGGATCTTGAGGTAGACTGAGTTGCATTATCCTGAGGAAACATCATACTGATTTCCAAAGTGGCTGTACAAGTTTGCACTTCCAGCAGCAGTGGAGGATTTTTCTCCGTTCTCCACATCCCCTCCAGCATAAATTGTCATGGGTGTTTTTGATTTTAGGCATTCTAACAGGAGCAAGATGGTACCTCAGAGTTGTTAAGACTTACATTTACCTGATGGCTAAGGATGCTGAGGAGTTTCTTAAGTGTCTTACAGCCATATTAGATTCCATTATTGAGAATTCTCTATTTAATTCTGTACCCCACTTTTTAATTGGATTGTTTGGTGTTTCAGTGAATACCTTCTTGAATTCATTGTATATTTTGTAAACTAGCCCTTTGTCACATGTGGGGTTGGTGAATATCTTTTCCCATTCTGTGGAATGTCATTTTGTTTTGTTGACTGTGTCCTTAGCTTTACAGAAGCTTTTCAGTTTCAAGAGGTCCCATTTATTAATTGTAGATCTCAGTGTCTGTGTTACTGGTGTTATGTTAAAGAAGCAGTTTAAATCTACCTATAACTCCTAATGAAATAAAAGGAGTCATCAAAAGCCTCCCAACCAACAATAGCATAGGGCCAGATGGCTTTACTGGAGAATTCTACAAGAAATTCAAACAAAAGCTAATACCAGTACTCCTCAAATTGTTCCACACAATAGAAGCAGAAGGGATATTGCCAAACCCTTTTTACAAGGCTACAATCACTTTGATACCCAAGCCACACAAAGATACAACTAAAAAAGAGAACTACAGACCAATATCCCTCATGAACATCTATGCAAAACTACTCAACAAAATATTGGCAAAGTGAATCCAAGAACAAATCAGAAAAATCATCCACTATGACCAAGTAGGCTTCATCTTAGGGATGCAAGGATAGTTCAACATAGTGTCGAGGGCCAAAAGGGGCCTCATACTGAGTCAAGAGTTAGTCATTGTTAGATATCCTGACCAGATCCGCTGTGGCCATAAGATGTTCTTCCGGATAAGCTGCACAATACATGTTGTAAAATGTTCTCCCTTTTCTCAGAAATAGCTGTGGTTCGCTAACCATGGGACCATGGGCTAAGATTTACCTTGCCTCTATTTCCTCTTGAAAATTTTCCATTCCTCCTGCTCCCTTACCCCGCCCTGAGTAAAAATCCCCTGCATATAAGCAAGCTTTACCTTTCAATAAAAGAGACCTTGACATTGCACAGACGCACTTGTCCTTTCTTGCGCCGCTTCGTCTCCCTCCTCTCCCTCCTCTCTCGCCCCCATTTGACTCGTAGGTAGTACCCCCTCGAGACCCACAAATAACCTGGCCTGCTGGACGGGTCAACATAGGAAAATCAATCAATGTAATCCACCATATAAACAAACTGCAAAAGAAAAACCACATGATCATTTCACTAGATGCTGAAAAGCCTTTGACAAAATCAAACATCCCTTCATGATAAAGATCTTGGAGAGAACAGGAATAACAGGAACATACCTAAACATGATAAAAGCAATATACACCAAACCAACAGCAAACCAAATTAAATTGAGAGAAACTCAAAGCAATTCTCCTAAAATCAGGAACAAGACAAGGCTATCTATTCTCTCCATATCTCTTCAAAATTGTACTTGAAGTTCTAGCTAGAGCAATAAGACAAGAAAAGGAGATCAAAGGGATACAAATTGGAAAGGAAGAAGTAAAACTTTCAATATTTTCAGATGATATGATAGTCTACATTAGTGACCCGAAAAACTATACCAGGGAACTCCTACAGCTGATAAACACCTTCATCAAAGTAGCAGGATACAAAATTAACTCAAAAAAATCAGTAGCCCTACTATATACAGATGATAAATGGAATGAGAGAGAAATCAGAGAAACATCACACTTCACAATATCCACAAGCAACATAAAATATCTGGGGGTAACACTAACCAAAAAAGTGAAAGACCAGTACAGTAAGAACTTTGAGTCTTTAAAGAAAGAAATTAAAGAAGATACCAGAAAATGGAAATGTCTCCCATGCTCTTGGATAGGTAGAATCAACATAGTAAAAATAGCAATCTTGCCAAAAGTAACATACAAAGTCAATGCAATCCCCATCAAAATCCCAACACAGTTCTTCACAGACCTTGAAAGAACAATACGCAACTTTATATAGAAACCCAGGAGAGCCAAAACAACTCTGTACAATAAAGATCTTCTGGAGGCATCACCATCCCTGATTTCAAGCTATAGAGTCATAGTTCTGAAAACAGCTTGGTATTGGCACAAAAATAGACAGATAGATCAATGGAATCAAATTGAAAACCCTGATATTAACCTACACACCTATGAACACCTTATTTTCGACAAAGATGCTAAATCTATACAATGGAAGAAAGATAGCATCTTCAACAAATAGTACTGGCACAACTAGATTCGGACATGCAGAAGATTGCCGATAGATCCATACCTGTCACCATGCATAAAACTTAAGTGAAAATGGATCAAAGATCTCAACATAAATCCAGCCATTCTGAATCTTCTAGAAGAGAAAGTGGGAGATACCCTTGAACGAATTGGCACAGGAGACAGCTTCATGAACATTACACTAGTAGCACAGACACTGAGATCAACAATTGATAAATGGGACCTCCTGAAACTGAGAAGCTTCTGTAAGGCAAAGGACACAGTCAGTAAGACAAAACGACAGCCTACAGAATGGGAAGAGGTCTTTACCAACCCCAAATCTGACAGAGGGCTGATTTCCAGAATATACAACGAACTCAAGAAGCTAGCCACCAAAACACCAAACAATGAAATTAAAAAGTGGGGTGCAGAACTAAATAGAAAATTCTCAACAGAGGAATCTGAAATGGCTGAAAGACACTTAACAAAGTGCTCAAAATCCTTGGCCATCAGAGAAATGCCACTCAAAACAACTCTGAGATACCATCTTATTCCTGTCAGAATGGCTAAAATCAAAAACATCAATGACAGTTTATGCTGGAGAGGATGTGGAGGAAAAGGAACACTCCTCCATTGCTGGTGGGAGTGTGAACTTTTAAGACAACTTTGGAAATCATTATTGTGGTTGCTCAGAAAAATGGGAATCAGTCTACCTTAAGATCCAGCAATTCCTCTCTCTTGGGCATATACCCAAATAATGCACATCCATAAAACAAGGACATATGTTCAACCATGTTAATAGCAGCATTGTTTGTAATAGACAGAACCTGGAAGCTACCTAGATGCCCCTCAACTGAAGAATGGACAGAGAAAATGTGGTACATTTATACCATGGAGTACTACTCAGCAGAAAAAAAGCAATGGAATCTTGAAATTCTCAGGCAAATGGATGGAACTAGAAGAACCCCTCCTTAGTGAGGTAACCCAATTACAAAAAAAAATGGTATGTACTCACTCATATCTGAGTTTTAGACATAGAGCAAAGGATAACCAGCCTACAATCCTCTTCACCAAAAATCCTAGGAAACAAGAAGGGGAAATGCATGGACCCCACGAATGGGAAGGGGCAGGAACTCCTGAGCTAATTGGGAGCATGACGGTAGGAGAGAGGGAGCTTCTAGAATGAGATGAAGAGAGGAGGAAATGGAGGAGCAGAAATATTGAGTTGGGGGAAGAATAGAGGAGAATAGGATGAGAAATACCATATTAGAGGGAGCCATTATACATCCGAGGAGAGATCTAGCACTAGGGAGATTTCCAGAGACTTACAAGGATGACACAAACTGACAATCCAGGCAATGGTGGAGAGGATAACCTAAACGCCCTTCCCCTATAATGAGACTGATGACTACTTTTTATGCCACCCTAGAGCCCTCATCCAGTGGCTGATGGAAGCAGAGGCAGACACCCACAGATATACACTGAACTGAACTCTGGAACTTAGTTGCAGAGAGGGAGGAATGAAGATTGAAGGGGTCGGTACCAGGCTGTTAAAACCCACAGAAACAGCTGGCCTATACAAGGGGGAGGACATTGATCCCAGACTTCTGTCTGAGAGGCCAGCACAGGACTGATCCAGACCCCTGAACTTTGATGTGTTTTAGAAGGCCTCTGCACTCTAGGGGGCCCCTGGGAGTGGATGAGTATTTTTTTTCCTGGTGTAAGAGGGGACTTTGAGAGCCCATCCCACGTGAAGGAATGCACTCTGGGTCGGGACACATGGGAGAGGGTCTAGGCCAGAACCATGATGATGTGGTGGACTTTGGGGATCCCCCGTGGAAGGCCCTAACATGCCTGGAGAGTGGAGGATGGATACATTGGGGGTAGGTAAGGGGAGCTGTAGGGGAGAGAGAGGGAGAAGGGATTGACATGTGAGGCAAACTTGTTCCTAATTTGAACTAATAAAAAAATTTTAAAAATAAGTCCACGCCATCAGCCAATAATTTAATAATTTAGCATCTATGTGTTTGTTTTGGGCAATGTAGCAACAGGACCTGGAGAGACAAAAAAATACCACAACACTTTTGTTGTTCTGCTTGATGGGGCTAGAACCTTCAGCCCATCTCCATCACCCCCACTCTCTACCTCTGAGTCCCCCATCTTGAATTGCATTTGCATAATATTTCTATTGTTGATTGTTTTGCTGATTAAGATTTCCCTTAATTCATTTTCATGAGAAGAAAGCTTAGTTGAGTGGGGCTTTGCCCTAAGAACACTACTCCCTTTATTCCATTTTGAATTAGCTTTTCTTTAAACTTTTTATCTCCCTGAAAAACAAGAGTTGGATCCACTATTACAGTTCCTAGTGCTCCATTTCTCCTAAAATTGTACAATATTTCTCTTTGCCCAGGTAGCTCTTTTCATTATAGTGCATAAGAGTGATGACTAATAACTATGTAACTAGAGCAATACTAGACTCACTTCAGATCTCCTCTGTCAACACCATTCATCCAAAACTTCAATTTAGCCTCAGGAAAACTCTTAGGACAAGGACAAAAAGCAGACACATTTTTTTCACAAAATACTTAAGAATGTTCTTCAATATAATTCTCCTTTAAAGCCAATAGAGCTGGACCACCATAGTCCAAACCAACCTAGCACTTCTGTCTTCCATGTTCTACTAGGAGGACTATTAATGCCCACCTAAAATGTTCACCTGCCTTTCTAGTCCACAATCTCAAAGTCTTTCACATTGGTCCAGCAAATAGCAAGGTCAAGCCAGTCACAGCATTACCCCTGTCCCTGGTACCAAGTTCTATTTTAGTAACTGTTCTATTGCTCTGAGGAGACCATGGCCAAGGCAATTCATGAAAGAAAGCATTTAATTAGAATTTTGCTTACAGTTTTACAGGGTTCATGGAAGGAAGCAGACAGGCATGGCACTGAAGAAGTAACTGCGAGTTTTACACCCTGACCCATAGGCACCAGGCAGAGAGACACAGAGAGAAACTGGGCCTGGTATGGACTTTTGAAACCTACAATCCTACCTCCAGTAACATGTCTTTTCTAACAAGGCCACTTCTCCTACAACAAGGCTACACAAGGGAAGACTGAGAGGGTCAGCAGGAGAGACCTAGCTAGGTCTACAGCAAGTAGCAGAGTCCCCAGAAGGTAGCATTAGAGGAGGTACTTCAGCAAATAGACTGCTACAGGACTGTGAAACTGGAAAATGGTGATGGCAGACAGGAAAGTAAGTCCCAGCCCTTTGAGATCACTGGTAGAAAGTGTTTGTGGGGATCAAAGATGACACAACAGAATGGAGATAGACTGAAAGGGAAGGCTGAGAGAATTGGCAGGGAACTAAGCCTGGTCTACACTGAGACTCAGGGTTCCCAGGGCTGTACATTTCATAGAAATAATAATTTTGGTCTTTTGGTCATATGAGTGACTGGTCTCCCAGTCACTCACCTGTTTTTCCAACTGGTATAGGTGATGCTTGTACCTAGAAGGGCTGCTGGTATTGCTGGGCATGGTTGGCCATAGGGGAGGATGATGTGGTAGGCATGAATGGGTGGCAGAGAGGGTCTTCTGGGAACAGATTCAAGTGGGTGGCAGAGGTGGTGGTGCAGCCTGAACACAGGTCTCTCAGTTGCTGGCCTGCTGTTGGGTTCTGCACCAGAACAATGGGATTCCACCAAAGTTGTGTGCAGCATCCAACTGCCTTGCTGGAGTTGGTAAATGAGAGGGAGATTTATATTTCTTAAATTTGGTTTCATCATAGAATGTCTTTATCCATCCCTCATTTAAAATTTTAAAGAACGTTGTGGTCTGCATGGCATCTGTAGTCTCTTCGAGTTTGTATAACATTCTACCAGTCCCTTTTGGATTTTAGAGTCTTCATTGAGAAGCCAGGTGCTAGTCTAATAAGGCTGATGCCTTCATGTAATTTGGCCTTTTTCCTTGCAGCTTTAATAGTCTTTCGTTTTCGGCATTTTCAGTGTTTTGATTATTGGGTTTATTGGGAAATTTGTTCCTGATTCAGTCTATGTGGTGTTCTGATATGCTTCTTAGACTATGATATGAACCTACTTCTTTTGTTTATGAAATGTTCTCCTATGGTTTTATTGAAAATATTTTCTGTGCCCTTGAATTGATTTCTTCTTTTTCTTCTCTTCCTATTATTTTTAGATTAGATATTTTTACAATGTCCCAGATTTCCTGTGTATTTTGTTTCTGACTTTTTTATTTTTAACATTTTCTTTGCCTACAGTATTCGTTTTCCTATCTTGTCTTCAAAGTATGACATTTTCTCTTCCATCTAGAATATTCTGCCAGTGAAGCTTGTCCCTGTAGTTCTTTTTCTAGTTCCTAAATTTTTCATGTCATATTTCACCTCAGTTAGGTATTCCTTATCAATACTATTTTCATTGTCATATCTTGAACTCTTTTCTTCAATTTATTCCACAGTTAATTTTTATATTCTATGGATGCATTAATTTGTATCTTTTTTATGCACCTAAATTTGTGTTAGCAATGCAACTTGCCCTGTGCTTCAGCTCTATTGCATTACTTGGGCCTGTTCTATTGCTTTCCTATGTACTAGAGAGTGCATATTGCTCTGTCTGTTATTGATTATATATTTACATTGGTATAGAGGTATCTTGACTCGGGATGATTGTCATTTCAGATGGTAACATCTGGTCTTGTCTTCGTTGGGTGAGTGTCTTGTTCCTTGGTTTCAGTTTCCTTCACTGGTTCTTACTAGACTGTGGTGGCTGTGGGTTGCCTGGCAGGAAATGCTTCTGAGATGCATGTGTGGCCACTAGGGTTTCTGGGTACAATGTGATTTTAGGTATTGGGAACTGACTATTGGGATTATGTGTGGTCTGGATAGGGGAGTTTGCAGGATCCACAGTTAGGAGGAAAGCAAGGTTATGCCAAAAGGATCTGCCTAGACCCTTAAGAATGTAGACAAAAAGGAAATAGAGGCAATAACAGGTATTGTGATACAGGTTTGGGAAACAGGATGATAAATTAGAATTGAGGACAGGAATATGCACATCTGATTCCCTGGACTGTGTGGCTAGAGAACTTCAAGGGAATGTTTTTGGAGCTTGAGGCTAAGACAAGGGGATATGGTCCTGAGGAAGTCTATAAGAGATCTATCAGCCTGTTCCACTGGAGGTAGAAGCAGAGAGTCTCTTTGCTATTTAATTTCTCATGTTTCTATGCAAAGCTTATTATTTGCATTCAATATCACAGTATTTGAAAAAAACATATTACATAAAAGAAGCCCAGAATTGTGATGAAGTACATCCTTTCCTATATAAGAAAAACTCTCTAGTCAAAGAAAAGTAGAAAGCATTTAAGTTTATGCCAACATATTATGAGACCATAATATAGTTTCCCTCTGTTTAGAATAACTAAAGCCCATAACATATCCAGGGGCACTGTTGTCTAAATGTTGAATTAAAATTAATAGTTCATGATAACAAAGTTATTGTGTTTCATTTTCCCAAGCAGTTTTCCTGTTATATGAAAGTCATGCTTTTTGATTCTACCATATTTGTTTGTTTATTTCATGTTTGTTTGTTTGTTTGTTTGGGGGGCTATCGAGACAGTGTTCCGCTGTGGCTTTGGAGGCTATACTGGAACAAGCTCTTGTAGAACAGGCTGGGCTCAAACTCACAGAGATCTGCCTGCCTCTGCCTCCCAAGTGCTGGGATTAAAGGCATGTGCCACCACCACCTGGCCCATGTTTGTTTTTTTTAACCAATATTATCTGAAGTCCTGCATAAATTTTTGAAGTATCCTTTTAGTATGCATCACAAAATTGGTAGTAGATATGGTAAATGTGCTTTAAATTAAAATATTTATTAAAATTCGCACAGTAAATTAAACCATTAAACATTAATGTGTCATTATTGAATGATGTACCTACAAGAAACATTAAATATTGCAATATTAAGAAATAACTTTGAATTTGTAAAGTGTATGTTTATATTAATGACTCCAGCAACCCCCCCCTCAAATAAGCCACATGGAATCAATCTTACATTCTTCTCCATTTGTTCTACATTATAAAATGACTTGTTGTTGCAGCTTCGTGGATATTGTGAAAGGACAAGAACATTGAGAACTCCAGCCATCTCATGTTTCATTAGTGGATTTTAATTCATGTCAACCCTTTTCCATGAACTTTAATTCTCTCACTTGAAATAACAGGCTCACTATACTGACAGCTCACATTGGGACTATATTTGAAAACAAAAGAGTCAAGTGACAAGCATAATGTTTTTCATAAGTAAACACAATAGCAGGTACCACATCTAATATCTGGGGTGATAAGTGTCACCCTTCTATGGGTGTTGTTAAAATTGTAATTAATTTTGTTAGATATTTTAAAAATGAAATTATAATATAAATAGAACAGTTACCACCTCCCTCCCTCCCTACTTCATATGAACCCACCCTTGCTCTTTCAAATCCATTGCCTTTCTCTCTGTTGCTATGTCTCCTGTTCTCAGAATCCCTTCTCTGTCTAAAGATGAGGCCACTGAGCTTTGTCCTTCCACATTAGCGTGTTGGTTTGTCTTCCTTGTTCACTTCCTGTTCAGACAGCCTGGTTGACAATGCTGGTTCTCTGTCATTTCTAGAACACAATTTCAACAGAACAGCCCTTTTCAATTGGCTCCTGTGCATACCTTTTAGGTGTTGATTACACGCATATTGCAAAAGGTTGTTCAACAATGTGTACCAATGATCCCTAGAGAAGTTTCATCTCTCCAACTTGAAATTGCTGTGAACTTTTACATCTACCCATGCACCATATGTGCAGCTCCAATGACCATCACTATATCATGCAATCCTGTGAAGTATCAGTAATAATGTGAGATATTAACAGAGATTTACATGTACAGTTAATATATAGATATATAAATATAAATGCATAAAGAATATCAATGATTAGAATACTCTGCTAAGAATCTTCCTTAAGGCAGTTTTAATGTCCTTGTTCCTCAGACTGTAGATGAAGGGATTCAACATAGGTGTGACCACAGTGTACATCACTGAGGCCACTGCAACACTTCTTGGAGAATGTGACAGAGAGGAGCTGAAGTACACCCCTAGTCCTGTTCCATAAAACAGGCAAACAATGGACAAATGAGACCCACAGGTGGAGAAGGTTTTCTGCTTCCCACTTGATGATGATGATCTCATGATGGAGGAAACTATTTTATAGTAAGAGAAAATGATTCCTGAAATAGGAAGTAACCCAAAGAGAGCACCTACACAGTATCTGACTATGCTACTGGTGAAATTATCAAAACAGGCAACTTTAAGTAGTTCAGAAGGGTCACAGAAGAAGTTGGAAATTTCAACATAATCCTCACAGTTGGAAAAATTTAACACTGCCACATACAGCAACAGTAATTCCAGAAGACTAAGGAGAAAACACCCTAGAAGTAAGACACCACAGCGACTGGGATTCATAATGACCTGGTAATACAGAGGGTGGCAGATGGCCACAAACCTGTCATATGCCATCACAACCAGAAGCATGTTATCCATACCTCCAAAAATTATAAACAATGACATCTGTGTCAGGCAGCCCACATAGGAGATGACTGGGCAGTGGGTTTGGATGTCCACAATCACCCTGGGAACAGTGGTGGAGATAAAACCAATATCAACCATGGACAGGCTGGAGAGGAAGAAGTACATGGGTGTATGGAGATGGGAGTCAGAGCTTACTGTCAGGATGATGAGCAGGTTTCCAAACAGGGCCAAGATGTACATGGACAAGAATAGGCCAAAGAGGACAGGCTGTAGGTCAGGATCCTCTGAGAGTTGAATGAAGTGGAATTCTGGTGCAGATGTTACATTTCCCATGTTTTTATTTCTTGCACATCTTTTGGAGTAAACAAAAAATGTTGTTAACCATGGTACCAGGTTATAGTCCTTCTTTACAATTTGAGTCAAGCAAATACTGATATTTTCTCAATCTTATTGACATCAATAATAATTACTCAGTTGTGGCAAATGTTATACTCAAAATAGTGTTTTGTTTCAGCTTATGTGTTACCTCTTATGAGAGCCATATTGAATACAGTAACCTATATGATGTGAGGCCAGAATTACTGTAAAAAAAAAAAAAAACTAGCCTACAAATACAGTGAAATGAAGCAAACACCTTTTAGACAAAATGGGTCTTTTATAGAAGTCTTACTTTAGGAAAACTCTCAGTCAAATAATATGAAAATTTGAGGCACTTAAACACAGGTCTTTTTGTTTATTACAATAACATAGAACAAGTTTATTTTTCTTAGAATATATCGGATAGTGTGAAGGCCAAATCTTATAATAACAATTTGTGATTTGTATCCAGAAAAATATTTTAGGTTCCAGTGTCTTGTATAGGTTTCTTTTTCTCTTTGACTTAAAAATTTGTTCTCCATTTTTTTATTTGGGGATTAAGGAAGCCTTTATTAAAAACTTAATTAGATTTTAAAACCAATTAATATATATACTCTTTATTTCTCTAATTCTATTTCAATTTTTAAATATGTGTAAGTTAAATCCATATTATCACAGGAAATTTCTGTCCACAACTACTAAAATGTCCAGAGAAGTGAAAAATATGTAATGCCATTAAATACAGTTGAAATTTTATGCTACAAAGCTAATTTGGGGAGATCATCTCCACATAATATCAGTAAAATACCTAGAATAAAAATATGCTTTTTCTGTTTCTATGCAATGCCACTGATTTTCTGAAATGCAGCCAGCTTGACCCAGAACCCTAGTTTCAGCCCCCTCCTCCTCAGACAGTACAGTGATTCCCATGTGAGTTAAGCCTGGTGAATACATGTTCATGTTCTTACTTCAGCTACAGAGGAAATCTCAGGTTCAGTTTTATATCAGAGCACACTGAATTGCTCAAAATGTAAAAGGTTTAAAATACAGAAATTATTAGTGATTCAAGAACATGGGCAACAATCTAATGAATTCTAATACCCTGTTTCTGTTTTACCCTATAAACTATTGGAATTATGCTATTACCACATATAAATATTATCCTATTTGCATGATGATTTTCCTGTGAAAGACGTCCTTCTATTATATGCTGTCAAAAACAGTTAAATCTACTTAGTTATACTTCTTCCAAGATAATGCAATAGGGTTGAACTCACATGTTGAACATATTTATCTTTGTCTCCAATGGTGAAGGCAGTGGCTGTAGTTAGGAATCAATGAATTGAGAGAAAATTTATGACTTTTTCCATAGCCACATGCTCATACATACCAATGATATCAACCTATCTCTATTTGCAAAATGACAAAATTTGCATTGTATTCATTTCTCCAAATTAAAAATAATATGAGTATGGAAAATATGAGTTTATTAGGAAGTATTTCCAAAAAGAACTGGACCATATAATTACGTGAAACTCTTAAGTATGTCTTCACACAAAACAAAAGATTAACTTTTATTTCTTTTTATGCCTATACATTCTTTTATCTTCAGGTGAGAATGCATAAAACAATTTTTAATGACCCAATAGTACAGTGACTTAATATCATTTGATGACCCAAAAAGTACATAACACAAAATCAAACAACAAAATATTGATCTTGCATCAATTTCTAGGTCACATTCCAGAATGGAATGAAAATGTAAACAAAACCAAATATGTGGAAGTCAGTATTTTGAGAGGAGAAAAGGTCTACTTAATGTTTAAAACTTATTGTTCATTTCACATCTGTGGCAATGACTCTGTACACTCTATGAAATCAAAACATTGAAGTTAGAGGTAGTAAATTATATGAATATACAAAATATTCTGATATAAGGATGAATGTTCATACAAAATATATTTACTAAAACTTGGTCATATGACAGTTAATGTGTCTCAGAATTACTAATAAAGTATCCTAATTTACATAATAAATAGCAGAGAAAATAATTCAAAACAAATGTGTCATTTTTGACTCTGGATTGTTTTGTCATGGTTTCTTTTTGCTTTATATTTGGTTATTTTTGTATTTCAAACTATAATATAGTAAAAATTCTTCCTTCAATTCCCCCTCTTCCAACTCCCTATATACTCTAACTCATCCTACTCTATTTCACATTCATAGCTTCTGTGTCCATTCATTATTTCATGCTTATATGTATATTTTCATTAATTACTATTCATATAGTTTTAAGAAGATATCCAGAAGACTTAACAGCATGTATCTTTTTTTAACTCTCATGTTTTCAGACTACAGATAATACATGGACCTGACCTCATTTCCTCATTAGCAACCTAGTGGCTGAGCCTCGCAATGATGCTGACAGCATCAAAAATATCCAGAAAAATAGAACACAGAATGTGTAGATCTGTAAATCCAGCACTTCAGAGGGTGCATCCAAATGAGCGCAGGTTCACTGAACTCCTGCAGGGAACTTGATAAGACCATGTCATAAAGTATAAAGAAGATAACATGGACCAGGGGAACTAGTAAAGACTGAGTTGAAATATTCTTTCAATGTTCTCAGCCTCTTCCAAATACAGCTTAGATATAACACCCACAGTTAACACACCAAAGGTGAACATTCCTTTTTGAAGGATCCGGAAACCATGAAGGAAAGAAAACATGAGCCACTTTTTTTTTTAGAATGAACCATTATGCTATGTCTGTTTACACAAAAAGATCGTTTGTGTCATGATCATGCAAAGAAGTTCACACAAGACTTCACTCCTTTCTACTTGAGCACTATTTTACTCTTTCACATGCTGTAAACAAAAATTATGTAAATGCTTATAAATTTGACATTTGGAAGAACTATTTAGATGAAGTAAGATACAAAAAGTATAGATTTCAGATCTCAGACAGGGAACACCTGAGTCTAACACACATAATATCTTTCTTCAAAAGTGTAGTTACTGAATCACCCTCATCAGCATAACCACAGTACTTTTATTGATTAGGAAATAACATAGTTCAGCATATTTTCTGCTCTCATTGGTCATAGGAGTATGGAGAAGAGACACTGGGGATAGGTGAATGAGAATTTGAGAACTGCTATTACAGCCAAGAATATAAAATTCCAGTAGGGAGGCTCAAATTTTTATTACAGTTATTATACAATCATTTTGTCAAAATTATCATAGTTCATATGATTAGGAAGAAGTAATAAATATTGTACTCTCTTCTTCATCGTCAATTCCCTCAGAACTTACATGAATAAACTGTGGCCCTGTGTGGACATGATGAAGGGTGGATATGACAAACCTCCCTTACTTGTTGGCTGGTGATGGTTCAAGCTCACACTTGAATCCTGAAGTGAATATAATAGCAAGAGCTTCCTGATACAGAACACTGTAGGAAGAACAAACGGGACTATATAGTGCTGGATTATAGAGAACAAGCTGGGGACCTAACGAGAAAGGCTAACTAATGATTCTTACATAACCTTAGAAACCCAATGCACAGAGCTGGTGATTACTCACACTGGTCCACAATATTGCAATCTCTAAGGAATTCCTGGTGTTAATGGACAAAGCAGAAAAGATGCTGACTGTTCTCAAGAGGTTAGCTATGAGGATTTTGTTGACTTACTAAATTTTACATTTCCAATTTTGTTTCAATTTAGGATTTCTTTAGTAATTCTTTTATATTATATTATTACAAAATTCTCCTCAATGTTCTCTTCTGCGTCTGCAGAAAACTGTTTCTTTGTTTTGTGGCAGTATGAAGGCCAGAAATTCACCATGTCAATTCTCATGATTTGTGCCAGAGAGATCTCTGACTCTTGGGGAATCCAAATGTTCAGGTTGATCTCTTTACCTCATAAGGTCCCTTCCATGCTGCTGTGACCAACAGTGCCTCCACTGACATCTATAAGGCCCAAGAATTCCAAGAAAATGATAACATGTGCTGCTGGGTAAGGGATCTCAAGACAGTTGAGCACATCAGTAAGACTATTGTACCTGCTCTGGATTATAAGAAACTGAATGTGTAGAACAAGAGAAGATGGACAAACTGATCATCAAGATGGATGGCACTGAAAATAAATCTAAATTTGCTGCAAATTCCATACAGGAAGTGTCCCTGGCTGTCTCAAAAGCTGGTGCCATGGAAAGGGGTTTGTGAGTCCCTGTACTCATACTTCGCTGACTTGGCTGACAGCCCTCAAGTCTTCCTTCAGATGCAAGCTTTCCCTGTGATGTATGATGGTTCTCATGCTGACAATACACTGGCCCTACAAGAGTTCATGTCACTGCTTGTAGGGGCACCCAATTTCAGGGAAGCCATATGCACTGTAGCAGAGATTTACCAAACCTGAAGAATGTCATCAAGGAGAAATAAGAAAGTGATTCCACAAATGTGTGTGATGAAGACAAGCTTGTCCCTAACATCATAGAGAACAAAGAATGTTTGGAGCTGCTGAAGGCTCCACTGCAAAGGCCAACTACACTAACCATGGTGTCATGGACATGGACATGGAAGCCTCTGAGTGCCTCAGATCTGGCATGTATGAACTGGACTTCAAATCTCCTGTGTATTGCAACAGGTACATCACACCTGACCAGATGGTTGACCTGTGTAAGTCTTTACCTGGAAGTATCCAGTGGTGCCAAATGAAGACCCTTTTGAGTAGGACAACTAGGAAGCTCGGCACAAGTGCACAGCTATTGCAGGCAACCAGGTGGCTGGGGATGACCTCATGGTTACCAAGCATACGTGGATTGCCAAGGCTATGAGAAGTCTAGTGCCCACCCCTTCCCTCGGCCATTTAGTTCCAAATAAACACACAGAGGCTTATATAATTATAAACTCTTTGGCCAATGTGGAAGGCTTCTTATTGGCTAGCTCTCATTTAATTAATAACACATTTCTATTAAACTATGGATAGCCCTGAGGCTGTAGATTATCTATAATGCTCCTGTATATTACTCCTTTGTTGAATACATGGTGTCTCTCTGGCAGCTCCTCTATGCCTACCTCTTTCAAGGATTCAGCTAGTATGGTAGGCCTGCCTATACTCCTGCCTGGCTACATCCTGTCTTTTCATTGGCCGAAACAGATTTACTCATTAACCAATAAGAGAAACATATATTCACGGCATACAGAAGGGCATCCCACATCAGGTTCTTGCAAAGAGGTTGCAGTAGGATAAATAGTAAGTCTGGAGAGGCAGGGGTGAAAGGGCAAGGGAAACATGCTTCCGCACCAAAATGGGGTTTGATTGGGAGAAGGGGCTCCTGCAGAAAGGGATACTACTGTAAGGCCCCCAGATGCTCAGGCCTCCAGGATCTCAGCCCAGGACGGCGGTCACCCCAATCACCAGGCAGAGTCAAAAGCTTGATGCAAACAGCATGAGGCTTTATTATAGTTGTTTAACGAGCTAACCCTACGTTAGCTCGGGTCTTTCATCCACCTGCCATGGTGAATGGCTAGGAAAAGACAGCTCGAAGCATCTGCATAGACATCTTATAGGGCAGCATAAGGGGAGTGTCTAGGGGTATGCACAGGCTCAGGATTGGTGTGCCTCCAGGCAAGCTTGGAGGGCTTGCCCTGTGTTGATTGGCCAACTGGTTGTTATGGCCCATAGGCCCTCCCAGGGTGGTTACTATGCTCTGTGCATCATTGCTGTGCACTTGTCCGTAAAGCATACCCAGGGCCGTAAATCATAGCACCACCAGCTAACTTCTGATTGATTCCTTGCCACAAGGCAAGCATCTAACCTCCTAGTGACTAAGACAAGGTCAGACAAGCACGGGTTCCGCTGTTATGGCTGCCAAAATGGGGAGCTGATCCCTTCACTACAGGATTAGGAGTGAGGTCTGAAGAAAGCATAATGAAGGACAGGAAGAACCCTGAGAACTACCTACCTGAGTCCCAGACCAATGCAGCCAATGGAGAACCTTGCTAGAATGTTTCTGTGGGAATTGATGGCTCACAAAAAGGAAAGAAGCTGGAGTAAAGGAAAAGCTGAGAGGTCAATAGGAAAGACCTAGCTGGATCTACAGAATGTAGCAGAGTCTCCAGAGGTAGGATTAGAGGAGGGGCTCCTG
Organism: Cricetulus griseus; assembly: GCF_003668045.3. Taxonomy (NCBI): domain Eukaryota; kingdom Metazoa; phylum Chordata; class Mammalia; order Rodentia; family Cricetidae; genus Cricetulus; species Cricetulus griseus. Next base: position 207,887,766 of record NW_023276807.1, on the reverse strand, counting down.
CAAGTGGACTGCTTGAAGAATGTGAATCTGGAAATATGGAAATGGCAGACAGGAAAGAGAGTGAAAATTACCCACCTGAGTGTCGTGACCTGGCTTGTCTCAGCTCCAAGCCAAGACAGCCATGAAGTTCTGCCTGAGTGGGGGAGCGTGGGCTTGGAACCTCCTAGCAACCCAGTGGTGATAAAGACCAAACATGGGCATCTTGTCATCTTTAGAGAACTCTCAGTTCCATGTTGTAAAACTAGATTCTTTTCTTTATTTACCATCGTTTTGGCTGTTTCTTAACTGTGCTTCCATGGCCACAAGGAGATCACTCCTGTCCTTCTCTTCTCCTCTCTGCTAGATTGCACTAACCTTCTATCCTCACATGTTACTTCCTCCCCTGACACCTCTGCACCTCTGCCTAGGTGCAGGCCTATTCAGATGCTTAGGCCCATAGAGATGCAAACTAGGAGGCATTGTATACTGAGGCTATGCTAAAAGATAGTAGACTTGCTTGAATTAGCAATACAATAGTGGGCCAGAGCTCCAGGTGCTCCTGTTTAGTGAAACCAGAGGCTGGTTCATAAGGGAACTATTTTGGTCCCCCACACCTGAGTCCCAGCCCTGTGTGATCACTGATAGAAAATTTTTGTAGGGATCAAAGCTGACACAAAGGAATGGAGATGGACTGAAAGGGAAGGCTGAGAGAGTTGGCAGGAAAGCTAAACCTGGTCTACACCTAGAGTCAGGGTCCACAGGGCTGTACATCTCCTAAAACTATTATTTGGTCTTTTGTTCATATGAGTGACTGAGAGACCATTCACTCACCTGTTTTTACAACTGATATAGGTGGTATTTGTGCCTATAGGGGCTGCAGATGTTGCTGGGCATGGTTGGCCAAGGGGAGGATGGTGTGGTAGTGTGAGTGGGTGGCAGAGGTGGTGGTACAGACAGCCTACAGGTCTCTCAGATGCTAGCCTGTTGCTGGGGTCTGCACCAGGACAGTAGGATTCTACCAGTGTTGGGTGCAGGTTCCAGCTGCCTTGCTGGGGCTGTGATGGCAAAAGCAGATTGGGATTTCTAAAATTTGATTACATCATGGAATGTCTTTCTCCATCTCTTATTTAAAATTTTTACAGAATATAGTGGTCTGGGTGGCATCTGTAGTCTCAGAGTTTGTAGAACATTCTACCAGTCCCTTCTGCATTTCAGACTCTTCATTGAGAAGCCAGGTGTTTTTCTAATACATCTGCTGCCTTCATGCTATTTGGTCTTTTTCCTTGCAGTTTTATTTTCTTTCTTTTACTGCATTTTCAGTGTTTTGATGATTTTCAGTGTTTTGGGTTTTATGGCGTTTCTGGATATGTCTCTTTAGTGTTCTTGAAAGACCCCCGAAGAGATACTTTTGTAGAGGGAGACCCACACCCAGGAATCAGCGAGGCCACGAACTGGATGCAAAAAACAAGAGGCTTTATTGGAGACGCGGGTACCCGGGGCGACTTAGCTTTTCTGAGGCCAAGCGCGCCGAGCCAAGGGAAAGGGGTCCTTATATAGGGAAAAAGGCGCAAGCTAGGAGCAGGGATTCTATTGGATGGTTCAAATGAGGCACAGAGCCATTCCAGATCAGCATATTCTCAAGGTCTGGTGTCTGGTACAACAGACTCAATTCCCCTCCCTTCCGCGTCCAGATGGCTGACCTTGGGGGCGGAGACCTTGGGACAGAGTGTTTCTCATCGGGTGGGGCTCAGGGGCAGGGCTCCAGGCCGGCTCACTTGGTGTTCGTTCTCGTGCCGGCCCACCTGGTGCTCGTTGCTCGGCCCCAGCCCCGGGGCGCGGCGCCAGGCGGGCGGGCGTGCCTGGGTCGCCCCTCCTGGGTGAACCTGCTTGGGAGGGAGCCAGCCGCCAGGCGTGTGGGTGCGCGCGCGTACGGGAGTGTCACCGAGAGAGAGAACGAGCCAAGGGGCGGGGTCTTTCATTCTGATATGCTTCATGTACTTTGATATGACCCTACTTCTTTATGTTCTCCTATGGTTTTGTTTAAAATGCTTAATGTGCCATTGACCTGGGTTTCTTCTTTTTCCTCTCTTCTTATTATTCTTAGATTAGATATTTTCACAGTGTCCCCCATTTCCTGCATGTTTTGTGCCTGGCTTTTTTATAATAAGCATTTTTTGACTGGGATATCCTTTTTCTTCCTGTGTTGTTTTCAAGGGCTTAGATTCTCTCTTCCATCTCTTCAATTTTCTTGGTGAAACTAGTCCCTAGGCTTCTTGTTCTAGTTCCTAAAGTTTTCACTTCACATCTCACCTCAGGTTAGATTTTCTTTATCAATACTATTTTCATGTCAAACTGTTTTCTTCATATTATTCCAGTGTTTATTTATTATACACATCAAATGCATTAATTTGTCTCTTCTTTAACAACTCATATATATATATATATATATATATATATATAATGTTATTTTGATGTCTTTTTACTATGTATAAAATCTATTGCATTACTCAGAGTCTATTGTATTGCTTTTCTATGTACTAGAGAGTTCATATTGTTCTGTCTGTTTTGATTATGTTTTTACAATGCTGAATCAGTATCTTGGCTTGGGATGATTGTCATTTTAGATGCTGACATTTGGTCTTGTCTTTGTTGGGTGAGTGTTTTGTTCCTCGGTTTCAGTTTCCTTCACTGGTTCTTAGTAGACTGTGTTGGCTGTTGGTTTCCTGGCAAGAAATGCTTCTGAGATACATGTACGGCCACTAGGGATTCTGGGTCCAATGTGATTATTAGGTATTGAGAACTGACTATTGGAGCTCTGTGTGGTCTGGATAGGGGAATTGCAGGGGTCCACAGTTAGGAGGAATGCAAGGTTATACCAAAAGGATCTGCCTAGATCCTTGGTAATATAAGCAGACAGGGGATAGATATGTGGTCTGGTAGAGGGGTGGGGAATAGGATAGTAGATTGGAATTGAAGGACAGGAGGAAGAGTGAAGATGCCCATCTGATTCCCTGGACTGTGTAACTGGTGGAGTTCTGGGAAATGTTTTTGGACCTTGGGGCTGAGACAAAGTGATGTGGTCCTGAGGGAGGCTATAAAAAGAGATCTATCTGCCTGTTCCACTAGAGGTAGGAGTAGATGGTCCCTTTGCTATTTAATTTCTCATGTTTCTGTGCAAAGCTTATTATTGGCATTCATGTCACAGTATTTGAAAGAAATTCATATTATATAAAAGAAGCCCAGGATCATGGTGAAATACGACTACTTTATTTTAAAAACACTCAAAATAAATTCTTCCCCAATTAAGAAAACTCTTTCTACTCAAAGAAAAGGAGGAAGCATTCAGTTTACCATAACATGTTGAGAGAAAAAAATATAGTTTCCCTCTGTTTAGAATAACTAAAGCCCCATACTGTCTAAATGTTGAATTAAAATTAATAGTTCATGATGACAAAGTCATTGGGTTCCAGTTACCCAAGCAGTTTTCCTGATATTGGAAAGTCATGCTTTTTGATAATAACGTGTTTTTAACCAATATTATCTTAAATTGTGCATATTGAAAGGTTCAGGCATTATGCTGGCCTGCCCCTGTTACCTGGTGGAATCCACTCAGGCAATACCCTGGTCAGCCCAAGGTTCCATGGGAAAGAAGTCTGCACGCAGGTGCAGAGGACCCCTTTAAAAGATAGGCTCCTGCCCCTTTACTCCTCTTTCTCTCTCACTCTGTCTGTCTCTCTCTGTGCTCCCCTGTCTCTCTGTTCCCCGTTCTCTCTCTCTATGGCAACCGGCCATGGCGGTCAGCCATTACCCTGTTCCTCTTCTTAGTCTCCCCATTCTACAGGCCCTTATAATAAACTTATAGTCAACATGTCTGTCTCAATATTTCTCTTTTCTTCTTTTTAAACAAAAGAATAACATTTTGGCGCCCGACTTGGTTTAGGCTCTCTCTGTAGACACTCTCCCAAAGCTAACTGGTGGGATAGTTTTTCTTTCTTTGTAACTTTTCCTGCCAGGAGCACGGGAAATCTCGGAGATCCTAAAATCTGAACTCATAGCCCACTTCCATCTCCACTTTTCCTGGCACTCCCTCCTGCCTGCAGCAGCCTGAGATGCCGAACTCAACTCGCCGCTTTCCAACTAAGGATCTCTTAAACTCACTGATCTGCCTATTCGCTACAATCCGGTAAGAAACCCAAACTGTTCCCATGGGGCAGACCCAGTGCTGTTCAATCTGGGTCCATTTTTCGGTTTCGGGCTGGGTGCTCTCAGACAGGGCAATCTGTACATTTTTCGGCCTTGCCCACGGGAAATACATTTTTACGGGATCTTTCGGTTATTGGCAGCCAGTAGGTAAATGAGTGGAGTTCTGCCTCCCAGTGGGAACTTTCTTTCACCTGAGAATGTCCCTCATTGTTCTGTTTGTTCTTTCTCTGACTGTTTCTTCTTGGTTGGCAATGTCTGCTTGAGATGCTCTGAGAGTTTTGTTTGTCTGCTGGTTTTCATTTTTCCACATGAATGAGGTTTAAAACTTTTCTGGCAATTGAAAATGTGCTTACGGGGGTCACCACCTTGACCACGTGTGCTACCTGGGGGCCGCCATCTTGGTCATAACCAGGTGACCTGGCTTAGGCCTACCCACTCAGTTCAATGACTTCCACCGGCAAGCACTGCCACCTGACATCTTGCTTTTTATTTCTTTCACTTGTTGGGTGCATTTCCTAAAGGTCAGGCATGGGATCCCGCTCCAGGAGCGGTGCTTTTTTGCTTTTTTCAGTTCGGACTGCTGGGTCCTTTTTCGGTTTCGGGACAGCTGTGTCCCCTTCGGGGCCAGGCCCCTGGCAACTCCCACGGGCAGATGTGCATCCGTAGAGGAGCTTTTGGCCGGTTCTCCACTTGCCTCACCCATGGGAAATGCATAGAGGAACCTTTCTGGTTTCATCCAACAAGCAGGTACGGTTGCCGCCGTTTTGGTCATGTGACCTACCTGTAGGCACACACAGCTCCAGCAGCCTATCGAACAAACCTGTCTGCCGGATTTTTGATTTCTGCCAGATCTTTTTGCTTTTTATTTTATTTTTTGTCTGTGATTTCTTCTTTCACTGGCTCTGTTGCTCATGGCTTGTTTACTAAATACTGTGCCTTTCCAGGGCCCTCTGTTTAAATCTACTCTGTCCCTTTAAATCTCCTGTCTGTTTGCTACAATGTATGATTCAGAGATTACATTCTGGTTCTCCTTTACTGTTATCCAGTCCTGCTTGTCTTTGTACCTGTAATTTAACTTTATACTTATCTAGCTTATATACAATTTAAATTAAACTATACTAAGTCTCATATTTCTAAATTGCTATATATCTTTAAATGATGGTAAACATTTAAGGTCATAAAGGTATAATTTAACTATACTTAAAATATAAGCTAAGTCTATACAACTTAAATTTAACTCATATATCTTTAAATGATGATAAAAGTTTACAATCATATAGGTCTATTTCAAACTAACAAAATATTTATACCACTCAGTCTATCCTGTAAGCCATTTACAAAGGTACATCTTTTATTACAAAAAGGGATTTTTCTCTAACTAAAGACAAACTTAACTACTAAGATACTAAACAGACAGCCCTCAAATGTTCAGAGATCTAGAGAATATGGCATTTAAAATGTTTTGTTAAAAAGCTTTTTATAACAAAGAGATAGGCCAGCTGCTGGCCCACCCCATTTCCTCCGAGAAGACTGGGCACTGAAGAAACTTCATCTCGGGTCAGTGACAACGCTGGTCACTGAGCAACCCTGCCCTTCACCTCAACTGGTACAAAGTATTCCAGACCATGGACAAGAGGACGACGGAATCGACTTTCCCGGCGTTGCTTGGGCCAACGGTAGGCGAGTCTTCCCAAAGTCTCTAATCCACAGGTCACAAGTTATCAGCAAGAAGGTAGGTGTCCTGCAGCCTGCTACTATGGATGGAGGACCTTGGGGATGCAGCCTGCTGGCAAGTCTCTGTTATTCTTTAATCATTGATTCAGGTAAAATCTTATCCTTCTCAAGAACTCTGATGCTTTTGATGACTGATAGTCTTGCTAACTTAAAGCAAAACAGATTCCAGTAACAGGTATTTTAGGGTTTATCTATGTAAAGATAGGAAAGTCTAAGATGTATAAAAGTCTGAGAATGTAGTTACAAAGGCCTGAGGATAAAAAGGCTTAAATGATGATAATGAGTTGAGACATTAAAAAGAATAAAAAATGTTCCTGATTTCTCTATTTCTCATACTACTGTTCATAGTAAAGTTCAACAATACCACTATATGATCATAACTACAAGGTCAAGATTAAGATGCTTTTCATTGTCCAAAGAAAATCTATTTTTAAATGGTAATACTTTCAGCCAAGTTGCTTCTAACATAAATATGCTGCTAATGTGTCTAATACTTATGTTTCCACAAACTCTAAGTATTCTTGTAAGTTCCAGGGAGCCGAATCAGATCCAAACAGGTCAGATTCACTCCAGGTAATATTCAACCTTTCCCCGGTCCCAAATTCCCTTCACTCATCTTGGGACTCCTCAGGAACCCCTCCCTCATCTTACAATCTTCCCCTCAAGTGACAGGACCTAAGAAATTTTTTTTCTAAACTTAACCTTGTCTTCTGCTCTGTCAACATCTTGCCAGGTCTAAGAGGTGCCAGGGAGTTCCATGCAGCCTGGACTACAATGAAACAACCAGCTTCCCCAGGACGTGGCAGCACCCCAACCTTCTCAGGTCCCCCAAAGATGGTCAACGCCCCCCACGTCAGCAGGAAGCAGTCTTAAGAATTCGACGCCCTTATTCCTTAACCTGCCATGTCTAAACACCCCACCTTTTTTTAATAATAAGTAGAGGTGGGAATGAAAGGTTCAGGCATTATGCTGGCCTGCCCCTGTTACCTGGTGGAATCCACTCAGGCAATACCCTGGTCAGCCCAAGGTTCCATGGGAAAGAAGTCTGCACACAGGTGCAGATGACCCCTTTAAAAGATAGGCTCCTGCCCCTTTACTCTTTTTTTTTCTCTCTGTCTCTCTCTCTCTCCCCCTGTTTCTCTGGTTGGTAGTAGATACAGCTAATGTGTGTTTTATTAAAATTTACAGGGTAAATGGAACCATTAAACACAAATGTGACATTATAAATGATGTACCATCCAGAAACATAAAATACTGAAATATTTTTGAATTTGTAGAGTTTATGTTTATATTAACAACGCCATCAGCTCCCTCCCCTCAACTAAGTGACATGGAATCAAATCTTATATTCTCCTCCCTTGTTCCACATTCTAAAGTGATTTGTTGTTGCAGCTTTGAGGACTCTGTGAACACAGCAACCTTTAAACCTGTGGAGGACTTCAGAAACTGAGTAGGACAGGAGCATTTTGGACTCCAGCATTCTCATGCTTCATTTGTAGACTTTAATTCATGTCAATCCTTATCCAGGAATTTTAACTTTCTCACTTGAAATAATAGGCTCGTTATTTTGACAGCTCACATCATGACTAAATTTGTAAAAAAAAAAAATCTAGTAATTGTTAAGTATATCATAAGTAAATCCAGTAGCATGTCCCCACATGTTATCTGGAGGTTATGAGTGCCACCCTTCTATGGGTATTGTTAAAAATTTAATTGATTTTCATGAATAGTTTAAAAATGAGATTATTATGTAAATACAGCAGTTCTTACCTCCCTAATTCTCATGTACCCTCTCCTGCTCTCTTTAAATTCATTGCCTTTTTCTCTAACTGCTGAGATTTCTCTTGCTCTCAAAATTCCTTCCTTGCCTAGATTTCTAGAGTTCAGCCTGGTACTTGGTTGTGAATCTCTACATCTGTTTCCTTCAAGTACTGGATGATGATCTTGATCAACATCTGTGATTATTTTGGTGTATTCACCAATCTGATTACAGGGGAGGCCAGTTCAGGCCCTCTCACCACTATTGCCAGCAGTCATAGCTACGGTCATCCTTGTGGATTCTTGGGGATTTCACTAGTACCAACTTTCTCCCTAACCCCATAGTGACTCTATCAAGGTATCTCTTTCAGAAATGCATGAACAAGGGAGGTCAAGATCATGATGAAGAAATCTACAGAGAGCTGAACTAATCTCATAGAAACTCATAAACTCTGGACAGACAGCTGTGTAGCCTCCATGGGACCAAACTAGGTCCTTCTTGTATGGGAAACAGTTGTGTAGCTTGGTCCATCTGAGGAACCCCTGGCAGTAAGACCAGGATCTATCCCTGGTGAATGAATAGCTCGTTGGAGCCCATTGCCTATGAGGGTGTATCATGCTCAGCCTTAACACAGTAGGGAGTGGTTGGTCCTGCTCCAACTTAATGTGACAAATTTTGACAACTCCCTATGGGAGCCCTTATCTGGTGGAAGTGGATCTGGGATGCTCTTGGGAAAAGGCAAGAAGAGGAGGATGGGGAAGGCAGAAATTTGGTTGCAATGTAAAATGAAATTTTTAAAAATAACTTAAAACAGAATTGATTCATCTAGAGAAAATATAAAACAAATAATACCATATTAAAATTTATCAAATCAATAAAAAATTCTTTATGGAATTCAAAAGTTTCTTTTGTCTAAAGATGAGGCCTCCAGACCTTTCCTGATCCACATTAGCATATCTGTTCATGTCTTCCTTGTTCAGGTGCTGTTCAGGCAGTTTGATTGTCAAGCCTGGCTCTCTGTCATTTCTAAAACACAATTTCAGCAGAATGACCCCTTTAAATTGACTCCTGTGCATAGCTTTTAGGTGTTGATTACAGTCTTATTGTAAGGGTTTGTTCATCAACGAGCAGCAATCATCCCCAAAAACTTTCATCTCTGTAACTTCAATTTTTTTGTGGTTTTGTAAAACTACCCATCCAACATATGTACAACCTCAGTGACTTCCACTTTATCATGCAACGTTGTGAAGTATCAGTTACTGAAAATGGGAGATATTAACTGTGATTTACATGCATATTACTATATATATACATATATATGTATATATATATAGTGAGTTTAAAAGGAATAACATATAGTGAATTTAAAAGGAATATCAATGATTAGAATGCTCGGCTAAGAATCTTCCTTAAGGCAGTTTTAATGTCCTTGTTCCTCAGAGTGTAGATGAAGGGATTCAACATTGGTGTGACCACAGTGTACATCACTGAGGCCACTGCAATACTTCTTAGAGAATGTGGCAGAGAGGAGGTGAAATACACCCCTAATCCTGTTCCATAAAACAGGCAAACAATGGACAAATGAGACCCACATGTGGAGAAGGTTTTCTGCTTCCCACTTGATGATGATGATCTCATGATGGAGGAAACTATTTTACAGTAAGAGAAAACGATTCCTGAAATAGGAGGTAACCCAAAAAGAGCACCTGCACAGTATCTGACTATGTTATTGGTGACAGTATCAAAATTTGCAAGTTTAAGGACTTCAGAAGGGCCACAGAAGAAGTTGGAAATTTCAACATAATCCTCACAGTTGGAAAAATTTACTACTACTGCCACATAGTGCAATAGTAAGTCTGCAAAGCTAAGGAGAAAACACCCTAGAAGTAAGACACAACAACGACTGGGATTCATAATGACCTGATAATACAGAGGGTGGCAGATGGCCACATACCTGTCATACGCCATCACAGCCAGAAGCATGTTATCCATACCTCCAAAAATTATAAAAAATGACATCTGTGTCAGGCAGCCCACATAGGAGATGACCAGGCAGTGGGTTTGGATGTCCACAATCACCCTGGGAACAGTAGTGGAGATGAAACCAATGTCAACCATGGACAGGCTGGAGAGGAAGAAGTACATGGGTGTGTGGAGATGGGAGTCAGAGCTTACTGTCAGGATGATGAGCAGGTTTCCCAACAGGGCCAAGATGTACATGGACAAGAATAGGCCAAAGAGAACAGGCTGTAGGTCAGGATCCTCTGAGAGTTGAATGAAGTGGAATTCTGGTACAGATGTTGCATTCCACATGCTTTTATTTCTTGAACATCTTTTGGAAGAAAACAACAATGTTGTTAACAATGGTATCATCATGCATGTAGACCTTCCTTATAATTTGAGTAAAGTAAGTACAAATACTGGTTATTTTCTCAAGCTTATTGTGACATCTGAGTAATAATTACTCAGTTGTGGCAAATGCCATGTTGTAATTGTATTTTGTTCTTAGCTCATGCCTTACCTTATGAGAACCATACTGAATACAGTAATCTAGATGATGAGGCCACAGTTACTGTAAACACCTGGCCTGTAGTCACAGTAAAATAAAGCAAATACCTTTAAGACAAAATAGGTATTTTGTAGAAGCTTCACATTAGGAATTTGTCAATCAAATAAAGTGACAAAAAAGTGTGGCAATTTATTTTTCTTAGAATATATCTGACAGTATGAAGTCCTCGTCGCTAAACAACTTTTTATTATTCCTACCTAGAAAAATATTTTTGGGTAGGGAGATTTAACTTTTTGTTAATAACTTATTCAGATTTTGAAGACATATTAGTATATGAATCCCTTATTTATAGTAGAATATTTCAAATTTTGTAAATATGTCTCAATTAAATCTACATGCTTACAAAACATTTCTGTCCACAACTGCTAAGATATCTATTGATGTAAAAAATACTGGAATGTCAGTAAATACAGTTGAAATTTTATGCTGCAAAGCTAAATGGGGGAATCATCTCCACAAAATCTAAGTAAAGTATCTGCTCTAAAATCATGATTTGTCTGTGTCTATGCAATACCACTGATTTTCTGAAGCGCAGCCAGATTGAACCAGAGCCCTAGCTTCAGTCCCCTTCTCCTCAGACAATAAAGTGATTCCCATGTGAGTCAGGCCTGGTGCATAGATGTCCATGTTCTTTACTTCAGCTGGAAAGGAAACATCAGGTTCACTTTTAGGTCAGAGATCACTGTTGCTTAAAATATAATAGATTTAAAATACAGAAAATATTAGTGGTGTGCTGGTGAAACCCACAGAAACAGCTGACCTGAACAAGAGGGAGCACTTGGCCCCCCAGACTGATCACTGGGAAACCAGCTTGGAACTGATCAGACCCCATAGATGTGGGTGGCCGTGTGGAGGCCTCAGAAATCTATGGGACCTCTTGTAGTAGAACAGTACTTATCGCTCGCATAGGAATGGACTTTGGGATCCCATTTCACATAGAGGAATACTGCCTCAGCCTAGACTCACAGGGAAGGGCCTAGTCCCTATCCCAAAGGATATGACAGACTCTGAAGACCCCCTCATGGAAGGCCTGACTCTCCCTGGGGAGCAGAAATGACATTGGATAGGGAGGGTGTTAGTGGAGGGCAGGGGAGGATGGGAGGGAGAGGGAACAGGATTGACTTGTGAAACAATCTTGTTTCTAATTTAAATTTAAAAAATTAAATAAAAAAGAAAATATTAGTGGTACAAAAGTATGGGCTACTGGAGATTATTTTTTAAGTCAAAGAAAAAAGACCTTGGATTTCATAAACCAATTTAATGGGAATATGTACATGGGAAATACTAGATTATACTTAATTAAACCTGGGGTAGAAGACTTAGAATACTTTCTGACATCTAGAAAGTAATCAATACCATCTAAGTAATAATACTTTTAACAGAACTCACCAAAACTAAATAATAAGCATTTTACATTGTCTACGTCAGATGTGACACTTTACAAAAATCTGAATAATGATGAATGAATTTGACTTCTTAGTGGTTCTGCATGATTTCATTGTCTACTTCATCTATCTCAGTGGCTAATAGGAATTCAGGGGACATATTTTTCCAGTGATATTTCTACATAACTATTAAGTACAAATAAAGAGCCATTTTAAATCAACCTAATACATACTTGATGCTCATTCAGTAGAATGCAACACAGCACATGCTGTCCCTAAAATGGATTTCCTAACATTGAAGTGTGCTTCTAAGTCTGTCTGGGAACTTCCCGTATCTATTGCACAGGTGTTAGCTGAATCACTTCCTCATGGACAGACAGACATTAGTTTTTAAGTACTGTATTTAAGTAGAAAAACCTGAAAACTGAGAATAATAAATTGACATTAAAATTACCTATAAGTTGCTTATGGAATATTAAACCACATAAAGTAGAATTAGCCAATAAAAAACAGTCACCTGTGTACTGTTACCCTTTTTCTGTTTTATACTATAAACGATTGGAATTGTTATATAATCAATATAAATATCATTCACTTTGCATTCCAGTAGCTATTTAATTATCTTGTAAAAAATACTAATAGCCAGACTTGCAGCAATAGATGTCTGTGTCTTTTAATATTCACCGGTTAATTTTTCCAATAAAAAACAGTCACCTGGGTACTGTTACCCTTTTTCTGTTTTATACTATAAACGATTGGAATTGTTATATAATCAATATAAATATCATTCACTTTGCATGATGATTTCTCTACTTTTCCCATGAAAGACATCCTCCTAATATGTGCCATCATAAATGATGAAATCTACCTAGTTATAATTCTTCCAAGATAATGCAATATTGAGATATACTCAATTGTAGAATATATTTCTATTTGTCTTCAATGGTGAAGACTGTGGCCTTGGTTGGTAATCAGTGAATCGAGAGAACATTTATAACTTTTTCCATAGCCACATGCTCATGCAAACCAAGGGTAATAACCCATCTACATTTGGAAAAGGATAAAAGTTGCATTGTATTCATTTGTCATTTTAAATTCGTATGAATACAGAAAATAAGAGTTTAATGGGGAGCATTCCCAAAGGGCACTGGACCATAGAATTATATGAAACTCTAAAGTGCGTCTCCACACAACACACAAGATTGACTTCCATTTCTCTCTTTGCCTCTATATTCTTTTATCTTCTACTGAGAATATGCACAACATTTTTTGATAACCCAATAGTCAGCTGTTTAGTACCATCAGACGACCCAAAAAAGTCCATGAAACAGCATCAAACAAGAAGAAAATTTATCTTAGATCAATTTGTAGGTAACATTCCTAAATGGAACGAAAATGTAAATGAAACCAAATACACAGAAGTCGGTGTTTTGAGAGGAGAAAGGGTCTACTTAATGTTTAAAATATGTATTGTTCATGTCAAATCTGTGGCAACGACTCTTTAGACCCTATGAGACCAAAAATGAAAGTTAGAGGTAATAGGTTATACCAATATACAAAAAATACTTACATAAGGAGGAAACTATATAGAAAAATACTAAAACTAGTTTATATGACAGTTAATGTGTCTCAGAATTACTCTTACATGTCCTAATTCACATAAATAAATAACAGAGACAAAATAATTCGTAACAAATGTTCCATTCTTTGATTCTGGAATGGTTTGCTTTGTTTTGGTTTTGCTTTATATTTGTTTATTTTGATATTTCAAATTATAATATAGTAACATTTCTTCTGTCCATTTCACCTCTCTAACCCCCTATATAAATCACACCACTCTATTTCACATTCATAGCTTCTGTGTCCATTCATTGTTATTTCATTGGCATATGTATATTTTCATGGATTACTAATCATAAAGTTTTAAGGTGACATACAGAGGTCTTAACAGCACTTATGATTTTAATCTCTCATGTTTCCAAACTACAAGTTATATAGGAACCTGAACTCATTTCCTCATTGAAAAGGTAGTGGCTGAGCCTTGGAATAATGAAGGATGCTGACAACAGGAAAATATCTGAAAAAAATAGCTATAAATCAGGCACTATAGAAGGTGAGGCCAAATATGGACCAAGGGAACTAGAAAAGCTTGAGTTGAATTGTTTCGATGTTTTCAGACTTTCCAAATGCACCTCGAATCTACAACACACAGTTCACACAGCAGAGGTGAGCATTCCATTATCAAGGATCTAGAAACCATGAGGGAAAGAAGGCAAGAATCTATTTTTTTAATAAAGCATTATACAATGTCTGTTTACTGAACAGACCATTTTGTGTTATGATCAGACAAAGTAATCCACCCAAGAACTCGTTGGTTTTTACCTGACAATCTGGTACATGTTACACAGGAATATTGTCTTTGTCTTTCATCTTCTATAAAATAATAATTATGCAGATTCTTATAATTTTGAAATTTGGAAGAACTATTCAGATGAAGTAAGATACAAAAATTCAAAGCTTAGATCTTCCAACCAGGGAAGACCTTAATAGTCACACACACATCATAGCTTTCTTCAAAAATATACTTACTGTCTCACCATCACTAGCATAGAGCCACAGTACTTTAGATTGTTTGTGAAACAATATTTTGAACATATTTTCTGCTCTCATTCATCATAGGAGTGTGAGGAAGAGACAATGGGGATACTTCAATGAGAATTTGAGAACTACCATCAGAACAATAAAATCCTAGTACAGAGACTTAAATTATTATTGCACGTATTACACCACCATGCTGCCCAAATAATCATCGTTCATATGACTAGGAAGAAATAATAATTCTTTTATCTCTTCTTCATCCTCAATTCCCTGGGAACTTACATGAATGAACTGTGGGTCTGTGTGACCACAATGAAGCACTGTGGATATGCGGAACTCCTACTACTTGCTGCTCAAACTCACTTTTGAATCCTGAAGTGAATACAATGAAGAGCTTCCTGATGCAGAACACTGTAGGAAGAGCAAACACGGCTATATAGTCCTGGATTACAGGGAACAAGTTGGTGACCTAAAGGGACGGGCTAACTAATGATTCTTACATAACCTTAGAAACTCAATGCACAGAGCTGGTGATTACTCACACTGGTCCACAATATTGCAATCTCTAATGAATTCCTGGGGTTAATGGAGGAAGTAGAAGAGATGCTGAATGTTCTCAAGAGTTTAGCTATGAGGTTTTTTGTTTAAAGTACTAAATTTTACATTTCCGGTTTTATTTCAGATTGGGCTCTCTTTAGTAATTTTATTATTATTATTCAACTCTACTGAATGCTCTCTCCTGTGTCTGCAGAAATCTGTTTCTTTACTGTGTGCAATCCCAAGGCCAGAAATTCACCATGTCTGTTCTCATGATTCATGCCAGAGAGATCTTTGACTCTCCTAGAATCCCACTGTTGAGGTTGATCTCTGCACCTCAAAAGATGTCTTCCAAGCTGTTGTGCCCTGTAGTGCCGCCACTAATACACATAAGGCCCTAGAACTCCATGACAATGATTACACCTGCTACTGGGGAAAGGGGTCTCCTACGCTTTTAAGCACATCAATTAAGACTATTACACCTGCTCTGAGTATGAAGTAACTGAATATTGTGGAACAAGAGAAGATGGACAAACTGATCATCAAGATGGACACACTGAAAATAAATATAAATTTGTTACAAAAGCCATACGGAAGTATCCCTGGCTGTCTGAAAAGCTGGTGTTGTGGAAAAATGGTTGTCCCTGTATTCTCACATCACTGATATTGCTACCAACCCTAAATCACCCCATGGGACTTACATGTCAATATGATCAACAGTGGTTCTCATGCTGGCAACAAGATGGCCATGCAAGAATTCATGATCCAGCCTGCAGGGAGTCTAGTTTCAGGGAAGCCAGGCACGTTGGAACAGAGGTTTACCACTGTTTACCTGAAGCACAAAATCACATCTCCAACCTTCTTCCTACGTTTTAGCTTGAGACAATGTCTCAGTCTGTTGCCTAGTCCAGCCTTGATCTCAAGTGATCCCTGTCATAGGTGAGCTCTCAACAGAGGACTTGCTAGATACTTATGTTTCATTAAGTTATTCAAGTGATTCCAACACATTCTGAAGTTTGAGAGCTACTGCTCTGGACTTCCGTTGAAAAAGGTGTGACTAAAGAGGCTCCAGTAAGAAACAGAGAGAAAGAGGGAGGGAGGAAGGGAGAGAGAGAGAGAGAGAGAGAGAGAGAGAGAGAGAGAGAGAGAGAGAGAGAGAGAAGCATTACAAATCCTAGGTAGGGTTTCAGCAAACACAGAACAGATTATTATTTTAATGTCCAAATCAAAGTTCACTAGAATTCTTTGATGGGCTCAAAAGAGTATCCATCCATTGCACTCACCCACACTTTTCTTTTTCTCCTCCAAGGGTAGACTCATAAACATGAACCGAGGACTATTTCAGGCACTTTGGCAGTTGGGGGAATAGCTAGCATTCCTCCAATATTACTTCCACAAAGGAAGAGAGAGAAGAAATTTAACCATTAATTTGTTTTTAACTTAAAACAATAGGGTGCCTGTCTCTCTGAGCTCCTATTAGGCACTTCAGTGCTGAATTGATGCAAGGTCATGTTATCTTAGATCTGGGTAGCCCTCATTTCCTTATCAAGAAGAAAATCATTAATGAGAAATGATTGTTTAAATAACATCTTGTTGACATTAAAACCTAAGATGTAGTGAGTGAGATTACTTAGAATGTTAAAGAAGTAGTCCAATCATGTTAATCTTTGGTTATACTTTCCTATTGGGTGTTTAAGACCCTGCAAGTGTCCAAAATTATTTTCTTTTGCTATTGTTGCTGGTTATTGTTGTCCTTGTTGCTGCTGTTGTTGTTGTTCTGCTTGCTGGGAGCTGGAAACTTCAGCCCTCCTCCACAACTCCCGCTCCCCAACTCTGAACCCCCTCATCTTGAATTTTATGTGCATAATATTTCTGTTGTTGACTGTTCCTTTGCTATGTAAGCTTTCCCTTTATTCCTTTTCACAGTAAGGAAGCTTAGGTGGGTAGGATCTTGCCATAAGGACACTACTCACTTTATTCCATTTTGAGTCAGATTTCTTTTAAGCTTTTTTATCTCCAGGAACACAAGAGTTGGACCCACTATTACAGGTCCTAGTGCCCCTTTTCTTCTCAAACTGTACAATATTTTTTTGGCCCAATGCTCTTTTCATTGTAGCACATAAGGCTGGTCACTAATAACATGTAATGGGAATAATACTAGACTCTTCAACTCTCCTCTGTCAACAATATTCATCCAAAACTCTTCAATTTAGTCTCAGGCAAACTCTTAGTAAAAGGACAAAAAGCAGACACATTTCTTCCAAAATATCTTAAGAATGGTCTTCAATATAGTTCTCCCCTAAAGCCTCAAGAGCTGAACCACCATAGTCTTCCATGCTCTACTAGACCCATTAATCTCCATCTAAAACGTTCACCTGCCTTTCTAGTCCACAGTCCAGTCCAAAGTCTTCCATATTGGTCCAGCAAATAGTGTGGCCAGACCAATCACAGCATTAACCCAGTCCCTGGTACCAAGTTCTATCTTAGTCACTGTTCTATTGCTGTGAAGAGACCACGATCAAGGAATCTCATGAAATAAAGCATTTAATTGGAGTCTTGCTTACAGTTTTACAGGGTTAGTCTTTGATCTTCATGGATGGAAGCAGACAGGCATGGCACCGAAGAACTCAGAGTTTTATATCTTGACCCATAAGTATCAGGCAGAGAGACATAGAGAGAGACTGGGCCTAGTGTGAGCTTTTGAAACCTCCAATTCTACCTCCAGTGACATGCCTTTTCTAGCAAGACGACTTCTACAACAAGACTACACAAGAGAAGCCTTAAACAGTCAGTGACAGAGACCTAGCTGGGTCTGCACCAAGTAGCAGAGCCCTCAGGAAGAGGGGTTTCTGTAAGCAGACTGCTACAGAACTTTGAGATGGGAAAAATGGTAATGGCAGATAGGAAAGAGAGTGAAAATTGCCCACCTGAGTCTCAGGTCTGTGTGATCACTAGTATAAAGTGTTTGTGGGGATCAAAGCTGACACAATGGAATGGAGATGGACTGAAAGGGAAGGCTGAGGGAGTTGGCAGGAAAGCTAAGCCTGGACTATACCAAGACTCAGGGTTCCCAGGGCTGTACATCTCATAGAAATAATTATTTGGTCTTTTGGTCATATGAGTGATTGGGAGACCAGTCACTCACCCATTCTTCCAAATGGTATAGGTGATGCTTGTGCCTAGAAGGACTGCTGGTGTCACTGGGCATGGTTGGCCCAGGAGAGAATTATGTGGTATGTGTGAGTGGGTGGCAGTGTGGGTCTTCTGAAAACAGAGTCCAGTGGGTGGCAGCAGTAGTGGTGCAGACTGCCCACAGCTCTCTCAGCTTCTGGCCTGATGCTGGAGTCTGCACCAGAGCAATGAGATTCCACCAGAGTTGGGTGCATAGATCAGCTGCCTTGATGGGCCTAGGAGAAGAGAGGAAGATTGATATTTCTTAAATTTGGTTTCATCATAGAATGTCTTTCTCCATTTCTTATTTAAATTTTTCACTGCATATAGTAGTCTGGTTGGCATCTGTGGTCTCTTAGAGTTTCTAAAACAATCTTCCAGTCCCTTCTGCATTTCAGAGTCTTCACTGAGAAGCCAGGTGGTTTTCTAATAGGTCTGCTGCCTTCATGTTACTTGACCTCTCTCCTTGCAGCTTTAACATTCTTACTTTTTCTGTATTTTTAGTGGTTTGATTATTAGATATTGTGGGGAATTTCATTTCTTGTTCAGTCTATTTGGTGTTCTGATATGCTCCTTGTACTTTGATATGAGCCTCCTTATTTACATTTTGGAAATTTTCTATTATGGTTTTGTTGAAAATATTTTCTGTGCCCTTGACCTAGGCTTCTTTTTCCACTATTCTATTATTTCTAGATTGGATATTTCACAGTATCTCAGATTTCCTGCCTGTTTTATGTCTGGCTTTTTTATATTTAGCACCTTCTTTGCTGGAGTATCCCTTTTTTCTGTCTTGTCTTCAATGTCTGACATTTTCTCTTCCATCTCTTGTATTCTCTTGGTGAAGCTTGTCCCTATTGTTCTTTTTCTAGTTCCTAAATTTTTCATTTCATGTCTTACCTCAATTTAGGTTTTCTTTATCAATACTATTTTCATTTTCGTGTCTTGAACTGTTTTCTTCATTATATTTCCCTGTTTATTTTATATATTCATGAATGCATTAATTTGTATCTTCTTTAAGCAACTCAAATGTCTATAAATACTGTTTTTATATGCATATCCTGTGACTCAGCTCTATTGCATTATTCAGGGCCTATTGTGTTGCTTTTCTATGTACTAGAGAGTACATATTGTTCTGGCTATTATTGATTATATATTTAAAGTGATGGATAGGCATCTTGGCTTGGGATGGTTGTACTTTTAGATACTGGTATCTCATTTGCCTTTGTTGGGTGTTTTGTTCCTTGGTTTCATTTTACTTCACTGGTTCTTAGTAGAGTGTAGTGGATGTGTATTGTCTGGAAGGAAATGCTTCTGAGATGCTGTCATGTGTGATAACTGGGAGATCCAGGTAGAATGTAGTTTTAGGTATTGGGAAATCACAATTAGAATTACATGTGGGCTAGGAGAGCGGGTTTGAATGGGGTCCATAGTTAGGAGGAAAGCAGTCTGTGCCAAAAGGATCTACATAGACCCTTGGGAATGTAGGCAGACAGGGAATAGAGGATACAAAGGTAGTCTGGTGCAAGACTGGGAAATACAAGGGGAGATTGTAATTGAAGGAGAGGGGGCAAAGTGAAGATTCCCACATAATTCCATGAACTGTGTGGCTGGTGGATTTCCAAAGAATTTTTTGGAGCTGGAGGCTGAGACAAAGGGATGCGTTCCTGAGGGAGACTATAAGAAATCTATCTGCCTGTTCCACTGGAGGTAGGAGCAGAGAGTCTCTTTGCTGTTTAATTTCTCATGTTTCTATGCAAAGCTAATTATTGGCATTCAATGTCACAGTATTTGAAAGAAAATCATATTATATAAAAGAAGACCAGAAGAGGAGGAATGAGCAAAGGAGCCAAGACAGTGCTGAAGAAAGCCACAGAAACAGTTGATTTGACATAGTGAGAGCTCAGAGACCCTAGTCGTAAAGCTGGGGAACCAGCATTGGATTGAACCAAGCCCTCTATATGTGGATGCCAGCTAGGAGGCCTGGGCAGTCTATGGGACCTCTAACAGTGTAGCCAGTGTTTATACCTAGTGCACAAATGGACTTTGGGAGGACATTCCCTATGGAAGGATACTATTGCAGCCCAGATACAGTAAAGAGGGCCGGCCCTCCCCCAAATGATGTGATATACTTTGATGATCCCCCATGGAAGGCTCCACTATCCTTGGTAATGGGTGGGAGGTGGTTTGGGGCCGTAGGTGGGAGGTATGTGAGAATGGTAGGGTGAGGGGATGTGGGATTGATATGTAAAATAAGATTGTTTCTAAAAGAAATGTGAAAAAAAAGAAGCCTAGGATCATGGTAAAATATGACCACTTTATTTAAAATAACACTCAAAATAAATTCTTCCCATTTAAAAAAATACTCTTTTTAGTCAAAGAAAAGTAGGAAGCCCACTGAACCGACGTTCCTGGGGTCTGGATCAGTCCCATGCTGCCATCCTATAGCCTTCATGCCGCAGCTGGTGGAAGTAGAAGCAGACACCCACAACTAACCACTGAACTGAACTGGAATCCAGTTGTAGAGAAGGATGAGGGATGAGCAAAGGGGCCCAGACCAGGCTGGTGAAACCCACGAAAACAGCTGACCTGAACAACGGGGAGGTCATGGTCCCCAAACTAATAGCTGGGATACCAGCATGGGACTGATCCAGACCCCATGAACGTGGTTTTCAGTGAGGAGACCTGGGAAATCTATGGGACCTCCTGTAGTAGTTCAGTACTTATCCCTAGCATAGGTTTGGACTTTGGGAGCCCAGTCCACATACAGGCATACTCCCTGAGCCAAGACACATGGGAATGAGCATAGACCCTATCCCAAAGGATATGATAGACTCTGATGACCCCCTATGGAAGGCCTCACCCTCCCTGGGGAGCAGAAAGGACATGTGATAGAGTTTTAGTTGGGGTAGGTAGGGAAAGGAGGTAGGGAGTGGAAACTGGGATTGACCTCTAAAACAATCTTGTTTCTAATTCAAATAAAAAATAAAGTAGAAAAAAGTAGGAAGCATTTAATTTTGCCCTAATATGTGTGAGACACATTGTTTCTCTCTGCTAAAAATAACGAAATCCCCATAAAATATCCAGGAACAGTATTCTCTAAATGTCAAATTAAAATTAATAGTTCATGATGACAAACTCATTGTGTTCCACTTTCCCAAGCAATGTTCCTGTTATTGCAAATTCATGCATTTTTATATAATCATGTTTGTTTTCTTACCAATATTATCTTAAATTGTGCGTATGCTATTAAAGTTTCCTTTTAGTATAAATTCAAAATTCAAAGATGGTAACTGTGCTTTTTATTAAAGTAATATTAAAATTTGTATAGTAAATGAAACCATTAAACACAAATATGCCATTTTAAAATGATGTGCCTTCCAGAAACATAAAATATTGAAATATTAAGAATTATGAATTTGAAAAGTTTATATGTACAACTCTATCAATCCCCCTCAAATAAGTCACTTGGAATCAATCTTATATTCTTCTCCTTTGTTCCACATTCTACAGGGACTTGCTGCTGCAGTTCATGGACTGTCTGTTCACAACAAGCTTTAAAATTGGGGAGGACTTCAGAAACTGAAAAGGACAAGAGCATTTTGATCTCCAACCATCTCATGCTTCATTAGTGGATTTTAATTCATGTCAATCCTTGTCCATGAACTTTAGTACTCTCACTTGAAATAACATGCTCACATACTGACAGCTCATATTGGGACTTAATTTGAAAAAATAATCAAGTAACATACATAACATACATAATATAAGTAAACCCAGTAGCAGGTATCCCATGTATTATCTGGGATTGATAAATGCCATTCTTCTGTGGACACTGTTATAAATTTAATTTATTTATTTAAGTATTTTTAAAATACGATTATAATGTAAATGCAACAGTTCCAACTTCCCTCCCTCCCAACTTCAGATGTACCCACCGTTGCTCTCTTTCAAATTTATTGCCTTTTCCTCTAATTGATGATATTTCTCCCGCTCTGAAAATTCCTTCTTTGCCTAAGGGTGAGGCCACTGAGCTTTCCCCTTCCATTTTAGCATGGGTAATCATGTCTTCCTTGTTCAGCTCCTGTCCAAGCAGCCTGGCAGACAATCCTGGTTCTCTGTCATTTCTAAAATACAGCTTCAGCAGGATGGCCCCTTTAAGTTGGCTCCTATGCAAACCATTTAGGTGGTGATTACAGACTACAAAAGATTTTCAACAATGTGCATCAGTCATCCCTAGAAGAGTATCATCTCTCCAATTTCAAATTTTTGTGTACTTTTAAAACTTCCCATCCGCCACATGTGCAACCCCAGTGACCACCACTATATCATGCAGCATTGTGAAATATAGTTAGTGATAATGTGAGACATCAACTGGAATTTACTGGTACAGTCAATATATAGATACATAAGTGTAAATATATAAAGAATGTCAATGATTAGAATACACTGCTAAGAATCTTCCTTAAGGCAGTTTTAATGTCCTTGTTCCTCAGGCTGTAGATGAAGGGATTCAGCGTAGGTGTGACCACAGTGTACATCACTGAGGCCACTGCAACACTTCTTGGAGAATGTGACAGAGAGGAGCTGAAGTACACCCCTAGTCCTGTTCCATAAAACAGGCAAACAATGGACAAATGAGACCCACAGGTGGAGAAGGTTTTCTGCTTCCCACTTGATGATGGTGATCTCATGATGGAGGTAACTATTTTAAAGTAAGAGAAAATGATTCCTGAAACAGAAGGTAACCCATAGAGAGCACCTACACAGTATCTGACTATGCTACTGGTGACAGTATCAAAACAGGCAATTTTAAGTAGTTCAGAAGGGTCACAGAAGAAGTTGGAAATGTCAACATAATCCTCACAGTTGGAAAAATTTAATACTGCCACAAAGTGCAGCAGTAATTCCACAAGGCTAAGGAGAAAACACCCTAGAAGTAAGACACAACAGCAACTAGGATTCATAATGACCTGATAATACAGAGGGTGACAGATGGCCACAAACCTGTCATATGCCATCACAACCAGAAGCATGCTATCCATACATCCAAAAATTATAAACAGTGACATCTGTGTCAGGCAGCTCACATAAGAGATGACTGGGCAGTGAGTCTGGATGTCCACAATCACCCTGGGAACAGTGGTAGAGATGAAACCAATGTCAACCATGGACAGGTTGGAGAGGAAGAAGTACATGGGTGTGTGGAGATGGGAGTCAGAGCTTACTGTCAGGATGATGAGCAGGTTTCCAAACAGGGCCAAGATGTACATGGACAAGAATAGACCAGAGAGAACAGGTTGTAGGTCTGGATCCTCTGAGAGTTGAATGAAATGGAATTCTGGTACAGATGTTGTGTTTTGCATGTTTTTATTTCTTGAACATCTTTTAGAAGGAACCAAAAATGTTGTTAAAGGTACCAGCATGAATGTAGGCCATCTTTACAATTCAAGTCAAGTAAAAGTATTCATTATTTTCTCAAGCCTATTTTGACATCATTAATAATTGCTCAGTTGTGCAAATGCCATACTCTAAAGAGTGTTTTACTCTTAGTTCCTGTGTTACCTCTCATGAGAGCCATATTGACAATGTGAGGTCAGAGTTACTTACTGTAAACAGCTGGCCTATTGTAACAGTAAAATAAAGCAAACACTCTTAAGACAAAATGGATATTTTTAGAATCCTTTCTGTAAGAAAAGTGTCAATCAAATAAAATGAAAACTTGAATCACTTAAACACATGTCTTTTTATTACAATAACATGGAACAAGTTTATTTTTCTTAGAATATATCTGACAGTGTAAAGTCCAAGTTTCTAAATAAAAATTTATGTTTTCTACCCAGAAAAATATTTTCAGGTTCTAGTTTCTTCTATAGGTTTCTTTTTTTCTTTGACTTAAAAAAAATTTTCCATTTTTTTGGTCATTTGGGTATTGAAGTAAGCCTTAGTTAAAAACTTATTTAAATTTTAAAACCAATTAATATATGTATTCCTTATTTTCCTTAGTCTATTTCAGATTTTTATAAATATGTTTTAGTTAAATCCACATTACCACAGAACATTTCTGTCCACAACTGCTGAGATGTCCAGTGATGTGAAAAATAATGAAATGCCAACAAATACAGTTGAAATTTCATGCTGCAAAGCTAATTTGGGGAGATCATCTCACTAAAATATCTGCTATAAAAACATGCTTTTTGTGTCTATGCAATGTAACTCATTTTCTGAAGTGCAGTCCAGGTTCACCCAGAGGCCTAGTTTCAGACCCCTCCTCCTCAGACAGTAAAGTGAGTCAGGCTGGTGTATAAATATCATTGTTCTTTCTTTAACTACAGAAGAAATTTCAGGTTCACTTGTAGGTTACAGCATACTGAATTGCTTTAAAGGTTCAAAATACAGAAAACATTAGAAATGCAAAAGCATGGGCAATACTCTACTCGGTCCTAATACTCATTTTCTGTTTTACACTATAAACTATTGGAATTATGATGTTATCACATAGGAATATATATATCATCCACTTTCCATGATGATTTTCCTACTTTACCATGAAAGACATCCTCCTAACATGTGCTATGAAAAAATAGTGAAATCTAACTAGTTATAATTCTTCCAAGATAATGCAATGTGGGATGCACTCACATGTTGAATATATTTTTATTTGTCTCCAACGGTGAAGACAGTGGCCTTGGTTGGGAATCAATGAATTGAAAGAACATTTATGACTTTTTCCATAACCACATGCTCATACAAACTACAGTATAAAATCCTATCTCCTTTTGCAAAATGATAAAACTTGCATTATAATCATTTGTCCAAATTAAAACTCCTTTGAATACAGAAAATATGAGTTTATTGGGGAGCATTTCCAAATGGCACTGGACCATAGAATTATGTGAAACTCTAAAGTGTGTCTTCACACAACACACAAAATTGACTTTCCATTTCTTTTCAATCCTGTACATACTTTTATCTTCAGGTGAGAATGAATACAATTTTTGACAACCCAATAGTACAGCTATTTAATAAAATGAGATGACCCAAAAGTCCATAACACAGAATCAAGCAACAAAAAAATTGATCTTGCAGATATTTCTAGGTAACATTCCTGAGTAGAATGAAAATGTAGAGGAAACCAAATGCATGGAAGTCAGTGGTTTGAGAGGAGAAAGAGTCTACTTAATGTTTAAAGTATGTATTGTTCATTTCACATCTATGGCAATGACTCTTTAGGCCCTATGGAACCAAAATATCAAAGTTAGAGGTAGTAAGTTATATCAATATACAAAAAATACATAATGAGGAACATACATACAAAAATATGCTGACTAAAACTTGGTCATATCATAGTTAAGGTGTCTCAGAATTACTAACCAAATGTCCTGATTCATATAATTAAATAGCAGAAACAAATAACTCAAAACAAATGTGTTATTATTTGATTCTTGAGTGGTTTGGTTTGGTTTTACTTTTTTATTTGATTATATTTCAAATGATATTATAGTAACATTTCTTAGTTCCATTTCACCTCTTCAAACTCCCTATATAACTCTAACTCACCCCCACTCTACTTCACATTCATGGCTTCTGTGTCCATTCATTATTTCATGCATATATGTATATCTTCATGAATTGTTAATCATATAGTCTTAGTAAGATATCCAGAGATCTTAACAGCAGGTATTTTTGTAAGCTTTCATGTTTTTAAACTGTGGATGATATAGGGACCTGACCTCATTTCCTCCTTGAAAACTTAGTGACGGGGGCTCAGGAATAATGGAAGATGCTGACAGCATCAAAAATATGCAGAAAAATAGAACGCAATCCTAGAGGATCTGTAAAACCAGCACTTCAGAGGTGAAGTTTCTGTTATAAAGATCTGGAAACTATGAGGGAAGAAGACATGGGTTGGGGTTTGTTTGTTTGTTTGTTTTTTGGATTGGGGGGTTTTTGTAATGAAGATTTATGCAATGTCTGTTTACTGAAAAGACCATTTTGTGTTTTGATCGGGCAAAGTAATTAAGAAAAGAATTCATTCACTTCTATCTGACTACCTAGAACATGTTACACAGGAATACTGTCTTTGTCTTTTATCTTCAGTAAGATAATACCTACGCAGAAGTTTATATTCCTGAGATTTGGAAGAGCTATTCAGATAAAGTAAAATACATAAAGTATAGAGCTCAGATCTTCCAACCAGGGAAGACCATAATAGTTACACACACATAGTAGCTTTCTTCAAAAGTGTAACAACTTAATCACCCTCACCCTCACCAATCTAAAGTAGCTACATTACTTTAGATTGCCTATGAAACAATAGAGTTGGCTGTATTTTCTACTCACTTTGGTAATAGGAGTGTTGGGAAGAGATCCTGGGGATACTTCAATGAGAATTTCAGGACAGCCACTACAGATATAAAATCCCAGTAAGGGGATCAAATTATTATTGCACATATTACATCACCATGCTGATCAAATTATCATAGTTCATATGATTAGGAATAAATAGTAATTCTTCTAGTCTCTTCATCCTCAATTCCCTCAGAACTTACACGAATAAACTGTGGCTCTGTGTGTCCATGATGAAGGGGAGTAGATATGACAAATCTCCCCTGCTTGTTGCCTGCTGAAGGATCAAGCTCACTCTTGAATCCTCAAATGGATACAATGAAGAGGTTCCTGATGCAGAACACTGTAGGAAGAGCAAACAGGGTTATATTGTCCTGTATTGTAGAGAAAAAGATAATGACCTACAGGGACAGGCTAACTAATTACTCTTACATAACATTAGAAACTCAATGCACAGAGCTGGTGATTACTCACACTGGTCCACAATATTGCAATCTCTAAAGAATTCCAGGTGTTAATGGAGGAAGCAGAAGAGATGTGGAATGTTCTCAAGAGGTTAGCTGTGAGGTTTCTTTAATGTCCTAAATTATTTATTTCCACTTTTATTTCAGTTTGGGCTCTCTTTAGTAATTTTTTATTATTAGTGAATTCTAATGAATGTACTCTCCTGTGTCTGCAGAAACCTTTTTCTTTCCTGTGTAACAATCCAAAGGCCAGAAATTAACCATGAATGTTCTCAAGATTCATGCCAGTGAGATCTTTCACTCTTAGGAGATCCCACTGTTGATGTTGATCTCTGCACCTCAAAATGTCTCTTCCAATCTGCTGTGCCCAACAATGCTCCCACTAATGTCTATTGGGCCCAGAACTTTGTGACGATGATAACATGTGCTACTAAGGAAGAGGGTCTAAAGGTTGTTGAGCACATCAATAAAACTATTGCACATGATCTGGGTTGAAAGAAACTGAACGTTGTGGAACAAGAGAAGATGGACAAACTGATCATCAAGATACATGGCACTGAAAATAAATCTAAATTTGAAGCAAATGCCACACAGGAAGTGTCCCTGGCTTTTTCAAAAGATGGTGCCATGGAAAATGGGGTGTCCCTGTACCCTCATATCACTGATTTGGCTGACATCCATTCAGTCATCCTGCATTTCCCAGTTTTCAATGTGATCAATTATGGTCCTCATGCTGGCAACAAGTTGGACCTGCAAAAGTTCATGACCCTGCCTGTGGTGGTGTACAGTTTCTGCAAAGCCATGTGCACTGAAGCAGAGGGGTATCATGACCTGAAGAATGTCATCAAAAAGAAATGAAGGAAGAAAGCCACCATGTGAGTGATAAGGACAGGTTTGTGCCTAACATCCTAGAACAAACAAGCTTGGAACTGCTGAAGTCCACAACTGAGAATGCCAGCTACACTGACCAGGGCATCATCTGCATGGACATGGCTGACTCTGCATTCTTCAGGTCAGGTAAGTATGACCTAGACTTGTAGTCTCCTATGACTCCAACAGGTACATCTAGTCATGCCCAACTAGATGAATGACCTGTGTAAGTCTATCTGTTAATATTCTATGGTGTCCATCAAAGATCCCTTTGACCAGGGCAACAGGGAGGCTTGGCAGAAGTTCACAGCTAGTGCAGACATCCAGGTGGTTGGGGATGAGCTCATGATAACCATCCCTGCATGGATTGCCAAGGCTGTGGCAGAGAAGTCCTGCAACTGCCTCCTACTCCAAATGTATGAAATCTGTCTCTGTTACCAAGTCCTGTGGGAGCATAAGCTGGCCCAGTCCAATGTTGGGATTTCATGGCGCCCCTTTGCTCTGGGGACACCGAAGATACTTTCATACCTGACCTCTTGGTGGAGCTCTGCATGGGGTATATCAAGACTTTTGTCCCTTGCTTATCTCTGAACACCCTTGATTAGGATCAAGGGAGAGATGCACAGGGATTCCAAAATAAATTAACAAATTAATGATTAAGTTTTACTTTCATACCTTGAATTTTTCATCATTTCATTCTACTGTTTTTGTTTTCACAGACTTTATTTTTATGTCTTCTTTATTCATATCCTCTGTAAGATCCTTGAACATATTCACAATTGCTATTTTTGATGTCCTTGTATTGTGCTTCAGCTATATTGTATTTCTCAAGGCCCACAGAAATGGAGTTATTGGCTTCTGGTGGAGGGTTGTTATCTTGGGTTCATGTCAGTGTCTTTGCACTGGGTTCTAAGCATCTGGAGGTGTTTCTTGGTGTTCATATCAGGTCAGTTTCCTTCACTGGTTCTTAGTAGACCGTTGTGGTTGCAGGTTGCTTGGCAGGAAATGCTTCTGAGATACATGTATGGCCACTGGGGGATCTGGGTACAATGTGCTATTAGGTATTGGGGACTGACAATTAGGATTACATGTGGGCTAGAATGGGGAGTTTGCAGGGGTCCACAGGTAGGAGAAAAGCAGGTTATGCCAAAGGATCTGCCTAGACCCTTGGGAATGTAGGCACACAGGGAATAGAGGCCACATCAGGTAGTCTGGTACAGGGGTGGGGAATAGGATAGTAGGTTAGAATTGAAGGACAGGAGGAAGACTGAATATGCTCATCTGATTCCCCAGACTGTGAGGCTGGTAGATTTACAAGAAATGTTTTTGGACAGAGGGATATAGTCCTGAGGTGGTCTAGAAGAGATCTATCTGCCTGTTCCACTGAAGCTTGCTTCACATGTCAATTCCAGCTCCCTCTCCCTCCCCTGCTCCCACCCTGCCGCAAATCCCCCAAGTCACCACCCTATACCCCTCTACTCCCCAAGGAGTGTGAGACTCTCAATGGGGATCTCCAAAGTCTGTCATAATATCCCAGGCAGGGCCAAGGCCCTCACTGATGTGTCCAGGCTGAGAGAGCATCCCTCCATGTGGTATGGGCTCCCAAAGTCCATTTGTATTTCAGGGATAAATACTGGTCTACCTCCAGAGGCCCCATAGATTGCCAAGGCCTCCTCACTGACATCCATGTTCACGGGGTATGGATCAGTCCCATGCTGGCCCCTCAGCCATCAGTCTGGGGTCCCTGAGATCCCCCTTGTTCAGGTCAGCAGATTCTGTGGGTTTCAGCAACCAGGTCTTGACCCAATTGCTCATTACTCCTCCCTCTCTGAAACTGGGTTCCAGGTGTTCACTTCAGTGTTTAGCTGTGGGTGTTTGCCCCTGCTTCCATCAACCAATGATTGAAGGCTCTAGGATAGCATATAAGGTAGTCATCAATCTCATTATTGAGGAAGGGTATTTAAGGTAGCCTCTCCACTATTGCTTAGATTGCCAGTTGTAGGCTGGCAATTCCCTATTCCATGCCTAAAACCCATATATGAGTGAGTACATACCATGTTTGTGTTTTGGTGACTGAGTTACCTCATTTAGGATGGTATCTTCTAGTACCATCCATTTGCCTGCAAATTTCAAGATTCCATTTTTTCCCACTGAGTAGTACTCTATTGTGTAAATATACCACATTTTCTCTATCCATTCTTCAATTGAGGGGCATCTAGGTTAGTTCCAAGTTCTGGCTATTACAAATAGTGCTGCTATGAACACAGTTGAACAGATGTCCTTATTGTATGAATCTTGGGTATATGCCTAGGAGTGAAATTGCTGGATCTTGTGGTAGACTGATTCCAATTTTCTAGAGGAACCTTCATACTGATTTCCAAAGTGGCTATACAAGTTTGTACTCCCACCAGCAGTGGAGGAGTGTTTCCCATTCTCCACATCCTCTCCAGCATAAACTGTCATTGATGTTTTTGATTTTAGCCATTCTGACAGGAATAAGATGGTATCTCAGAGTTGTTTTGATTTGCATTTCCCTGATGGCTAAGGATGTTGAACTCTTTCTTGGCTGTCTTTCAGCCATTTTAAATTTCTCTATTGAGAATTCTCTATTTAATTTGGTACCTCTCTTTTTAATTGAATTATTTGGTGTAATGGGGACTACCTTCTTAAGTTCTTTGTATATTTTGGTGATCAGCCCTCTGTCAGATGTGGAGTTGGTAAATATCTTTCCCATTCTGTGGGTTGCCCTTTTGTCTTGCTGACTGTGTGATTTGTCTTAGAGAAGTTAATCAGTTTCAGGAGGTCCCATTTATTAATTGTGGATCTCAGTGTCTGGGCTACTGGTGCTATGTTCAAGAAGCAGTCTCCTGTACCAACTCATTCAAGATTACTTCCCACTTTCTCTTCTAAGATGTTCAGTGTGGCTGGATTTATGTTGAGATCTTTGATCCATTTGGACTTAAGTTTTGTGCATGGTGATAGATATGGATCTATCTGCAGTCTTCTACATGTCATTGTCCAGTTATGCGAACACCATTTGTTGAGGATGCTTTCTTTTTTCCATTTTATAGTTTTAGATTCTTTGTCAAAGATCAGGTGTTCATAGGTGTGTGTGTTAAAATCAGGGTTTTCAATTCGATTCCATTAATCTAAATGTCTGTTTTTGGCCCTATACAATAAAAAACTTCTGGAGGCATCACTATGCATAATTTCAAGCTCTATTATAGAAATATAGTTCTGAAAACTGCTTGGTATTGACACAAAAATAGACAGGTAGACCAATGGAATAGAGTTGAAAACCCTGATAATAACCCACACACCTACAAACACTTGATTTTTGACAAAGAAGCTAAATTTATACGATGGAATAAAGAAAGCATTTTCAACAAATGTTGATGGCATAACTGAATGCTGGAGTGTATGTAGAAGACTGCAGAGAGATCCATGTTTATCGCTACGCACAACTTAAGTCCAAATGGATCAAAAACCTCAACATAAACCCAGCCACACTGAACCTATTACAAGAGAAAGTAGGAAATGACCTTGAATTAATTGGTACAGGAGAGTGCTTCCTGACCATAACACCAGTAGCACAGACACTGAGATCCACAATTAATAAATGGGACCTCCTGAAACTAAGAAGATTCTGTAAAGCAAAGGACACAGTCAACAAGACAAAACGACAGCCCACGGATTGGGAAAAGATATTGACCAACCCCACTTCTGACAGAGGGCTGACGTCCAAAATTTACAAAGAACTCAAGAAACTAGTCTCCAAAACACCAAATAATCCAATTTAAAAGTGGTGTACAGAACTAAATAGACAATTCTCAATAGAGGAATCTAAAATGGCTGAAAGACACTTAAGAAAGAGTTCAACATCCTTAACCATCAGGGAAATGCAAATCAAAACAACTCTAAGATACCATCTTATTCCTGTCAGAATGGCTAAAATCAAAAACACCAATGACAGTTTATGCTGGAGAGGATGTGGAGAAAGGGGAACATTCCTCCACTTCTGGTGGGAGTGCCAACTCAGCAACTTTGGAAATCTATATGTGATTCCTCAGGAAAAGGGCAATCAGTCTACCAAAGATCCAGCAATTCGACTCTTAGGCATATACCCAAAAGAAGCACATTCATACAACAAGGACATCTGTTCAACAGTGTTCATCGCAGCATTATTTGTAATAGTCAGAACCTGAAAAAAACCCTAGATGTCTCTCAACTGAAGAATGGGTAGAGAAAATGTGGTACATTTACACAATGGAGTACTACCCAGTGGGGGGGGGGAACAATGGAATCTTGAAATTTGCAGGCAAATGGATGGAACTAGAAGAAACCATGCAAGGTAACCTAGTCACAAAAAGACAAACATGGTAAATAATCTCTCATGTGTAGATTTTAGACA
Source organism: Cricetulus griseus (assembly GCF_003668045.3). Lineage (NCBI taxonomy): Eukaryota > Metazoa > Chordata > Mammalia > Rodentia > Cricetidae > Cricetulus > Cricetulus griseus. The sequence goes on along the minus strand of NW_023276807.1, from coordinate 207,855,740 downwards.
TAGAGTAAAAGATATCCAGCCTACAATCCACACTGCCAGAGAAGCTAGTAAACAAGGAGGACACTAAAAGAGACATACATGGTCCCCTGGAGAAGGGGAAAGGGACAAGATCTCCTGAGCAATTTGGGAGCATGGTGAAGGAGAGAGGGATCTAGGAGATTGAGAAAGGGAGAAGAGGAGGGGTGAGCAAGACATGATGGGGCAGGGAGGTTGAGTTGGGGGAACAACAGAAGAGAGCAAGATATGAGATAATATAATAGAGGGAGACATTATAGGTTTAAAGAGAAAACAGGCACTAGGGAAATGTCTGGAGAGCTACAGAGATGACACCAACTAACAATCTAAGCAACAGAGGAGAGGCTCCCTTAAATGCCTTCTCCTGATAATGAAATTGATGACGAATTCATATGCCATTGTATAGCCCTCATCCAGCAGCTGGTGGAAGTAGAAGCAGACACCCACAGCTAAACCTTGAACTGAACTGAAATCCAGTTGCAGAGAAGGAGGACAGATGAGCAAAATGGTCCAGACCAGCCTGGTGAAACCCACAGAAACAGCTGGCCTGAACAAGGGAGAGCTCTTGGTCCCCAGACTGATAGCTGGGAAACTAGCATGGGACTGATCCAGACCCCTTGAATGTGGGTGTCAGCGAGGAGACCTTAGAAACTTATGGGGCCTCTTGTAGTGGATCAGTACTTATCCCTAGCCTAGGAATGGGCTTTAGGAGCCCATCTCACATGGAGGAATACTCCCTGATCTAGACACAAGGGGTTGGCCTAGGCCCTATGCCAAATGATATGACAGACTTTGAAGACCCCCCCCATGGAAGGCCTCACCCTCCCTGGGGAACAGAAAGAGTATGGGATAGGTAGGGTGTTTGTTGGGGGAGGCAGGGGAGGAGGGGAGGGAGAGGGACCTGGATTGACATGTAAAATAATTTTCTTTCAAATTAAAATAAAGAATTATAAAGCTGTTTTCAGGACTATGGCTCTATATTAGAGCTTGAAGTCTGGGAAGGTGATGCCTCAGGATGTTCCTTTATTGTACAGGGTTGTTTTGGCTATCCTGGGTTTTTTGTTTTTCCATATGAAGTTGAGTACTGTTCTTTCAAGGTCTGTGAAGAATTGTGTTGGGATTTTTGATGGGAATTGCATTGAATATATAGATTGCTTTGGGAAAGACTGCCATTTTTACTATGTTGATCCTACCTGTCCAACAGCATGGGGGATCTTTCCATTTTCTGGTATCTTCTTAATTTCTTTATTTAAAGACTCAAAGTTCTTACTATACAGGACTTTCATGTTTTGCTTAGTGTTACTCCAAGATATTTTATGCTGTTAGTTGCTATTGTAAAGGGTGATGTTTCTCTGACTTCTTTTTCAGCGCATTTATCATCTGTATATAGTAGGGCTACTGATTTTTTTGAGTTAATCTTGTATCCTGCCACTTTGCTGAAGGTGTTTATCAGCTGTAGGAGTTCCCTGGTAGAGTTTTTCGAGTCACTTATGTAAATTATCATATCATCATATCATATCATATCATCTGCAATAGTAAAAGTTTGACTTCTTCCTTCCCAATTTGTATCCCCTTGATCTTCTTTTGTTGTCTTATTGCTCTAGCTAGAACTTCAAGTTCAATATTGAAGAGATATGGAGAGAGTGGACAGCCTTGTCTTGTTCCTGATTTTAGAGGAATCACTTTGAGTTTCTCTCCATTTAGTTTGATGTTGGCTGTTAGTTTGCTGTATATTGCTTTTATCATGCTTTGATATGTTCCTGTTATTCCTGTTCTCTCCAATACCTTCATCATGAAGGGATGTTGGATTTTGTCAAAGGCTTTTTCAGCCCCTAGTGAAATGATCCTGTAGTTTTTCTTTTTCAGTCTGTTTACCTGGTAGATTACATTGATGGATTTTCATGTGTTGAACCATCACTGTATTCCTGGGATGAAGCCTACTTGATCATGGTAGATGATTTCTGTGATGTGTTCTTGGATTTGATTTGCCAGTATTTTGTTGAATATTTTTGCATCGATGTTCATGAGGGAGATTGGCCTGTAATTCTCTTGATAGTGTGTCTCTGTGTGGCCTGGGTACCAAGGTAATTGTGGCTTCATAAAAATATCTTGGCAATGTCCCTTCTGCTGCTTGGTGTGGAAAAATTTGATGAGTACTGGTATTAGCTTTTCTTTGAATTTCTTTTGTTCCTCATTTTTATTTGTATTTTTTATTAACAGTGCTATAGTGGTTTATTTATTAGTTTCTGTTTTATTTTTTTAATTCTTTAATTACTACTCATGTTTACATATCCACCCCTCCCCCCATTCCCTTACCCTCCCACTCTCCCATGTTCCCCCACAACCCTCCCAACCCATCCCCAAACTCCTCCCCAGGGATAGTGAGGCCCTCCACCAGGGACCTTCATAGTCTGTCATATCTTTTGGAGGAGGCGCTAGGCCCTCCTTGCTGCATCTGGGCTGCAATAGTATCTCTCCATAGGGAATGGACCCCCAAAGTCCATTTGTGCTCTAGGGATAAAGATGGCTCCACTGTTAGAGGTCCCATAGACTGTTTTGGCCTCCTAGCTGGCACCCACATTCAGACGGCTTGGTTTGGTCCAATTCTGGTTCCCCAGGTTTATGACTAGGGTCTCTCTATGCTCTTACTAGGTCAGGTCAACTGTTTCTACGGGTTTCTGCACACCAACTTGGCTTCTTTGCTCATCCCTCCTCCCTCTCTACAATTTGATTCCAGGGGTATGTTACAGGGCTCAGCTATGGGTGCCTGTTTCTGCTTTGAACAGCTATTGGAGTAAGGCTCTAGGCATGGTAACCAAGGTAGATACCAATCTCATTTTAGGGGAAGGACATCAATGTCATTTTCTCCACCACTGTTTGGATTCTTTGTTGGAGTCGTCCCTGTGGATCCCCTCACATTTCCCTTATGCCAGACTGAGAGAGGGGAGGAATAGAGGAGGGCAAGAAAGGAGAAGACTTGATAGAGGGAGACAATACAGGTATAGAGAGAGATCTTCTTTGAATTTCTGGTAGAATTCTGTACTGAAACCATCTGGCCCTGGGCCTCTTTGGTTGGGAGACTTTTGATGACTGCTACTAGTTCATTAGAGGTTATAGATCTGTTTGAATTGCTTATCTGTTGGTTTAATTTTAGTAGGTGAACAATTTCTATCCAGAAAATTATTTCGAATTTTGTGGAGTACAGGTTTTAAAAGTCTGACCTGATGATTCTCTGGATTTCCTCAATGTACATTGTGATGTCCCCCTTTTCATTTCTGAGTTTCTAATTAGCATGATCTCTCTCTGCCTTTTGTTTAGTTTGGATAAAGGTTTGTCTATCTTGTTGACTTTCTCAAAGAAGCAACTCTTTGTTTCATTGATTCTTTGTATTGTTTTCCTAGTTTCTACTTTATTAATTTCAGTCCTCAGTCTGATAATTTCATGGAGTCTACTCCACTGTGGCAAGTTTGCTTCCTTTTGTTCTAGAGCTTTCAGTTGCACTGTTAATTCTCTAGTGTGACTATTCTCCAGTTTCTTCATGTGGGCACTTAGTGCTATGAACTCTTAGCAGTGCTTTCAAAGTGTCCCATAAGTTTGGATATGTTGTGTCTTCATTTTCATTAAATTCTAGGAAGTCTTTAATTTCTTTTTCTTCCTTGAGCCAGGAATGTTGCAGTTGAACATTATTCAATTTCCATGAGTTTTTAGGGTTTCTGTAATTTGTGTTGTTATTGAATTCTAACTTTAAACATGGTGGTTTAATAAGATACAGGGGGTTATTCCAATTTTTTGTATCTGTGTAGGTTTGCTGCATTGCCAAGTATGTAGTCGGTTTTAGAGAAGATTCTCTGTTGGGCTGAGAAGAAGGTTTACTCTTTTGTGTTTTGGTGGGATGGTCTATAGATGTCTGTCAATCCCAACTGGGTCATAACTTCTGTTAGTTCTTTTGTTTCTTTGTTGATTTTCTGTCTGGTGGTCCTATCTAGTAGTGAGAACAGGGTGTTGAAGTCTCCTATTATAAGGGTGTGATGTTTTTATGTGTGATTTGAGCTTTAGTAATGTTTCTTTTACAAATGTGGATGCCTTCAGTCTCATTATCCGGGGAGGGCATTTAAGGAAGCCTCTCCTCTGTTGCTTAGATTGTTAGTTGGTGTCATCTTTGTAGATCTCCAGACATTTCCCTAGGGCCTGATTTCTCTGTAAACCTAAAATGTCTCCCTCTGTTATGGTATCTCCATTCTTGTTATCTTCTATTCTTCCCCCACCACAACCTTTCTGCTCCTTTGTTTCCTCTGCATCCCTCTCCTTCTCCCCTTCTCATTCTCCTAGCTCCCTCTCCCCTCTTCCCATGCTCCTAATTTGCTCAGGGGATCTTGATCTTTTCCCCTTCTCCAAGGGACCATGTATGTCTCTCTTCTGGTCCTCCTTGTTTACTAGCTTCTCTGATAGCCCTCATCCAGCAGCTGGTGGAAGTAGAAGCAGACACCCACAACTAATCACCAAACTGAACTGGAATCCAGATGCAGACAAGTGAAGAGCAAAGGGGTCCAGACCAGGCTGGTGAAACCTACATAAACAGCTGACCTGAACATCGGGGAATTCTTGCTCCCCAGACTGATAGCTGGGATACCAGAATGGGACTTATCCAGACCCCAGGAACATGGGTTTCATTGAGGAAACCTCGGAAATGTATGTGAGCTCCTTTAGTAGTTCAGTACTTATCCCTAGCATAGGTGTGGACTTTGGGAGCCCATTCCACATAGAGAAATACTCCCTGAGTCAAGACACATTGGGGTGGGCCTAGGCCCTATTCCAAAGGATACGATAGACTCTGATGACACCCTATGGAAGGTCTCACCATCCAGGGAGAGCAGAAAGGATATGTGATAGGTAGGGTTTTAGTTGATGAGGGGTGATAGGGGAGGACAGGAGGGAGAAGGGAAACTGGGATTGTCATGAAAACAATCTTGTTTCTAATTCAAATAAAAAAAATCTGGGAAAAAAATAAGTGAACTAATGTAAATAAATACAGGAAGGCAATGAATGAGACAGTTAACTGAGGAAAGAGCCAAACTACATATGACAGAAAATCTTGTAAGCTACTCATCTGACAGAGGAGTCAACCACTACAAAATGAAAACAATCAAACAAAAAATGAGCTATGGTACTAAACAGAGAGTTCTCAAAAGAAAAAATACCTATGGTCAATAAACGAAGCATGAACATTCTTGGCCATCAGTGAAATGGAAGGTAAACTAATTTGATACTTCATCTCACCACATTCAGAATAGCTATTATTAAGTAATCAAATGATATCAAATGCTGGTGAAGATGTTGGGAAATAGGGAGCCTTCATTCACCCTGGGTGGAAGCACAAACTGATGTAACAATTATGGAAATCAGTGTGAAGCATTCTCAGAAATCTAAAAGAGGAAGAGTTGTAAAATCCCTGATTATAAGTCTGAAGGACTCTGTATCCTACTACAGAGATAATTGTTCAACCATGTTTGTTGCTGCTCTGTTCAAAATATCTAGGAAATGAAGGCAGCCTGGATGTTCTACAAAAAAATGAATAATGTAGTTGAACTGTTTTTTACTCTTTGGGCCCTACCACCCAGCTCCAAATAAATATATGGAGACATCATTGCTTATGAATGCCTGGATTTCCCTTGGCTTATTTCTTGCCAGCTTTACTTAAATTATCCCATCTACCTTTGCCTCTGGTTTTACCTTTCTCTACTCCATATATCTTTCTTTCTTACTTACTCTGTGGTTTATTGTGTGGCTGGCTGGTTGGCCCCTGGCACCCTCCTCCTCCTTCTTTCTTCTATTTATTCTCTCTGCCTGACAGTCCTGCTTATTTCTCTCTCCTGGCTAGCTATTAACCATTCAGCTCTTTATTAAACCAATCAGGTGTTTTAGACAGGCCAAGTAACAGAGATTTACAGTGTTAAACAAATGCAACATAAAAGAATGCAGCACATCTATGCATTATCCACAGCATAATGGAATGTAATACTACTACATCTAACATTTCACAACAGGATAATGAAATTACATATATATGCAGAGATATATATGTGTGTATGTATATATTAGGAATACAGTCAAAAGACTGTATTCATGGAAGGCAGTACCTTAAGGAACTGTGAGAGAGGCTCCAGGAAAAAGGAAGAGGGCCTTTTACTTCACTAGATTGTTCTTGAATATGATTTTGTGCCTCCTGTGTGAAACATTTATAATCAATTTATAAGGCATGTTTACATCTTATAGCTATAACATAGGTGTCAGATCACAGCTATAGAACCCAATCTGGTCAGTGTACCCTGATTCTGGATATGGCCTTCTGTCTTGCTTTCGTGCTCCCAGATACAATCTATAGTTTGTGCCAGGCAATTGTGTTTAAATTGATCTGTCCTCAAAAAGTAAAGGAACTCTATGTTAATATTTAATATGAGTTTATTGTCATTTATTTACATGTTTTCCTGAATGTAAATAACCTTCTTTGGATCATTGCTTTCTTTGTCACATATATGTATAAAAGTACTCTGACCAGCCTGGTCTACAGGGTGAGTTCCAGGATAGGCTCCAAAACAATACAGAGAAACCCTGTCTCAAAAAACCAAAACAAACAAACAAACAAAAGTACTCTGAAATTGAAATTGAAGTAAGGTTGTCTACAGCATCAGACCAGAGTCCACCCCATTCTCTCAGGTCCTCAGATACCATGTCCAATAGACAACCTCTGCACAGTACGGCCAAAAAGTCAACTATATATACATATATATGAATAATATTCATCAATAAAGAAAAACGAAATGATAGAACTTGCAAGAAAATAGATGCAGCTGGAACAAACACTAGTGAGTTATCCCAGCATCAGAATGAAAAACATACGCAAATCTTTGACTATATCATGTGACTATGAGTGTATGTAGATGCCAGGAAGCTGGACAGCTGCCCACATGAGGGAAAGGAAACATTAAGAAGGATGAGCGGGAAAGGAATAGAGCACATGATCTGGAAGTGGGGGTGTAACAAGAGCAGGAAGGTTTCAGTAAGAGTGGGGACTAGGGAGGTGTTGGAGGGGAGAAGCTTGGGGAAGGGTAATTAAAAGTATATATGTATGAAACTGTCATAGAGAAACATGGTATGTCATAAGCAAGTTTTTCAAAATTAGTAACCAAATCTTTTTTAATTGAAATATTTTAAAAAAGCAAGCAAGTCAGAGTGTTGAAGAGATAATGGTGGTCTTTATGACACAGCATGAGGTAAGTCTCACGGCCGCATGCACGTCCTCCAGCTCTCCAAGATAGGCAAATAAAGAGTGTGTACATGGTTGTAGAACCATCAACCTAAGAGAAGAGTGGAAAATATTCCAGCCAAACCAATAATCTGCCTTTCCATAATGCACGTCTTTGGTAAAATTGGATTATCTATTGCCTATGTTTTTGTGAGTGTTGTTATCTTCGCTGGGTTGGAGTTTTCCTTCCAGAACTTTTTGTAGTGCTGGATTAATGGATATGTATTGCTTAAATCTGGTTTTGTCATGGAATAACTTGTTTTCTCCAGCTATAGTGATTGAAAGCTTTGCTGGAAAGAGTAGTCTTGGCTGGCATCCATGTTCCCATAGCGTTTGTAGAACAAATATCCAGGATCTTCTGGCTTTCAAAGTTTCCATTGAGAAGTTGGTTGTAATTCAGATAAGTCTGCCTTTATATGTTACTTAGCTTTTTTCTTTTGCTGCTCTTAATATTTTTTCTTTATTCTATAAGTTTGTTGTTTTGCTTATTATGTGGTGAGGGAACTTCTTTTTGTGGTCCAATCTATTTGGTGTTCTGAAAGCTTCTTGTACTTTCATTGGCATATCCTTCTGTAGGTTGGGGAAGTTTTCTTCTATGATTTTGTTGAATATATTTTCTGTACCTTTGAGCTGAATTTCTTCGCATTCTTCTATACTTATTATTCTTAGTTTGGTCTTTTCACAGTGTCCCATATTTCCTGGATATTTTGTTTAGGAATTTGTTGGACTTGAGATTTTCTTTGGTTAATGACTGTATATCCTCTAGTGAGTCTTCAACACCTGAGATTCTCTCTTCCATCTCTTGTATTCTATTGGTTATATTTACATCCTGATCGTTGGCCCAGCTTTTCTATTTCCGGCATACCCTCATTCTATGTTTTCTTTATTGTTTCTAATTCTGCTTTCAAGCCATGAACTATTTGAATTGTTTCCTTCACTTGTTTGGTTGTTCTTTCTTGACTTTCTTTAGATTCTTTAAGTGATTTGTTCTTTTCTTGAATTTTTTGGTTTGTCTTTTCCTCCATTTCATGTAATTTTTGGCTTGGTTTTTCTTCTATTTCTTTAAGTGATTTTCTTGTTTCCTTTTTAATGGTCTCTTTCATCTTCATAAAATAACTTTTAAGATCCATCTCTTCTTCATCCTCTGTGTTGGGCTTTTCATTTCTTGCTGGTGTGGATTCTCTAGATTCTGGTGGTGTCATATTCGTCTTTCTGTTGTTGAGTGTGTTCTTCGTCTGTCATCTTCACATCCCTTCTTCCAGTGGCTGCAGGTGGGGTCTTTCCCTCTCTTCTAGTCTCCTCAAGCTCAGGCAGCAGGCAGAGGGCAGAGGGCAGAGGGCAGAGGGCAGAGGGCAGAGGGCAGAGGGCAGAGGGCAGAGGGCAGAGGAGGGACAAGGGTGAGGTATGTCCAGATTCAGGGTGGGCCTTCCTGTCTGGGGAGGTCCACTCTTGTGGAGGGGCAGGCTCAGGAAGAAGCCTTGTATCATCTTGATAGGGCAAGTTGGGGGCAGAGCAATGACCAGACTTACCTCATGTGGCAGGCAGCAGGAGACAGGCACCTCATAAGGTCCTTTATTGTACAGGGTTGTTTTAGCTATCCTGAGTCTTTTGTGTTTCCATATAAAGCTGAGAATTGTCCTTTCAAGGTCTGTGAAGAATTGTGTGTGTATTTTGATGGGGATTGCATTGAATCTGTAGATTGCTTTTGGCAAGATTGTCATTTTTACTATGTTGATCCTCAGTATTTTATTGAGTATTTTTGCATCAATGTTCATAAGGAAGATTGGTCTGTAGTTCTGTATCTTAGTTGTGTCTTTGTGTGGCTTGGGCACCAAGGTAATGTTAGCCTGATAAAAAGAGTTTGGCAATGATCCTTCTGCTTGTATTGTGTGCAACACTTTGATGAGTAGTGTTATTAGCTCTTCTTTGAGTTTCTGGTAGAATTCTTCACTGAAACCATCATGCCCTGGGCGTTTTTTGGTTGGGAGACTTTCAATGACTGCTACTATTTCCTTAGCAGTTATAGGTCTATTTAAACTGTTTATCTGTTCTTGATTTAATTTTGTTAAGTAATATCTATCCAGAAAATTGTCCATGTACTTTAAATTTTCCAATTTTGTGTAGTATAGGTTTCATAGTATGACCTGATGATTCTCTAGATTTCTCTAGTATCTGTTGTTATGTGCCCCATTTCATTTCTGATTTTATCAACTTGCATGTTATCTCTCTGCCTTTTGGTTAGGTTGGATGAAGGTTTGTCTATCTTGTTGATTTTCTCAAAGATCCAACTGTTTGTTTCATTGATTTTTTGTATTGTTCTCTTTGTTTCTACTTTACTGATTTCAGCTCTCAATTTGAGTATTTCCTGGCATCTACTCCTCCTGGGTGAGTTTACTTTTTTTTGTTCTAGAGCTTTCAGTTGTGCTGTTATTTCTCTAGTGTGACTATTCTCCAGTTTCTTCATGTGTGCACTTAGTGCTATGAACTTTCCTCTTAGAATTGCTTTCAGAGTTTTGCAAAGGTTTGTGTATATTTTGCCTTCATATTCATTGAATTCTAGGAAGTCTTTGATTTCTTTTTTTATTTCTTCTTTCACCCAGGAGTGATGTAAATGAGCATTGTTCAATTTCCATGAGTTGGTGTGGTTTCTGCAATTTGTTGTTGAATTCTAATTTTAAGCCACGGTGGTCTGATAAGATACAGGGGATTATTCTAATTTTTTGTATGTGTTGAGGTTTGCTTTGTTGCCCAGTTTGTGGCTGATTTTAGAGAAGGTTCCATGAAGTGCTGAAATGAAGGCATATTCTTTTGTGTTTAGATGGAATGTTCTATAGATGTCTGTTAAACCCAAATGGGTCATAACTTCTGTTAGATCCTTTCTTTATTTGTTAGGTTTCTGACTAGTAGTCCTGTCCAGTTCTGAGAGTGGGGTGTTTATGTCTCCCAATATAAGTGTGTGAGGTTTTATGTATGATTTGAGTTTTAGTAATGTTTCTTTTACGAATATAGATACTTCATATTTGGGTCATAGTTGTTCAAAATTGAGAATTCATCTTGATGGTTTCTCCTGTGATGAATATGAAATGACCTCCTTTGTCTCTTTTGATTGTTTTTAGTTTAAAGTCTAATTTATTAGATATTAGGGTTGCTACACCAGTTTGTTTCTTGGGTCCATTTGATTAGAAAATCTTTTCCTTACCCTTAACTCTGAGATACTCTCTGTCTTTGAAGTTGAGGTGTGTTTCTTGTATGCAGCAGAAACATGGATTCTGTCTTCATATCCAATCTGTTAGTCTGTGTCTTTTTATAGGTGAGTTAAGACCATTAATATTGGGGGATATTAATGACCATTGATTGTTTATTCTTGTTTGTTTTTGATTTGGTGGTGGTAGTATTGTACATGGATTCTCACATCCCCCCTTTTTTCTCTTTTGAATGTTGGTAAAGTGGGATTATCAATTACCTTTGTTTTTTTGATTGTAGTTAACTTCCTTGGGTTGGAGTTTTCCTTCCAGAACTTTCTGTAGGGCTAAATTTGTGGATATATATTGTTTAAATCTGGTTTTGTCATCGAATGTCTTGTTTTCTCTATCTATAGTGTTTGTAAGCTTTTCTAGGTATAGTAGTCTGTGATGGCATGTGGTATGTGGTGTCTTAGTGTTGGTAGACAATCTGTCCAAGACCTTCTCGATTTCAGAGTTTTCATGCAGAAGTCAGGCTAATTCTAATAGGTTTGCCTTTTCATGTTTCTTGGCCTTTTTGCTGCTCTTAATATTCGTTCTTTATTCTATATATTTGGGGTTTTTATTATTATGTGGTGAGGGTTTTTATTATTTGTGGTCCACTCTATTTGGTATTCTGTCACCTTGTAATTCCATTGGCATGTCTTTCTTTAGGTTGGGATTGTTCTTTTCTGTGATTTTGTTGAATATGTTTTCTGCACCTTTGAGGTGTGTTTCTTCACCTTCTATACCTATTATTCTTAGGTTTTGTCTTTTCACAGTGTCCCATATTTCCTGGATATTTTGTGTTATGGGTTTGTTGGACTTAAGATTTTCTTTGGTCGATGAATGTATTTCTCCTAGTGTATATTCAGCACCTGAGATTCTCTCTTCCATCTCTTGCATTCTGGTGGTTATGCTTGCATCTGTAGTTCCTGATTGTTTACCCAACTTTTCTTTTCCAGCATTCCCTCAGTTTGTGATTTTTTATTGTCTCTATTTCAGTTTTCAGGTCGTGAACTGTTTCCTTCAACTTTTTGATTGTTTTTTCTTGGCTTTCTTTAAGTGATTTGTTGATTTCTTGTATTTGTGGGTAGTTTGTCTTCCATTTCTTTGAGGGATTTACTCATATCCTTTTTAAGGGCCTCTATCATTTTCATGAAGTTGTTTTTAAGGTCATTCTCTTCTGCTTCATCTGGGTTGGGAGATCCAGGTCTTGCTGGTGTAGGGTCCCTAGGCTCTGGTGGTGTCATGTTGGTTTTTTGTTGGTGAATGTGTTTTTATATTGTCTTCTTTCCATCTCTTCTTTCAGTGAGTGCAGGTGGAGTTTCTTCCTCTTGGTGGGTATGGGTCCAAGGTTCCCTTCCGGTGGGTGCAAGCAGTTCCAATACCCTGATGGCTGTCCTCTTTCTGTGGGTGCAGGAAGGCCTAGTGCTGAGACATTGGCAGTCCCTGGTTTCTCTGTGTACAGGCCCCAAGCCTCAGGAGGCTCTGAACAGGGCACCAGATGTTGAGCTGTAAGCAGGCCCATGCTTATCTCCTCTTTTGAGTGGAAGCAGGACAAGGACACTGGCAAACTCTTGATTAGCTGGACCACTAGGATGGGCTCACCAGTGTGCAGTCTCCAGGCCTCAGGAACCATGGCAAATCTTATAAAGAAAACATTTAATTGGTGTGACTTGCTTACAATTTCAGAAGTTCAGTCCATTATTATCTTGCAGACAACAGGAAGTCAACTGGCTGTCACACTGAGAGAAGCTTGAGCAAAAGAGACATCAAAGGCTGCCCTCACAGTAACACACTTCCTCCAACAAGACCACATCTCCTGATAGTAACATTTCCTTTGGGGACCATTTTTTTCAAACTGCCACATTCCACTCCCTGGCTCCTAAAGGCTTATATCCATATCATAATGCAAAATATGCTTTCCGTCCAACTTCAAAAGCCCCCCTAGTCTATAACAGCCTCAAACTGGTATCAAAGTCTAAAGTCTCTTCTGAGATGCCATGCAATTCCATAACTTTATTGTACCTGGAAAGACCAAAATCAAAAAGCAGATCACATAATTCATTTCATGGCACAGGATATAAATTGTCATTCCAAAACATAGGAAAGGGAGCATAATGAGGAAATACTGGACCAAAGCAAGACCAAAAACCAGATGGGCAAACTCCAAACTTTGCATCTCCACATCTAATGTCAAAATACTCTTCAAATTCCTCCAAACAAAAACATGGTCTGGAATATGACAGCCATACCCCAATCCCCGGTACCAATTTCTTCTGTCTTCCTTAGGATTTTCTATTGCTATAAAGAGATACCATGACCATGAAAACTCATATAAAGAAAAGATTTCATTGGAGTGTCTCACTTACAGGTTCAGAGATTCAGTTCACTATCATCATGACTGGGCACATGACTGTGAACAGGTAGATGTGGTGCTGAAGCTGAGAGTGCTACACCTTGCAGGCAACACGAAGTCAACTGGTTGTCCAACTGACTAAAGCTTGAGCAAAAGAGACCTCAAAGGCCTCACCCACAGTGACACACTTCCTCCAACAGGGCCACACCTCTTAATAGTGCCATTCCCTTTGGGGGCCATTTTCTTTCAAACCACCACAGCACCCATCCACCATATGTGCAACCCCAGTAACCATCACTATATCATGCAATACTGTGAAGTAGCAGTTAGTGGTAATGCAAGATATTAACTGAGATTTGCATGTACAGTTAATATGTAGATATAAAAATGTAAATGCATAAAGAATGTCAATGATTAGAATACTCTGCTAACAATCATCCTTAAGGCAGGTTTAATGTCCTTGTTCCTCAGGCTGTAGATGAAGACAAACATGGATTGTACTCACTTATATATGGATTTTAGACATAGAGCATAGGATTACCAGCCCTCAATCCACACCACCAGAAAAGCTAGGAAACAAGGAAGAGCCTAAGAGAGACATACATGGTCCCCCAGAGACAGGGAAAGGGACAAGATCTACTAAGAAAATTGGGAGCATGGTGGGGGAGGGAATTAGGAGAAAGAGATGGGGAGAAGAGGATGGGGTAGGAAGAAATGAGGGCCAAGAAAATTGAGTTGGGGAAGAATAGAGGAGAGCAAGAAAAGAGATACCTTAATGGAGGGAGCCATTATAGGTTTAAAGAGTAATCTGGCACTAGGGAAATGACCAGAGATATACAAGGATGGTGCCAACCAAGATTCTAAACAATAGTGAAAAGAATGTCCTAAATGCCTTCCCCTATAATGACATTGATGACTACCTTATATGCCACTCTAAAGCCTTTATCCAGTATCTGATGGAAGCAGAAGCAGAGGTTCACAGCTAAGCACTGAGCTGAATTCCTGGAATCCAATTGTAGAGAGGGAGGAGTGATGAGCAAAGGGGTCAAGACCATTCTGGGGAAACCCACAGAAACAGTTAGCCTGAGGAAGTGGAAGCTAATGGAACTCAGATTGATAGCTCAGAAACCAGCATAGGGCAGAACCAGGCCCCCTGAACCAGAGTATCAGTTAGGAGACCTGGGCAGTCTATGGGGCCTCTGGTAGTAGAATAGTATTTATCCCTAGTGTACAAATATACACTGAGAGCCCCATCCCCATAGAGGGATACTTTCTCAGCCTAGGTACATGGGAGGGTCTAAGTCCTGCCCCAAATGTTGTGACAGACTTTGATGATTCCCCCATGGAAGGCCTCATACTTTCTGTGGACCAGAAAAGAGATGGGATGGGGGTTGATGGGGGCCTGGGATGATGGGAGAGAGAAAGAACTGGGATTGATACATAAAATAAGATTGTTTCTAATCTAAATAAAAAATGTTAAAAAGAAAAAAGAATCACCATAGATCACATTGAAAGCTGGAACCTACAGGATGACTTCAGGGGTGCCAGCCAAGTCAGTGATGTGAGGGTAGAGGGACACCTCTTTTCCACTGTACCAGTTTTTTAGACAGCCAGGGATGTTCCAATTATGGCATTTGAACCAAATTTAGATTTATTTTCAGTGCCATCCAACTTGATGATCAGATTTTTCATCTTCTCTTCTTCCAAACATTCATCTTCTTGCTACCCAGAGCAAGATGTGCTCAACTTCCTTGAGACTCCTTCCATAGTAGCAGGTGTAATCATTGTCATGGAGTTCTATGGCTTTATGTGTGGAGGCACTGTTTGGCACTGTTTGGCACAGCAGCTTGTAAGAGACCTTTAGAGATGCAGATATCAACCTCAACAGTGGGATACCCCAAGAATCAGAGATCTCTCTGGCATGAATCTTGAAAATAGACATGGTGAATTTCTGGCCTCTGAATTACCACACAGGAGTGAAATAGGTTTCTGCAGACACAAAAGAGAGCATTCAGTAGAATTCAGTAAAAATATTGATAATAGATAATTAATGAAGAGATTCTAAACTGATATAAATGAGGAAATGGGAAATTTAGTAAGGTCAACAAAAATCTCATGGTTAACCTCTTGAGAACATTCAACATCTCTCCTGCTTCTTCCATTAACCCCAATAATTCCTTAGAGATTGCAATATTGTGGACCAGTATGAGTAATCACCAGCTCTGTGCATTGAGTTTCTAAGGTTACGTAAGAATAATTAGTTAGCCCATCTCTGTAGGTCACCAACTTGTTCTCTGTAATCCAGGACTATATATCCATGTTTTATCTTCCTACAGCTCTTCTATTATATTCACTTCAGGATTCAAGAGTGAGCTTGAGCCTTCATCAGGCAACAAGCAGGGGAGGTTTGTCATATCAGCCTCCTTTCATCATGGCCACAAAACCCCACAGTTTATTCATGTAAGTTCTGAGGGAATTGAGGTGGAAGATGAGAGCACAAGAATAATTATTTCTTCCTATGATAATTTGGTCAGCATGACGGTGTAATAACTGTAATAAAAACTTGAGCCTCTCTACTGGGATTTTATATATGTAGTTGCGATTTCAGTCCTCAAATTCTCATTGACCTATCACTTCCCTACACTCCTATGGCCAGTGATAGCAGAAAATACGCCCAACTAAGTTGTTTCCTAATCAAAGTAAAGTACTGTGGCTATGCTGGTGAGGGTGATTAAGTAACTATACTTTTGAAGAAAGCTAAGGGGTGTGTGTGTGTGTGTGTGTGTGTGTGTGTGTGTGTGTGTGTGTGTGTAGTCTTCCCTGGTTGGAAGACCTGAGCTCTGTATTTTATGGCTCTTACTCCATCTGAGTAGTTCTTCCAAATCTCAAATTTATAAGCTTCTGTATAATTGTTATTTTCTACAAGATGAAAGACAAAGACAGTATTGCTGTGTAACATGTACTAGGTGGTCAGGTAGAAATGAGTGAAGTCTTGCCTGAATTATTTGCCTGATCACAACAAAACATGATGTTTTTAGTAAACAGCCATTTCATAATACTTTACTCCTTTCAAAAAAAAAAAAAAAAACTGGCCCATGTGTTCTTTCCCTCATGGTTTCTGGATCTTTTATAAGGGAATGTTCATGTCTGTTGTGTGAACTGTGGGTATTATATCTGAAGTGTATTTGGAACAGTCTGAGAGCATTGAAACAATAGTTCAACTCAGGATTTTCTAGTTACCTTGGTACGTGCTATCTTCTTTGTACTTTGAGATATGGTGTTATAAAGTGCCCTGCAGGCTTTCAGTGAACCTGCACTCATTTGGCCGCACCTTCTGACATGGTGAATTTATAGCTCTACACATGCTGTGTTCTATTTTTCTGGATATTTTTGATGCTATCCACATTCTCCATCATTCCGAGGCTCAGTCACTAAGTTGTTAATGAGTAAATGAGGTCAGGTTCCTATATCATATGTAGTTGGAAAGCATAAGAACTTAAAAAAAAGAAATACGTGCTGCTAAGACCTCTAGATACATTCTTGAAACTATATGATTAGTAGTCCATGAAAATATAAACATTGGCATGAAATAATGAATGGACACTGAAGCTATGAATGTGAAATAGAGTGGGGTGAGTTATATAGGAGTTTTGAAGAGGTAAAATGGAAGGACAAAATTTTTGTTACTACATTATAATTTGAAATGCAAAAATATCAAACAAAAAGCAAAAGCAAACGAAAACAAACCACTCCACTATCAAACAATGACACATTTGTTTTGAATTATTTTTTCTCTATTATTTATTTATGTGAATTGGGACACATTATTAGTAATTCTGAGACACCTTAACTATCATATGACCAAGTTTTAGTAAGTATATTTTCTATGAATATTCTTCCTTATGTAAGTATTGATATCACTTACTACCTCTAACTTTCATTTTTTGGCCTTACTTTACTGTGAATATAGGCTTACAGCTGTTTTCCAGTAATTCTGGCCTCACATGGTCTAGATTACTGTGTTCAATATGACTCTCATGAGAGGTAACACATGACCTAAGAACAAAACACTATTTACAAAACACTATTTAGAATATGACAATTGCCACAACTGAATAATTATTAATGATGTCACAATAGGCTTGAGAAAATAATATGTGCACTTACTTAACTCAAATCGTAAGAGGGTCTACATGCTGGTACCATTGTCAACAACATTTCTGGTTTCCTCCAAAAGATGTTCAAGATATAAAAACAGGCAAAATGCAACATCTGTGCCAGAATTCCACTTCATTCAACTCTCAGAGGATCCTGACCTACAGCCTGTTCTCTTTGGCCTATTCTTGTCCATGTACATCTTGGCCCTGTTTGGAAACCTGCTCATCATCCTGACAGTAAGCTCTGACTCCCATCTCCACACACCCATGTACTTCTTCCTCTCCAACCTGTCCATGATTGATATTGGTTACATCTCCACTACTGTTCCCAGGGTGATTGTGGACATCCAGACTCACTGCCCGGTCATCTCCTATGTGGGTTGCCTGACACAGATGTCACTGATCATAATTTTTGCATGTATGGATGACATGCTTCTGTCTGTGATGGCATATGACAGGTTTGTGGCCATCTGCCACCCCTTGTATTACCAGGTCATTATGAATCCCAGTAGCTGTGGTGTGTTACTTCTAGGCTCTTTTCTCCTTAGCCTTGTGAACTTATTGTTACACTATGTGGCAGTATTAAGTTTTTCCAACTGTGAGGATATTTTTGAAATTTCCAACTTCTTCTGTGGTCCTTCTGAACTATTTAAACTTGCCTGTTTTGATACTTTCACCACTAACATAGTCAGATACTGTGCAGGTGCTCTCTTTGGGTTACTTCCTATTTCAGGAATCATCTTCTCTTACTTTAAAATAGTTTCCTCCATCATGCGATCATCATCATCATCAAATGGGAAGTGGAAAACCTTCTCCACCTGTGGGTCTCATTTGTCTATTGTTTGCCTGTTTTATGGAACAGCACTAGGAATGTACTTCAGCTCCTCTCTGTCACTTTCCCCAAAAACTAACGCAGTGGCTTCAGTGATGTACACTGTTGTCACACCTATGTTGAATCCCTTCATCTACAGCCTGAGGAACAAGGACATTAAAACTGCCTTAAGGAAGATTCTGAGCAGAACATTCTAATCATTGGCATTATATATAATATATACATATATTGACTGTACATGCAATCCCCAGTTAATGTCTCAGACATTATTACTAGTTACTTCACAATGTTGCCCTATGAAGTGTTGCAAGATAGACTGTTGAAATAGTGTCAAACCATCATGGGAGTACCCAACTACTTTTTGACTGAATTTAAGGCCCACTCCACGAACTGGAACCCATGCATGACATTGTTCAATTGGCCACGAACCTGAGCGTGGATAACCCATGGAGCTGGGGGGAAAGACAATACTACTATTGTGCTATAGGAAAGTATCAATAAAACTCCTATTGCCATCCTGCTATATTTATAGATCAGAACCTCACTTAGTCATCATCAGAGAAGTTTATTCTTTCAGCAAATGCAAATAGCATAGAGACCAACAAGCAGACAATGTGCAGAGAGTAAGATACTTTGAAACATTCAGATCCCAAATGGGATACTTTATTCAAATCCCTTCCCATCAATGCTCAGGGGTCTATGCAGAAGCAGAGGTGGAAAGAGTGTAAGAGCCAGAGATTATGGAAGACTAAGAAAACTGTGTCTTCCAGACACAATATGACTGATTCCCATATGAACTACTGAATTTGTGGTGCCATACACAAGTCTTAAACAGGTGGAAGATATAGTCCAGCATTGAAATGGAAATGGATATGGGTTTCCACTCCTATCCAAGAGATTATCTGCAATTAATATCTGCTGGCAAAGAAAATTTTAATTTTCTCCAATGAAGTCTCACAGGCTATCTTAACCACAGTCTACATATATTTGACCAACAGGAAAAATACTCTATAATATTTTTGTCTTATTAGTTTTTTGCTTGGTATATTTTAGTTCCTGTTTTTGTGGGGTTTTGTATGTATTCATTTTTGGTTTTTATTTGAATGAGAGAGAGAGTGGGAGAGAGAGAGAACATCAAGTTGGGTGAGTAGGGAGGTGGTAAGGCTCTTGGAGGAACTGAGGGATAGAAAAACATGATCAAAATATATTGTATGAAAAAATGTTTTTAGTTTAAAAACTTCAAGCACTGTAGACAAAAAGGAAACACAGATAACTTAGACACTTGTGAACTATAATCAACATCTTTAGTCATTATGGAAATAAATATCAAAACCATGATATTGCTTTATATATAAATAGGATATGAAATGAGGGTGATGATAACAAAAAGAAAATAGGGGCTTGTGAGAGTGTGGTGTAACTGGAGGCTTTATCCATCATTTCTGGGAAAGTAACATGGTTCAGCCACTTTTACAAGAAGTTAGAAGTCCCTCAAAAATTACTCCTCATTGCTGGTGGGACTGCGAACTTGTAAGACCACTTTGAAAATCAGTATGGCAGTTGCTCAGAAAAAATGAGAATCAGTCTACCTCAATATCCAGCCATTCCTCTCTTGGGTATATACCCAAATAATGCATGTTCATACAACAAGGACATATGTTCAACTATGTTCATTGCAGCATTGTTTGTAATAGCCAGAACCTGGAAGCAAGCTAGATACCTCTCAACTGAAGAATGGATAGAGAAAATGTGGTACATTTATACAATGGAATACTACTCAGCAGAAAAAAAGCAATGGAATCTTGAAATTCACAGGCAAATGGATGGAACTAGAAGAAACCATCCTGAATGAGGTAACTCAGTCACAGAAAGACAAACATGGTATGTACTCACTCATATATAAATTTTAGCAAAGGATTACCAGCCTACATTTCCTCTTCACCAAAGAAACTAGGAAACATGAAGGACTCTAAGTGAAAAATGCATGGACCCCAGTAATGGAAAGGGGCAGGAACTCCTGAGATAATTGGGAGTATGAGGGAGCTGCCAGAATGAGAGGAGGAGAAGAGGAGAGGAGAGGAGGAAATGGAGGAGCAGAAATATTGAGTTGGGGTAAGAATAGAGGAGAGCAGGATGAGAGATACCATATTAGAGGGAGCCAATATAGGTCTGGGGAGAAATCTGGCACTAGGGAGATTTCCAGAGACCTACAAGGATGACATGAACTGACAATCCAGGCAATGGTGGAGACTATAACCTAAATGCCCTTCCCCAATAATGAGACTGATGACTACTTTTTATGCCATCCTAGAGCCCTCATCCAGCGGCTAATGGAAACAGAGGCAGACACCCACAGATATACACTGATCTGAACTCTGGAATTTAGTTGCAGAGAGGGAGGAATGAAGATAGAAAGGGGTCGGTACCAGGCTGGTGAAACCCACAGAAACAGCTGGCCTGAACAAGGGGGAGCACATGGACCCCAGACTGGTGTCTGGGAGGCCAGTACAGGACTGATCCAGACCCCTAAATACTGATGTCACTGAGGTGGCCTCTGCACTCCAGGGGGCCTCTGGTAGTGGATTTGTATTTTGCCCTGGTGTAAGAAGGGATTTTTGAGAGCCCATCCCACATGAAGGGATGCACTCTTGGCTTGGACACATGGGGAAGGGTCTAGGCCTTGCCCAGGATGATGTGGTGGACTTTGGGGAGACCCCATTGAGGGCCCTACCCTTCCTGGGGAGTGGAGGGTGGATGTGGTCGGGGGTAGGTAGGGTGTGCGGGAGGAGAGGTGGAGGGGAGGGAGAGGGAGAAGGGATTGATATGTGAAACAAGCTTGTTCCTAATTTAAACTAATAAAAATTAACCATAGCATTGTAACATGACTCAACAGTTGGCACTTAACAATGTATTTGAGAAATAGAAATTGTTTTTGTAGTTCTTCTTTTCCCAATTTATGTCATGCACAGTGATAAGAAATATATCTGAATACTTTACACACAATTTCTTACACGTGTAAGAATGTTTTACACGTGCCAGAATGACAAGTAGAAGATATAAATGTCTTGTCTGGTATTCTCAAACAGCAAAATTTCATATATTTATGGGAGATAGGATATTATTGTGTCCTCTCAGATGAAGCTTCTGGGTAAAAGGACAAATAGTCACACAGATACAGGTGACATTGTCAAACCAGGCGCTCACAACATCTAGCAGATATCGATTATGGAAGTTGAGGTCGTCAGCTGGAGCTCCTGACTGATCTCACTCTCCGTGTCTGAGCTTCCCACGGCTGAGCATCTGGTTTGTCTTTCCCACTGCAGGCACTTTTATGTCATGGAATAAAACACAGTAACCTGTGATGAACATGGTTCAGCTACTAGCTGTTCTCAAGAATTGGTGTTTTCACCCTTGGATTGTCTGACTGTTCTTGACCCCTGTTAGAGAGTTCTGGGTCAGCCATGCCCAGACAAAGGTTCTTGGAGGAAACTTGATATTAAACATATTGGGAATGAAGTGTGTGTGTGTAAACACAGCTTCCATTGTCAGCTTAAATGGCACATGGATCTTTACCAATATAATGTACATTACACCCAATTAATGTACATTAATGTAGCTCTTTTTCTTCCTCCTTTAACTCTCATTCTCTTACCACAGACACACATAACCAATTGGAGTTACAGCGAAAATCTCCTTTTTCTACATTCCAGGTATGAACTGACTCTTTCTATTGGCTATGAGGGACTTGTGGATGTATCGTTCTTGGGTGCAGGTTGTGACCACCAAGTTTGATTAAAAACTGGCTATAGGGACCATAGCCTGTTTCAAATCTCTAAACCTTGGCTTTAGTAGCATCGTGGCTTGTGTGTTTCTATAGGTCTCTGCCACAACTCCAGCAATAGGCTTATCCTTTAGGGCACAAAACTGCTACTATTTTCAAAACAATAGTTGTACTATTTAAACAGTCTTTTATCCTAAACCTAAAGGAACCCTTTCATTGGGCTTTTCTCTCCCATTGATCATGAGGATAGAATGAGACAATAATTGATGGTGGATGTCAGATAAGAGGCCCTCTACTTGCCTCTCTACTGCCCAGAAATCAGGCCACACTCTCCAGTATTCTGTCCTCTATAAGGACAACCCTGCTTTGAGCGTTCCGGCTGGGTGTGTGGGTGGGGGGAGAGAAATCCAGTTCCTCTTCCTTCCAATGACAAGATAAATTCATGGCCTTACTCAGCACCCAACTCTTCCATTTCCCTTGGTATGCTGGCTAGTTTTTGCCCAATAGAGTCACATGGGAAGAAGGAACATCAATTGAGGGAAAGCTTCCATCAGAACTGTCTGTGAGCATGTCTGCGTGTCATTTTATTGAGTGATGATTGATGTGAGAGAGCCCAGCCCACTTTGGGCAGTGCTGCCCTTGGGCAGGTGGTTCTGGGAGGTATAAGAAAGGTATTTGAACAGGAGCTTAGAAAAAGCCAGAAAGTAGCTGTCTTCCATGGCCTCTGCTTCTGTTTGAGTTCCTACACTAGCTTCCTTCAATGATGGACTGTGACTGGGATGTATAAGTCAAATAAACTTTTTCCTACCCAAGTTGCTTTGGGTCATGGCATTTACCACAGCAGTAGAAAGCAAACTAGGATACACGTAGACTGTGTCTGACAAATCAAATGGGGAGGGATTTCCTACCCACTGAAACCCAAAGATAGTAATAAACCTTTGTTCTGTAGGATGTTTCTGAGGGACACTTAAGGGCCTATCTCTCCTTTTAGAGCCCACATCCTGCTGTACATGGCAGATATCTCTCTTATTCTCCCACTTCAAGCATGTCTCCTAGTGAAGGCAAGGCTGCCTCACCCTTCATGGCCCCACCATGCCTCTGGTATGAGGTCCTTCTAATTCACTCCCACTTCGAGGCCTGATTTTGCCCCCTTCTCACTATGGTCATAAGACTCTGTCTCCTAATGGGGCAATCTTGTGTCAGCTCCTTTCCAGAACCTGATGCTCTGACATGTTGGTCTCTGATTTACAACAGTGAAGTACTGGGAAGAGTCTGTTTCCCAACCTATGTAATGGGAGATGTGGCTGTGTGGAATTATCTCCAGATGGTTTCGTGGGAAGGAGTTTGGCTCCCTCCAGGATGAGACAGAGTGAGAGCCTAACTTGGGAAAACACTGATGACTTGTTGTTTGGGTTCCATAGCTGTTAACTCTGACTTTCTGGTAATGCATGGTTATTCTATTTAGAGAGATAGACTTGAATGAAGAAATGCATTTAAAATGAAAAATTTATTAAAAAAATAAATAAAATGGTGAATTTATTCTGGTCTTAGTCCATTGATTTTTCTGATCAATGAAGATCATAAATGCTACCAGAAGAGATGTCCACTCTGAAAACTATATTCACACTTGAATGTAATACTATATAATACACAATATATCCTTTCACTCACACCTACATGTTCAATAACATCTTGGAGGCCAGAGAAACAATTAAAACAGGAATTCAATCCTCACTCCCTCATTATTTTCACCTCCAAAGAGAGCTTATCAACTGATCTGTAAATAAGATTGTTACAAATTTTTTCTTTGAAATCACTTTTGATAGTTTCAGGACTTAAAAAGTCAAACCCTTTGCACTTGATTTCTGATTTTTCAGATTTAGTGTTTCTGAATATGGACACTTAGATAAAAATGGTGAAATTGATAGAACTTGGATTTAAGTAAAATGTTTTTTTTAACTAGTTTACACAGACACGTACGAACATAGGAAGTATTTTTGGATATAGATATGCAGTCCAGTAGAAATCCTGTACTTACAGATAAAAATTGAGCAAGTGTTTATGGAGTAGAAGATCTAATGTAGGGGTTGGAGGTGCAAATATTGATGCTGCAAAAAGCTGTGTTCAGGTTCTCTTGATGAATTGATCAATTTTAAGAATCTGGCTTAGCTTCTTCATACTTAATTATTCCCCCCTAAGAATTGAGATTTGATTCATATGTCACAAGTGTGATCTGAAGGTGATCGTATTAACTCAATGTATGTATTTGTTCATATAAACATCAAAATGAATTTAGCAAAATAATTAGACTTCATTTTTAATGCCTAGTCTGTGGGGCTTCCTCTCTGACTGCCTCTATGGATGAAAGGTTGTCCTCCTATTGTCACAGTTTTGTCATCCTGACTCCATCTGCTGACACCAGCACTCCAAGGGAATTTGGGATACCTTTTCTCCTATGTGACTCAACCAGTGGATCTGTAGCGGCTGTTTTAAAAATTAATTTTATTAATAATAAGTTTTCTAAATGGAACTAAAATGTTCTAAAAATATTTACCCTCTCCTGGGATAAGGTGGGATGCAGTGAAGGACATGTGTTTCTCATCTGTAACAGTTACAATGAGAAGAGCTGAGAGACTACCACACAGAAAAACACTTTATTTCAAAATCTACAGGAGACAGAGTGAAAGCAAGAAGGAGGACTTAGGACTGAGGGAGTTTGACTAAGCTTGAAGTAAAATTTGCAATACAAATTCACTTGGGAGATAATGATTTCAGTAGACTCGTGGTAAAAGACAGCAATGAACTCAGTGATAAATGGGCTGGCTCCAGATGTGTATAATTAGTGCAATGTTTTCTAAGGTGACATGGAAGAAAAGCTTCTCTCCCCAAATCACAGAAACTTCAGAAAATAAAATTGAATTATAAAATTCACTGAATTACGGAGGAAATTCAAGTCCTGGCATCAGAGGATGCCAGTGGTTAAGGTAAGGTAATTGGTATAAAAAAAAAAAGAAAGAAAGAAAAAAAGGAATCCTGTAAATTGGGGTGAAGATATGTAGAAGGACCCTACTTGTGACTAAGAACTTGAACCACCAGATTATTTTTCTTAATTTTTTACAATGATTTTTTTTAAAGATTTATGTGTATGGTGCTCTATCTGCATGTGTATCTGCAGGCCAGAAGAGGTCATCAGATCCCAATAGAAGGCTGTTAACTAGTATGTGGTTGTTGGGAATTGAACTCATGACCCCTTGAAGAGCTATCAATGCTCTTAAACATTGAACTATCCCTCCAATCCTGAACTCCTAGATTATTAAAGATTTATCTCACTTGATGAGTTTTTCCACCCTTAGGAAAAGATGCCCACCCCGAATTTCACCACCTGAAGGTTTCTTCCCTTCCATCCCCACCCTCCACACACCTGTTTGTCTGAGGAGATTAATCCTTCATTGTCTCCTAAAAAGGAAATAGCTTTCCCTGAAGGAGATACCAGGCAAGACAACACTATGTTCCTCAGGGCCTGCCAATAGTTTCTTCTACATCTATAATCAGAATTAAGGCTAAGAAGGCTCCTAGAAGGAAGACAGGAAGTGTAGTCCATGAGGAGGTGTGCTACATCACTAAAGAGATTAATGAGTTTGCTATTTGGTTGAAGGGAAAGTCTGGGGAATATGTATGTGAATGGAATTTAAGGTGTAGGACACTGGTGGAAGGAACATAAAAGTGGACCAGACTGAGTTTATTGATACAGGCTCAGAGGGTGGAGACTCTAGGTTTAATATGGAAGCACATACAGTTAAAAAGGTGTCAAAAGTTTGATTGGTTGGCTAAAGCAAACAAAGAGAATAGAAATAGAAACAAAGGGAAGTACACAAAATGAAACAAAAGTTGGTTCTTTGAGAAAATCAACACTATGAACAAACTCTTATCCAAACTAACTAAAAGACTGAGAGAGAATATTCAAATTAACAAAATCAGAAACAAAAAGGGACACATAACAGCAGACACCAAGGAAATCCAAAGAATAAGTAGGTCTATCCAGCGGCCGGCGCCCGAGCCTCAGGTGAGTCTGGGTGCAATCTACCCACAGGTCTCTCAGATGGTGGCCGCTGCTGGGGTCTGCACCAGACCAATGGGATTCCACCAGAGTTGAGGGCAGGGTCCAGCTGCCTTGCTGGGGCTGAGATAGGAGAGGGAGTTTTATATTATTTAAATTTGATTTCATCATGGAATGTCTTTCTCATTCTCTTATTTTAAATTTTAATTGAATGTAGTTGTCTGGATGGCATCTGTAGTCTCTTAGAGTTTGTAGAGTGTCCTACCAGTCCCTGATGGATTTATAGTCTTCCTTGAGAAGCCAGGTGTGATTGTAATACATCAGCTGACTTCATATTATTTGGCCTTTTTCCTTGCAGCTTTAATATCATTCCTTTTCTACATGTTTAGTGTTTTGATTATTAGGTTTCTGGTGTTCTGATATGCTTCTAGTACTTTGATATGAACATACTTCCTTATATTTTGGAAATTTTCTCTCATGCTTTTGTTTAAAATATTTTCTGTGCCCTTCCTGAGTTTCTTCTTTTTCCTCTATTCCTGTTAGTCTTAGATTAGATATTTTCACAGTGTCCCAGATTTCCTGTGTATTTTGTTTCTGTTTTTTTTTACATTTAGCATTTTCTTTGACTGGGGCATCCTCCCTTTTTTTTCCATCTTGACTTCAGTGTCTAACATTTTCTCCTCCATCTCTTGTATTCTCTTGGTAAAATTGTCTCTATATTTCATTTCTTAGTTCCTAAATTTTTTATTTCATGTCTTACTTCAGTTTAGGTTTTCTTTGTCAATACTATTTCCATTTTCATGTCTTGAACAGTTTTTTTTTTAGTTTATTCCACTGTTTAGTTTTTATATTCCATGAGTGCATTCATTTCTATATTTTTAAGCACCTCAAATGTGCACAAATGCTATTTGTAAGTCCTTATCTTGTACTTCAGCTCTATTGCATTAATCAGGGCCTATTGGATTGCTTTGTTGTACACTAGAGACTGCATATTATTCTGCCTGTCATTTATTAGATATTTACAATGGTGTATAGGTATCTTGGCTTGGGATGATTGTCATTTTAGATGCTGACATTTGGTCTTATCTTTGTTGGATGAGTGTTTTGTTCCTTGGTTTCAGTTTCCTTCACTGGTTCTTAGTAGACTGTGGTGGCTGTGGGTTGCCTGCTAGGAAATGCTTCTGAGATCCAAGTGTGGCCACTGGGGGTTCTGGGTACAATATGATTTTAAGTATTGGTAACTGACAATTAGGATTCTGTATGGACTAGAAAGGGGAGTTTTCAGGGGTCCACAAGTAGGAATAAAGCAGGGTGTGCCAAAAGAATCTGCCTAGAACCTTGAGAATGTAGGCAGAAAGGGAAAAGAGAATACAACAGGTAGTCTGGTACAAATGTGGGGAATAGGGTGGTAGATTGGAATTGAAGGACAGGAGGAAGACTGAAGATGCCCACATGATTCCCAGGACTGTATGGTTGGTAGATTTCCAGAAATGTTTTTGGTGCTGGAAGTTGGGACAAAGGGATGTCATCCTGAGGGAGGCTATAAAAGATCTATCTGCTTATTCCACTGGAGGTAGGAGCAGAAAGTCTCTGCTGTTTAATGACTCATGTTTCTATGCAAAGCTAATTATTGGCATTCAATGTCACAGTATTTGAAAGAAAATCATATTATATAAAAGAAGCCCGGGATCATGGTGAAAATGATCACTTTATTTTTAAAAAATCAAAATAAATTCTTCCCCATTTTAGAAAAATTCCTTTTAGTCAAAGCAAAGTAGGAAGCATTTACATTTACCTGTAACGATAAATTTTTCTGCCAAGCCACCTGAGCTCTGTCACCACATAGGCACTTTCCGCCAGGCCGCCCAAGTTTCGTCCGCTGCCATGTTAAGGTCCCAAGTAACACATAGAGACTTATATTAGGTACAAATGCTGCTTGGCCAATGGCTAGGATTTCTCATCTGCTAGCTCAGTCTTAATTAACAACCATAACTATTAATCTAAAGACTTATCTTATGGAGACGCCAGCAGCAGGCGTCTTCTCATGCTGGGATCACATGGCAGCTCCAGAGCAGAGAGGAAGAGCAAGAGAAAAGGGGCAACTTTCTGTTTGTCTCTGCTTATATATGAATCTGCCTGCTATGTCACTTCCTGCCTGTATCACAAGACTTCTTTTTACTACGTTTCCCAGAATCCTACTCAACTCCTAGTACTGCCTAACTTGCTGCCTCATTGGCCAAATAATACTTTATTCAACTGTCAATAAGATAAACATACTCAGAAGGGCAATCCCCCATCATTTACCCTAACATGTTGAGAGACAATAATATAGTTTCCCTCTGTTTAGAATAACTACAGCCCCATAAGATATCCATAATTTGGCTAAATGTCAAATTAAAATTAATAGTTCATGACAACAAAGTCATTGGTTCCATTTGACCAAGCAGTTTTCCTGTTATTGGAAATTCATGCTTTTTATAGCACCACATTTTTAGCCAACAATATCTTAAATTGTGCATATGTTATTAAAGTTTCCATTAATTATATAATTCAAAAATTGCAGTAGATATGGAAAATGAGCTTTTTATTAATAGTATTTATTAAAATTTACATAGTAAATGGAACCATTAAACTCACATGTGCCATTCTGAATGATGTGCCTACCAGAAACATAAAATTTTGAAAAGTTAAGAGATATATTTTTTAATTTGTAAAGTTTACATTTATATTTACAGCTCCATCAATCTCCCCTCAAATAAGTCACAAGGAATCAATCTTATATTCTTCTCCCTTTGTTCTACCTTATACAGTGACTTGTTGTTACAGCTTCATGGCCGTTGTGAACACAACAATCTTTGAAACTGGGGAGGAATTCAGAAATTGAAAAGGACAAGAACATTTTGAGACCCAACCATCTCATGCTTCATTAGTGGATTTTAATTCATGTCAATCAGTATGCATGAAGTTTAATTCTCTCACTTCAAATAACAGTCTCACTAAACTGACAGCTCACACTGCAACTTAATTTGAAAAAATAATCAAAGTAACATATATAAGCCAGGCCATCTATTATCTGGGGGTGGTAAGTATCATTCTTCTGTGGGTATTGTTACTTCATTTATTTGTTTAAATATTTCAAAAATGAGGTTATAATATAAATCCAACAGGTCTCACCTCCCTCCTTCTTCACATGTAACCACCCTTACTCTCTTTCAAATTCACTCACTTTTCTCTAACTGCTGATGTGTCTCCTGCTGTCAAAAATGGAAATCTGTCTACAACAAGACCCAGCAATTCCACTCTTAGGCATTTACACAAAAGATGCACATTCATATACCAACGATATCTGTCCAACCAGGTTCAATAGCAGCATTATTTATAATAACCAGAACATGTAAGCAACCTAGATGCCCCAAAACTGAAGAATGGATGGAGAAAATGTGGTACATTTACACAATGGAGTACTACTCAGTGGTTAAAAAAAAAAATCAATCGAATCTTGAAATTCACAGGTAAATGGATGGAACTAGAAGAAACCATCTTGAGTGAGACAGCCCAGTCACAAAAAGACAAACATGGCATGTACTCACTCACATATGGATTCTAGACATGGGGCAAAATATTACCAGCCTATATTCCACACCGCCAGAGAAGAAAGGAAACAAGGAGGACCCTAAGAGAGATAGACATGGTCCCCAGTAGAAGGGGAAAGGGACAAGATCTGAGAAAATTGGGAGCATGGGGGAGGGGAGAGGGAGTTAGGAGGAAGAGAAGAGGAGGAGAAAGGAGGACATGACAGAGCAGCAAGATCCAGTCAAGGAAAGAATAGAGGAGAGCAAGAAAAGAGATACCATAATAGAGGGAACGATTATAGGTTTAAAGAGAATTCTGGCACTAGGGAAATGTCCAGATATCTACAAGGATGACCCCAACTAACAATATAAGCAATAGTTGAGAGGCTACCTTAAATGCCCTTCTCCAATAATGAGATTGATGACTACCTTATATGCCATCTAAGAGCCTTCATCCAGTAGCTGATGGAAGCAGAAGCAGACACCCATAGCTAAACACTGAGCTGAACTCGGGAATCCAGTCCCAAGAGAGGGAGGAGTGATGAGCAAAGGTGTAGGGGAAGCTGTAGCCACGCCTTCTTAGGGGCTGGCTACAAGAGTACCTGAGGGCTTGTGAGGGCGTGGTCAGAGTGAGTAGGGGGACTGCGTTTTTCGGTTTTGGTCTCTCTTTGTTGTTTGTTGTACAGACTACCACCGGCTGGCTGGTTTGTTCTGTAAGTAAGGCTTTTCCCTATTAAATACCCTTATATTTTTACCTGACTCCGTATTGGTAATTTCTTACTATACAAAGGGGTCAAGACTAGGCTGGAGAGACACACAAAAACAGCTGACGTGAAGAAGGGGTTTCTCATGGACCCCAGACTGATAGATGGGAAACTAGCAGGCCGCCTGAACAAGGATGTCAGTTTGGAAATCTAGTTAATCTATGGTGCCTCTGGTAGTGGATCAGTATTTATCCCTAGTACAGGAATGGAATTTGGGATCCCACTCTACATAGAGGGATACTCCCTCAGCCTAGAGACACTGGGGAGGATCAAGCCCTGCTCCAAATGATATGACATATTTTGAAGATTCCCCCATGGATACCTCACCCTCCTTGGGGAGCATAAAGGGGATGGGATGGGGGATGGAGGGAGCAGAGGAGGAGGGGAGAGGGAGGGAACTGGGATTGACATGTGAAACAAGCTTGTTTCTAATTTAAATTTTGAAAGGGAAAAATGATTCTTTGACTATGGATGAGGACACTGAGCTTTCCATTCCACACCAGTGTGTCTATTCACATCTTCCTTGTTCAGGTCCTCTTCAGGCAGCCTGACCGACAATCCTATGTCTCTGTCATCTCTAAAACACCATTTCTGCCGAACGGCCCATTTAAATTGGCTCCTGTGCATGGTTTTAGGTGTTGATTACACTCATATTGTAAAAGGTTGTTCAACAATGTGTATCAATCATCCCTAGAAAAGTTTCATCTCTGCAACTTGGAATTTTTGTGCATTTCTAAAAATACCCATCTTCATATGTTCAACCCAGTGACCACCACTTCACCATGCAATATTGTGAAATATCAGTTAGTGATAATGTGTGAGACATTAACTTGGATTTACATGGACAGGTAATATATAGATATATGGTGAATTAAAAAGAATGTCAATGATTAGAATACTCTGTTAAGGACCTTCCTTAAGGCAGTTTTAATGTCCTTGTTCCTTAGGCTGTAGATGAAGGGATTCAACATTGGTGTGACCACAGTGTACATCACTGAGGCCACTGCATTACTTCTTGGAGAATGTGACAGGGAGGAGCTGAAGTACACCCCTAGTCCTGTTCCATAAAACAGGCAAACAATGGACAAATGAGACCCACAGGTGGAGAAGGTTTTCTGCTTCCCACTTGATGATGGTGATCGCATGATGGAGGAAACTATTTTATAGTAAGAGAAAATGATTCCTGAAATAGGAAGTAACCCAAAGAGAGTGCCTACACAGTATCTGACTATGTTTTGGGTGAAAGTATCAAAATCAGCAAGTTTAAGGACTTCCGAAGGGTCACAGAAGAAATTGGAAATTTCAACATAATCCTTGCAGTTGGAAAATTTTATTACTGTCACATAGTGCAACAGTAATTCCACAAGGCTAAGGAGAAAACACCCTAAAAGTAAGACACAACAGCGACTGGGATTCATAATGACATGGTAATACAGAGGGTGACAGATGGCCACAAACCTGTCATATGCCATCACAGAGAGGAGCATGTCATCCATACATGCAAAAATTATGAAGAGTGACATCTGCGTCAGGCAGCCCACATAGGAGATGACTGGGCAGTGTGTCTGGATGTCCACAATCACCCTGGGAACAGTGGTGGAGATGACACCAATATCAACCATGGACAGGTTGGAGAGGAAGAAGTACATGGGTGTGTGGAGATGGGAGTCAGAGCTTACTGTCAGGATGATGAGCAGGTTTCCCAACAGGGCCAAGATGTACATGCACAAGAATAGGCCAGAGAGAACAGGCTGTAATTCTGGATCTTCTGAGAGTTGAATGAAGTGGAATTCTGGTACAGATGCTGTGTTCCACATGGTTTCATTTCTTGAACATCTTTTGTAGGAAACAAAAAATGTTGTTAACAATGGGAACAGTATACATGTAGACCTTCCTTACAATTTGAGTCAAATAAGTACAAATATTGATATATTCCCAAGCTTATTGTGATGTCATTAGTAATTATCAGTTGTGGCAAATGGAATTCTCTAAATAGGCTTTTATTCATAACTCATGTGTTACCTATCATGAGAGCCATATTGAATACAGTAATCTAGATGATGTAAGACAAGTATTACTGTAAATAGCAATGCTACAGACATGGTAAAATAAAGCAAACAAATTTAAGACAAAATAGGTATTTTGTAGAAGCCTTCCTTTAGGAAAACTGTCAAACAAATAAAATTAAAACTTGAAGCACTTAAACATATGTCTTTTTATTACAATAACATGGGGAAAGTATATTTTTCATAGAATATATCTGACGAGTGAAGTCCATTTGCTAAATATCAATTCATGATTCCTACCCAGAAAATTATCTTTAGGTTCCAGTATCTTTGATAAGTTTCAGGGGTTTTTTTGACTTAATAATATGTTCTCCTTTTTGTTTGAGGATTTAAGTAAGCCTTTAATGAAACTTAGTTAGATTTTTTAAATCAATTAAATTTCATATTCATTATTTTTCTCAGTCTATTTCAATTTTTTGTAAGTATGTCTTGGTTAAATGAACATTATCATAAAACACTTCTTTTTACTGTTTTTTTTATTTCATTATATTCCAACTACAATTCCCCCTCCCACACCTCCTACCACCCCCTTCACCTCAACCCTAGCCCACCCCCAGCCCACTCCTCTTCACAGGAAAGGGCTCCCATGAGTAGTCAACATAGTCTGGCACAATAGGTAGAGGTAGGGCCAGGCCCCTCTCCATGCATTAAGGCTGAGGATGTTATCCCACCATGTCGAGTGGGCTCCAACAATCTAGGCCATGTACCAGGATAATATGGTGGTCCTACTGACACTGAACATGGCCTCCCACCCTAAGGAATGGGTTCCAACAAGCTAACTCATGTACTAGGTTTGTATTGTGTTCCTACTGCCAGAGACCCTCAACTAGTCCAAGCTTCACAACATCACAGAACATTCTGTCCACAACTGCTGAGATGTCCAGTGATGTGAAAAATAAGGAAATGTTATTAAATATAGTTGAAATTTTATGCTGTAAAGCTAATTTGGGGAGATAATGTCCACATAATCACAGTAAAATATTTGGTATAAAAACATGATTTTCCTAAGTCTCTGCAATGCCACTGATTTTCTGAAGCACAGCCAGTTTGTACCAGAGCCCTAGTTTCAGACACCTCCTCCTCCTCAGTAAAGTGATTTGCATGTGAGCTGGACCTAGTGCATAAATGTCCATGTTCTTACTTCAGCTACAGAGGAAAGTTCAGGTTCACTTTTAGATCAGCACACTCTGAATTGCTGCATATATAAAAGGTTTATAATGCAGGAAATATTAGTGATACAAGAACATGGGCAATACTATAATGGATCTTAATGCCACTTTCTGTTTTATACTATAAATGTTGGAATTATGATATTATCACATATAAATTCATCTACTTTGCATGATTTTCCCACTTTACCCATGAAAACCATCCTCCTAACATCTGTTATTAAAACTAGTGAAATCTACCTAGTTACACTTCTTCCAAGATAATGCAGTATGGGATGCACTCACATGTTGAATATATTTCTATTTGTCGCCAATGGTGAAGACAGTGGCTGTGGTTGGGAATCAATGAATCCATAGCCACATGCTCATACAAACCACAGGATAACAACCCATGTCCATTTGGAAAATGATAAAAGTTGCATTGTATTTATTTGTCCAAATTAAAAATCTTATGAATATAGAAAATGCAAGTTTACTGTGGAGATTTCCAAAGGGTACTAGACCATAGAATTATATGAAAATCTAAAGTGGGTCTTCTTCACACAATACACAAAACTTCTTATGCCTCTACATTCTTCTATCTTCAGGTGAGAATACATACGATGGTTTTTAATAACCAAATAGTGCAGTTACTTAATACAATTAGACTACCAAAAAGTCCATAACACAGAATCAAACAACAAAACATTGACCTTGCATCAATTTCTAGTTCATGTTGCTGAATAGAATGAACATATAAAGGAAACCAATATGTGGAAGTAGGTGTTCTGAGAGGAAAAAGGGTCAACTTAATGTCTAAAATTTTTATTGCCCCCACAAGCTCCCCCATCAACCCCTGCGCGTTTTTCCCTGAACTCTCCCCCCCACCCACAAGAGTGGACCTTCCCAGACTGGAAGGCTCACCCTGAGTCTGGACACACCTCACCTCTATCTACAATCTGCCCTCTGTCCTGCGGCAGGCACCCAAGACTCAGGCGACTCTGGGCACTGCTCTGTTCCCAACCTCCCCCATCAACCCCTGCTTGCTTCTGTCTGAGCCCACCTGGGCAAGAGTGGATCTGCTGAGACAGGGAAGGCCCTGAGTCTGGTCATACCCGACCCTTGTCCGATTACCACCCTCTGCCATCCTGCTGCCACCAGAGGCTGAAGAAGTCAAACTTTCACTATTTGCAGATGATATGATAGTCTACATAAGTGACCCACAAAACTCTACCAGGGAACTCCTTCAGCTGATAAACACCTTCAGCAAAGTAGCAGGATACAAAATTAATTCAAAATCATCAGTAGCCCTACTATATACAGATGATAAATCCAATGAGAAAGAAATCAGAGAAACATCACCCTTTCAATATCCACAAGCAACATAAAATATCTTGGGGTAACACTAACCAAAAAAGTGAAAGACATGCACAGTAAGAATTTTGAGTCTTTAAAGAAAGAAATTAAAGAAGATACCAGAAAATAGAAAGATCTCCCGTGCTCTTGGATAGGTAGAATCAACATAGTAAAAATGGCAATCTTGCCAAAAGTAACCTACAGATTCAATCCCCATCAAAATCCCAACACAGTTTTTCACAGACCTTGAAAGAACAATACTCAACTTTATATGGAAAAACAAAAAACCCAGGATAGCCAAAACAATTCTGTACAATAAAGGATCTTCTGGAGGCATCACCATCCCTGACTTCAAGCTCTATTATAGAGCCATAGTTCTGAAAACAGCTTAGTATTGGCACAAAAATAGATAGATAGACCAATGGAATCGAATTGAAAACCCTGATATTAACCCACACACCTATGAACACCTTATTTTTTTTTACTTTTTCTATTTGAATTATAAGTAGATTTGCTTTACATGACAATCCCAGTTCCTTTCTCCCCCCACCCATCCTCCCCTACCACTCCTCCCAATTAAAACCCTATCACATATCCTTTCTGCTCCCCCTGGATGGTGAGGCCTTCCATAGGGTGTCAGCAGAGTCTATTGTATCCTTTGGGATAGGGCCTAGGCCCACCCCCATGTGTCTTGGCTCAGGGAGTATTCCTCTACATGGAATGGGCTCCCAAAGTCCACACCTATGCTAGGGATAAGTACTGAGGGAGCAGAAAGGTTGAGTGAGGGGAAGAATAGATGATAACAAGAATGGAGTTACCATAATAGAGGGAGACATTTTAGGTTTACAGAGGAATTAAGCACTAGGAAATGTCTGGAGATCTACAAAGATGATACAGGCTAACAATCTAAGCAACAGAGGAGAGGCTACCTTAAATGCCCTCCCCTGATAATGAGATTGATGACTAACTTACATGCCATCTTATTGCCCTCATCCAGCAGCTGGTGGAAGTAGAAGGAGACATCCACAACTAATCACCGAACTGAACTGGAATCCAGTTGCAGAGAAGGACGAGTGAAGAGCAAAGGGATCCAAACCAGGCTGGTGAAACCCACAGAAATAGCTGACCTGAACATCAGGGAACTCTTGCTCCCCAGACTGATAGCAGTGATACCAGCATAGGACTGATCCAGACCCCAGGAACATGGGTTTCAGTGAGGAAACCTCGGAAATCTCCCGAACACATTATTTTTGACAAAGATGCTAAATCTATACAATGGAAGAAAGATAGCATCTTCAACACATGGTGCTGGCACACCTAGCCTCGGACATGCAGAAGATTGCAGATAGATCCATATTTGTCACCATGCACAAAACTTAAGTGCAAATGGATCAAAGATCTCAACATAAATCCAGCCACATTAACTCTTCTACAAGAGAAAGTGGGAGATACTCTTGAACAAATTGGCACAGGAGACTGCTTCCTGAACATTACACCAGTAGCACAGACATTAAGATCTGCAATTAATAAATGGGACCTCCTGAAACTGAGAAGCTTCTACAAGGCAAAGGACACTGTCAATAAGACAAAACGACCACTCACAGAATGGGAAAAGATCTTCACCAACACCACATCTGACAGAGGACTGATTTCCAAAATATACATGGAGCTCAAGAAGCTAACCACCAAAACACCAAACAATAAAATTAAAAAGTGGGGTGCAGAACTAAACAGAATTTTCAACAGAGGAATCTGAAATGGCTGAAAGACACTTAAGAAAGTGCTCAAAATCCTTGGCCATCAGAGAAATGCAACTCAAAACAACTCTGAGATACCACCTCACACCTGTCAGAATGGCTAAAATTAAAAATACCAATGACAATCTATGCTGGAGAGGATGCGGAGAAAAAGGAACACTCCTCCATTGCTGGTGGGAGTGTGAAATTGTAAAACCATTCTGGAAATCAGTATGGTGGTTGCTCAGAAAAAATGGGAATCAGTCTTCCTCAAGATCCAGAAATTTCTCTCTTGGGCATATACCCAAATAATGCACCTCCATAAAACAAGGACATATGTTCAACCATGTTCATAGCAGCATTGTTTGTATAGCCAGAACCTGGAAGCAACCTAGATGCCCCTCAACTGAAGAATGGGTAGAGAAAATATGTTACATTTATACTACTGCTGGAATACTACTCAGCAGAAAAAAAAGCAATGGAATCTTGAAATTAACAGGCAAATGGATGGAACTAGAAGAACCTCTCCTGAGTGAGGCAACCCTGTCACAAAAAGACAAACATGGTATGTACTCACTCATATATGAATTTTAGACATAGAGCAAAGGTTTCCCAGCCAACAATCCTCTTCACAAAGAAACTAAGAAACAAGAAGGACTCTAAGGAAAAAATGTTTGGACCCCAGGAATGGGAAGGGGCAGGAACTCTTGAGTTAATTGGGAGTATGAGGGTAGGGGAGAGGGGGCTGCCAGAATGAGAGGAGGAGAAGAGGAGAGGAGAGGAGGAAATGGAGGAGCAGAAATATGGAGTTGGGGGAAGAATAGGGGGGAGCAGGATGAGAGATACCATATTAGAGGGAACCATTATAGGTCCAAGGAGAGATCTGGATCTAGGGAGATTTCCAGAGACCTACAAGGATGACACAAACTGACAATCTAGGCAATTGTGGAGAGGATAACCTAAATGCCCTTCCCCTATAATGAGACTGATGACTACTTTTTATGCCATCCTAGAGCCCTCATCCAGTGGCTGATGGAAGCAGAGGCAGACATCCACAGATATACACTGAACTGAACTCTGGAACTTAGTTGCAGAAAGGGAGGAATGAAGATTAAAGGTGTCAGTACCAGGCTGATGAAACCCACAGAAACAGCTGGCCTGAACAAGGGGGAGCACATGGACCCCAGACTGCTGTCTGGGAGGCCAGCACAGGACTGATCCAGACCCCTGAACATGGATGTCAATAAGGAGGCCTCTGCACTCTAGGGAGCCCTGTTAGTGGATTAGTATTTTTCCCTGGTGTAATACGGGACTTTGAGAGCCCATTCCACATGAAGGGATGCACTCTTGCCCTGGACACACATGGAGGGCCTAGGCCCATCCCAGGATGATATAGTGGACTTTGGGGAGCCGCCATCAAGGGCCCTACCCTGCCTGGGGAGTAGGGGGTAGATGGGGTGGGCAGTAACTCAGGGGTGGGGAGTAGGGTTGGGGAGGAGGGGAGGGAGAGGGAGAAAGGATTGACATGTGAAACAAGCTTGTTCCTAATTTGAACTAATAAAACAAAAGAAAAAAATTATTGTTCATTTCACATCTGTGGCAATGAAACCTTGGGCCCTATGACACCAAAAATTGAACGTAGAATTTATAATGTATATCAATATATAAAAACTACGTATATAAGAAGGAAAGTGTCTCAGATTTACTGATAATGTCTCCCAATTCACATAAATAAATAGCAGAGACAAAATAATTCAAGTCAAATGTGTCATTCTTTGATTCCAGTGTTTTTTATTTGGTTTGGTCTTACTCTTTTTATTTGATTATTTTTGTATTTCAAATGATAATAGAGTAACATCTCTTCCTCGCATTTCACCTCTTCAAGCTCCCTATATGACTCTAACTCACCCCACTCTACTTCATATTAATAGCTTCATGTCTATTCATTATTTCATGCATATTGCATATTTTCATGTATTACTAATCATATAGTCTTAAGAAGATACCCAAAGATCTTAGCAGGATGTTTCTTTTAAAGCTCTCATGTTTTCAAACTACAGATGATATAGAGACCTGACCTCATTTGCACATTGAAAACTTAGTTTCTGAGCCTCAGAATGATGGAGGAGGCCAAAGGCAGCAAAGACACCAAGAAAAATAGAATGCAGTCTATGTGGAGCTATAAACCCAGCAATTCAGAGGGTGAGGCCAAATGAGTGCAGGTTCACTGATAAACTGCTGGGAACATGATGAGACCATATTTCAAGCACATGGAAGATAATGTGGACCAAGAGAATTAGAAAAGACTGAGCTGAATTAGTATTTCAATGTTTTGAGACTGTTCGAATGCACCTCGACTATACAACCAGCAGCTCACGCAGCAGAAGTGAACTTTCCCCTATAAAGATCTGGAAACCATAATGCAAAGAAGACATGGTACACAGAAATACTGTCTTTGTCTTCCACCTTCTCTAAAATATTTATGCAAGAGCTTATAATTTGAAATTTGGACCATCTATTCAGATAAACTAAGATGCATAAAATCAAAAGCACATATCTTACACCCAGGGAAGACCATAATAGTCATGCACACAGAGATCGTAGCTTTCTTCAAAAGTGTAATTATTTAATCAGCCTTACGAGAATAGCCACAGTACTTTAGATTGTGTATGGAACAATGGAGTTGCCTTATTTTCTGCTCACTTTGGTCATAGGATTGAGGAGAAGTGAGACTGTGAATACCTCAATGAGAATTTGAGGACTGCTATTACAGCTATAAAATCACAGTAAATAGTCTCAAATTTTTATTAAAATAATCCCAAATTATCATAGTTCGTATGATTAGGAAGGAATAATTATTCTTGTAGTCTCCTCTTCATCCTCAATTC
The DNA here is from genome assembly GCF_003668045.3 of Cricetulus griseus. Lineage (NCBI taxonomy): Eukaryota > Metazoa > Chordata > Mammalia > Rodentia > Cricetidae > Cricetulus > Cricetulus griseus. Next base: position 207,816,482 of record NW_023276807.1, on the reverse strand, counting down.
CCTCAATACTTACATGAATAAACTGTGGGTCTGTGTGGCCATGATGAAGGGCTTTGAGTATGAAGAACCTCCCCTGCTTGTTGTCTGGCAATGGCTCAAGCTCACTCTTGAATACCAAAGTGAACATAATAGCAAGAGCTTCCTGATGCAGAGCACTGTAGAAAGGCCAAACAGGGTTATATAGTCCTGAATTACAGAGAACAAGCCGATGACCTAAAGGGATGGGCTAACTAATTATTCTTACATAACCTTAGAAACTCAATGCACAGAGCTGGTGATTACTCACACTGGTCCACAATATTGCAATCTCTAAGGAATTCCTAGGGTTAATGGAGGAAACAGAAGAGAAGTAGAATGTTCTCAAGAGGTTAGTTGTGAAGTTTTTGTTGACATCTTAGTTTTTCATTTCCACTTTTACTTCGGTTTGGGCTCTCTTTAGTAATTCTTTTTATTATTATGAAATTCTACTGAATGTTCTCTTCTGTGTCTGCAGAAACCTGTTTCTTTCCTCTGTGGCAATCCAAAGGCCAGAAATTCACCATGTCTATTCTCAAGATTCATGCCAAAGAGATTTTTGACTCTCTGAGAATACCACTGTTGAGGTTGATCTCTGCACTTCAAAAGGTCTCTTCCAAGCTGCTTTGCCAAACAGTGCCTACACTGACACACATAAGGCCCTGGAACTCTGTGACAATGATAAGATGTGCTCCTGGGGAAAGGATCTCAAAATTTTGGGGCACATCAAACAACTATGTCACCTGCTCTGGTTAGAAAGAAACTAAATGTTGTGAAACAAGAGATAATGAAGAAACTGATCATCAAGATGGGTGGCACGAAAAATAAATCTAAATTTGGTGCAAATGCCATACTGGCAGTGTCCCTGGCTGTCTGAAAAGTTGGTACCATGGGGAAGGGGTATACCGTCACATCACGGACTTGGCTGGCAACCCTGAAGTTATCCAGTGGGTCCTACCTTTCAATGTAATCAACAGTGGTTCTCATGCTGACAACATGCTAGCCACGCAAGGGTTCATGATCCTGTCTGCAGGCAGCCACCTTCTGGGAAGCAGTGCCCATTGAAGCAGAGGTTTGCCCCAACCTGAAGAACAGAACCACATCTCCAACTTTCTTACTTTTTAGCTTGACACAATGTTTCACTGTGTTGCCCAGCCCAGCCTTGTTGTCAAGCCCCTGCTTTAGGTGACCTCTCAACACAGGACTTTCTAGATGTTGTGTTTCCTTAAGTCTTTCAAGTGATTCCAGTGCATTCTATAGTTTGAGAGACACTACTCTGGAATTCTTTTGAAAAAGCTGTGACTAACAAGGGTCCAGCATAAATCCTGAACTCATCTTCCTTTCCACAATGTTTTATTCTCTCTATTGATTTCTTGGCTCAATACTCAGGAATCCTCACCAAATATACTCATTGTGGAAACAAAGAAAAGACCGATGTAAAGGTAATTACTTGGAATTACCAGTTTAAAATTTTTAATTTGTGGTGCTTTCCCACAGCCTCTCCCCCAATTTATTTTATTTTATTTTATTTTATGTTTACAGATGCTTTGCCCAAATGTATGTCTATGCAATGCATGCATATACACCCAAAGAGGCCAGAAGAGGGTAGGGATCTAGTCATCATGAGGTAGTTGGAAATGAATCCAGTTTCTCTCTCTCTCTCTCTCTCTCTCTCTCTCTCTCTCTCTCTCTCTCTCTCCTCCCTCCCTCCTCCCTCTCCTCCCTCTCTCTCTCTCTCTCTCTCTCTCTCTCTCTCTCTCTCTCTCTGAAGATCAACGAGAATTTTATTTGCTTTTAAAAACAAAAACTCCAGAACAGGCATGCTGTAAATCTCAGTAGCTTCCTGGAGGAGGAGAACACAGGAGATAAGGAAATAGCCATGACATTTAGTATCAGCATGGAAGTCAGCCATTCGTAAGAAGGGAACTTTTGAGAAAGGAAACCCAAAGTAACATAAAAAAAACACACATTTGGGATTTGGATATTAATAATGTCCAAATAAAAGTTCATTAGAATCTCTTGATGGGCTCAAAAGAGTATCCACCCATTACACCCACCCACACTTCTTTTTTTCTTCTCCAAGAATAGACCTATGAATATTGAACCCAGGACACTTTCAGGCACTTTGACAGATGGGTGGGGAGGTAACTAGCATCCAAATGTAAGATTCCTCCAAGCCTCCTAGAGAGGAAAAAAGGCAGAAATTTAACTATCATTTAATTTTTAGCTGCGAACAATAGTGACCCTGTCTCTCTGGGCTCCTATTAGGCACTTCAGTGCTGAATTGATACAAGGCTGTGTTATCTTATATCTGGATATTTTTTCCTTATCAAGAAGAAAAATCATAAACAAGAAATGATTGCTTAAATATCATCCTGTACAGATTTTTCAGCATCTAGTGAGATGATCACATGGTTTTACTTTTTCAGTTTGTTTATACGGTGGATTACATTGATGGATTTCCTTATGTTGAATCATCCCTGCATCTCTGGGATTAAGCCTACTTGATCATGGGGAATGATTTTTCTGATGTGTTCTTGGATTTGATTTGCCAGTATTTTATTGAGTATTTTTGCATCAATATTTATGAGAGATATTGGTCTGTAAGTTCTCTTTCTTAGTTGTATCTCTGTGTGGCTTGGGAATCAAAGTAATTGTAGCCTTGTAGAAAGAGTTTGGCAATGACCCTTCTGCTTCTATTGTGTGGAACAGTTTGAGGAGTATTGGTATTAGCTGTTCTTTGAATTTCTGGTAGAATTCTGCACTGAAACCATCTGTCCCTGGGCTTTTTTGTTGGGAGATTTTTGATGACTGCTTCTATTTCATTAGGGGTTATAGGTGTATTTAAATTGCATATCTGTTCTTGATTTAATTTGGCAAGTGATATCTATCCAGAAAATTGTCCATTTCCTTTAGATTTTCCAATTTTGTGGAGTACTGGTTTTCAAAGTATGACCTGATGATTCTCTGGAATTCCTCAGTGTCTGTTGTTATATCCCCTTTTTCATTTCTGATTTTGTTAATTTGCATGTTCTCTCTCTGCCTTTTGGTTAGTTTGGATAAAGGTTTGTATATCTTGTTGATTTTCTCAAAGAACCAATTCTTTGTTTCATTTATTCTTAGTATTGTTTTCTTTGTTTCTGCTTTGTTTATTTCAGGCCTTAATTTGATTATTTCCTGGCATCTACCCCTCCTGGGTGAGTTTGCTTCTTTTTGTTCTAGACCTTTCAGTTGTGATGTTAATTCTCTAGTGTGACTATTTGCCAGTTTCTTCATGTGAGCATTTAGTGCTATGAACTTCCTCTTAGCACTGTTTTCAGAATGCCCCATAAGTTTGGGTATGCTGTGCCTTCATTTTCATTGAATACTAGGAATTCTAGGTATTTTTATTGGAAAATCATTTACCAACCTTTTACTCAGAGGTAATGCCTGTCTTTGAAGTTGAGGTGTGTTTTTTGTATACAGCAGAGGATGAATCCTGTTTTCTTATCCACTCTGTTAGCTTGGGTCTTTTTATAGGTGAGTTGAGTCCATTGGTATTAAAGGATATTAATGGCCAGTGATTGTTAATTGCTGTTATTTTTTGTTTTGGGTGGTGGTGGTGGTGCTGGTGGTGATGGTGGTAGTTGTGGTGACAGTAGTGTGTGTGTGTGTGTGTGTGTGTGTGTGTGTGTGTGTGTGTGTGTGTGTTTCCTTTTTTGGGATTTGCCTGTATTTTGCTGGATGCTGATAACTTCCTTGGGTTGGGTTGGAATTTTCCTCTAGCATTTCTGTAGGGCTGAGTTTGCAGATAGGTATTATGGACAGGTATCTCTCCTGTTCCCATAAATCCTTCTTTGCCTATAGCTCTTTGCCTAAGGATGAAGCCTTCTTGGGTTTTCCTCTTCCACATTTACATGTCTATTCATGAATTACTTTTTCAGGTCATTTTCAGGCAGCCTGGGTGGCAAGCCTGGTTCTCTGACATTTCTAAAACACAATCTCAGCAGACTGACCCCTTTCAATTGGCTCCTGTGCATAGATATTTAGGTGTTGATTACATTCATATTGTAAGCGCTTATGGATGAATTTTTGTCAGAACCATCAACTGCCCAATAATGACATGGAGAATTATTATTAAATGTGAAAGTTTGGCCTTAGCTTAGGCTTGTTTCTCATAACTCATAAATTAACCCATTTAACCCATAAATTATCTACATTCTTCCACAAGCTCATAATCTCGTCTGCATTTTGCCAATCCTGCCTTCTCTGTGGCTGGCTGGCTCCTGCTCCTTCTCCTCCTCCTTCTTCTTCCCAGAGCACTCTGTCCCTAGAAATCCCACCTAGCCTCTTCCTGACTAGCTAAAGGCCATTACACCAATGACAGTGACACATATTCACACTGTGTGAAAGAATATTCCACAAGAGGTTGTTCAACAATGTGCACCATTCATCCCTAAAAAAATTGCATCTCTCCAACTTCAATTATTTGTGCCCTTTTAAAACTACATGTCTCATGGGGGTGGGCCTAGGCCCTATCCCAAAGGATACGATAGACTCTGATGACCCCCTATGGAAGGCCTCACCCTCCCTGGGGAGCAGAAAGGATATATGATAAGTAGGGTTTTAGTTGGGGGGGGGTGGTAGGGAGTGGGAACTGGGATTGATATGTAAAACAATCTTGTTTCTAATTCAAATTAAAAACAAATTACATGTCTTGGTTAGGGTTTTCTATTGCTATGGAGAAATACAATAAACTTGGCAACTCTTTTTTTATTATTTAGAGAATCCTTTATTAGTTTTGTAATCAAACCCACTTAGATAAGACCTTACATATTTAATAGAGTGTGTTACCCCTGTACAAATGGAAAAAAATTAAGTTCAACATTTCTAGACCAATATGGCTGTTAATTTCTGTACAATGCCAACTCAACATGTTAAACTGGGATACTTTTTTCCAAAGTTGACAGCACAGCTAAAGTTTCCAAAAATTCAAATTATATATATATATATATATATATATATATATATATATATATATATATATATATATATATACATGCCAATAATAGCAAGTATGTTATGCATAAATAGCAGCAACAGCTTTTCCAGGTTCTGCAGTCATTTGAACAAAATTGTAGAGACATCCAGCACAATCCATTTAAAAACAACAATAACAACAATAAAGTAAAAAACAAAATCCCAGAAAACAGCACAGTTCTGTTACTCTTGTGGTACCTGGCACCTTTTTTTTTCTCTAGATTAGCTTCTCAATCATCATCTGGAAAGAAACCATTCTGAGCAACATCATTAAAACATGGCAACTCTTATAAAGAAAACATTCATTTGGAGTGACTTGCTTACAGTTTTAGACGTCTAGCCCATTATGATCTTGCAAACAACAGGAAGTCAACTGGCTCTCACACTGAGGAAAGCTTGAAGAAAAGAAACCTCAAAGGCTTCCCCCACAGTAACACATTTCCTCCAACAAAACCACACCTCCCAGTAATGACATTTCCTTTGGGACCATTTTTTTTCAAACCACCACATTCCACTTCATGGCTCCCAAAAGCTTATATCCATATCATAATGCAAAAATGCTTTCAGTCAAACCTCAAAAGACTCCCTAGTCTATAACAGCTTCAAACTTGTGCCAAAGTCCAAAGTCTCTTCTGAGATTCATGGTAATCCCTTAACTGTAATCCCCTGTAAAAATCGAAATCAAAAAGCAGGTTACATAATTCAAACATGTCATGGCAGAGGATATACATTACCAGTCCAAAACATAGGAAAGGGAGCACAGTGAGGAAACACACTGGACCAAAGCAAGACAAAAACCAGTCGGACAAACTCCAAACTTTGCATGTCCACATCTGATATCGATACACTCTTAAAATTCCTCCAAACAAACACATGGTCCAGCATATCACAGCAGTACCCCAGTCTCTGGTACCAATTTCTCTCATTGTTACTGTTTTTCTGGTGATATGAAGAGATATCATGACCATGAAAACTCCTATAAAGAAAACACTTATTTGGGTGTATCACAGTTTCAGAGGTTCACATCACTATCATCATGACTGGGCACATGACTGCGTGCAGGTAGATGTGGTGCTGAAGCTGAGGGAGCTACATCTTGCAGGCTATGGGAAGTCGACTGGCTGACACACTGAGGAAGCTTGAGCAAAAGAGACCTCAAAGACCTCACCCACAGTGACACACTTCCTCCAATAGACACACCTCCTAATAGTGCATTCCCTTTGGGGGCCATTTTCTTCCAAACCACCACAGTTTCCATCCACCATATGTGCAACCCTAGTGAACACCATACATCCTGCAATATTGTGAAGTAGTGATAATGTGAGATATTAACTGGGATTTACATGTACAGCTAATATATAGATATATGAATATAAATGCACAAAGAATCTCAATGATTAGAACACTCTGCTAAGAATCTTCCTTAAGGCAATTTTAATGTCCTTGTTCCTCAGGCTGTAGATGAAGGGATTCAACATAGGTGTGACCACGGTGTACATCACTGAGGCCACTGCATTATTTCTTGGAGAATGTGACAGAGAGGAGCTGAAGTACACCCCTAGTCCTGTTCCATAAAACAGGCAAACAATGGACAAATGAGACCCACAGGTGGAGAAGGTTTTCTGCTTCCCACTTGATGATGGTGATCGCATGATGGAGGAAACTATTTTACAGTAAGAGAAAATGATTCCTGAAATAGGAAGTAACCCCAAAAGTGCACCTGTACAGTATCTGACTATATTATTGATGAACGTCTCAAAACAGGCAAGTTTAAGTAGCTCAGAAGGGTCACAAAAGAAGTTTGAAATTTCAAAATTATCCTCACATTTCGAAAAATTTAATACTGCCACTTCGTGCATCAGTAAGTCTACAAAGCTAAGAAGGAAACACCCTAGAAGTAAGACACAACAGCGACTGGGATTCATAATGACCTGATAATACAGAGGGTGACAGATGGCCACAAACCTGTCATATGCCATCACAGAGAGAAGCATGCTATCCATACACACAAAAATTACAAACAGTGACATCTGTGTCAGGCAGCCCACATAGGAGATGACTGGGCAGTGAGTCTGGATGTCCACAATCACCCTTGGAACAGTGGTGGAGATGTAACCAATATCAACCATGGACAGGTTGGAGAGGAAGAAGTACATGGGTGTGTGGAGATGGGAGTCAGAGCTTACTGTCAGGATGATGAGCAGGTTTCCAAACAGGGCCAAGATGTACATGCACAAGAATAGGCCAAAGAGAACAGGCTGTAGGTCTGGATCTTCTGAGAATAGAATGAAGTGGAATTCTGGCACAGATGTTGCATTTTGCCTGTTTTTATATCTTGAACATCTTTTGGAGGAAATCAGAAATGTTGTTAACAATGGTACCAGCATGTAGACCCTCTTACGATTTGAGTTAAGTAAGTGCACATATTATTTTCTCAAGCTTATTGTGACATCATTAATAATTATGCAGTTGTGGCAATTGTCATATTCTAAATAGTGTTTTGTTCATACATCATGTGTTACCTGTTATGAGAGCCATATTGAATACAGTAATCTAGATGATTTGAGGCTAGAATTACTGTTGATAGCTGGCCTATAGACACAATAAAATAAAGCAAATACCTTTAAGACAAAATTGGTATTTTGTACAAGACTTATTTTAGGAAAACAGTCACTCAAATAAAACAAAACCTTGAAGCACTTAAACATATGTCTTTTATTACAATAATGTGGAACAAGCTTATTTTTCTTACAATATATCTGACGGTGTGAAGTCCAGGTCTCTAAATAAAAATTTGTGATTCCTAAACAGAAAGTTATTTCCATGTTACAGTGTCTTCTATAGGTAATTTTTTTCTTTGCCTTAAAAATATTTCTCCGCCAGGCGTTGGTGGTGCATGCCTTTAATCTCAGCACATGGGAGGCAGAGGCAGGCGGATCTCTGTGAGTTCGAGGCTAGTCTGGTCTCCAGAGTGAGCGCCAGGATAGGCTCCAAAGCTACACAGAGAAACCCTGTCTCAAAAAAAAACAAAAAAAAAAAGAAAAGATGAGTAAATGATCAGGAACTACATATACAAGCATAACCAACAGAAGGCAAGAGATGGAAGAGAGAATCTCAGGCATTGAAGATACGGTAAGAGAAATAGACTCATCAACCAAAGAAAATCTTAAGTCCAAGAAATCCCTAACACTAAATATTCAGGATATATGGGACACCATGAAAACACCAAACCTAAGGATAATAGGTATACAAAAAGGTGAAGAAACCCACATCAAAGGTGCAGAAAAAAATCATAGAAGAAAACTATCCCAACCTAAAGAAAGACATGCCAATGAAAGTACAAGCTTATAGAACATCAAATAGAATGGAACACACATACACAAAAAGTCCCCTCGCCATGAAATAATCAAAACAACAAACATAAAGAATGAAGAAAGAATATTAAGAGCAGCAAAGGGGAAAAGACCAAGTAATATATAAAGGTAAACCTATCAGGATTACACCTAAATTCTCCATGGAAACTCTGAAAACCAGAAGGTCCTAGATAGACATTCTACCAACAATAAGAAACCACGGATGCCACCCCAGACTACTATACCCAGCAAAGCTTTCAATCACTATAGAGAGTGAAAACAAAATATTCCATGACAAAACAAGATTTAAACAATACCTAGCCACTTATCCAACCCTACAGAAAGTTCTGGAAGGAAAACTCCAACCCAAGGAAGTTAACTGCAGTCACAAAAGCATAGGCAATAGATAATCCCACCTTACAAATGGCCAAAAGAAAAAAAGGGGTGGAAATCCAAAAACAATTCAAGCAACACCAACAAATCTAAAACAAACAAGAATGAACAATCAATGGTCATTAATATCCCTCAATATAAATGGTCTTAACTCAAATATAAAAAGACACAAGCTAACAGAATGGATAAGAAGAGTACTACTCAGTGGGGGAAAAAAATGGAATCATGAAATTCACAGGCAAATGAATGGAACTAGAAGAAACCATTCTGAGGGAGGTAACAAAGTCACAAAAAGACAAGCAGGGTATTTATTCACTCATATATGGATTTTATACATGGAGCAAAGGAGTGCTAGCCTACAATCCATATTGCCAGAGAAGTTAGGAAACAAGGAGGACCCTAAGAGAGACATACATGGTCCCCAGGAGAAGGGGAACAGGACAAGATCTCCTGGGCTAATTGGGAGCATGGGGGAGGAGAGAGGGAGTTAAGAGAAAGGGTAGAGGAGAAGAGGTGAGAGGAGGACATGAGGGAGCAGGAAGGTTGAGTCTGGAGAAGAATAGAGGAGAGCAAGAAAAGGGATACCAGCATTTCCACCAACCGATCGAGGAACTAGGTGAGCAAGCCTCTGCCCTTACCCAACTCTCGCCCAAAACATCACTCACCCCGACCACCCACTCCCCACACACATTCGCACACACACACCCCCACACACAAACACCCGAGCCTGCCCATGCCTTCTTGGGGTAGACACACCCAGGCAGCGAGGAGCTCCCTGCTCCCTGAATCTGGTAGCACCCCACTCTTCCATCCTTTCCGCTGACCAACCCAGGAACAAGGTGAGTGAATCTCTGCCCTTACCCAACCACCACCCAAATGATCACTCACTCACCCTGGACCACCCCAGGCCTGCACCCACCTGCTTGGGGTAGACAAAAATTGAATGACACCCAACTGCACCATTCCTGGGTTGAGGAAGAAATAAAAAAGAAATTAAAAACTTCTTAGACTTTATTGGCAATGTAGACACAACATACCCAAACTTATGGGACACTCTGAAAGCAGTGCTAAGAGGGAAGTTCATAGCAATAAGTGCCCACATGAAGAAACTGAAGGAAAGTCACATTAGAGAATTGACAGATCAACTGAAAGCTTTAGAGCAAAAAGAAGCAAACACACCAAGGAGGAGTAGACACCAGGAAATAATCAACCTGAGAGCCGAAATCAACAATGTAGAAACTAGGAAAACAGTACAAAGAATCAATGAAACAAAGAGTTGGTTCTTTGAGAAGATCAACAAGATAGACAAAACTCTAGCCAAACTAACCAAAAGGCAGAGAAAGAGCATGCTAATTAACAAAATCAGAAAGGAAAAGGGGGATATAACAATGGACACTAAGGAAATCCAGAGAATCTTCAGGTCATACTTTGAAAACCTGTACTCCACAAAATTGGAAAATCTAAAGGAAATGGACAGCTTGCTGGGTAAATATCACTTACCAAAATTAAATCAAGATCAGATAAACAGTTTAAATCGACCTATAACCCCTAATGAAATAGAAGCAGTCATCAAAAGCCTCCCAACCAAAAAAAGCCCAGGGCCAGATGGCTTCACTGCAGAATTCTACCAGAAATTCAAACAAGAGCTGATACCAGTACTCCTCAAACTGTTCCACACAATAGAAGCAGATGGGATATTGCCAAACTCTTTCTACGAGGCTACAATCATTTTGATTCCCAAGCCACACAAAGATATGACTAAGAAAGAGAACTACAGACCGATATCCCTCATGAACATCGATGCTAAAATACTCAATAAAATATTGGTGAGCCGAATCCAAGAAATCCAAGAACATATCAGAAAAATCATTCCCCATGATCAAGTAGGCTTCATCCCAGGGATGCAAGGATGGTTCAACATATGAAAATCCATCAATGTAATCCACCATATAAACAAACTGAAAAAGAAAAAACACATGATCATCTCACTGGACGCTGAAAAAGCCTTTGACAAAATCCAACATCCCTTCATGATAAAGATCTTGGAGAGAACAGGAATAACAGGAACATATCTAAACATGATAAACGCAATATACACCAAACCAATAGTCAACATAAAACTAAATGGAGAGAAACTCAAAGCATTTCCTCTAAAATCAGGAACAAGACAAGGCTGTTCACTCTCTCCATATCTCTTCAATATTGTACTTGAAGTTTTGCCTAGAGCAATAAGACAAGAAAAGGGGATCAAAGGGATACAAATTGGAAAGGATGAAGTCAAACTTTCACTATTTGCAGACGACATGATAGTCTACATTAGTGACACAAAAAACTCTACCACAGAACTCCTACAGCTGATAAACACCTTCAGCAAGGTAGCAGGATACAAAATTAACTCAAAAAAATCTATAGCTCTACTGTATACAGATGATAAACCCAATGAGAAAGAAATCAGGGAAACATCACCTTTCACAATATCCACAAGCAACATAAAATATCTTGGGGTAACAATAACCAAAAAAGTGAAAGACCCATACAATAAGAACTTTGAGACTTTAAAGAAAGAGATTAAAGAAGATACCAGAAAATGGAAAGATCTTCCATGCTCTTGGATAGGTAGGATCAACATAGTAAAAATGGCAATCCTGCCAAAAGCAATCTACAGATTCAATGCAATCCCCGTCAAAATCCCAACACAGTTTTTCACAGACATTGAAAGAACAATTCTCAACTTTATACGGAAAAATAAAAAACCCAGGATAGCCAAAACAACTCTTTACAATAAAGGATTTCAGGAGGCATCACCATCCCTGACTTCAAGCTCTACTATAGAGCCATAGTTCTGAAAACAGCTTGGTATTGGCACAAAAATAGACAGAAAGACCAATGGAATCGAATTGAAAACCCTGATGTTGACAGGTGCACCTACAAATACCTTATTTTTGACAAAGGTGCTCAATCTATACAATGGAAAAAAGATAGCATCTTCAACAAATGGTGGTGGTACAATTGGATTCGGGCATGCAGAAAATTGCAGATAGATCCATACCTGTCACCATGCACAAAACTTAAGTGCAAATGGATCAAAGATCTCAACATAAATCCAGCCACACTAAATCTTCTAGAAGAGAAAGTGGGAATTACCCTTGAACAAATTGGCACAAGAGACTGCTTCTTGAACATTACGCCAGTAGCACAGACATTGAGGTCTGCAATTAATAAATGGGACCTCCTGAAACTGAGAAGCTTCTACAAGGCAAAGGAAACAGTCAGTAGGACAAAACAATCACCCACAGAATGGGAAAAGATCTTCACCGACCCCACATCTGACAGAGGGCTGATTTCCAAAATATACAAGGAGCTCAAGAAGCTAGCTACCAAAACACCAAACGATGAAATTAAAAAGTGGGGTGCAGAACTAAATAGAGAATTCTCAACAGAGGAATCTGAAATGGCTGAAAGACACTTAAGAAAGTGCTCAAAATCCTTGGCCATCAGAGAAATGCAACTCAAAACAACTCTGAGATACCACCTCACACCTGTCAGAATGGCTAAAATCAAAAATACCAATGACAATCTATGCTGGAAAGGATGTGGAGAAAAAGGAACACTCCTCCATTGCTGGCGGGAGTACGAACTTGTAAGACCACTCTGGAAATAAGTATGGTGGTTGCTTAGAAAAATGGGAATCAGTCTACCTCAAGATCCAGCCATTGCTCTCTTGGGTATATACCCAAATAGTGCATGTTCATACAACAAGGACATATATTCAACCAGGTTCATAGCAGCATTGTTTGTAATAGCCAGAACCTGGAAGCAACCTAGATGCCCCTCAACTGAAGAATGGATAGAGTAAATGTGGCACATTTATACAATGGAGTACTACTCAGCAGAAAAAAAGCAATGGAATCTTGAAATTTGCAGGCAAATGGATGGAACTAGAAGAAACCATCCTGAGTGAGGTAACCCAGTCACAAAAAGACAAACATGGTATGTACTCACTCATATATGAATTTTAGACATAGAGCAAAGGATTACCAGCCTATAATCCTCTTCACCAAAGAAACTAGGAAACATGAAGGACTCTAAGGGATAAATGGCCCCCAGAAATGGAAGTGGCATGAACTACTGAACTAATTGGTAGCATGAGGGTAGAGGGGAGGGAGCTGCTACAATATGAGCAAGAGAAGAGGAGGAGAGGAGAGGAAATGGAGGGGCAGAAATATTGAATTGGGGGAAGAATAGAGGAGAGAGAGCAGGATGAGAGATACCATATCAGAGGGAGCCACTATAGGTCTGAGAAGAGATCTGTAACCAGGGAGATCTCCAGAGACCTACAAGGATGACACAATCTGACAATCCAGGCAATGGTGGAGAGGATAACCTAAAAGCCCTTCCCCTAAAATGAGATTGATGACTTCTCTTTATGCCATCCTAGAGCCCTCATCCAGTGGCTGATGGAAGCAGAGACAGACATCCACAGATATACACTGAGCTGAAATCGAGAATTTAGTTGAAGAGAGGGAGGAATGAAGAGCCAAGTGTTCTGTACCAGGTTGGAGAAACCCACAGGAACAGTTGGCCTGAACAAGGGAGAGCACATCGACCCCAGATGCTGTCGGGGAGGCCAGTACAAGACTGATCCAGACCCCTGAACATGGATGTCAATAAGGGGGCCTCTGCACTCCAGGGAGCTTCTGGTGGTGGATTAGTATTTTTCCCTGGTGCAAGAAGGGACTTTGAGAGCCCATCCCACGTGAAGGATTGGACTCTGGCCCTGGACACATGGGGAAGGGCCCAGGACCAGCACAGGAAGATTTGGTGGACTTTGAAGACCCCTGTTGAGGGCCTTACCCTGCCTGGGGAGTGGTGGGTGGATAGGGTGGGGGAAGAGGGATGGGAGTGAGGGGAGGGAGAGGGAGAAGCGACTTATATGTGAAACAAGATTGTTCCCTAACTAGAACCAATAAATAAATTAAAAAAAGAAAAAGAAGAGGGATTCCATAATAGAAGAAGTCATTATAGGTTTAAAGAGAAATCTGGTGCTGGGGAAATGCCCAGAGATCTACAAGGATGATCTCAAGTAGCAACCTAAGCAATAGTGGAGAGGCTACCTTAAATTCACTTCCATGGTAAGGAGATCGATGACTAACTTATATGCCATCCTAGAGTCTTCATCCAGTAGCTGATGGAAGCAGAAGCAGACAATCACAGCTAATCACTGAGCTGAACCCTGGACCCCAGTTGCAGAGAGGAAGGATTGATGAGCAAAGGGGACAAGACCAGGCTGGAGAGACCCACAGAAAACAAATGACCTAAACAAGGGGGAGATCATGGACCCCAGACTGATAGATGGGAAACCAGCATAGGAGTGTCCCAGACCCCCTGAATGTGGATGTTGGTTTGGAGATCTGGGCAATCTATGGGGATTCTGCTAGTGGATCAGTATTTATCCCTAGTACACGTATGGACTGTGGGAGCCCACTCCACATAGAGGGATACTCTCTCAGCTGAGACACATGGGAGAGGGTGTAGGCCCTGCTCCAAATGATACAACAGACTTTGAGGATCCCCCGTGGATGGCATCACTATCACTGGGGAGCAGAAATGGGATGGGATAGGGGTCCAGTAGGGGGCAGGGTAGGAGAGAAGGCAGAGGGACCTGGGATTGACATATAAAACAAGCTTGTTTTTAATATAAATTTTAAAAAATCAGAAAAAAAACATAATTTTCCTGTGTCTAACGAATGCCACTGATTTTCTGAAGTGCAGCCAGCTTGTTGTCCCAGAGCCCTAGTTTCAGTCCCCTCCTTCTCAGACAGTAAAGTGATTAGAATGTGAGTCAGGCCTGGTGCATACATGTCCATGTTCTTACTTCAGCTACAGAGGAAACGTCAGGTCCACTTTTAGGTCAGAACTGATTAAAATGTAAAAACTTTGAAAGAGAGAAAATATTAGTGATGCAAAAGCATGTGCAAAATTCTAATGGATCCTAATACCCCTTTTCTGTTTTACACTATAAACCATTAGAATTTTGATATTATCACATCTAAATATCACCCACTGTACATAATGATTTTCCTCCAAAAGCATCCTTCTAATGTGTGTCATTAAAACAAGTGGAATCTACCTAATTACACTTCTTCCAAGATAATGCAATATGGGATGTATTAGCATGTTGACTATATTTCTATTTGTCTCCAATGGTGAAGACAGTGACCTTTTGGGAATCAGTGAATTGAGAGAACATTTATGACTCTTTCCATAGCCACATGCTCATACAACACACAGGATAACAACCCATCTCCTTTGGGAAAATGATAAAAGTTGCACTGTATTTATTTTTCCCAATGAAAAATCCTATGAATACAGAAAATGTGAGTTTTCTCAAAATGGAGAATTCCCAAAGGGCACTGGACCATAAAATTATTTGAAACTCTAAAGTGTGTCTTCACACAATACACGAAACTGACTTTCCATTTCTTTTCATACCTGTACATTTTTTTAATCTTCAGGTGAGAATATGTGCAACAATTTTTGACACTCCAATAGTACAGGTATTTAATTCCATTAAATAACTCAAAAAGTCCATGAAATTGATTTAAACACAAAAAGTTGATCTTACATCAATCTCTGGTTCACATTCCTGCATGGATGAAACTGTAAAGGAAACTAAATACATGGAAGTCAGTGTTCTGAGAGGAGAAAGGGTCTACTTAATGATTAAAACATATATTATTCATTTCACATTTGTGGCAATGACTCTTTAGGCCCTACAAAACAAAAAATGAAGTTATGGGTAGTAAGTTATATCAATATACAAAAAAATACTTACATAAGGAGGAATATACACAGAAAAAATTTTACTATGACTTGGTCATATGATAGTTAGTGTGCCTCAGAATTATTGATAACATGTCCTAATTCACATAAATAAATAGCAGAAACAAAATAATTCAAAACAAATGTGTCATTCTTTGATTCTGTAGTGTTTTGTTTTGGTTTCCTTTGCTTTTTATTTTGTTTTTATTTCAAATAATATAGGAACAAAATCTCTCCCTACTATTTTACCTCTTCAAACTCCCTATATGACTGTAACTCACCCCACTATACTTCACATTCATAGCTTCTGTGTCCATTCATTATTTGATGCATATATGTATATCTTCACTTACTAATCATATAGTTTTAAGAAAATATTCAGAAGTCTTAACAGCTTGTATTTTTGGGGGGGCTTTTTGAGACAGGGTTTCTTTGTGGCTTTGGAGCTGTCCTGGAACTAGTTCTTGTAGACCAGACTGGTCTCGAACTCACAGGTACCCACCTGCTTCTGTCTCCTGAGTGCTAGGATTAAAGGCATATGCCACCACCACCCAGCTCAACATGTATCTTTTTAAGCTTTCATGTTTTCAAACTACAGATGATATAGGGGCCTGAGCTCATTTCTTCATTAAAAACTTGGTGGCTGAGCCTCGGAATGATGTAGGTTGCTAGGCAGCAAAGATATCCAGAAAAACAGAACAGTCTTTGTAGATCAGTAAACCCAGGGTGAGGCCTAAAAATCCTGCAGGGAACTTGGTAAGACCATGTCTCAAAGTACAAAGAAGATAATTTGGACCAAGTGAACTAGAACAGTCTGAGTTAAATTATTGTTTCAAGTTCTCCAACTGTTCCAAATACACCTCAGATACAATACCTGCAATTCACACAGCAGAGAAAAAACATTCTGTTATAAAAGATCTGGAAGCCAGGAGGAAAAAAGGACATGAGCCATTTAAAAAAAATAAAGCATTATGCAATGGCTGTTTACTGAACAGATCATTTTGTGTTTTGATCAGGCAAAGTAACTCAGACAAAACTTCACTCCTTTCTACCTGACCACCTAGTACATGTTACATAGGAATACTGCCTTCAGCTTTCACCTTCTATAAAATAATAATTATGAAGAAGCTTATAATTTTGGGATTTGGAAGAACTATTCAGATGAAGTAAGATCCATAAAATATATCTTCCAACCAGGGAAGACCTTAGTCTCACACACACCTCCTAGCTTTCTTCAAAATATAGTTACTGAATTGCTCTCACCAGCATAGCCACAGTACTTTATATTGATTATAAAATAATATAGTTGGGCATATTCTCTGCTCTCATTAGTCATAGGAGTGTGGGGACAAAACACTGGTGATAGTTCAATGAGAATTAGAGGACTGCTATCACAACAATAAAATCCCATTGGAAAGGCTCAAATTTTTATTACAGTTATTACACCATCATGATGCCCAGATTATCATAGGAAGAAATCCTAATTCTTGTGCTCTCTTCTTCATCCTCAATTCCCTCAGAACTTACATGAATAAACTGTGGGCCTGTGTGGTCATGATGAAGGGCTGTGGGTGTGACAAACCTCCCTTGCTTGTTGGCTGGTGAAGGCTCAAGCTCACTCTTGAATCCTGAAGTGAATATAATAGAAGAGCTTCCTGATGCAGAACACTGTAGGAAGAGCAAACAGGGTTATATAGTCCTCAATTACAGAGATCAAGCTGATGACCTACAGGGACGGGCTAACTAATTATTTTTGCTTAACCTTAGAAACTCAATGCACAGAGCTGGTGATTACTCATACTGGTCCCCAATATTGCAATCTCTAAGGAATTCCTGGGGTTAATGGAGGAAGCAGGAGAGATGTTGGATGTTCTCAAGAGGTTAGCTATGAGGTTTTTGTTGACATCCTAAATTTTACATATCCTGATTTATTTCAGTTTAGAATCTCTTTAGTAATTCTTTTAAATTATTATTAAGTTCTACTTAATGAATGCTCTCCTCTGTTCTGCAGAAACCTGTTGCTTTTCTGCATGGCAATCCAAAGGCCAGAAATTCACCATGTCTGTTCTCAAGATTTGTGCCCGAGAGATTGTTGACTCTCAGGGAAGTCCCATTGTTGAGGTTGATCTCTGCACCTCAAAAGGTCTCTTCCAACCTGCTGTGCCCAGTAGTGCCTCCACTGACACATATAAGGCCCTAGCACTCTGTGACAATGTCAAGATGTGCTCCTCGTGAATTGGTCCTGTAGGAAGAAAATGTTAGTATAATGAA
This sequence comes from Cricetulus griseus, assembly GCF_003668045.3. NCBI lineage: Eukaryota > Metazoa > Chordata > Mammalia > Rodentia > Cricetidae > Cricetulus > Cricetulus griseus. Next base: position 207,798,609 of record NW_023276807.1, on the reverse strand, counting down.
AGTCTCCAATGGATTGTATCCAGTCCATGTTAGATGGGATTCGCTTGACTGAAGATCTCACTTGAAATCCTCAACTTGATTGAAGTCAGTACCCGAAGCTCTGGGCAGAGTGTCAGTTGAAATGGAGCAAGTTGGATCCAGTGCAGTCAAGGAGGTGTGGCCCATTTACTTTCCCGGGTGTCTGGGGATTTCTGTCAGATGGGTCTTCATTGGCTGCGTGGGACTCACACATAAATGTTAGTGGAGAAATGTTTGCTTGCGTAAGTATGTATACTGGGAAAGGCAACCATGGGAGAATAATAATTATGAGAGTGTATACAACATGAGAGAAAGAGCCATTTCAGCAGGGAGTAACTTGGAGGATGCTCTGCCCCAATTCCCCCCATTGTTGTCATTTCAAAAATGAAGCAGATTGTTGTATCTTCTTATATTTTACCTTTATGAATGTTAATTGTGGATACTTAACACTGTTGAGTTTAAATCCTCTTTTAGACTAAAAGGAGAATTGTATGGGACTCTAGCTATGCCTGCTAGGGCCTGGCTACAGGTATGCCTGACCATGCCTTCCATGGCGTGGTCAAGGTGACATAAGGAAGGTTTAAGAGTGATGGATGCTCACGTGGCAGCCCTTCTTCCGTTTCATCTTCGGCTTGCTGTACTTACTGCTGTCCCACTGGCTGGCCAGGTCGCTCTGTATGTAAGACTTTTCCCTGTTAAATCCCTTGTATTTTTCCCTGGCTCCATATTGGTAATTTCCCACATTAAGACAGGACTTTTCTTGTCTCCCTCTTCTCTTCTGTCCTCAGTCTCTATGTCTCATTACCTGATTTTCTTACCTCCGCCTCAATAAAACTTTCAATATGAGTCATGTCTACAGGTCTCTGTTTCCGAATCTACCCAACCCAGCACCTCCATCCTCAAGGTCCCAGCATAGGGCTAGGGACCTGACACCTTCAGTCCCAACACATTACTCTTTATTCTTTTTTAAATAAATTTTTCAGCATCTTCCTACAGTCCATCACATGCCCTAGTGCAATGATCATTGCAGTTGCAATGTAGGACTGGGGACCTGCCACCTGTGATCCCAATCCATTATTCTTTATCCCTAAAAGGCACTTTTAGAGAATTTAGAAGGAACTTTTATAGAATTTTTAGAAGGAACTCCTGAAGAATTTTTAGGATGAATGTAGGGGAACCTGTAGTCATGCCTGCAAGGGCATGGTCAGGGTGACTTAGAGTAAGAGTTTCAGTTGGCTGAGTTTCACTTTCAGTTTTCACCCCTTTCGGCTTGCTTATGGACTGCTGCCATCCAGCTGATAGGTCGCATTGTAAATAAGGCTTTTCCGTATTAAATACCCTTATATTTCTACTTGGCTCCGTATTGGTAATTTCCCACTATAGATGAAGTTTTAGATCTTAAGAGAATTCTAAAGGAGCTTTTAGAGAAAGAACTTTTGAGGAGAGAGATTTTAGAGAGAAATATTAAAGAAAGATTTTGAGAGGGAAATTTGCAAAGAACATTTTTTATTAGAATTAGAAAGATTATTTTACATGCCAATCCCAGTTCCCTCTCCCTCTCCTCCTCCCCTGCTCCCCCAACTAATGCCCTACCTTTCCCATACCCTTTCTGCTACTCTATTCACAATAGCTAGGAAAGGGGGAGAAGGCAAAACGACCTACAACTGATGAAAATGTGATACATATACACTATGGAATAATATTCAGCTGTAAATAAAAATGAAGTCTTGAACATTGAAAGTAAAGGGGTAGAAGTAGAAAAGATCATCTTGAGGGAGACAATTCACACCCAGAAAGACAAATGTTGCATGTTCTCTCTCATTGGAGGCTCCTAGCTCTAAATTTTTGTGTACTTTTAAAAATTCCCATCCACCACATGTGAAACCCCAGGGACCACCACTATATCATGCATTGTGAAATATAGTTAGTGATAATGTGAGACATCAACTGGAATTTACTGGTACAGTCAATATATAGATACATAAGTGTAAATATATAAAGAATGTCAATGATTAGAATGCTCTGCTAAGAATCTTTCTTAAGGCAGTTTTAATGTCCTTGTTCCTCAGGCTGTAGATGAAGGGATTCAGCGTAGGTGTGACCACAGTGTACATCACTGAGGCCACTGCAACACTTCTTGGAGAATGTGACAGAGAGGAGCTGAAGTACACCCCTAGTGCTGTTCCATAAAACAGGCAAACAATGGACAAATGAGACCCACAGGTGGAGAAGGTTTTCTGCTTCCCACTTGATGATGGTGATCTCATGATGGAGGAAACTATTTTAAAGTAAGAGAAAATGATTCCTGAAACAGAAGGTAACCCAAAGAGAGCACCTGCACAGTATCTGACTATGCTACTGGTGACAGTATCAAAACAGGCAATTTTAAGTAGTTCAGAAGGGTCACAGAAGAAGGTGGAAATTTCAACATAATCCTCACAATTGGAAAAATTTAATACTGCCACAAAGTGCAGCAGTAATTCTGCAAGGCTAAGGAGAAAACACCCTAGAAGTAAGACACCACAGCTACTAGGATTCATAATGACCTGATAATACAGAGGGTGGCAGATGGCCACAAACCTGTCATATGCCATCACAACCAGAAGCATGCTATCCATACATCCAAAAATTATAAACAGTGACATCTGTGTCAGGCAGCCCACATAGGAGATGACTGGGCAGTGAGTCTGGATGTCCACAATCACCCTGGGAACAGTGGTGGAGATGAAACCAATGTCAACCATGGACAGGCTGGAGAGGAAGAAGTACATGGGTGTGTGGAGATGGGAGTCAGAGCTTACTGTCAGGATGATGAGCAGGTTTCCCAACAGGGCCAAGATGTACATGGACAAGAATAGACCAGAGAGAACAGGCTGTAGATCTGGATCTTCTGAGAGTTGAATGAAATGGAATTCTAGTACAGACGTTGTGTTTTGCATGTTTTTATTGTTGAACATCTTTTAGAAGGAACCAAAAATGTTGTTAAAGGTACCAGCATGCATGTAGGCCCTCTTTACAATTCAAGTCAAGTAAAAGTATTCATTATTTTCTCCAGCCTATTTTGACATCATTAATAATTGCTCAGTTGTGCAAATGCCATACTCTAAAGAGTGTTTTACTCTTAGCTCCTGTGTTACCTCTCATGAGAGCCATATTGACAATGTGAGGTCAGAGTTACTTACTGTAAACAGCTGGCCTATTGTAACAGTAAAATAAAGCAAACACCTTTAAGACAAAATGGATATTTTTAGAATCCTTAGTTTAAGAAAAGTGTCAATCAAATAAAATGAAAACTTGAATCACTTAAACACATGTCTTTTTATTACAAAAACATGGAACAAGTTTATTTTTCTTAGAATATATCTGACAGTGCGAAGTCCAAGTTTCTAAATAAAAATTTATGTTTTCTACCCAGAAAAATATTTTCAGGTTCTAGTTTCTTCTACAGGTTTCTTTTTTTCTTGACTTAAAAAAAATTCTCCATTTTTTGTCATTTGGGGGTTGAAGTAAGCCTTAGTTAAAAACTTATTTAAATTTTAAAACTAATTAATATATGTATTCCTTATTTTCCTTAGTCTATTTCAGATTTTTATAGATATGTTTTAGTTAAATCCACATTACCACAGAACATTTCTGTCCACAACTGCTGAGATGTCCAGTGATGTGAAAAATAATGAAATGCGAACAAATACAGTTGAAATTTCATGCTGCAAAGCTAATTTGGAGAGATAATCTCACTAAAATATCTGCTATAAAAACATGCTTTTTGTGTCTATGCAGTGTAACTCATTTTCTGAAGTGCAGTCCAGGTTCACCCAGAGCCCAAGTTTCAGACCCCTCCTCCTCAGACAGTAAAGTGAGTCAGGCTGGTGTGTAAATATCATTGTTCTTTCTTTAGCTACAGAAGAAATTTCAGGTTCACTTGTAGGTTACAGCATACTGAATTGCTTAAAATGTAAAAGGTTCAAAATACAGAAAACATTAGAAATGCAAAAGCATGGGCAATATTCTAATGGGTCCTAATACTCATTTTCAGTTTTACACTATAAACTATTGGAATTATGATGTTATCACATAGGAATATATATCATCCACTTTCCATGATGATTTTCCCACTTTACCCATGAAAGACATCCTCCTAACATGTGCTATGAAAAATAGTGAAATCTAACTAGTTATAATTCTTCCAAGATAATGCAATATGGGATGCACTCTCATGTTGAATATATTTTTATTTGTCTCCAATGGTGAAGACAGTGGCTTGGTTGGGAATCAATGAATTGAGAGAACATTTATGACTTTTCCCATAACCACATGCTCATACAAGCTACAGTATAAAATCCTATCTCCTTTTGTAAAATGATAAAATTTGCATTATAATCTTTTGTCCAAATTAAAACTCCTATGAATACAGAAAATATGAGTTTATTGGGGAGCATTTCCAAATGGCGCTGGACCATAGAATGATGTGAAACTCTAATGTGTGTCTTCACACAACACACAAAATTGACTTTCCATTTCTTTTCAATCCTGTACATTCTTTTATCTTCAGGTGAGAATGAATACAATTTTTGACAACCCAATAGTACAGCTATTTAATAAAATGAGATGACCCAAAAGTCCATAGCACAGAATCAAGCAACAAAAAAAATTGATCTTGCAGATAATTCTAGGTCACATTCCTGAGTAGAATGAAAATGTAGAGGAAACCAAATGCATGGAAGTCAGTGGTTTGAGAGGAGAAAGAGTCTACTTAATGTTTAAAGTATGTATTGTTCATTTCACATCTATGGCAATGACTCTTTAGGCCCTATGGAACCAAAATATCAAAGTTAGAGGTAGTAAGTTATATCAATATACAAAAAATACATAATGAGGAACATACATACAAAAATATGCTTACTAAAACTTGGTTATATCATAGTTAAGTTGTCTCATAAATACTAACCACATGTCCTGATTCATATAATTAAATAGCAGAGACAAATAACTCAAAACAAATGTGTTATTATTTGATTCTTGAGTGGTTTGGTTTGGTTTTACTTTTTTATTTGATTATATTTCAAATGATAATATAGTAACATTTCTTAGTTCCATTTCACCTCTTCAAACTCCCTATATAACTCTAACTCACCCCCACTCTACTTCACATTCATGGCTTCTGTGTCCATTCATTATTTCATGCATATATGTATATCTTCATGAATTGTTAATCATATAGTCTTAGTAAGATATCCAGAGATCTTAACAGCATGTATTTTTGTAAGCTTTCATGTTTTTAAACTGTGGATGATATAGGGACCTGACCTCATTTCCTCCTTGAAAACTTAGTGACTGAGGCTCAGGAATGATGGAGGATGCTGACAGCATCAAAAATATGCAGAAAAATAGAACGCAATCTTAGAGGATCTGTAAAACCAGCACTTCCGAGGTGAAGTTTCTGTTATAAAGATCTGGAAACTATGAGGGAAGAAGACATGGGTTGGGGTTTTTTTTGTTTGTTTGTTTTTTGGTTTGGGGGGTTTTTGTAATGAAGATTTATGCAATGTCTGTTTACTGAAAAGACCATTTTGTGTTTTGATTGGGCAAAGTAATTAAGAAAAGAATTCATTCACTTCTACCTGACTACCTAGAACATGTTACACAGGAATACTGTCTTTGTCTGTTATCTTCAGTAAGATAATACCTACGCAGAAGTTTATATTCCTGAGATTTGGAAGAGCTATTCAGATAAAGTAAAATACATAAAGTATAGAGCTCAGATCTTCCAACCAGGGAAGACCTTAATAGTCACACACACATTGTAGCTTTCTTCAAAAGTATAACAACTGAATCACCCTCACCAGCATAGCTACAGTACTTTAGATTGCCTATGAAACAATAGAGTTGGCTGTATTTTCTACTCACTTTGGTTATAGGAGTGTTGGGAAGAGATCCTAGGGATACTCCAATGAGAATTTCAGGACAGCCACTACAGATATAAAATCCCAGTAAGGGGATCAAATTATTATTGCACGTATTACATCACCATGCTGATCAAATTATCATAGTTCATATGATTAGGAATAAATGGTAATTCTTCTAGTCTCTTCATCCTCAATTCCCTCAGAACTTACATGAATAAACTGTGGCTCTGTGTGTCCATGATGAAGGGGAGTAGATATGACAAATCTCCCCTGCTTGTTGCCTGCTGGAAGATCAAGCTCACTCTTGAATCCTCAAATAGATACAATGAAGAGGTTCCTGATGCAGAACACTGTAGGAAGAGCAAACAGGGTTATATTGTCCTGTATTGTAGAGAAAAAGATAATGACCTACAGGGACAGGCTAACTAATTACTCTTACATAACTTTAGAACTCAATGCACAGAGCTGGTGATTACTCACACTGGTCCACAATATTGCAATCTCTAAAGAATTCCAGGTGTTAATGGAGGAAGCAGAAGAGATGTTGAATGTTCTCAAGAGGTTAGCTGTGAGGTTTCTTTAATGTCCTAAATTATTTATTTCCACTTTTATTGCAGTTTGGGCTCGCTTTAGTAATTTTTTATTATTAGTGAATTCTAATGAATGTACTCTCCTGTGTCTGCAGAAACCTTTTTCTTTCCTGTGTGACAATCCAAAGGCCAGAAATTCACCATGTATGTTCTCAAGATTCATGCCAGAGAGATCTTTGACTCTTAGGAGATCCCACTGTTGATGTTGATCTTTGCACCTCAAAATGTCCCTTCCAATCTTCTGTGTCCAACAGTGCCCCCACTGATGTCTATTGGGCCCAGAACTTTGTGACGATGATAACATGTGCTACTAAGGAAGAGGGTCTAAAGGTTGTTGAGCACATCAATAAAACTATTGCACATGATCTGGGTTGAAAGAAACTGAATGTTGTGGAACAAAAGAAGATGGACAAACTGATCATCAAGATACACGGCACTGAAAATAAATCTAAATTTGAAGCAAATGCCACACAGGAAGTGTCCCTGGCTTTCTCAAAAGCTGGTGCCATGGAAAATGGGGTGTCCCTGTACCCTTACATCACTGATTTGGCTGACATCCCTTCAGTCATCCTGCATTTCCCAGTTTTCAATGTGATCAATTATGGTCCTCATGCTGGCAACAAGTTGGCCCTGCAAAAGTTCATGACCCTGCCTGTGGTGGTGTACAGTTTCTGCAAAGCCATGTGCACTGAAGCAGAGGGGTATCATGACCTGAAGAATGTCATCAAAAAGAAATGAAGGAAGAAAGCCACCATGTGAGTGATAAGGACAGGTTTGTGCCTAACATCCTAGAACAAACAAGCCTTGGAACTGCTGAAGTCCACAACTGAGAATGCCAGCTACACTGGCCAGGGCATCATCTGCATGGACATGGCTGACTCTGCATTCTTCAGGTCAGGTAAGTATGACCTGGACTTGTAGTCTCCTATGACTCCAACAGGTACCTCATTCCCGACTAGATGAATGACCTGTGTAAGTCTATCTGTTAATATTCTATGGTGTCCATCAAAGATCCCTTTGACCAGGGCAACAGGGAGGCTTGGCAGAAGTTCACAGCTAGTGCAGACATCCAGGTGGTTGGGGATGAGCTCATGATAACCATCCCTGCACGGATTGCCAAGGCTGTGGCAGAGAAGTCCTGCAACTGCCTCCTACTCCAAGTGTATGAGATCTGTCTCTGTTACCAAGTCTCTGTAGGAGCATAAGCAGGCCCAGTCCAATGTTGGGATTTCATGGCATCCCTTTGCTCTGGGGACACTGAAGATACTTTCATACCTGACCTCTTGGTGGAGCTCTGCATGGGGTATATCAAGACTTTTGTCCCTTGCTTATCTCTGAACACCCAGTAAAATACAATCAGGTCAAGGAAGAGATGCACAGGGATTCCAAAATAAATTAACAAATTAATGATTAAGTTTTACTTTCATACCTTGAATTTTTCATCATTTCATTCTTCTGCTTTTGTTTTCACAGACTTTATTTTTGTATCTTCTTTATTCATATCCTCTGTAAGATCCTTGTACATATTCACAATTGCTATTTTTAAAGTCCTTGTATTGTGCTTCAGCTATATTGTATTTCTCAAGGCCCAAAGAAATGGAGTTAATTGGCTTCTGGTGGAGGTTTGTTATCTTGGGTTCATGTCGGTGTCTTTGCACTGGGTTCTAAGCATCTGGAGCTATGAAGTATGAGGTGTTTCTTGGTGTTCATATCAGGTCAGTTTCCTTCACTGGTTCTTAGTAGACCGTTGTGGTTGCAGGTTGCTATGCAGGAAATCTTCTGAGATACATGTGTGGCCCTGGGGGTTCTGGGTTCAATGTGCTATTAGGTATTGGGGACTGGCAATTAGGATTACATGAGGGCTAGAAGGGGGAGTTTGCAGGGGTCCACAGGTAGAAGGAAAGCAGGTTATGCCAAAGGATCTGCCTAGACCCTTGGGAATGTAGGCACACAGGGAATAGAGGTCACATCAAGTAGTCTGGTACAGGGGTGGGGAATAGGATGGTAGGTTAGAATTGAAGGACAGGAGGAAGACTGAAGATGCTCATCTGATTCCCCAGACTGTGTGGCTGGTGGATATACAAGAAATGGTTTTGGACAAAGGATATGGTCCTGAGGTAGTCTATAAGAGCTCTATCTGCCTGTTCCACTGAAGCTTGCTTCACATGTAAATTCCAGCTCGCTCTCCCTCCCCTGCTCCCCTGCCCCCCTGCCAATCACCCAAGTCACCACCCCATCCCCCGTACTCCCCAGGGAGTGTGAGACTCTCAATGGGGGATCTCCAAAGTCTGCCATAACATCCCAGGCAGGGCCAAGGCCCTCACTGATGTGTCCAGGCTGAGACAGCATCCTTCCATGTGGTATGGGCTCCCAAAGTCAATTTGTATGTCAGGGATAAATACTGGTCTACCTCCAGAGACCCCACAGATTGCCAAGGCCTCCTCACTGACATCCATGTTCACGGGGTATGGATCAGTCCCATGCTGGCCTCTCAGCCATCAGTCTGGGGTCCCTGAGATCCCCCTTGTTCAGGTCAGCAGATTCTATGGGTTTCAGCAACCAGGTCTTGACCCCATTGCTCATTACTCCTCCCTCTCTGAAACTGGGTTCCAGGTGTTTAGCTGTGGGTGTCTGCCTCTGCTTCCATCAACCAATGATTGAAGGCTCTAGGATAGCATATAAGGAAGTCATCAATCTCATTATTGAGGAAGGGTATTTAAGGTAGCCTCTCCACTATTGCTTAGATTGCCAGTTGTAGGTTGGCAATTCCCTATTCCATGCCTAAAACCCATATATGAGTGAGTACATACCATGTTTGTGTTTTTGTGACTGAGTTACCTCATTTAGGATGGTATCCTCTAGTACCATCCATTTGCCTGCAAATTTCAAGATTCCATTTTTTTTCCACTGAGTAGTATTCTATTGTATAAATATACCACATTTTCTCTATTCATTCTTCAATTGGGGCATCTAGGTTGGTTCCAGGTTCTGGCTATTACAAATAGTACTGCTATGGACACAGTAGAACAGATGTCCTTATTGTATGAATGTGCGATCTTGGGTATATGCCTAGGAGTGAAATTGCTGAATCTTGTGGTAGACTGATTCCAATTTTCTAGAGGAACCTTCATACTGATTTGCAAAGAGGCTGTACAAGTTTGTACTCCCACCAGCAGTGGAGGAATGTTTCCCATTCTCCACATCCTCTCCAGCATAAACTGTCATTGGTGTTTTTCATTTTAGCCTTTCTGACAGGAATAAGATGGTATCTCAGAGTTGTTTTGATTTGCATTTCCCTGATGGCTAAGGATGTTGAACTCTTTCTTGAGTGTCTTTCAGCCATTTTAGATTCCTCTATTGAGAATTCTCTATTTAATTTGGTACCTCTCTTTTTTATTGAATTATTTGGTTTAATGGGGACTACATTCTTAAGTTCTTTGTATATTTTGGTGATCAGCCCTCTGTCAGATGTGGAGTTGGTGAATATCTTTCCCATTCTGTGGCTTGCCCTTTTGTCTTGCTGACTGTGTGATTTGCCTTAGAGAAGTTAATCAGTTTCAGGAGGTCCCATTTATTAATTGTGGATCTCAGTGTCTGGGCTACTGGTGCTATGTTCAAGAAGCAGTCTCCTGTACCAACTCATTCAAGATTACTTCCCTATTTCTCTTCTAAGATGTTCAGTGTGGCTGGATTTATGTTGAGATCTTTGATTCATTTAGACTTAAGTTTTGTGCATGGTGATAAATATGGATCTATCTGCAGTCTTCTACATGCCATTGTCCAGTTAGGCCAACACCATTTGTTGAGGATGCTTTCTTTTTTCCATTTTATAGTTTTAGTCTTCAATTTGATTCCATTAGATTCTTTGTCAAAGATCAGGTGTTCATAGGTGTGTGGGTTAAAATCAGGGTCTTCAATTCCATTCCATTAATCTAAATGTCTGTTTTTGTGCCCTATACAATAAAAGAACTTCTGGAGGCATCACCATCCCTAATTTCAAGCTCTATTATAGAAATATAGTTCTGAAAACTGCTTGGTATTGACACAAAAATAGACAGGTAGACAAATGGAATAGAGTTGAAAACCCTGATAATAACCCACACACCTACAAACACTTGATTTTTGACAAAGAAGCTAAATTTATACGATGGAATAAAGAAAGCATTTTCAACAAATGTTGATGGCATAACTGAATGCTGGAGTGTATGTAGAAGACTGCAGAGAGATCCATGTTTATCGCCGTGCACAACTTAAGTCCAAATGGATCAAAAACCTCAACATAAACCCAGCCACACTGAACCTATTACAAGAGAAGTAGGAAATGACCTTGAATTAATTGGTACAGGAGCGTGCTTCCTGACCATAACACCAGTAGCACAGACACTGAGATCCACAATTAATAAATGGGACCTCCTGAAACTAAGAAGATTCTGTACAGCAAAGGACACAGTCAACAAGACAAAACGACAGCCCACGGATTGGGAAAAGATATTGACCAACCCCACTTCTGACAGAGGGCTGACGTCCAAAATTTACAAAGAACTCAAGAAACTAGTCTCCAAAACACCAAATAATCCAATTTAAAAGTGGTGTACAGAACTAAATAGACAATTCTCAATAGAGGAATCTAAATGGCTGAAAGACACTTAAGAAAGAGTTCAACATCCTTAGCCATCAGGGAAATGCAAATCAAAACAACTCTGAGATACCATCTTATTCCTGTCAGAATGGCTAAAATCAAAAACACCAATGACAGTTTATGCTGGAGAGGATGTGGAGAAAGGGGAACATTCCTACACTGCTGGTGGGAGTGCCAACTCCTACAGTGACTTTGGAAATCTGTATGTGTAATTCCTCAGGAAAAGGGCAATCAGTCTACCAAAGATCCAGCAATTCCACCCTTAGGCATATACTCAACAGAAGCACATTCATACAACAAGGACATCTGTTCAACAATGTTCATCGCAGGATTATTTGTAATAGCCAGATCCTGGAAAAAACCTAGATGTCTCTCAGCTGAAGAATGGATAGAGAAAATATGGTACATTTACACAATGGAGTACTACTCAGTGGGAAAAAAAAACAATGGAATCTTGAAATTTGCAGGCAAATGGATGGAACTAGAAGAAACCATGCTGAGCAAGGTAACACAGTAACAAAAAGACAAACATGGTAAATAATCTCTCATATGTAGATTTTAGACATAGAGTAAAGGATATCCAGCCTACAATCCACACTGCCAGAGAAGCTAGTAAACAAGGAGGACACTAAAAGAGACATACATGGTCCGCTGGAGAAGGGGAAAGGGACAAGATCTCCTGAGCAAATTGGGAGCTTGGGGAAGGGGAGAAGGATCTAGGAGAATAGAAGGGGAGAAGAGGAGGGGTGAGCAAGACATGATGGGGCAGGGAGGTTGAGTTGGGGGAACAACAGAAGAGAGCAAGATATGAGATAATATAATAGAGGGAGATGTTATAGGTTTAAAGAGAAATCAGGCACTAGGGAAATGTCTGGAGAGCTACAGAGATGACACCAACTAACAATCTAAGCAACAGAGGAGAGGCTCCCTTAAATGCCTTCTCCTGATAATGAGATTGATGACAAATTCATATGCCATTGTATAGCCCTCATCCAGCAGCTGGTGGAAGTAGAAGCAGACACCCACAGCTAAACCTTGAACTGAACTGAAATCCAGTTGCAGAGAAGGAGGACTGATGAGCAAAATGGTCCAGACCAGGCTGGTGAAACTCACAGAAACAGCTGACCTGAACAAGGGAGAGCTCTTGGTCCCCAGACTGATAGCTGGGAAACTAGCATGGGACTGATCCAGACCCCCTGAATGTGGGTGTCAGCGAGGAGACCTTAGAAAATTATAGGGCCTCTTGTAGTGGATCAGTACTTATCCCTAACCTAGGAATGGGCTTTAGGAGCCCATCTCACATGGAGGGATACTCCCTGAGCCTAGACACAAGGGGTTGGCCTAGGCCCTATGCCAAAGGATATGAGACTTTGAAGACCCCCCCATGGAAGGTCTCACCCTGCCTGGGGAACAGAAAGAGTATGGGATAGGTAGGGTGTTTGTTGGGGGAGGCAGGGGAGGAGGGGAGGGAGAGGGACCTGGATTGACATGTAAAATAATTTTCTTTCAAATTAAAATAAAAAATTATAAAGCTGTTTTCAGGACTATGGCTCTATATTAGAGCTTGAAGTCTGGGAAGGTGATGCCTCAGGATGTTCCTTTATTGTACAGGGTTGTTTTGGCTATCCTGGGTTTTTTGTTTTTCCATATGAAGTTGAGTACTGTTCTTTCAAGGTCTGTGAAGAATTGTGTTGGGATTTTTGATGGGAATTGCATTGAATATATAGATTGCTTTGGGAAAGACTGCCATTTTTACTATGTTGATCCTACCTGTCCAATAACATGGGGGAATCTTTCCATTTTCTGGTATCTTCTTAATTTCTTTATTTAAAGACTCAAAGTTCTTACTATACAGGACTTTCATGTTTTGCTTAGTGTTACTCCAAGATATTTTATGCTTTTAGTTGCTATTGTAAAGGGTGATGTTTCTCTGACTTCTTTTTCAGCGCATTTATCATCTGTATATAGTAGGGCTACTGATTTTTTTTTGAGTTAATCTTGTATCCTGCCACTTTGCTGAAGGTGTTTATCAGCTGTAGGAGTTCCATGGTAGAGTTTTTCGAGTCACATATGTAAATTATCATATCATCTTCAATAGTAAAATTTGACTTCTTCCTTCCCAATTTGTATCCCCCTGATCTTCTTTTGTTGTCTTAATTGCACTAGCTAGAATTTCAAGTTCAATATTGAAGAGATATGGAGAGAGTGGACAGCCTTGTCTTGTTCCTGATTTTAGAGGAATCACTTTGAGTTTCTCTCCATTTAGTTTGATGTTGGCTGTTAGTTTGCTGTATATTGCTTTTATCATGCTTTGATATGTTCCTGTTATTCCTGTTCTCTCCAATACCTTCATCATGAAGGGATGTTGGATTTTGTCAAAGGCCTTTTCAGCATCTAGTGAAATAATCATGTAGTTTTTCTTTTTCAGTCTGTTTACCAGGTAGATTACATTGATGGATTTTCATGTGTTGAACCATCACTGTATTCCTGGGATGAAGCCTACTTGATCATGGTAGATGATTTCTGTGATGTGTTCTTGGATTCGATTTGCCAGTATTTTGTTGAATATTTTTGCATCGATGTTCATGAGGGAGATTGATCTGTAATTCTCTTTATAGTTGTGTCTCTGTGTGGCTTGGGTACCAAGGTTTTTGTGGCCTCATAAAAATATCTTGGCAATGTCCCTTCTGCTGCTTGGTGTGGAACAATTTGATGAGTACTGGTATTAGCTTTTCTTTGAATTTCTTTTGTTCCTCATTTTTATTTGTATTTTTATTAACAGTGCTATAATGGTTTATTTATTAGTTTCTTTTTTATTTTTTTAATTCTTTAATTACTACTCATGTTTACATATCCACCCCTCCCCCCCATTTCCTCACCCTCCCACCCTCCCATGTTCACCCACAACCCTCCCAACCCATCCCTAAACTCCTCCCCAGGGATAGTGAGGCCCTCCACCAGGGACCTTCATAGTCTGTCATATCGTTTGGAGGAGGCCCTAGGCCCTCCTTGCTGCATCTGGGCTGCAATAGTATCTCTCCATAGGGAATGGGCCCCAAAATCCATTTGTGCTCTAGGGATAAAGATGGCTCCACTGTTAGAGGTCCCATAGACTGTTTTGGCCTCCTAGCTGGCACCCACATTCAGACGGCTTGGTTTGGTCCAATTCTGGTTACCCAGGTTTATGACTAGGGTCTCTCTATGCTCTTAATAGGTCAGGTCAACTGTTTCTATGGGTTTCTGCACACCATCTTGGCTTCTTTGCTCATCCCTCCTCCCTCTCTACGATTTTATTCCAGGGATATGGTACAGTGCTCAGCTATGGGTGCCTGTTTCTGCTTTGAACAGCTATTGGAGTAAGGCTCTAGGCATGGTAACCAAGGTAGATACCAATCTCATTTTAGGGGAAGGACATCAATGTCATTTTCTCCACCACTGTTTGGATTCTTTGTTGGAGTCATCCCTGTGGATCCCCTCACATTTCCCATATGCCAGACTGAGAGAGGGAGGAATAGAGGAGGGCAAGAAAGGAGAAGACTTGATAGAGGGAAACAATACAGGTATATAGAGAGATCTTCTTTGAATTTCTGGTAGAATTCTGCACTGAAACCATCTGGCCCTGGGCCTTTTTGCTTGGGAGACTTTTGATGACTGCTACTATTTCATTAGAGGTTATAGATCTGTTTGAATTGCTTATCTGTTGGTTTAATTTTAGTAGGTGAACAATTTCTATCCAGAAAATTGTTTCAAATTTTGTGGAGTACAGGTTTTTAAAGTCTGACCTGATGATTCTCTGGATTTCCTCAATGTACATTGTAATGTCCCCCTTTTCATTTCTGAGTTTCTAATTAGCATGATCTCTCTCTGCCTTTTGTTTAGTTTGGATAAAGGTTTGTCTATCTTGTTGACTTTCTCAAAGAAGCAACTCTTTGTTTTATTGATTCTTTGTGTTGTTTTCCTAGTTTCTACTTTATTAATTTCAGTCCTCAGTCTGATAATTTCATGGAGTCTACTCCACTGTGGCAAGTTTGCTTCCTTTTGTTCTAGAGCTTTCAGTTGCACTGTTAATTCTCTAGTGTGACTATTCTCCAGTTTCTTCATGTGGGCACTTAGTGCTATGAACTTTCCTCTTAGCACTGCTTTCAAAGTGTCCCATAAGTTTGGGTATGTTGTGTCTTCATTTTCATTAAATTCTAGGAAGTCTTTTTCTTCCTTGAGCCAGGAATGTTGCAGTTGAACATTATTCAATTTCCATGAGTTTGTAGGGTTTCTGTAATTTGTGTTGTTATTGAATTCTAACTTTAAACATGGTGGTCTAATAAGATACAGGGGGTTATTCCAATTTTTTGTATCTGTGTAGGTTTGCTGCATTGCCAAGTATGTGGTCAGTTTTAGAGAAGATTCCATGTCGGGCTGAGAAGAAGGTTTACTCTTTTGTGTTTTGGTGGGATGTTCTATAGATATCTGTCAATCCCAATTGGGTCATAACTTCTGTTAGTTCTTTTGTTTCTTTGTTAATTTTCTGTCTGATGGAACTATCTAGTGATGAGAACAGGGTGCTGAAGTCTCCTATTATAAGGGTGTGATGTTTTTATGTGTGATTTGAGCTTTAGTAATGTTTCTTTTACAAATGTGGATGCCTTCAGTCTCATTATCCGGGGAGGGCATTTAAGGTAGCCTCTCCTCTGTTGCTTAGATTGTTAGTTGGTGTCATCTTTGTAGATCTCCAGACATTTTTCTAGGGCCTGATTTCTCTGTAAACCTAAAATGTCTCCCTCTGTTATGGTATCTCCATTCTTGTTATCCTCTATTCTTCCCCCACCTCAACCTTTCTGCTCCCTCATGTCCTCTGCATCCCTCCCCTTCTCCCCTTCTCATTTTCCTAGCTCCCCCTCCCCTCTTCCCATGCTCCTAATTTTCTCAGGGGATCTTGACCTTTTCCCCTTCTCCAAGGGAACATGTATGTCTCTCTTCGGGTCCTCCTTGTTTACTAGCTTCTGTGATAGCCCTCATCCAGCAGCTGGTGGAAGTAGAAGCAGACACCCACAACTAATCACCAAACTGAACTGGAATCCAGATGCAGACAAGTGAAGAGCAAAGGGGTCCAGACCAGGCTGGTGAAACCTACATAAACAGCTGACCTGAACATCGGGGAACTCTTGCTCCCCAAACTGATAGCTGGGATACCAGCATGGGACTGATCCAGACATCAGGAACATGGGTTTCATTGAGGAAACCTCTGAAATCTATGTGAGCTCCTGTAGTAGTTCAGTACTTATCCCTAGTATAGGTGTGGACTTTGGGAGCCCATTTCACATAGAGAAATACTCCCTGAGTCAAGACACATTGGGGTGGGCCTAGGCCCTATTCCAAAGGATACAATAGACTCTGATGACACCCTATAGAAGGTCTCACCATCCAGGGAGAGCAGAAAAGATATGTGATAGGTAGGGTTTTAGTAGGTGGGGGGTGATAGGGGAGGACAGGAGGGAGAAGGGAAACTGGGATTGTCAGAAAAACAATCTTGTTTCTAATTCAAATAAAAAATTCTGGGAGAAAATAATAAGTGAACTAATGTAAATAAATACTGTAAGGCAATGAATGAGTCAGTTAACTGAGGGAAGAGTCAAACTACATATGAGAGAAAATCTTGTAAGCTACTCATCTGACAGAGGAGTGAACCACTACAAAATGAAAACAATCAAACAAAAAATGAGCTATAGTACTAAACAGCGAGTTCTCAAAAGAAAAAATACCTATGGTCAATAAACGAAGCATGAACATTCTTGGTCATCAGTGAAATGGAAGGTAAACTAATTTGATACTTCATCTCACCACATTCAGAATAGCTATTATTAAGTAATCAAATGACATCAAATGCTGGTGAAGATGTTGGGAAATAGGGAGCCTTCATTCACCCTGGGTGGAAGCACAAACTGATGTAACAATTATGGAAATCAGTGTGAAGCATTCTCAGAAATCTAAAAGAGGAAGAGTTGTAGGGTCCAGCTATGTAAAATCCCTGATTATAAGTCTGAAGGACTCTGTATCCTACTACAGAGATAATTGTTCAACCATGTTTGTTGCTGCTCTGTTCAAAATATCTAGGAAATGAAGGCAGCCTGGATGTTCTACAAAAAAATGAATAATGAGTTGAATTGTTTTTTACTCTTTGGGCCCTACCACCCAGCTCCAAATAAATATATGGAGACATCATTGCTTATGAATGCCTGGATTTCCCTTGGCTTATTTCTTGCCAGCTTTACTTAAATTATCCCATCTACATTTACCTCTGGTTTTACCTTTCTCTACTCCATATACCTTTCTTTCTTACTTACTCTGTGGTTTATTGTGTGACTGGGTGGTTGGCCCCTGACACCCTCCTCCTCCTTCTTTCTTCTATTTATTCTCTCTGCCTGACAGTCCTGCTTATTTCTCTCTCCTGCTAGCTATTAACCATTCAACTTTTTATTAAACCAATCAGGTGTTTTAGACAGGCCAAGTAACAGAGATTTACAGTGTTAAACAAATGCAACATAAAAGAATGCAGCACATCTTTGCATTGATAAACAATTGTTCCACGGCATAATGGATTGTAATACTACTTCATCTAACATTTCACAACATGATGGGGAATGTACTGTGTATGTTTATCTTATTGATAGTTAAATAAAATACTGTTTGGCCAATGAGACAGCAAGTTAAACAGGACTAGGAGTCAAAGAGGATTCTGGGAAATGTAGCAGAGAAGTGATGATCCAGACAGGAAGTGACATAGCAAGGAGACATATTTAAGCGAATGAGAAACAGGAAGTGCCCTCTTTCCCCTCCGCTCCTACTCCTGCGTCACAATGTGAACCACTGACAAGGAGGGACGCCATTAAGGGGTCCGATAAGATAAGTTTTATAACATATATAGATTTACGATAATTAAGACTGAGCTAACAGATGAGAAGTCCTAGTCATTGGCCAAGCAGCTTTGAACCTAATACAAGTTTCTGTGTATTCATTTGGGCCTAACTCGGGCAGGTGGATGGCGTAAAGCACACACGTGGTGGTGGGGCTCAGGCAGCTTTTGGTGGAAAGATTTATCGTAACAGAATGGTGTCAGGAGTGGGATCACCCCATGCCCCAAGGTTCCCAGATAAAGAGGTAAATCTACTGTCACAGACTGCCCTGTCGGGCCGCTGAGAGACATCGGAACAGCTTCCATGTGCTCGCACTGTCCAGGTGCTTCTGGAGTTTAGACTCGACATTTCTGAGATGATAAAGTTAGATCCAGATAAAGAAAAAGCTCTAAAGGTTTACACTACATTTAAAAATAAATGTAGGCTTGTGAGAGAAAAAGTAACAGGAGGAAATAGAGTAGCCGATTGTGTTGGCCAACGCCGGCTAGGATTTGCTAAAGGAAACAGAGGCAGGCGGATTTCCACAGAAAAACCCTGTCTCAGAAAAACAAAACAAAACAAAACAAAAGTAAGTAAAAGTAAAATAGTAAAAAAGACACCTAGAGATGAAAAATAGACAGAAAATCTAGATACTAAATGCCATACTGTTGTCTTTAAATTATTTGATTGCCGAGGAAAGAATTACTGCTGCTAAAATACATTTGATTATAAATACTACTAAATTAATCCAACTTATACATTTTAAAAATGCTTTGACTTCAAAATTTAAGTCTAAGGACAGGCTACTTAAAAATAAAGATTTTGCTTGTATTCCCACAAAAAATCAAAAGCTGTTAATTCCTTCCAGACTAATATGGTTTCATCAAGCAAGACCCCCTAAAGCTGAGATGATACAGCCTTACAGACTACAAAAACAAGGACTTGGTCAGGTTTCTATGTTTTATCATGATCCCAATGGTATGAACATCACCCCAAAGCAACAAAAAACAGTTTAGAAAGAACGACGCCCACATTCCCAAATATGGTTTATAAATGTTTTCATTTAAATGGAGTAGGTTATAAATGATGATGAGCATAGTTAATTTTTTTTAAAGAAAAAAGGGGAATAGGATATAGGAATGAATACTTTGCATTGGTATAGATTTTCATTTATTGATACAACTTTAAGGTCAATTTTGTGATATGTATATGTCTCCTCTTGTTTAGGTATTGTGTTTATACAGATCTTTTACCTATAATAGTCAGAACTTATAATTAGGTTAATTAGGTTTTCTAGATATACAGAGATGTGTTTGAGATGGTTAGGTATTCTTCAAACCTTTCAAAGACCTACAGAAATATGGCATTTAAATGGTTTAGGGTTTTTCTTGGCTGTAAGACACAGCTGCTCCTGGCACACCAATTTCGTCAGAAAGGAGGATGGGCATCAAAGAAACTCATAATGGAGTTTGCTTTCAACATGGCAAGATTAGCCATTTGGGTAAGAAACTGCTCTTGCCTGGACTGTTTGTGGCTGTATAAACTGGACATAAAGGACCCACAAGAAAGTGACTACTAAACTTACAAAACAAGACAGTACTAAAGGGTTCCTGTTAAAATGGAAAAGTGTGCCTATGGGCTAAAGATGGATGCCCCAACGTTACAGAGGAACTTTGGGTGACTATCCAGGTAGCATGATGTCTCTGGTCAATTCTAGAGTTTATATATTATCCTTCTGTGGTCTTTAATAGAGTTAAAGACAGATAGTTATGGTTATAGTTTTCTTCGGTTATTATAAAAGATAAGTTATCCTTTTATTTAGACAGAAAAGAGGAGATGATGGGGAATGTACTGTGTATGTTTATCTTATTGATAGTTAAATAAAATACTGTTTGGCCAATGAGACAGCAAGTTAAACAGGACTAGGAGTCAAAGAGGATTCTGGGAAATGTAGCAGAGAAGTGATGATCCAGACAGGAAGTGACATAGCAAGGAGACATATTTAAGCGAAGGAGAAACAGGAAGTGCCCTCTTTCCCCTCCGCTCCTACTCCTGCGTCACAATGTGAACCACTGACAAGGAGGGATGCCATTAAGGGGTCCGATAAGATAAGTCTTATAACATATATAGATTTATGATAATTAAGACTGAGCTAACAGATGAGAAGTCCTAGTCATTGGCCAAGCAGCTTTGAACCTAATACAAGTTTCTGTGTATTCATTTGGGCCTAACTTGGGCAGGTGGATAGCGTAAAGCACATACGTGGTGGTGGGGCTCAGGTAGCTTTTGGTGGAAAGATTTATCGTAACAACAACAGGATAATGAAATTACATATATATGCAGAGATATATATGTCTGTATGTATATATTAGGAATACAGTCAAAAGACTGTATTCATGGAAGGCAGTACCTTAAGGAACTGTGAGAAAGGCTCCAGGAAATAGGAAGAGGGCCTTTTACTTCACTAGATTGTTCTTGAATATGATTTTGTGCCTCCTGTGTGAAACATTTATAATCAATTTTACATCTTATAGCTATAACATAGGTGTCAGATGACAGCTATAGAACCCAATCTGGTCAGTGTACCCTGATTCTGGATATGGCCTTCTGTCTTGATTTCCTGCTCCCAGATACAATCTATAGTTTGTGCCAGGCAATTGTGTTTAAATTGATCTGTCCTCAAAAAGGAAAGGAACTCTATGTTAATATTTAATATGAGTTTATTGTCATTTATTTACATGTTTTCCTGAATATAAATAACCTTCTTTGGATCACTGCTTTCTTTGTCACATATATGTATAAAAGTACTCTGACCAGCCTGGTCTACAGGGTGACTTCCAGGATAGGCTCCAAAACAATACAGAGAAACCCTGTCTCGAAAAACCAAAACAAACAAACGAACAAAAGTACTCTGAAATTGAAATTGAAGTAAGGTTGTCTACAGCATCAGACCAGAGTCCACCCATTCTCTCAGGTCCTCAGATACCAGGTCCAATAGACAACCTCTGCACAGTACGGCCAAAAAGTCAACTATATATACATATATATGAATAATATTCATCAATAAAGAAAAACAAAATGATAGAACTTGCAAGAAAATAGATGCAGCTGGAACAAACACTAGTGAGTTATCCCAGCATCAGAATGAAAAACATACGCAAATCTTTGACTATATCATGTGACTACGAGTGTATGTAGATGCCAGGAAGCTGGACAGCAGCCCACATGAGGGAGAGGAGCATGAAGAAAGGATGATCGGGAAAGGAATCGAGCATATGGTCTGGAAGTGGGGGTGTAACAAGAGCAGGAAGGTTTCAGTAAGAGTGGGGACTAGGGAGGTGGTGGAGGGGAGAAGCATGGGGAAGGGTAAATAAAAATAGATATGTCATAGAGAAACATGGTATGTCATAAGCAAGTTTTTCAAAATTAGTAACCAAATCTTTTTTAATTGAAATATTTTTAAAAAGCAAGCAAGTCAGAGTGTTGAAGAGATGATGGTGGTCTTTATGACACAGCATGAGGTAAGTCTCACGGCCACATGCACAAGAGTGTGTACATGGTTGTAGAACCATCAACCTAAGAGAAGAGTGGAAAATATTCCAGCCAAACCAATAATCTGCCTTTCCATAATGTACGTCTTTGGTAAAATTGGATTATCTATTGCCTATGTTTTTGTGAGTGTGGTTATCTTCGCTGGGTTGGAGTTTTCCTTCCAGAACTTTTTGTAGTGCTGGATTTATGGATATGTATTGCTTAAATCTGGTTTTGTCATGGAATAACTTGTTTTCTCCATCTATAGTGATTGAAAGCTTTGCTGGAAAAAGTAGTCTTGGCTGGCATCCATGTTCCTATAGCGTTTGTAGAACAAATATCCAGGATCTTCTGGCTTTCAAAGTTTCCATTGAGAAGTTGGTTGTAATTCAGATAAGTCTGCCTTTATATGTTACTTGGCTTTTTTTTGCTGCTCTTAATATTTTTCTTTATTCTATGTTTGTTGTTTTGCTTATTATGTGGTGAGGGAACTTCTTTTTGTGATCCAATCTATTTGGTGTTCTGAAAGCTTCTTGTACTTTCATTGGCATATCCTTCTGTAGGTTGGGGAAGTTTTCTTCTATGATTTTGTTGAATATATTTTCTGTACTTTTGAGCTGAATTTCTTCACCTTCTTCTATAACTATTATTCTTAGTTTGGTCTTTACACAGTGTCCCATATTTCCTGGATATTTTGTTTAGGAATTTGTTGGACTTGAGATTTTCTTTGGTTAATGACTGTATATCCTCTAGTGAGTCTTCAACACCTGAGATTCTCTCTTCCATCTCTTGTATTCTATTGGTTATATTTACATCCTGATCGTTTGCCCAGCTTTTCTATTTCCAGCATACCCTCATTCTATGTTTTCTTTATTGTTTCTAATTCTGCTTTCAAGCCGTGAACTATTTGAATTGTTTCCTTCACTTGTTTGGTTGTTCTTTCTTGACTTTCTTTAGATTCTTTAAGTGATTTGTTTTTTTCTTGAATTTTTTGGTTTGTCTTTTCCTCCATTTCATGTAATTTTTGGCTTGGTTTTTCTTCTATTTCTTTAAGTGATTTTCTTGTTTCCTTTTTAATGGTCCCTATCATCTTCATAAAATAACTTTTAAGATCCCTCTTCTTCATCCTCTGTGTTGGGCTTTTCATTTCTTGCTGGTGTGGATTCTCTAGATTCTGGTGGTGTCATATCATCTTTCTGTTGTTGAGTGTGTTCTTCGTCTGTCATCTTCACATCCCTTCTTCCAGTGGGTGCAGGTGGGGTCTTTCCCTCTCTTCTAGTCTCCTCAAGCTCAGGCAGCAGGCAGCAGGCAGCGGGCAGAGGGCAGAGGGCAGAGGGCAGAGGGCAGAGGGCAGAGGGCAGAGGGCAGAGGGCAGAGGAGGGACAAGGGTGAGATATGGCCAGATTCAGGGTGGGCCTTTCTGTCTGGGGAGGTCCACGCTTGTCGAGGGGCAGGCTCAGGAAGAAGCCTTGTATCAACTTGATAGGGCAAGTTGTGGGCAGAGCAATGCCCAGACTTACCTCATGCGGCAGGCAGCAGGAGACAGGCACCTCATAAGGTCCTTTATTGTAAAGGGTTTTTTTTAGCTATCCTGAGTCTTTTGTGTTTCCATATAAAGCTGAGAATTGTCCTTTCAAGGTCTGTGAAGAATTGTGTGTGTATTTTGATGGGGATTGCATTGAATCTGTAGATTGCTTTTGGCAAGATTGTCATTTTTACTATGTTGATCCTCAGTATTTTATTGAGTATTTTTGCATCAACGTTCATAAGGAAGATTGGTCTGTAGTTCTGTATCTTAGTTGTGTCTTTGTGTGGCTTGGGCACCAAGGTAATGTTAGCCTGATAAAAAGAGTTTGGCAATGATCCTTCTGCTTGTATTGTGTGCAACAATTTGATGAGTAGTGTTATTAGCTCTTCTTTGAGTTTCTGGTAGAATTCTTCACTGAAACCATCATGCCCTGGGCATTTTTTGGTTGGGAGACTTTCAATGACTGCTACTATTTCCTTAGCAGTTATAGGTCTATTTAAACTGTTTATCTGTTCTTGATTTAATTTTGTTAAGTAATATCTATCCAGAAAATTGTCCATGTACTTTAAATTTTCCAATTTTGTGTAGTATAGGTTTCATAGTATGACCTGATGATTCTCTAGATTTCTCTAGTATCTGTTGTTATGTCCCCCATTTCATTTCTGATTTTGTCAATTTGCATGTTATCTCTCTGCCTTTTGGTTAGGTTGGATGAAGGTTTGTCTATCTTGTTGATTTTCTCAAAGATCCAACTGTTTGTTTCATTGATTTTTTGTATTGTTCTCTTTGTTTCTACTTTACTGATTTCAGCTCTCAATTTGAGTATTTCCTGGCATCTACTCCTCCTGGGTGAGTTTACTTCTTTTTGTTCTAGAGCTTTCAGTTGTGCTGTTATTTCTCTAGTGTGACTATTCTCCAGTTTCTTCATGTGTGCACTTAGTGCTATGAACTTTCCTCTTAGAACTGCTTTCAGAGTTTTGCAAAGGTTTGTGTATATTTTGCCTTCATATTCATTGAATTCTAGGAAGTCTTTGATTTCTTTTTTTATTTCTTCTTTCACCCAGGAGTGATGTAATTGAGCATTGTTCAATTTCCATGAGTTGGTGTGGTTTCTGCAATTTGTTGTTGAATTCTAATTTTAAGCCATGGTGGTCTGATAGATACAGGGGATTATTCTAATTTTTTGTATGTGTTGAGGTTTGCTTTGTTGCCCAGTTTGTGGCTGATTTTAGAGAAGGTTCCATGAAGTGCTGAAAAGAAGGCATATTCTTTTGTGTTTAGATGGAATGTTCTATAGATGTCTGTTAAACCCAAATGGGTCATAACTTCTGTTAGATCCTTTCTTTCTTTGTTAGGTTTCTGTCTAGTAGTCCTGTCCAGTTCTGAGAGTGGGGTGTTTAAGTCTCCCAATATAAGTGTGTGAGGTTTTATGTATGATTTGAGTTTTAGTAATGTTTCTTTTACGAATGTAGATACTTCATATTTGGGTCATAGTTGTTCAAAATTGAGAATTCATCTTGATGGATTTCTCCTGGGATGAATATGAAATGACCTCCTTTGTCTCTTTTGATTGTTTTTAGTTTAAAGTCTAATTTATTAGATATTAGGGTTGCTACACCAGCTTGTTTCTTGGGTCCATTTGATTAGAAAATCTTTTCCTTACCCTTAACTCTGAGATACTCTCTGTCTTTGAAGTTGAGGTGTGTTTCTTGTATGCAGCAGAAACATGGATTCTGTCTTCATATCCAATCTGTTAGTCTGTGTCTTTTTATAGGTGAGCTAAAACCATTAATATTGGGGGATATTAATGACCATTGATTGTTTATTCTTGTTTGTTTTTGATTTGGTGGTGGTAGTATTGTACATGGATTTTCCCATCCCCCCTTTTTTCTCTTTTGAATGTTGGTAAAGTGGGATTATCAATTACCTTTGTTTTTTTGATTGTAGTTAACTTCCTTGGGTTGGAGTTTTCCTTCCAGAACTTTCTGTAGGGCTAAATTTGTGGATATATATTTTTAAATCTGTTTTTGTCATCGAATGTCTTGTTTTCTCTATCTATAGTGTTTGTAAGCTTTTCTAGGTATAGTAGTCTGTGATGGCATGTGGTCTCTTAGTGTTGGTAGAGAATCTAGCCAAGACCTTCTCAATTTCAGAGTTTTCATGGAGAAGTCAGGCTAATTCTAATAGGTTTTCCTTTTCATGTTTCTTGGCCTTTTTGCTGCTCTTAATATTCGTTCTTTATTCCATACATTTGGGGTTTTTATTATTATGTGGTGAGGGAATGTTTTGTGGTCCACTCTATTTGGTGTTCTGTCACCTTGTAATTTCATTGACATGTCTTTCTTTAGGTTGGGATTGTTCTCTTCTGTGATTTTGTTGAATATGTTTTCTGCACCTTTGAAGTGGGTTTCTTCACCTTCTATACCTATTATTCTTAGGTTTTATCTTTTCACAGTGTCCCATATTTCCTGGATATTTTATGTTATGGGTTTGTTGGACTTAAGATTTTCTTTGGTCGATGAATGTATTTCTCCTAGTGTATATTCAGCACCTGAGATTCTCTCTTCCATCTCTTGCATTCTGGTGGTTATGCTTGCATCTGTAGTTCCTGATTGTTTACCCAACTTTTCTTTTCCAGCATTCCCTCAGTTTGTGATTTTTTATTGTCTCTATTTCAGTTTTCAGGTCGTGAACTGTTTCCTTCAACTTTTTGATTGTTTTTTCTTGGCTTTCTTTAAGTGATTTGTTGATTTCTTGTATTTGTGGGTTGTTTGTCTTCCTTTTCTTTGAGGGATTTACTCATATCCTTTTTAAGGGCCTCATTCATTTTCATGAAGTTGTTTTTAAGGTCATTCTCTTCTGCTTCATCTGGGTTGGGAGATCCAGGTCTTGCTGGTGTAGGGTCCCTAGGCTCTGGTGGTGTCATGTTGGTTTTTTATTGGTGAATGTGTTTTTATATTGTCTTCTTTCCATCTCTTCTTTCAGTGAGTGCAGGTCGAGTTTCTTCCTCTTGGTGGGTATGGGTCCAAGGTTCCCTTCCGGTGGGTGCAAGCAGTTCCAATACCCTGATGGCTGTCCTCTTTCTGTGGGTGCAGGCAGGCCTAGTGCTGAGACATTGGCAGACCCTGGTTTCTCTGTGTACAGGCCCCAAGCCTCAGGAGGCTCTGAGCAGGGCACCAGATGTTGAGCTGTAAGCAGGCCCATGATTATTTCCTCTTGAGTGGAAGCAGGACAAGGACACTGGCAAACTCTTGATTAGCTGGACCACTAGGATGGGTTCACCAGTGTGCAGTGTCCAGGCCTCAGGAACCATGGCAAATCTTATAAAGAAAACATTTAATTGGTGTGACTTGCTTACAATTTCAGAAGTTCAGTCCATTATTATTTTCTTGCAGACAACAGGAAGTCAACTGGCTGTCACACTGAGAGAAGGTTGAGCAAAAGAGACATCAAAGGCTGCCCTCACAGTAACACACTTCCTCCAACAAGACCACATCTCCTAATAGTAACATTTCCTTTGGGGACCATTTTTTTCAAACTGCCACATTCCACTCCCTGGCTCCTAAAGGCTTATATCCATATCATAATGCAAAATATGCTTTCAGTCCAACTTCAAAAGCCCCCCTAGTCTATAACAGCCTCAAACTGGTATCAAAGTCTAAAGTCTCTTCTGAGATGCCATGCAATTCCATAACTTTATTGTACCTGGAAAGACCAAAATCAAAAAGCAGATCACATAATTCAAATATTTCATGGCACAGGATATAAATTGTCATTCCAAAACATAGGAAAGGGAGCATAATGAGGAAATACTGGACCAAAGCAAGACCAAAAACCAGATGGGCAAACTCCAAACTTTGCATCTCCACATCTAATGTCAAAATACTCTTCAAATTCCTCCAAACAAAAACATGGTCTGGAATATGACAGCCATACCCCAATCCCTGGTACCAATTTCTGTCTTCCTTAGGATTTTCTATTGCTATAAAGAGATACCATGACCATGAAAACTCATATAAAGAAAAGATTTCATTGGAGTGTCTCACTTACAGGTTCAGAGATTCAGTTCACTCTCATCATGACTGGGCACATGACTGTGTGCAGGTAGATGTGGTGCTGAAGCTGAGGGTGCTACACCTTGCAGGCAACAAGAAGTCAACTGGTTGTCCAACTGACTAAAGCTTGAGCAAAAGAGACCTCAAAGGCCTCACCCACAGTGACACACTTCCTCCAACAGGGCCACACCTCTTAATAGTGCCATTCCCTTTGGGGGCCATTTTCTATCAAACCATCACAGCACCCATTCACCATATGTGCAACTCCAGTAACCATCACTATATCATGCAATACTGTGAAGTATCAGTTAGTGGTAATGCAAGATATTAACTGGGATTTGCATGTACAGTTAATATGTACATATATAAATGTAAATGCATAAAGAATGTCAATGATTAGAATACTCTGCTAACAATCATCCTTAAGGCAGGTTTAATGTCCTTGTTCCTCAGGCTGTAGATGAAGACAAACATGGATTGTACTCACTTATATATGGATTTTAGACATAGAGCATAGGATTACCAGCCCTCAATCCACACCACCAGAAAAGCTAGGAAACAAGGAAGAGCCCAAGAGAGACATACATGGTCCCCCAGAGACAGGGAAAGGGACAAGATCTCCTAAGAAAATTGGGAGCATGGTGGGGGAGGGAATTAGGAGAAAGAGATGGGGAGAAGAGGTTGGGGTAGGAACAAATGAGGGACCAAGAAAATTGAGTTGGGGAAGAATAGAGGAGAGCAAGAAAAGAGATACCTTAATGGAGGGAGCCATTATAGGTTTAAAGAGTAATCTGGCACTAGGGAAATGACCAGAGATATACAAGGATGGTGCCAACCAAGATTCTAAACAATAGTGAAAAGAATGTCCTAAATGCCTTCCCCTATAATGACATTGATGACTACCTTATATGCCATTCTAAAGCCTTTATCCAGTATCTGATGGAAGCAGAAGCAGAGGCCCACAGATAAGCACTGAGCTGAATTCCTGGAATCCAGTTGTAGAGAGGGAGGAGTGATGAGCAAAGGGGTCAAGACCATTCTGAGGAAAGCCACAGAAACAGTTAGCCTGAGTAAGTGGAAGCTAATGGAACTCAGATTGATAGCTCAGAAACCAGTATAGGACAGAACCGGGACCCCTGAACCTGGGTATCAGTTAGGAGACCTGGACAGTCTATGGGGCCTCTGGTAGTTGAATAGTATTTATCCCTAGTGTACAAATATACACTGAGAGCCCCTTCCCCATAGAGGGATAATTTCTCAGCCTAGGTACAGGGGAGGATCTAAGTCCTGCCCCAAATGTTGTGACAGACTTTGATGATTCCCCCCATGGAAGGCCTCATACTTTCTGTGGACCAGAAAAGAGATGGGATGGGGGTTAATGGGGGCATGGGATGATGGGAGAGAGAAAGAACTGGGATTGATACATAAAATAAGATTGTTTCCAATCTAAATAAAAAATGTTAAAAAGAAAAAAGAACCACCATAGATCACATTGAAAGCTGGAACCTGCAAGATGACTTCAGGGGTGCCAGCCAAGTCAGTGATGTAAGGGTAGAGGGACACCTCTTTTCCACTGTACCAGTTTTTTAGACAGCCAGGGACACTCCAATTATGGCATTTGAACCAAATTTAGATTTATTTTCAGTGCCATCCAACTTGATGATCAGATTTTTCATCTTCTCTTCTTCCACAACATTCGGCTTCTTGCTACCCAGAGCAGGTGCAATAGTCTTATTGATGTGCTCAACTGCCTTGAGACTCCTTCCATAGTAGCAGGTGTAATCATTGTCATGGAGTTCTATGGCTTTATGTGTGGAGGCACTATTTGGCACAGAAGCTTGTAAGAGACCTTTTGAGATGGAGAGATCAACCTCAACAGTGGGATACCCCGAGAGTCAGAGATCTCTCTGGCATGAATCTTGAAAATAGACATGGTGAATTTCTGGCCTTTGGATTACCACACAGGAGTGAAATAGGTTTCTGCAGACACAAAAGAGAACATTCAGTAGAATTCAGTAAAAATATTGAAAATAGATAATTAATGAAGAGATTCTTAACTGATATAAATGAGGAAATAGGAAATTTAGTAAGGTCAACAAAAACCTCATGGTTAACCTCTTGAGAACATTCAACATCTCTCCTGCTTTCTCCATTAACCCCAATAATTCCTTAGAGATTGCAATATTGTGGAACAGTATGAGTAATCACCAGCTCTGTGCATTGAGTTTCTAAGGTTACGTAAGAATAATTAGTTAGCCCATCTCTGTAGGTCACCAACTTGTTCTCTGTAATCCAAGACTCTATATCCATGTTTTATCTTCCTACAGCTCTTCTATTATATTCACTTCAGGATTCAAGAGTGAGTTTAAGCCTTCATCAGGCAACAAGCAAGGGAGGTTTGTCATATCAGCCTCCTTTCTTCATGGCCACAAAAACCCACAGTTTATTCATGTAAGTTCTGAGGGAATTGAGGTGGAAGATGAGAGCACAAGAATAATTACTTCTTCCTATGACAATTTGGACAGCATGACAGTGTAATAACTGTAATAAAATCTTGAGCCTCTCTACTGGGATTTTATATACTTAGTTGTGATATCAGTCCTCAAATTCTCATTGATCTATCACTTTCTTACACTCCTATGGCCAGTGAGAGCAGAAAATATGCCCAACTAAGTTGTTTCCTAATCAAAGTAAAGTACTGTGGCTATGCTGGTGAGGGTGATTAAGTAACTATACTTTTGAAGAAAGATAAGATGTGTGTGTGTGTGTGTGTGTGTGTGTGTGTGTGTGTGTGTGTGTGTAGTCTTCCCTGGTTGGAAGACCTGAGCTCTGTATTTTATGGCTCTTACTCCATCTGAATAGTTCTTCCAAATCTCAAATTTATAAGATTCTGTATAATTATTATTTTCTACAAGGTGAAAGACAAAGACAGTATTGCTGTATAACATGTACTAGGTGGTCAAGTAGAAATGAGTGAAGTCTTGCCTGAATTGTTTGCCTGATCACATCAAAACATGATGTTTTTAGTAAACAGCCATTTCATAATACTTTACTCTTTAAAAAAAATGGCCCATGTGTTCTTTCCCTCATGGTTTCTGGATCTTTTATAAGGGAATGTTCATGTCTGTTGTGTGAACTGTGGGTATTATATCTGAAGTGTATTTGGAACAGTCTGAGAGCATTGAAACAATAGTTCAACTCAGGATTTTCTAGTTCCCTTGGTACATGCTATCTTCTTTGTACTTTGAGATATGGTGTTATAAAGTGCCCTGCAGGCTTTCAGTGAACCTGCACTCATTTGGCTGCACCTTCTGACATGGTGGATTTATAGCTCTACACATGCTGTGTTCTATTTTTCTGGATATTTTTGATGATATCCACATTCTCCCTCATTCCGAGGCGCAGTCACTAAGTTGTTAATGAGTAAATGAGGTCAGGTTCCTATATCATGTGTAGTTTGAAAGCATAAGAACTTAAAAAAAAGAAATATGTGCTGCTAAGACCTCTAGATACATTCTTAAAACTATATGATTAGTAGTCCATGAAAATATACACATTGGCATGAAATAATGAATGGACACTGAAGCTATGAATGTGAAATAGAGTGGGGTAAGTTATATAGGAGTTTTGAAGAGGTAAAATGGAAGGACAAAATTTTTGTTACTACATTATAATTTGAAATGCAAAAATATCAAACAAAAAGCAAAAACAAACCAAAACAAACCACTCCACTATCAAACAATGACACATTTGTTTTGAATTATTTTTTCTCTATTATTTATTTATGTGAATTGGGACACATTATTAGTAATTCTGAGACACCTTAACTATCATATGACCAAGTTTTAGTAAGTATATTTTCTATGAATATTCTTCCTTATGTAAGTATTGATATCACTTACTACCTCTAACTTTCTTTTTTGGCCTTACTTTACTGTGAATATAGGCTTACAGCTATTTTCCAGTAATTCTGGCCTCACATTGTCTAGATTACTGTGTGCAATATGACTCTCATGAGAGGTAACACATGACCTAAGAATAAAACACTATTTACAAAACTCTATTTAGAATATGACAATTGCCACAACTGAATAATTATTAATGATGTCACAATAGGCTTGAGAAAATAATATGTGCACTTACTTAACTCAAATCGTAAGAGGGTCTACATGCTGGTACCATTGTTAACAACATTTATGGTTTCCTCCAAAAGATGTTCAAGATATAAAAACAGGCAAAATGCAACATCTGTGCCAGAATTCCACTTCATTCTATTCTCAGAAGATCCAGACCTACAGCCTGTTCTCTCTGGCCTATTCTTGTCCATGTACATCTTGGCCCTGTTTGGAAACCTGCTCATCATCCTGACAGTAAGCTCTGACTCCCATCTCCATACACCCATGTACTTCTTCCTCTCCAACCTGTCCATGGTTGACATTGGTTTCATCTCCACCACTGTTCCAAAGGTGATTGTGGACATCCAAACTCACTGCCCAGTCATCTCCTATGTGGGCTGCCTGACACAGATGTCACTGTTTATAATTTTTGGTTGTATGGATGACATGCTTTTGGCAGTGATGGCATATGACAGGTTTGTGGCCATCTGTCACCCTCTGTATTACCAGGTCATTATGAATCCCAGTCGCTGTTGTGTCTTACTTGTAGGGTGTTTCCTTCTTAGCTTTGTAGACTTACTGATGCACGAAGTGGCAGTATTAAATTTTTCCAACTGTGAGGATATTTTTGAAATTTCGAACTTCTTCTGTGGTCCTTCTGAACTATTTAAACTTGCCTGTTTTGATACTTTCACCAGTAACATAGTCAGGTACTGTGTAGGTGCTCTCTTTGGGTTACTTCCTATTTCAGGAATCATCTTCTCTTACTTTAAAATAGTTTCCTCCATATTGCGATCATCATCATCATCAAATGGGAAGTGGAAAACCTTCTCCACCTGTGGTTCTCATTTGTCTATTGTTTGCCTGTTTTATGGAACAGCACTAGGAATGTATTTCAGTTCTTCCCTGTCACTTTCCCCAAAAACTAACGCAGTGGCTTCAGTGATGTATACTGTGGTCACACCTATGTTGAATCCCTTCATCTACAGCCTGAGGAACAAGGACATTAAAACTGCCTTAAGGAAGATTCTGAGCAGAACATTATAATCATTGGCATTCTTTATGAATTCACCATATATATTATATATACATATATTGACTGTACATGCAATCACCAGTTAATGTCTCAGACATTATTACTAGTTACTTCACAATGTTGCCTTATGAAGTGTTGCAAGATAGACTGTTGAAATAGTGTAAAACCATCATGGGAGTACCCAACTGCTTTTTGACTGAATTTAAGGCTCACTCCACGAACTGGAACCCATGCATGACATTGTTCAAGTGGCCATGAACCTGAGCCTGGATAACCCATGGAGCTGTGGGGAAAGACAATACTACTATTGTGCTATAGGAAAGTATTAATAAAACTCCTATTGCCATCCTGCTATATTTATAGATCAGAACCTCACTTAGTCATCATCAGAGAAGTTTATTCTTTCAGCAAATGCAAATAGCATAGAGACCAACAAGCAGACAATGTGCAGAGAGTAAGATACTTTGAAACACTCAGATCCCAAATGGGATGCTTTATTCAAATCCCTTCCCATCAGTGCTCAGGGGTCTATGCAGAAGCAGAGGTGGAAAGATTGTAAGAGCCAGAGATTGGAAGACTAAGAAAACTGTGTCTTCCGGACACAATATGACTGATTCCCATATGAACTACTGAATTTGTGGTGCCATACTCAAGTCTTAAACAGGTGGAAGATATAGTCCAGCATTGAAATGGAAATGGATATGGGTTTCCACTCCTATCCAAGAGATTATCTGCAATTAATATATGCTGGCAAAGAAAATTTTAATTTTCTCCAATGAAGTCTCACAGGTTATCTTAACCACAGTCTACATATATTTGACCAACAGGAAAAATGCTCTATAGTATTTTTGTCTTATTAGTTTTTTGCTTGGTATATTTTAGTTCCTGTTTTTGTAGGGTTTTGTGTGTATTCATTTTTGGTTTTTATTTGAATGACAGAGAGTGGGACAGAGAGAGAACATCAAGTTAGCTGAGTAGGGAGGTGGTAAGGCTCTTGGAGGAATTGGGGGATAGGGAAACATGATCAAAATATATTATATGAACAAAATGTTTTTAGTTTAAAAACTTCAAGCACTGTAGACAAAAAGGATACACAATAACTTAGAAATTTGTGAACTATAATCAACATCTTTAGCCATTATGGAAATGAATATCAAAACCATGTTATTGCTTTATATATAAGTAGGATAGGAAATGAGGATGATGATGACAAAAGGAAAATAGGTGCTTGTGAGAGTGTGGGGTAACTGGAGGCTTTATCCATCATTTCTGGGAAAGTGACATGGTTCAGCCACTTTTACAGGAAGTTAGAAGTCCCTCAAAAATTACTCTTCCATTGCTAGTGGGACTGCAAACTTGTAAGACCACTTTGGAAATCAATATGGCGTTTGCTCAGTAAAATGGGAATCAGTCTTCCTCAAGATCCAGCCATTCCTCTCTTGGGCATATACCCAAATAATGCATGTTCATACAACAAGGACATATGCTCAACTATGTTCATTGCAGCATTGTTTGTAATAGCCAGAACCTGGAAGCAACCTAGATAACTCTCAACTGAAGAATGGATAGAGAAAATGTGGTACATTTATACAATGGAATACTACTCTGCAGAAAAAAAATCAATGGAATCTTGAAATTCACAGGCAAATGGATGAAACTAGAAGAAACCATCGTGAGTGAGGTAACCCAGTCACAAAAAGACAAACATGGTATGTACTCACTCATATATATATTTTAGCAAAGGATTACCAGCCTACATTTTCTCTTCACCAAAGAAACTAGGAAACATGAAGGACTCTAAGTGAAAAATGCATGGACCCCAGGAATGGAAAGGGGCAGGAACTCCTGAGATAATTGGGAGTATGAGGGTAGGGGAGAGGGAGCTGCCAGAATGAGAGGAGGAGAAGAGGAGAGGAGAGGAGGAAATGGAGGAGCAGAAATATTGAGTTGGGGTAAGAATAGAGGAGAGCAGGATGAGAGATACCATATTAGAGGGAGCCATTATAGGTCCGAGGAGAGATCAGGCACTAGGGAGATTTCCAGAGACCTACAAGGATGACATGAACTGACAATCCAGGCAATGGTGGAGACTATAACCTAAATGCCCTTCCCCAATAATGAGACTGATGACTACTTTCTATGCCATCCTAGAGCCCTCATCCAGTGGCTGATGTAAGCAGAGGCAGACACCCACAGATATACACTGAACTGAACTCTGGAATTTAGTTGCAGAGAGGGAGGAATGAAGATCGAAAGCAGTCAGTACCAGGCTGGTGAAACCCACAGAAACAGCTGGCCTGAACAAGGGGGAGCACATGGACCCCAGACTGCTGTCTGGGAGGCCAGCACAGGACTGATCCAGACCCCTGAACATGGATGTCAATAAGGAGGCCTCTGCACTCCAGGGGCCCTCTGGTAGTGGATTAGTATTTTTCCCTGGTGTAAGAAGGGATTTTTGAGAGTCCATCACACGTGAAGGGATGC
This sequence comes from Cricetulus griseus, assembly GCF_003668045.3. Lineage (NCBI taxonomy): Eukaryota > Metazoa > Chordata > Mammalia > Rodentia > Cricetidae > Cricetulus > Cricetulus griseus. The sequence goes on along the minus strand of NW_023276807.1, from coordinate 207,763,820 downwards.
ACTCTTGGCTTGGACACATGGGGAAGGCTCCAGGCCTTGCCCAGGATGATGTGGTGGACTTTGGGGAGACCCCATTGAGGGCCCTACCCTTCCTGGGGAGTGGAGGGTGGATGGGGTAGGGGGTAGGTCGGGTATGGGGGAGGAGAGATGGAGGGGAGGGAGAGGGAGAAGGGATTGATATGTGAAACAAGCTTGTTCCTAATTTAAACTAATAAAAAAATAAAAAATTAACCATAGCATTGTAACATGGCTCAACAGTTGGCACTTAACAATGTATATGAGCAATGGAAATTGTTTTTGTAGTTCTTCTTTTCCCAATTTATGTCATGCACAGTGATAAGAAATATATCTGAATACTTTACACACAATTTCTTACTTGTTTTACACGTGCCAGAATGACAAATAGAAGATATAAATGTCTTGTCTGGTATTCTCAAACAGCAAAATTTCATATATTTATGGGAGATAGGATATTATTGTGTCCTCTCAGATGAAGCTTCTGGGTAAAAGGACAAATAGTCACAGATACAGGTGACATTGTCAAACCAGGCACTCATAATATCTAGCAGATACCGATTATGGAAGTTGAGGTAGTCAGCTGGAGCTCCTGACTGATCTCACTCTCCGTGTCTGAGCTTCCCACGGCTGAGCATCTGGTTTCTCTTTCCCATTGCAGGCATTTTTATGCCATGGAATAAAACACAGTAACCTGTGATGAACATGGTTCAGCTACTAGCTGTTCTCAAGAAATTGTTGTTTTCACCCTTGGATTGTCTGACTGTTCTTGACCCCTGTTAGAGAGTTCTGGGTCAGCCATGCCCAGACAAAGGTTCTTGGAGGAAACTTGAAACTTGATATTAAACATACTAGGGTATGAAGTGTGTGTGTGTGTGTGTGTGTGTGTGTGTGTGTGTGTGTGTGTGTGTGTGTAAACACAGCTTCCATTGTCAGCTTAGATGGCACATGGATCTTTACCAATATAATGTACATTACACCCAGAATAGATATTCTTTAATGAGCTCTTTTTCTTTCTCTTTTAACTCTCATTCTCTTACCACAGACACACATATTCAATGGGAGTTACAGCGAAAATCTCCTTTTTCTACTTTCCAGGTATGAACTAACTCTTTCTATTGGCAATTAGGGATTGAAGGTGTATTTTTCTTGGGGTGCAGGTTGTGAATAGGAAGTTTGATTAAAAACTGGTGATAGGGACTGTAGCCTGTTTCAAATTTCTAAACCTCGGCTTTAGTAGAGGCGTGGCTTGTGTGTTTCTATAGGTCTCTGCCACAACCCCAGCAATAGGCTTATCCTTTAGGGCACAAAACTACTCCTATTTTCAAAACAATAGTACTATTTAAATAGTCTTTTATCCTAGACCTGAAGGAACCCTTTCATTGGGCTTTTTCTCTCCCATTGATCATGAGGATAGAATGAGACAATAATTGATGGTGGATGTCAGATAAGAGGCCCTCTACTTGCCCCTCTACTGCCTAGAAATCAGGCCACACTCTCCAGTATTCTGTCCTCCATAAGGACAACCTTTATAGAGGTTCTCACTATTTTACAGTGAGAAGGGTTTATAGCCCTTCTCACTATTTTATAGTGAGAATGGTTTATAGCCCTTCTCACTATGGTCATAAGACTCTGTCTCCTAATGGGGCAATCTTGTGTCAGTTCCTTTCCAGAACCTGATGCTCTGACATGCTGGTCTCTGATGTACAACAGTGAAGGACTGGGAAGAGTCTGTTTCCCAAGCTATGTAATGGGAGATGTGGCTGTGTGGAATTATCTCCAGATGGTTTCCTGGGAAGGAGTTTGGCTCCCTCCAGGATGAGACAGTGTGAGAGCCTAACTTGGGAAAACACTGATGGCTTGTTGTTTGGGTTCCATAGCTGTTAACTCTGACTTTCTGGTAATGCATGGTTATTCCATTTAGAGAGATAGACTTGAATGAAGAAATGCATTTAAAATGAAAAATTTATAAAAAAAAAGTAAAATAAAATGGTGAATTGATTCTGGTCTTAGTCCATTGATTTTCTGATCAATGAAGATCATAAATGCTACCAGAGGAGATGTCCACTCTGAAAACTGTATTCACACTTGAATGTAATACTATATAATACACAATATATCTTTTCACTCACACCTACATGTTCAATAACATCTTGGAGGCCAGAAAATCAATTAAAACAGGAATTGAATCCTCACTCCCTCATTATTTTCACCTCCAAAGAGAGCTTATCAACTGATCTGTAAATGAGATTGTTACAAATTTTTTCTTTGAAATCACTTTCGATAGATTCAGGGCCTAAAAAGTCAAACGCTTTGCACTTGATTTCTAATATAGTGTTTCTGAATATGGACACTTAGATAAAAATGGTGAAATTAATAGAACTTGGGTTTAAGTAAAATGTTTTTTTAACTAGTTTACACAGAAACCTACGAACATAGGAAGTATTTTTGGATATAGATATGCAGTCCAGTAGAAATCCTGTACTTACAGATAAAAATTGAGCAAGTGTTTATGGAGTAGAAGATCTAATGTAGGTGCAGATATTGATGCTGCAAAGAGCTGGGTTCAGGTTCTCTTGATGAATTGATCAATTTTAAGAATCTGGCTTAGCTTCTTCATACTTAATTATTCCCCCCTAAGAATTGAGATTTGATTCATATATCACAAGTGTGATCTGAAGGTGATGGTATTACCTCAATGTATGTATTTGTTCATATAAACATCAAAATGAATTTAGCAAAATAATTAGACTTCATTTTTAATGCCTAGTCTGTGGGGCTTCCTCTCTGACTGCCTCTATGGATGAAAGGTTGTCCTCCTATTGTCACAGTTTTGTCATCCTGACTCCATCTGCTGACACCAGCACTCCAGGGAATTTGGGATAACTTTTCTCCTATGTGACTCAACCAGTGGATCTGTAGCAGCTGTTTTAAAAATTAATTTTATTATTAATAAGTTTTCTAAATGGAACTAAAATGTCCTAAAAATATTTACCATCTCCTGGAATAAGGTGGGATGCAGTGAAGGGCATGTGTTTTTGATCTGTAATAGTTACAATAAGAAGACCTGAGAGACTACCACACAGAAAAACACTTTATTTCAAAATCTACAGGAGAGAGAGTGAAAGCAAGAAGGAGGACTTAGGACTGAGGGAGTTTGACTAAGCTTGAAGTAAAATTTACAATACAAATTCACTTGGGAGATAATGATTTCAGTAGACTCTTGGTAAAAGACAGCAATGAACGCAGTGATAAGTGGCCTGGCTCCAGATGTGCATAATTAGTGCAATGTTTTCTAAGGTGACCTGGAAGAAAAGCTTCTCTCCCCAAGTCACAGAAACTTCAGAAAATAAAACTGAATTATAAAATTCACTGAATTACGGAGAAAATTCAAGTCCAGCGGTGAAGGTAAGGGCACTACTTGGTAGGAAAAAAAAAAAGGAATCCTGTAAATTGGGGTGAAGATGTGTAGAAGAACCCTACTTGTGACTTAGAACTTGAACCACCAGATTATTTTTCTTAATTTTTACAATGATTTTTTTAAAGATTTATGTGTATGGTGCTCTATCTGCATGTGTATCTGCAGGCCAGAAGAGGTCATCAGATCCCAATAGATGGCTGTTAACTAGTATGTGGTTGTTGGGAATTGAACTCATGACCCCTTGAAGAGCTATCAATGCTCTTAATCATTGAACTATCCCTCCAGTCCTGAACTCCTAGATTATTAAAGATTTATCTCACTTGATGAGTTTTTCCACCCTTAGGAAAAGATGCCCCACCCCGAATTTCACCACCTGAAGGTTTCTTCCCTTCCACCCCCACCCTCCACACACCTGTTTGTCTGAGGAGATTAATCCTTCATTGTCTCCTAAAAAGGAAATAGCTTTCCCTGAAGGAGATACCAGGCAAGACAACACAATGTTCCTCAGGGCCTGCCAATAGTTTCTTCTACATCTATAATCAGAATTAAGGCTAAGAAGGCTCCTAGAAGGAAGACAGGAAGTGTAGTCCATGAGGAGGTGTGCTACATCACTAAAGAGATTAATGAGTTTGCTATTTGGTTGAAGGGAAAGTCTGGGGAATATGTATGTGAATGGAATTTAAGGTGTAGGACACTGGTGGAAGGAACATAAAAGTGGACCAGACTGAGTTTATTGATACAGGCTCAGAGGGTGGAGACTCTAGGTTTAATATGGAAGCACATACAGTTAAAAAGGTGTCAAAAGTTTGATTGGTTGGCTAAAGCAAACAAAGAGAATAGAAATAGAAACAAAGGGAAGTACACAAAATGAAACAAAAGTTGGTTCTTTGAGAAAATCAACACTATGAACAAACTCTTATCCAAACTAACTAAAAGACTGAGAGAGAATATTCAAATTAACAAAATCAGAAACAAAAAGGGACACATAACAGCAGACACCAAGGAAGTCCAAAGAATAAGTAGGTCTATCCAGCGGCGGGCACCCGAGCCTCAGGTGAGTCTGGGTGCAATCTACCCACAGGTCTCTCAGATGGTGGCCGCTGCTGGGGTCTGCACCAGACCAATGGGATTCCACCAGAGTTGAGGGCAGGGTCCAGCTGCCTTGCTGGGCTGAGATAGGAGAGGGAGTTTTATATTATTTAAATTTGATTTCATCATGGAATGTCTTTCTCCATCTCTTATTTTAAATTTTAATTGAATGTAGTTGTCTGGATGGCATCTGTAGTCTCTTAGAGTTTGTAGAGTGTCCTACCAGTCCCTGATGGATTTATAGTCTTCATTGAGGAGCCAGGTGTGATTGTCATACATCTGCTGACTTCATATTATTTGGCCTTTTTCCTTGCAGCTTTAATATCATTCCTTTTCTACATGTTTAGTGTTTTGATTATTAGGTTTCTGGTGTTCTGATATGCTTCTAGTACTTTGATATCAACATACTTCTTTATATTTTGGAAATTTTCTCTCATGCTTTTGTTTAAAATATTTTCTGTGCCCTTCCTAAGTTTCTTCTTTTTCCTCTATTCCTGTTATTCTTAGATTAGATATTTTCACAGTGTCCCAGATTTCCTGTGTGTTTTGTTTCTGTTTTTTTTTACATTTAGCATTTTCTTTGACTGGGGCATCCTCCCTTTTTTTCCCATCTTGACTTCAGTGTCTGACATTTTCTCCTCCATCTCTTGTATTCTCTTGGTAAAATAGTCTCTATATTTCATTTCTTAGTTCCTAAATTTTTCATTTCATGTCTTATCTCAGTTTAGGTTTTCTTTGTCAATACTATTTCCATTTTCATGTCTTGAACAGTTTTTTTTAGTTTATTCCACTGTTTAGTTTTTATATTCCATGAGTGCATTCATTTCTATATTCTTTAAGCACCTCAAATGTGCACAAATGCTATTTGTAAGTCCTTATCTTGTACTTCAGCTCTATTGCATTAATCAGGCCCTATTGGATTGCTTTGTTGTACACTAGAGACTGCATATTATTCTGCCTGTCATTTATTAGATATTTACAATGGTGTATAGGTATCTTGGCTTGGGATGATTGTCATTTTAGATGCTGACATTTGGTCTTATCTTTGCTAGGTGAGTGTGTTGTTCCTTGGTTTCAGTTTCCTTCACTGGTTCTTAGTAGACTGTGGTGGCTGTGGGTTGCCTGCTAGGAAATGCTTCTGAGATCCAAGTGTGGCCACTGGGGGTTCTGGGTACAATGTGATTTTAAGTATTGGTAACTGACAATTAGGATTCTGTATGGACTAGAAAGGGGAGTTTGCAGGGGTCCACAAGTAGGAATAAAGCAGGGTGTGCCAAAAGGATCTGCCTAGAACCTTGAGAATGTAGGCAGATAGGGAATAGAGGATACAACAGGTAGTCTGGTACAAATGTGGGGAATAGGGTGGTAGATTGGAATTGAAGGACAGGAGGAAGACTGAAGATGCCCACCTGATTCCCAGGACTGTTTGGTTGGTAGATTTCCAGAAATGTTTTTGGTGCTGGAAGTTGGGACAAAGGGATGTCGTCCTGAGGAAGGCTATAAAAGATCTATCTGCTTATTCCACTGGAGGTAGGAGCAGAAAGTCTCTTTGCTGTTTAATGACTCATGTTTCTATGAAAAGCTAATTATTGGTATTCAATATCACAGTATTTGAAAGAAAATCATATTATATAAAAGAAGCCTGGGATCATGGTGAAAATGACCACTTTATTTTTAAAAAATCAAAATAAATTCTTCCCCATTTTAGAAAAATTCCTTTTAGTCAAAGCAAAGTAGGAAGCATTTACATTTACCTGTAATGATAAATTTTTCTGCCAAGCCACCTGAGCTCTGTCACCACATAGGCACTTTCTGCCAGGCCGCCCAAGTTTCGCACGCTGCCATGTTAAGGTCCCAAGTAACACAGAGAGACTTATATTAGGTACAAATGCTGCTTGGCCAATGGCTAGGATTTCTCATCTGCTAGCTCAGTCTTAATTAACAACCATAACTATTAATCTAAAGACTTATCTTATGGAGACGCTGGCAGTAGGCGTCTTCTCATGCTGGGATCACATGGCAGCTCCAGAGCAGAGAGGAAAAGCAAGAGAAAAGGGGCAACTTTCTATTTGTCCCTGCTTATATATGAATCTGCCTGCTATGTCACTTCCTGCCTGTATCACAAGACTTCTTTTTACTACATTTCCCAGAATCCTCCTCAACTCCTACTCCTGCCTAACTTGCTGCCTCATTGGCCAAATAGTACTTTATTCAACTATCAATAAGATAAACATACTCAGGAGGACAATCCCCCATCATTTACCCTAACATGTTGAGAGACAATAATATAGTTTCCTCTGTTTAGAATAACTACAGCCCCATAAGATATCTATAATTTGGCTAAATGTCAAATTAAAATTAAAGTTCATGATGACAAAGTCATTGGGTTCCATTTTCCCAAGCAGTTTTCCTGTTATTGAAAAGTCATGCTTTTTATAGCACCACATTTTTAGCCAACATTATCTTAAATTGTGCATATGTTATTAAAGTTTCCATTAATTATATAATTCAAAAATTGCAGTAGATATGGTAAATGAGCTTTTTATTATAGGTATTTATTAAAATTTACATAGTAAATGGAACCATTAAACTCGCATGTGCCATTCTGAATGATGTACCTACCAGAAACATAAAATTTTGAAAAGTTAAGAGATATATTTTTTAATTTGTAAAGTTTACATTTATGTTTACAGCTCCATCAATCCCCCCTCAAATAAGTCACAAGGAATCAATCTTATATTCTTCTCTCTTTGTTCTACCTTCTACAGTGACTTGTTGTTACAGCTTCATGGACATTGTGAACACAACAATCTTTAAAACTGGGGAGGAATTCAGAAATTGAAAAGGACAAGAACATTTTGAGACCCAACCATCTCATGCTTCATTAATGGATTTTACTTCATGTCAATCAGTAATGCATGAAGTTTAATTCTCTCACTTCAAATAACAGTCTCACTAAACTGACAGCTCACACTGCAACTTAATTTGAAAAATAATCAAAGTAACATATATAATGTGTATCATAAGTAAACCCAGTAGAAGGCAGGCCATCTATTATCTGGGGGTGGTAAGTATCATTCTTCTGTGGGTATTGTTACTTCATTTATTTGTTTAAATATTTCAAAAATGAGGTTATAATATAAATCCAACAGGTCTCACCTCCCTTCCTCCTTCACATGTAACCACCCTTGCTCTCTTTCAAATTCACTCACTTTTCTCTAACTGCTGATGTGTCTCCTGCTGTCAAAAATGAAATCTGTCTATAACAAGATCCAGCAATTCCACTCTTAGGCATTTACATAAAAGATGCACATTCATATACCAAGGATATCTGTCCAACCAGGTTCAATAGCAGCATTATTTGTAATAACCAGAACATGTAAGCAACCTAGGTGCCCCAAAAATGAAGAATGGACGGAGAAAATGTGGTACATTTACACAATGGAGTACTACTCAGTGGAAAAAAAAATCAATTGAATCTTGAAATTCACAGGTAAATGGTTGGAACTAGAAGAAACCATCATGAGTGAGGCAGCCCAGTCACAAAAAGACAAACATGGCATGTACTCACTCACATATGGATTCTAGACATGGGGCAAAGTATTACCAGCCTATAATCCACACCGCCATAGAAGCTAGGAAACAAGGAGGACCCTAAGAGAGATATACATGGTCCCCAGTAGAAGGGGAAAGGGACAAATTCTGAGAAAATTGGGAGCATGGGGGAGGGGAGAGGAAGTTAGGAGGAAGAAAGGAGGAGGAGAAAGGAGGACATGACAGAGCAGCAAGATCCAGTCAAGGAAAGAATAGAGGAGAGCAAGAAAAGAGATACCATAATAGAGGGAACCATTATAGGTTTAAAGAGAATTCTGGCACTAGGGAAATGTCCAGATATCTACAAGGATGACCCCAACTAACAATATAAGCAGTAGTTGAGAGACTACCTTAAATGCCCTTCTCCAATAATGAGATTGATGACTACCTTATATGCCATCTAAGAGCCTTCATCCAGTAACTGATGGAAGCAGAAGCAGACACCCACAGCTAAACACAGAGCTGAACTCGGGAATCCAGTCCCAGAGAGGGAGGAGTGATGACCAAAGGGGTCAAGACCAGGCTGGAGAGACCCACAAAAACAGCTGACATGAAGAAGGGGTTTCTCATGGACCCCAGATTGATAGATGGGAAACTAGCATAGGACTGTTCCAGGCCGCCTGAACAAGGATGTCAGTTTGGAAATCTAGTTAATCTATGGTGCCTCTGGTAGTGGATCAGTATTTATCCCTAGTACAGGAATGGAATTCGGGATCCCACTCTACATAGAGGGATACTCCCTCTGCCTAGAGACCATGGGGAGGATCAAGCCCTGCTCCAAATGATATGACATATTTTGAAGATCCCCCATGGATACCTCACCCACCTTGGGGAGCAGAGAGGGGATAGGAAGGGGGATGGAGGGAGCAGAGGAGGAAAGGAGGGGAGGGAACTGGGATTGACATGTGAAACAAGCTGGTTTCTAATTTAAATTTTGAAAAGGAAAAATGATTCTTTGACTATGGATGAGGCCACTGAGCTTTCCATTCCACACCAGTGTGTCTATTCACATCGTCCTTGTTCAGGTCCTCCCCAGGCAGCCTGGCCGACAATCCTATGTCTCTGTCATCTCTAAAACACCATTTCTGGGGAACAGCCCCTTTAAATTGGCTCCTGTGCATGGATTTAGGTATTGATTACACTCATATTGTAAAAGGTTGTTCAACAATGTTTACCAATCATCCCTAGAAAAGTTTCATCTCTGCAACTTTGAATTTTTGTGCATTTCTAAAAATACCCATCTTCATATGTTCAACCCAGTGACCACCGTTTCACCATGCAATATTGTGAAATATCAGTTAGTGATAATGTGTGAGACATTAACTGGGATTTACATGTACAGGTAATATATAGATATATGGTGAATTAAAAAGAATGTCAATGATTAGAATACTCTGGTAAGGACCTTCCTTAAGGCAGTTTTAATGTCCTTGTTCCTTAGGCTGTAGATGAAGGGATTCAACATAGGTGTGACCACAGTGTACATCACTGAGGCCACTGCATTATTTCTTGGAGAATGTGACAGAGAAGAGCTGAAGTACACCCCTAGTCCTGTTCCATAAAACAGGCAAACAATGGACAAATGAGACCCACAGGTGGAGAAGGTTTTCTGCTTCCCACTTGATGATGATGATCGCATGATGGAAGAAACTATTTTATAGTAAGAGAAAATGATTCCTGAAATAGGAAGTAACCCAAAGAGAGCACCTACACAGTATCTGACTATGTTTTGGGTGAAAGTATCAAAATCAGCAAGTTTAAGGACTTCAGAAGGGTCACAGAAGAAGTTGGAAATTTCAATATAATCCTTGCAGTTGGAAAATTTTATTACTGCCACATAGTGCAACAGTAATTCCACAAGGCTAAGGAGAAAACACCCTAAAAGTAAGACACAACAGCGACTGGGATTCATAATGACCTGGTAATACAGAGGGTGACAGATGGCCACAAACCTGTCATATGCCATCACAGCCAGAAGCATGTCATCCATACATGCAAACATTATGAGCAGTGACATCTGCGTCAGGCAGCTCACATAGGAGATGACTGGGCAGTGGGTTTGGATGTCCACAATCACCCTCGGAACAGTGGTGGAGATGACACCAATATCAACCATGGACAGGTTGGAGAGGAAGAAGTACATGGGTGTGTGGAGATGGGAGTCAGAGCTTACTGTCAGGATGATGAGCAGGTTTCCCAACAGGGCCAAGATGTACATGCACAAGAATAGGCCAGAGAGAACAGGCTGTAAGTCTGGATCTTCTGAGAGTTGAATGAAGTGGAATTCTGGTACAGACGTTGTGTTCTGCATGGTTTCATTTCTTGAACATCTTTTGCAGGAAACAAAAAATGTTGTCAGCAATGGGAACAGTATACATGTAGACCTTCCTTACAATTTGAGTCAAATAAGTACAAATATTGATATATTCCCAAGCTTATTGTGATGTCATTAGTAATTATCAGTTGTGGCAAATGGAATTCTCTAAATAGTCTTTTATTCATAACTCATGTGTTACCTATCATGAGAGCCATATTGAATACAGTAATCTAGATGATGTAAGACTAGAATTACTGTAAATAGCAATGCTACAGACATGGTAAAATAAAGCAAACAACTTTAAGACAAAATAGGTATTTTGTAGAAGCCTTCCTTTAGGAAAACTGTCAAACAAATAAAATTGAAACTTGAAGCACTTAAATATATGTCTTTTTATTACAATAACATGGGGAAAGTGTATTTCGCTTAGACTATATCTGACAGAGTGAAGTCCATTCGCTAAATATCAATTCATGATTCCTACCCAGAAAATTATCTTTAGGTTCCAGTATCTTTGATAAGTTTAAGGGTTTTTTTTGACTTAATAATATGTTCTCTGTTTTTGTTTAGGTATTTAAGTAAGCCTTTAATGAAACTTAGATTTTTAAAATCAATTAAATTTCATATTCATTATTTTTCTCAGTCTATTTCAATTTTTTGTAATTGGTTAAATGAACATTATCACAGAACACTTCTTTTTACTGTTTTTTTTTTATTTCATTATACATTCCAACTACAATTCCCCCTCCCACAGCTCCTACCAACCCCTTCACCTCAACCCAAGCCCACACCCAGCCCACTCCTCTTCACAGGAAAGGGCTCCCATGAGGAGTCAACATAGTCTGGCACAATAGGTTGAGGTAGGGCCAGGCCCCTCTCCCATGCATTAAGGCTGAGGATGTTATCCCACCATGGCAAGTGGGCTCCAACAATCTAGCCCATGTACCAGGATAATATGGTGGTCCTACTGACACTGAACATGGCTTCCCACCCTAAGGAATGGGTTCCAACAAGCTAACTCATGTACTAGGTTTGTATTGTGTTCCTACTGCCAGAGACCCTCAACTAGTCCAAGCTTCACAACATCACAGAACATTCTGTCCACAACTGCTGAGATGTCCAGTGATGTGAAAAATAAGGAAACGTTATTAAATATAGTTGAAATTTTATGCTGTAAAGCTAATTTGGGGAGATAATGTCCACATAATCACAGTAAAATATTTGGTATAAAAACATGATTTTCCTAAGTCTCTGCAATGCCACTGATTTTCTGAAGCACAGCCAGTTTGTACCAGAGCCCTAGTTTCAGACACCTCCTCCTACTCAGTAAAGTGATTTGCATGTGAGCTGGACCTACTGCATAAATGTCCATGTTCTTACTTCAGCTACAGAGGAAAGTTCAGGTTCACTTTTAGATCAGCACACTCTGAATTGCTGCATATATAAAAGGTTTAAAATGCAGAAAATATTAGTGATACAAGAACTTGGGCAATACTATAATGGATCTTAATGCCCCTTTCTGTTTTACACTATAAACTGTTGGAATTATGATATTACCACATATAAATGTCATCTACTTTGCATGATTTTCCCACTTTATCCATGAAAAGCATCCTCCTAACATCTGTTATTAAAACTAGTGAAATCTACCTAGTTACACTTCTTCCAAGATAATGTACTATGGGATGTACTCACATGTTGAAGATATTTCTAATTGTCTCCAATGGTGAAGACAGTGGCTGTGGTTGGGAATCAATGAATCCATAGCCACATGCTCATACAAACCACAGGATAACAACCCATGTCCATTTGGAAAATGATAAAAGTTGCATTGTATTTATTTGTCCAAATTAAAAATCTTATGAATATAGAAAATGCAAGTTTACTGTAGAGTATTTCCAAAGGGTACTAGACCATAGAATTATATGAAAATCTAAAGTGGGTCTTCTTCACACAATACACAAAACTTCTTATGCCTCTACATTCTTCTATCTTCAGGTGAGAATACATACAATGGTTTTTAATAACCAAATAGTGCAGTTACTTAATACAATTAGACTACCAAAAGGTCCATAACACAGAATCAAACAACAAAAAATTGACCTTGCATCAATTTCTAGTTCATGATGCTGAATAGAATGAAAACGTAAAGGAAACCAATATGTGGAAGTAGGTATTCTGAGAGGAAAAAGGATCAACTTAATGTCTAAAATTTTTATTGCCCCCCCAAACTCCCCCATCAACCCCTGCTCGCTTTTCCCTGAACTCTCCACCCCCAGCCCTCAAGAGTGGACCTGCCCAGACTGGAAGGCTCACCCTGAGTCTGGACACACCTCTCCTCTGTCTACAATCTGCCCTCTGTCCTGCGGCAGGCACCCAAGACTCAGGTGACTCTGGGCGCTGCTCTGTTCCCAACCTCCCCCATCAACCCTGCTTGCTTCTGCCTGAGCCCACCTGGGCAAGAGTGGACCTGCTGAGACAGGGAAGGCCCACCCTGAGTCTAGTCATACCCCACCATTGTCTGACTACCACCCTCTGCCATCCTGCTGCCACCAGAGGCTGAAGAAGTCAAACTTTCACTATTTGCAGACGATATGATAGTCTACATAAGTGACCCACAAAACTCTACCAGGGAACTCCTTCAGCTGATAAACACCTTCAGCAAAGTAGCAGGATACAAAATTAATTCAAAAACATCAGTAGCCCTACTATACACAGATGATAAATCCAATGAGAAAGAAATCAGAGAAACATCACCCTTCACAATATCCACAAGCAACATAAAATATCTTGGGGTAACACTAACCAAAAAAGTGAAAGACATGCACAGTAAGAACTTTGAGTCTTTAAAGAAAGAAATTAAAGAAGATACCAGAAAATAGAAAGATCTCCCATGCTCTTGGATAGGTAGAATCAACATAGTAAAAACGGCAATCTTGCCAAAAGTAATCTACAGATTCAATCCCCATCAAAATCCCAACACAGTTCTTCACAGACCTTGAAAGAACAATACTCAACTTTATATGGAAAAACAAAAAACCCAGGATAGCCAAAACAATTCTGTACAATAAAGGATCTTCTGGAGGCATCACCATCCCTGACTTCAAGCTCTATTATAGAGCCATAGTTCTGAAAACAGCTTAGTATTGGCACAAAAATAGATAGATAGACCAATGGAATCAAATTGAAAACCCTGATATTAACCCACACACCTACGAACACCTTATTTTTTTTTTACTTTTTCTATTTGAATTATAAGTAGGATTGCTTTACATGACAATCCCAGTTCCCTTCTCCCCCCTCCCATCCTCTCCTACCACTCCTCCCAACTAAAACCCTATCACATATCCTTTCTGCTCCCCCTGGATGGTGAGGCCTTCCATAGGGTGTCACCAGAGTCTATTGTATCCTTTGGGATAGGGCCTAGGCCCACCCCCATGTGTCTTGGCTCAGGGAGTATTCCTCTATATGGAATGGGCTCCCAAAGTCCACACCTATGCTAGGGATAAGTACTGAGGGAGCAGAAAGGTTGAGTGAGGGGAAGAATAGATGATAACAAGAATGGAGTTACCATAATAGAGGGAGACATTTTAGGTTTACAGAGGAATTAAGCACTAGGGAAATGTCTGGAGATCTACAAAGATGATACAGGCTAACAATCTAAGCAACAGAGGAGAGGCTACCTTAAATGCCCTCCCATGATAATAAGATTGATGACTAACTTACATGCCATCTTATTGCCCTCATCCAGCAGCTGGTGGAAGTAGAAGCAGACATCCACAACTAATCACAGAACTGAACTGGAACCCACATGCAGAGAAGGACCAGTGAAGAGCAAAGGGATCCAGACCAGGCTGGTGAAACCCACAGAAATAGCTGACCTGAACATCAGGGAACTCTTGCTCCCCAGACTGATAGCTGGGATACCAGCATAGGACTGATCCAGACCCCAGGAACATGGGTTTCAGAGAGGAAAACTCAGAAATCTCCCAAACACCTTATTTTTGACAAGTTGCTAAATCTATACAATGGAAGAAAGATAGCATCTTCAACACATGGTGCTGGCACACCTAGCCTCGGACATGCAGAAAATTGCAGTTAGATCCATATTTGTCACCATGCACAAAACTTAAGGGCAAATGGATCAAAGATCTCAACATAAATCCAGCCACATTAACTCCTCTACAAGAGAAAGTGGGAGATACTCTTGAACAAATTGGCACAGGAGACTGCTTCCTGAACATTACACCAGTAGCACAGACATTAAGTTCTACAATTAATAAATGGGACCTCCTGAAACTGAGAAGCTTCTACAAGGCAAAGGACACAGTCAGTAAGACAAAAGGACCACTCACAGAATGGGAAAAGATCTTCACCAACACCACATCTGACAGAGGACTGATTTCCAAAATATACATGGAGCTCAAGAAGCTAACCACCAAAACACCAAACAATAAAATTAAAAAGTGGGGTGCAGAACTAAACAGAGAATTTTCAGCAGAGGAATCTGAAATGGCTGAAAGACACTTAAGAAAGTGCTCAAAATCCTTGGCCATCAGAGAAATGCAACTCAAAACAACTCTGAGATACCACCTCACACCTGTCAGAATGGCTAAAATTAAAAATACCAATGACAATCTATGCTGGAGAGGATGCGGAGAAAAAGGAACACTCCTCCATTGCTGGTGGGAGTGTGAAATTGTAAAACCATTCTGGAAATCAGTATGGTGGTTGCTCAGAAAAAATGGGAATCAGTCTTCCTCAAGATCCAGAAATTTCTCTCTTGGGCATATACCCAAATAATGCACCTCCATAAAACAAGGACATATGTTCAACCATGTTCATAGCAGCATTGTTTGTATAGCCAGAACCTGGAAGCAACCTAGATGCCCCTCAACTGAAGAATGGGTAGAGAAAATATGTTACATTTATACTACTGCTGGAATACTACTCAGCAGAAAAAAAGCAATGGAATCTTGAAATTAACAGGCAAATGGATGGAACTAGAAGAACCTCTCCTGAGTGAGGCAACCCAGTCACAAAAAGACAAACATGGTATGTACTCACTCATATATGAATTTTAGACATAGAGCAAAGGTTTCCCAGCCAACAATCCTCTTCACAAAGAAACTAAGAAACAAGAAGGACTCTAAGGAAAAAATGTTTGGACCCCAGGAATGGGAAGGGGCAGGAACTCTTGAGTTAATTGGGAGTATGAGGGTAGGGGAGAGGGGGCTGCCAGAATGAGAGGAGGAGAAGAGGAGAGGAGGAAATGGACTAGCAGAAATATGGAGTTGGGGGAAGAATAGGGGGAACAGGATGAGAGATACCATATTAGAGGGAACCATTATAGGTCCAAGGAGAGATCTGGATCTAGGGAGATTTCCAGAGACCTACAAGGATGACACAAACTGACAATCTAGGCAATTGTGGAGAGGATAACCTAAATGCCCTTCCCCTATAATGAGACTGATGACTACTTTTTATGCCATCCTAGAGCCCTCATCCAGTGGCTGATGGAAGCAGAGGCAGACATCCACAGATATACACTGAACTGAACTCTGGAACTTAGTTGCAGAGAGGGAGGAATGAAGATTAAAGGTGTCAGTACCAGGCTGATGAAACCCACAGAAACAGCTGGCCTGAACAAGGGGGAGCACATGGACCCCAGACTGCTGTCTGGGAGGCCAGCACAGGACTGATCCAGACCCCTGAACATGGATGTCAATAAGGAGGCCTCTGCACTCTAGGGAGCCCTGGTAGTGGATTAGTATTTTTCCCTGGTGTAATACGGGACTTTGAGAGCCCATTCCAGGTGAAGGGATGCACTCTTGCCCTGGACACACATGGAGGGCCTAGGCCCATCCCAGGATGATATAGTGGACTTTGGGGAGCCGCCATCAAGGGCCCTACCCTGCCTGGGGAGTAGGGGGTAGATGGGGTGGGCAGTAACTCAGGGGTGGGGAGTAGGGTTGGGGAGGAGGGGAGGGAGAGGGAGAAAGGATTGACATGTGAAACAAGCTTGTTCCTAATTTGAACTAATAAAACAAAAGAAAAAAATTATTGTTCATTTCACATCTGTGGCAATGAAACCTTGGGCCCTATGACACCAAAAATTGAACGTAGAATTTATAATGTATATCAATATATAAAAACTACGTATATAAGAAGGAAAGTGTCTCAGATTTACTGATAATGTCTCCCAATTCACATAAATAAATAGCAGAGACAAAATAATTCAAGTCAAATGTGTCATTCTTTGATTCCAGTGTTTTTTATTTGGTTTGGTCTTACTCTTTTTATTTGATTATTTTTGTATTTCAAATGATAATAGAGTAACATCTCTTCCTCGCATTTCACCTCTTCAAGCTCCCTATATGACTCTAACTCACCCCACTCTACTTCATATTAATAGCTTCATGTCTATTCATTATTTCATGAATATTGCATATTTTCATGTATTACTAATCATATAGTCTTAAGAAGATACCCAAAGATCTTAGCAGGATGTTTCTTTTAAAGCTCTCATGTTTTCAAACTACAGATGATATAGAGACCTGACCTCATTTGCACATTGGAAACTTAGTTTCTGAGCCTCAGAATGATGGAGGAGGCCAAAGGCAGCAAAGACACCAAGAAAAATAGAATGCAGTCTATGTGGAGCTATAAACCCAGCAATTCAGAGGGTGAGGCCAAATGAGTGCAGGTTCACTGATAAACTGCTGGGAACATGATGAGACCATATTTCAAGCACATGGAAGATAATGTGGACCAAGGGAATTAGAAAAGACTGAGCTGAATTAGTATTTCAATGTTTTGAGACTGTTCGAATGCACCTCGACTATACAACCAGCAGCTCACGCAGCAGAAGTGAACTTTCCCCTATAAAGATCTGGAAACCATAATGCAAAGAAGACATGGATCCTTTTTTTAGAATAGAGAATTATGCAATGTCTGTTTACTGAACAAATCGTTTTGTTTTGATCAATAAAAGTAATTCACTCACTTCTACCAGACCTCCTGTTACATGGTACACAGAAATACTGTCTTTGTCTTCCACCTTCTCTAAAATATTTATGCAAGAGCTTATAATTTGAAATTTGGACCATCTATTCAGATAAACTAAGATGCATAAAATCAAAAGCACATATCTTACACCCAGGGAAGACCATAATAGTCATGCACACAGAGATCGTAGCTTTCTTCAAAAGTGTAATTACTTAATCAGCCTTACGAGAATAGCCAGGGTACTTTAGATTGTGTATGGAACTATGGAGTTGCCTTATTTTCTGCTCACTTTGGTCATAGGATTGAGGAGAAGTGAGACTGTGAATACCTCAATGAGAATTTGAGGACTGCTATTACAGCTATAAAATCACAGTAAATAGTCTCAAATTTTTATTAAAATAATCCCAAATTATCATAGTTCGTATGATTAGGAAGGAATAATTATTCTTGTAGTCTCCTCTTCATCCTCAATTCCCTCAATACTTACATGAATAAACTGTGGGTCTGTGTGGCCATGATGAAGGGCTTTGAGTATGAAGAACCTCCCCTGCTTGTTGTCTGGCAATGGCTCAAGCTCACTCTTGAATACCAAAGTGAACATAATAGCAAGAGCTTCCTGATGCAGAGCACTGTAGAAAGGCCAAACAGGGTTATATAGTCCTGAATTACAGAGAACAAGCCGATGACCTAAAGGGATGGGCTAACTAATTATTCTTACATAACCTTAGAAACTCAATGCACAGAGCTGGTGATTACTCACACTGGTCCACAATATTGCAATCTCTAAGGAATTCCTAGGGTTAATGGAGGAAACAGAAGAGATGTAGAATGTTCTCAAGAGGTTAGTTGTGAAGTTTTTGTTGACATCTTAGTTTTTCATTTCCACTTTTACTTCGGTTTGGGCTCGCTTTAGTATTTCTTTTTATTATTATGAAATTCTACTGAATGTTCTCTTCTGTGTCTGCAGAAACCTGTTTCTTTCCTCTGTGGCAATCCAAAGGCCAGAAATTCACCATGTCTATTCTCAAGATTCATGCCAAAGAGATTTTTGACTCTCTGAGAATACCACTGTTGAGGTTGATCTCTGCACTTCAAAAGGTCTCTTCCAAGCTGCTTTGCCAAACAGTGCCTACACTGACACACATAAGGCCCTGGAACTCTGTGACAATGACAAGATGTGCTCCTGGGGAAAGGATCTCAAAATTTTGGGGCACATCAAACAACTATGTCACCTGCTCTGGTTAGAAAGAAACTGAATGTTGTGAAACAAGAGATAATGAAGAAACTGATCATCAAGATGGGTGGCACGAAAAATAAATCTAAATTTGGTGCAAATGCCATACTGGCAGTGTCCCTGGCTGTCTGAAAAGTTGGTACCATGGGGAAGGGGTGTACCCTCACATCACTGACTTGGCTGGCAACCCTGAAGTTATCCCGTGGGTCCTACCTTTCAATGTAATCAACAGTGGTTTTCATGATGGCAACATGCTAGCCACGTGAGGGCTCATGATCCTGTCTGCAGGGCAGCCACCTTCTGGGAAGCAGTGCCCATTGAAGCAGAGGTTTGCCCCAACCTGAAGAACAGAACCACATCTCCAACTTTCTTACTTTTTAGCTTGACACAATGTTTCACTATGTTGCCCAGCCCAGCCTTGTTGTCAAGCCCCTGCTTTAGGTGACCTCTCAACACAGGACTTTCTAGATGTTGTGTTTCCTTAAGTCTTTCAAGTGATTCCAGTGCATTCTATAGTTTGAGAGACACTACTCTGGAATTCTTTTGAAAAAGCTGTGACTAACAAGGGTCCAGCATAAATCCTGAACTCATCTTCCTTTCCACAATGTTTTATTCTCTCTATTGATTTCTTGGCTCAATACTCAGGAATCCTCACCAAATATACTCATTGTGGAAACAAAGAAAAGACTGATGTAAAGTTAATTACTTGGAATTACCAGTTTAAAATTTTTAATTTGAGGTGCTTTCCCACAGACTCTCCCCCAATTTATTTTATTTTATTTTATTTTATGTTTACAGATGCTTTGCCCAAATGTATGTCTATGCAATGCATGCATACACACCCACAGAGGCCAGAAGAGGGTAGGGATCTAGTCATCATGAGGTAGTTGGAAATGAATCCAGTTTCTCTCTCTCTCTCTCTCTCTCTCTCTCTCTCTCTCTCTCTCTCTCTCCTCCCTCCCTCCCTCCCTCCCTCTCTCTCTCTCTCTCTCTCTCTCTCTCTCTCTCTCTCTGAAGATCAAGGAGAATTTTATTTGCTTTTAAAAGTAAAAACTCCAGAACAGGCATGCTGTAAATCTCAGTAGCTTCCTGGAGGAGGAGAACACAGGAGATAAGGAAATAGCCATGACATTTAGTATCAGCATGGAGGTCAGCCATTCGTAAGGAGGGAACTTTTGAGAAAGGAAACCCAAAGTACCATAAAAAACACACACACACACACACATTTGGGATTTGGATATTATGCAAAAGAGACAAGAAGTGAGAGAGGGTGAGAGAGGAGAGACAGACAGAGAGAGAGAGAGAGAGAGAGAGAGAGAGAGAGAGAGAGAGAGATCATAAGTCCTAGATAGGGAACAAGAGAACTCAGGACAGAGGATTTTTTTAATGTCCAAATCAAAGATCATTAGAATTTCTTGATGGGCTCAAAAGAGTATCCATCCATTACACCCACCCACACTTCTTTTTTTCTTCTCCAAGAATAGACCTGTGAATATTGAACCCAGGACACTTTCAGGCACTTTGACAGATGGGTGGGGAGGAAACTAGCATCCAAATGTAAGATTCCTCCAAGCCTCCTAGAGAGGAAAAAAAGGCAGAAATTTAACTATCATTTAATTTTTAGCTTCGAACAATAGTGACCCTGTCTCTCTGGGCTCCTATTAGGCACTTCAGTGCTGAATTGATACAAGGCTGTGTTATCTTATATCTGGATATTTTTTCCTTATCAAGAAGAAAAATCATAAACAAGAAATGATTGCTTAAATATCATCTTGTACAGATTTTTCAGCATCTAGTGAGATGATCACATGGTTTTACTTTTTCAGTTTGTTTATACGGTGGATTACATTGATGGATTTCCTTATGTTGAATCATCCCTGCATCTCTGGGATTAAGCCTACTTGATCATGGGGAATGATTTTTCTGATGTGTTCTTGGATTTGATTTGCCAGTATTTTATTGAGTATTTTTGCATCAATATTTATGAGAGATATTGGTCTGTAAGTTCTCTTAGTTGTATCTCTGTGTGGCTTGGGAATCAAAGTAATTGTAGCCTTGTAGAAAGAGTTTGGCAATGACCCTTCTGCTTCTATTGTGTGGAACAGTTTGAGGAGTATTGGTATTAGCTGTTCTTTGAATTTCTGGTAGAATTCTGCACTGAAACCATCTGTCCCTGGGCTTTTTTGTTGGGAGATTTTTGATGACTGCTTCTACTTCATTAGGGGTTATAGGTGTATTTAAATTGCATATCTGTTCTTGATTTAATTTGGCAAGTGATATCTATCCAGAAAATTGTCCATTTCCTTTAGATTTTCCAATTTTGTGGAGTACTGGTTTTCAAAGTATGACCTGATGATTCTCTGGAATTCCTCAGTGTCTGTTGTTATATCCCCTTTTTCATTTCTGATTTTGTTAATTTGCATGTTCTCTCTCTGCCTATTGGTTAGTTTGAAATAAGGTTTGTATATCTTGTTGATTTTCTCAAATAACCAATTCTTTGTTTCATTTATTCTTAGTATTGTTTTCTTTGTTTCTGCTTTGTTTATTTCAGGCCTTAATTTGATTATTTCCTGGCATCTACCCCTCCTGGGTGAGTTTGCTTCTTTTTGTTCTAGACCTTTCAGTTGTGATGTTAATTCTCTAGTGTGACTATTTGCCAGTTTCTTCATGTGAGCATTTAGTGCTATGAACTTCCTCTTAGCACTGTTTTCAGAATGCCCCATAAGTTTGGGTATGCTGTGCCTTCATTTTCATTGAATACTAGGAATTCTAGGTATTTTTATTGGAAAATCATTTACCAACCTTTTACTCAGAGGTAATGCCTGTCTTTGAAGTTGAGGTGTGTTTTTTGTATACAGCAGAGGATGAATCCTGTTTTCTTATCCACTCTGTTAGCTTGGGTCTTTTTATAGGTGAGTTGAGTCCATTGGTATTAAAGGATATTAATGGCCAGTGATTGTTAATTGCTGTTATTTTTGTTTTGGGTGGTGGTGGTGGTAATGGTGGTGATGGTGGTAGTTGTGGTGACAGTAGTGTGTGTGTGTGTGTGTGTGTGTGTGTGTGTGTGTGTGTGTGTGTGTGTGTGTGTATGTGTTTTCCTTCTTTGGGATTTGCCTGTATTTTCCTGGATGCTGATAACTTCCTTGGGTTGGGTTGGAATTTTCCTGTAGCATTTCTGTAGGGCTGAGTTTGCAGATAGGTATTATGGACAGGTATCTCTCCTGTTCCCATAAATCCTTCTTTGCCCATAGCTCTTGGCCTAAGTATGAAGCCTACTTGGGTTTTCCTCTTCCACATTTACATGTCTATTCATGAATTACTTTTTCAGGTCATTTTCAGGCAGCCTGGGTGGCAAGCCTGGTTCTCTGACATTTCTAAAACACAATCTCAGCAGACTGACCCCTTTCAATTGGCTCCTGTGCATAGATTTTTAGGTGTTGATTACATTCATATTGTAAGTGCTAATGGATGAATTTTTGTCAGAACCATCAACTGCCCAATAATGACATGGGGAATTATTATTAAATGTGAAAGTTTGGCCTTAGCTTAGGCTTGTTTCTCATAACTCATAAATTAACCCATTTAACCCATAAATTATCTACATTCTTCCACAAGCTCATAATCTCGTCTGCATTTTGCCAATCCTGCCTTCTCTGTGGCTGGCTGGCTCCTGCTCCTTCTCCTCCTCCTCCCTCTTCCCAGAGCACTCTGTCCATAGAAATCCCACCTAGCCTCTTCCTGACTAGCTAAAGGCCATTACACCAATGACAGTGACACATATCCACACTGTGTAAAATAACATTCCACAAGGGGTTGTTCAACAATGTGCACTATTCATCCCTGAAAAAATTTGCATCTCTCCAACTTCAATTATTTGTGCCCTTTTAAAACTACATGTCTCATGGGGGTGGGCCTAGGCCCTATCCCAAAGGATATGATAGACTCTGATGACCCCCTATGGAAGGCCTTACCCTCCCTGGGGAGCAGAAAGGATATATGACAAGTAGGGTTTTAGTTGGTGGGGGTGGTAGGGGAGGAGAGGAGGGAGTGGGAACTGGGATTGATATGTAAAACAATCTTGTTTCTAATTCAAACAAAAAACAAATTACATGTCTTGGTTAGGGTTTTCTATTGCTATGGAGAAACACAATAAACATGGCAACTCTTTTTTTATTATTTAGAGAATCCTTTATTAGTTTTTGTAATCAAACTAATATCAAACTTAGATAAGACCTTACATATTTAATACACTGTGTTACCCCTGAACAAATGGAAAAAAATTAAGTTCAACATTTCTAGACCAATATGACTGTTAATTTCTGTACAATGCCAACTCAACATGGCAAACTGGGATACTTTTTTCCAAAGTTGACAGCACAGATAAAGTTTCCAAAAATTCAAATTATATATATATATATATATATATAATATATATATATCAATAATAGCAGTATGTTATGCATCAATAGCAGCAACAGCTTTTCCAGGTTCTGCAGTCATTTGAACAAAATTGTAGAGACTTCCAGCACACTCCATTTATAGCAACCACAAAAAAAAAAAAGTAAAAAACAAAATCCCAGAAAACAGCACAGTTCTGTTACTCTTGTGGTACCTGGCACATTTTTTTTTCTAAATTAGCTTCTCAATCATCATCTGGAAAGAAACCATTCTGAGCAACATCTTTAAAACATGGCAACTCTTATAAAGAAAACATTCATTTGTAGTGACTTGCTTACAGTTTTAGAGGTCTAGCCCATTATGATGTTGCAAACAACAGGAAGTCACCTGGCTGTCACACTGAGGAAAGCTTGAAGAAAAGAAACCTCAAAGGCTTCCCCCACAGTAACACATTTCCTCCAACAAGACCACACCTCCCAGTAATGACATTTCCTTTGGGACAATTTCTTTCAAACCACCACATTCCACTTCATGGCTCCCAAAAGCTTATATCCATATCATAATTCAAAAATGCTTTCAGTCAAACCTCAAAAGTCTCCCTAGTCTATAACAGCTTCAAACTTGTGCCAAAGTCCAAAGTCTCTTCTGAGATTCATGGTAATCCCTTAACTGTAATCCCCTGTAAAACTCGAAATCAAAAAGCAGGTTACACAATTCAAACATGTCATGGCAGAGGATATACATTACCAGTCCAAAACATAGGAAAGGGAGCACAGTGAGGAAATACTGGACCAAAGCAAGACAAAAACCAGTCGGACAAACTCCAAACTTTGCATGTCCACATCTGATATCGATACACTCTTAAAATTCCTCCAAACAAACACATGGTCCAGCATATCACAGCAGTACCCCAGTCTCTGGTACCAATTTCTCTCATTGTTAGTGTTTTTCTGGTGATATGAAGAGATATCATGACCATGAAAATTCCTATAAAGAAAACACTTAATTGGGTGTATCACAGTTTCAGAGGTTCAGATCGCTATCATCATGACTGGGCACATGACTGCGTGCAGGTAGATGTGGTGCTGAAGCTGAGGGAGCTACATCTTGCAGGCTATAGGAAGTCGACTGGCTGACACACTGAGGAAGCTTGAGCAAAAGAGACCTCAAAGACCTCACCCACAGTGACACACTTCCTCCAATAGACACACCTCCTAATAGTGCATTCCCTTTGGGGGCCATTTTCTTCCAAACCACCACAGTTTCCATCCAACATATGTGCAACCCTAGTGAACACCATACATCCTGCAATATTGTGAAATGGTGATAATGTGAGATATTAACTGGGATTTACATGTACAGATAATATATAGATATATGAATATAAATGCACAAAGAATCTCAATGACTAGAACACTCTGCTAAGAATCTTCCTTAAGGCAATTTTAATGTCCTTGTTCCTCAGGCTATAGATGAAAGGATTCAACATAGGTGTGACCACAGTGTACATCACTGAGGCCACTGCATTATTTCTTGGAGAATGTGACAGAGAGGAGCTGAAGTACACCCCTAGAGAAGTTCCATAAAACAGGCAAACAATGGACAAATGAGACCCACAGGTGGAGAAGGTTTTCTGCTTCCCACTTGATGATGGTGATCGCATGATGGAGGAAACTATTTTATAGTAAGAGAAAATGATTCCTGAAATAGGAAGTAACCCCAAAAGTGCACCTGTACAGTATCTGACTATATTATTGATGAATGTCTCAAAACAGGCAAGTTTAAGTAGTTCAGAAGGGTCACAGAAGAAGTTTGAAATTTCAAAAATATCCTTACAGTTGGAAAAATTTAATACTGCCACTTCGTGCATCAGTAAGTCTACAAAGCTAAGAAGGAAACACCCTAGAAGTAAGACACAACAGCGACTGGGATTCATAATGACCTGATAATACAGAGGGTGACAGATGGCCACAAACCTGTCATATGCCATCACAGCCAAAAGCATGTCGTCCATGCAACCAAAAATTACAAACAGTGACATCTGTGTCAGGCAGCCCACATAGGAGATGACTGGGCAGTGAGTCTGGATGTCCACAATCACCCTTGGAACAGTGGTCGAGATGTAACCAATATCAACCATGGACAGGTTGGAGAGGAAGAAGTACATGGGTGTGTGGAGATGGGAGTCAGAGCTTACTGTCAGGATGATGAGCAGGTTTCCAAACAGGGCCAAGATGTACATGGACAAGAATAGGCCAAAGAGAACAGGCTGTAGGTCTGGATCTTCTGAGAATAGAATGAAGTGGAATTCTGGCACAGATGTTGCATTTTGCCTGTTTTTATATCTTGAACATCTTTTGGAGGAAACCAGAAATGTTGTTAACAATGGTACCAGCATGTAGACCCTCTTACGATTTGAGTTAAGTAAGTGCACATATTATTTTCTCAAGCTTATTGTGACATCATTAATAATTATTCAGTTGTGGTAATTGTCATATTCTAAATAGTGTTTTGTTCATACATCATGTGTTACCTGTTATGAGAGCCATATTGAGCACAGTAATCTAGATGATTTGAGGCTAGAATTACTGTTGATAGTAGTTTATTGTGGCCTATAGACACAATAAAATAAAGCAAATACCTTTAAGACAAAATTGGTATTTTGTACAAGACTTACTTTAGGAAAACAGTCACTCAAATAAAACAAAACCTTGAAGCACTTAAACATATGTCTTTTATTACAATAATGTGGAACAAATTTATTTTTCTTACAATATTTCTGACAGTGTGAAGTCCAAGTCTCTAAATAAAAATTTGTGATTCCTAAACAGAAAGTTATTTCCATTGTACAGTGTCTTCTATAGGTAATTTTTTTCTTTGCCTTAAAAATATTTCACCGCTGGGCGTTGGTGGCGCATGCCTTTAATCCCAGCACTTGGGAGGCAGAGGCAGGTGGATCTCTGTGAGTTCGAGGCTAGTCTGGTCTCCAGAGTGAGCGCCAGGATAGGCTCCAAAGCTACACAGAGAAACCCTGTCTCAATAAACAAAAAAGAAGAAGAAAAGAAAAGATGAGAAATGATCAGGAACTACATATACAAGCATAACCAACAGAATGCAAGAGATGGAAGAGAGAATCTCAGGCATTGAAGATACGGTAGGAGAAATAGATATATCAACCAAAGAAAATCTTAAGTCCAAGTAATCCCTAACACAAAATATTCAGTATATATGGGATACCATGAAAACACCAAACCTAAGGATAACAGGTATACAAAGAGGTGAAGAAACCCACTTCAAAGGTACAGAAAAATCATAGAAGAAAAACTATCCCAACCTAAAGAAAGACATGCCTATGAAAATACAAGCTTACAGAACACCAAATAGAGTGGACCACACACATACAAAAAACAAAAAAAAATAGTCCCCTTGCCACGAAATAATCAAAACAACAAACATAAAGAATGAAGAAAGAATATTAAGTAAGAGCAGCAAAGGGAAAAAAGACCAAGTAAAATATAAAGGCAAACCTATCAGGATTACACCTGACTTCTCCATGGAAACTCTGAAAACCAGAAGGTCTACCAACACTAAGAGACCACGGATGCCACCCCAGACTACTATACCCAGCAAAGCTTTCAATCACGATAGAGGGAGAAAACAAAATATTCCATGACAAAACCAGATATAAACAATACATAGCCACTTATCCAGCTCTGCAGAAAGTTGGAGGAAAACTCCAACCCAAGGAAATTAACTACAGTCACAAAAGCATAGGCAATAGATAATCCTACCTTACAAATAGCCAAAAGAAAAAAGGGGTGGAAATCCAAACACAATTCAAGCACCACCAACAAATCAAAAACAACAAGAATGAACAATCAATGGTCATTAATATCCCTCAATATAAATGGTCTTAACTCAAATATAAAAAGACACAAGCTAACAGAATGGATAAGAAGAGTACTTACTACTCAGTGGGGAAAAAAAACAAAACAATGGAATCTTGAAATTCGCAGGCAAATGGATGGAACTAGAAGAAACCATTCTGAGCGAGGTAACACAGTCACAAAAAGACAAGCAGGGTATTTACTCACTCATATATGGATTTTATACATGGAGCAAAGGAGTGCTAGCCTACAATACACAGAGAATACAATTGCCAGAGAAGCTAGGAAACAAGGAGGACCCTAAGAGAAACATACATGGTCCCCAAGAGAAGGGGAACGGGACGAGATCTCCTGAGCTAATTGGGAGCATGGGGGAGGGGAGAGGGAGTTAGGAGAAAGGGTAGAGGAGAAGAGGTGAGAGGAGGACA
This sequence comes from Cricetulus griseus, assembly GCF_003668045.3. Taxonomy (NCBI): domain Eukaryota; kingdom Metazoa; phylum Chordata; class Mammalia; order Rodentia; family Cricetidae; genus Cricetulus; species Cricetulus griseus. The sequence goes on along the minus strand of NW_023276807.1, from coordinate 207,736,429 downwards.
TGAGGGAGCAGGAAGGTTGAGTTGGGAGATGAATAGAGGAGAGCAAGAAAAGAGATACCATAATAGAAGGAGCCATTATAGGTTTAAAGAGAAATCTGGTGTTAGGGAACTGCTCAGAGATCTACAAGGATGATCCCAAGTAGCAATCTAAACAATAGTGAAGAGGCTACCTTAAATTCCCTTCTCTGATAATGAGATTGATGACTACCTTATATGCCATCCTAGAGCCTTCATCCAGTAGCTGATGGAAGCAGAAGCAGACACCCACATCTAAACACTGAGCTGAACACTGGAACCCAGTTGCAGAGAGGAAGGAGTGATGAGCAAAGGGGACAAGACCAGGCTGGAGAGACCCACAGAAACACCTGACCTGAACAAGGGAGAGCTCATGGACCCCAGACTGATAGCTGGGAAACCATCATAGGAGTGTCCCAGACCCCCTGAATGTGGATGTCAGTTTGGAGGTCTGAGCAATCTATGGGGATTCTTCTAGTGGATTAGTATTTATCCCAAGTACATGTATGGACTTTGGGAGCCCACTCCACATAGAGGGATACTCTCTCAGCCGAGACACATGGGAAAGGGTGTAGGCCCTGCTCCAAATGATACAACAGACTTTGAGGATCCCCCAGGGAAGGTTTCACTATCACTGGGGAGCAGAAATGGGATGGGATAGGGGTCCAGTGGGGGGCAGGGTAGGAGAGGAGGCAGAGGGACCTGGGATTGACATATAAAACAAGATTGTTTTTAATATAAATTTTTAAAAATCAGAAAAAAACATAATTTTCCTGTGTCTAATTAATGCCACTGATTTTCTGAAGTGCAGCCAGCTTGACCCAGAGCCCTAGTTTCAGTCCCCTCCTTCTCAGACAGTAAAGTGATTAGAATGTGAGTCAGGCCTGGTGCATACATGCCCATGTTCTTACTTCAGCTACAGAGGAAACGTCAGGTCCACTTTTAGGTCAGACCTCACTGAATTGATTAAAATGTAAAAACTTTGAAAGAGAGAAAATATTAGTGATGCAAAAGCATGTGCAAAATTCTAATGGATCCTAATACCCCTTTTCTGTTTTACACTATAAACCATTGGAATTTTGATATTATCACATCTAAATATCACCCACTGTACATAATGATTTTCCTCCAAAGGCATCCTCCTAATGTGTGTCATTAAAATTAGTGGAATCTACCTAGTTACACTTCTTCCAAGATAATGCAACATGGGAAGCATTCGCATGTTAACTGTATTTCTATTTGTCTCCAATGGTGAAGACAGTGACCTTCTGGGAATCAGTGAATTAAGAGAACATTTATGACTCTTTCCATAGCCACATGCTCATACAACACACAGGATAACAACCCATCTCCTTTGGGAAAAATGATAAAAGTTGCACTGTATTTATTTTTCCCAATGAAAAATCCTATGAATACTATGAAAATGTGAGTTTATTAGGGAGCATTCCCAAAGGGCACTGGGCCATAGAATTATTTGAAACTCTAAAGTGTGTCTTCACACAATTCACAAAACTGGCTTTCCATTTCTTTTCATACCTGTACATTTTTTATCTTCAGGTGAGAATATGTGCAACAATTTTTGACAATCCAATAGTACAGGTATTTAATTCCATTAAATAACTCAAAAGGTCCATGAAATTGATTTAAATACAAAAAGTTGATCTTACATCAATCTCTAGTTCACATTCCTGAATGAATGAAAATGTAAAGGAAACTAAATACATGGAAGTCAGGGTTCTGAGAGGAGAAAGGGTCTACTTAATGTTTAAAACATATATTGTTCATTCCACATCTGTGGCAATGACTCTTTAGGCCCTACGAAACAAAAAATGAAGTTATAGGTAGTAAGTTATATCAATATACAAAAAAATACTTACATAAGGAGGAATATACACAGAAAAAATTTTACTAAGACTTGGTCATATGATAGTGTGTCTCAGAATTGTTAATAACATGTCCTAATTCACCTAAATAAATAGCAGAAACAAAATAATTCAAAATAAATGTGTCATTCTTTGATTCTGTAGTGTTTTGTTTTGGTTTCCTTAGCTTTTTATTTTGTTTTTTATTTCAAATAATATAGGAACAAAATCTCTCCCTACTATTTTACCTCTTCAAACTCCCTATATGACTGTAACTCACCCCACTATACTTCACATTCATAGCTTCTGTGTCTATTCATTATTTCATGCATATATGTATATCTTCACTTACTAATCATATAGTGTTAAGAAAATATTCAGAAGTCTTAACAGCTTGTATTTTTTTTTTTTTGGCTTTTTGAGACAGGGTTTCTCTGCGGCTTTGGAGGCTGTCCTGGAACTAGTTCTTGTAGACCAGGCTGGTCTCAAACTCACAGATACCCACCTGCCTCTGTCTCCTGAGTGCTGGGATTAAAGGCATGCGCCACCACTTCCCGGCTCAACATGTATCTTTTTAAGCTCTCATGTTTTCAAACTACAGATGATATAGGGACCTGAGCTCATTTCTTCATTAAAAACTTGGTGGCTGAGCCTCAGAATGATGAAGGTTGCTGGCAGCAGCAAAGATATCCAGAAAAACAGAACAGTCTTTGTAGATCAGTAAACCCATGGTGAGGCCAAAAATCCTGCAGGGAACTTTATAAGACCATGTCTCAAAGTACAAAGAAGATAATTTGGACCAAGTGAGCTAGAACAGCCTGAGTTGAATTATTGTTTCAATGTTCTCCAACTGTTCCAAATACACCTCAGATACAATACCTGCAATTCACACAGCAGAGATAAACATTCTGTTATAAAAGATCTGGAAGCCAGGAGGGAAAAAGGACATGAGCCATTTAAAAAATAAATAAATAAAGCATTATGCAATGGCTGTTTACTGAACAGATCATTTTGTGTTTTGATCAGGCAAAGTAACTCAGACAAAACTTCACTCCTTTCTACCTGACCACCTAGTACATGTTACATAGGAATACTGTCTTCAGCTTTCACCTTCTATAAAATAATGAAGAAGCTTATAATTTTGGGATTTGGAAGAACTATTCAGATGAAGCAAGATCCATAAAATATATCTTCCAACCAGGGAAGACCTTAGTCTCACACACACCTCCTAGCTTTCTTCAAAAGTATAGTTACTGAATTGCTCTCACCAGCATAGCCATAGTACTTTATATTGATTATAAAATAATATAGGTGGGCATATTTTCTACTCTCATTAGTCACAGGAGTGTGGGGACAAAACACTGGTGATAGTTCAATGAGAATTAGAGGACTGCTATCACAACAATAAAATCCCATTGGAAAGGCTCAAATTTTTATTACAGTTATTACACCATCATGATGCCCAGATTATCATAGGAAGAAATCCTAATTCTTGTGCTCTCTTCTTCATCCTCAATTCCCTCAGAACTTACATGAATAAACTGTGGGCCTGTGTGGACATGATGAAGGGCTGTGGGTGTGACAAACCTCCCTTGCTTGTTGGCTGGTGAAGGCTCAAGCTCACTCTTGAATCCTGAAGTGAATATAATAGAAGAGCTTCCTGATGCAGAACACTGTAGGAAGAGCAAACAGGGTTATATAGTCCTCAATTACGGAGATCAAGCTGATGACCTACAGGGACGGGCTAACTAATGATTCTTACATAACCTTAGAAACTCAATGCACAGAGCTGGTGATTACTCATACTGGTCCCCAATATTGCAATCTCTAAGGAATTCCTAGGGTTAATGGAGGAAGCAGGAGAGATGTTGGATGTTCTCAAGAGGTTAGCTATGAGGTTTTTGTTGACATCCTAAATTTTACATATCCTGATTTATTTCAGTTTAGAATCTCTTTAGTAATTCTTTTAAATTATTATTAAGTTCTACTGAATGTTCTCCTCTGTTCTGCAGAAGCCTGTTACTTTTCTGCATGGCAATCCAAAGGCCAGAAATTCATCATGTCTGTTCTCAAGATTTGTGCCAGAGAGATTGATTGTTGACTCTCAGGGAAGTCCCATTGTTGAGGTTGATCTCTGCACCTCAAAAGGTCTCTTCCAACCCGCTGTGCCCAGTAGTGCCTCCACTGACACATATAAGGCCCTAGAACTCTGTGACAATGACAAGATGTGCTCCTCATGAATTGGTATCGAACATTGTTGAGCATATCAAAAATCTATGTCACCTGTCCTGGGTAGAAAGCAACTCAATGTCATGGAACAAGAGAAGATCAGCAAACAGATCATCAAGATGGATGGCACTGAGAATAAATCTAAATTTGGTACAAATGCCATACAGGAAGTGTTCCCGGCTGTCTGAAAAGCTAGTGTTGTGGAAAAAGTGGTGTCCCTGTACCCTCACATTGCTGAATTGGCTGGCAACCCAGAAATCATCCCATGGGTCCCACCTTCAATATGATCAGCAGTGGTTCTCATGCTGGCAATGATCTGGCCATGCAAGAGTTCGTGATCCTGCCTACAGGGCGTCCAGTTTTGGGGAAGTCATGCCCATTGGAGCAAAGGTTTACCACAACCTGAAGAACAAAACCATGTCTCCATTCTTCTTTTTAATTTTTATTTTTTATTAATTTAAATTTACATTCCAATCCCAGCCCCCCCCCAAAACCTCCCATATGCTCCTCAGGAGAGAAGTCTACTAAGTCTGTCACATCATCTCATTGAGGCAAGACCAAGGCACCTCTCCACCTCCCACACCCCCTGTGTCTAGGCTGGGCATGGTATCTCTCCATATAGAATGGGCTCCACTAAGTCAGTTTGTGCATTAGTGTTAGATCTTGGACCACTGCCAGTGATCTCATATAGTGCCCAGTCACACCATTATCACCTATAATAAGGGAGTCTAGATAAGTCTTTTGCTAGTTCCCCGTTTGTCTGACCAGTCAGTGATCTCTCACTAGCTTGGGTCACTTAATTCTGTGGTTTCCTGAAATGTGAGGATGTAATTATATCACTAGACCCAAGTTAAATTACAAATGGGTGTTTATTGAGGAACAATTACACAGAAAAATACAAAGAATTGCTGGAGCATTTCCCTGCTCTTCCTGTCAGATCCACTGACCCACCAGAAAGAGCACATAAAGGAAAGCCATGCCTCAAGGTCCTCTCTTTCTGCCTCTATCTGCCTGAAGCCTCAACCAAAGGGGTGTGGCCACTATTACAGGTCCACACATACAATTCCCCTTTCACTCTAAAGAAGAAGGTATTAAGCCTGATGCAAAAACTATATACAATAATAACAAATGTCAAGTATACTCCAAGAAAAGGAAAGGTAAACCTATACTAATTAAAGCCTACTATCAGCAAGAGCAACATTGAGCAATAGAGATATACTACATGTCGGTTTTCAGGGTAAAGTCATGACAGAGATTACTCTGGTAGCAGCCCTAATCTAGAAAATCTAAATCTTGTCTATCTGAGATAAGAAAGGATATTGCTATGACTGTCTATTCTTCAACCTGATCAAGAAGGAAAATAACAACACTAGGGTTAGGCAGGAAGTGCAAGCATGGGACTTCCAAAGGTGCATGGAAGACAGAAGCAGAAGGTTACCTGGACAGCCACCCAAGGTCTCACAGCAATGTCGGGGCAACCAACTTTGGCTAAGGCCTAAAGTATCAGATGGATTGTCTCCGAAGCAGAGAAACTGAAAAACGGTCTTACCCTGACATGGCAGGGTCCAGCAGTCTTCTTTAAGTTTATCTCCAGCAAGCTGAAGTTAGGACAGCATGTGCAAGGTCAGCGGCCAGGATGGGGACAGATCTTTGCCCATATGGACCAGTAGCTCCATGTGGAGTGTCATCAGTGCCTAACAAACTCTCGATATGCATACCTACTCAAGTTAAACTTTCTGTGATGATATTAATGTTTAAGTCTTCCACAATGAACTATAACATTTCCTAACAGCAATCATTGAATTCTCCAGAAAGAAGATGGAGCCTCACTTCATCGATTCCACTTCATTCAACTTATTGTCTCTGAACTAGTAAATACCACTCTAAAACTGGTTTAGACTATACTGCTCTAGACAATTCCAGACTAGCTAGCTGAAATGGTGCACCTTCTTATAACACTCTAGCCAGAGCTTCAGATAAGAACTTAAGTCAACCATCTCCTTCCACTCAGAGACTACCTACAAATGTTACAGCTAGTTCTCTCAAGATTTTCCATTGCCTTATTCCTTTTCCTAGAGAATCCCATAGAGTCACCGTCACCCCATTTCAGCAGGTAGTAATTCTAAGAAAAACAACACATCATCCCAGCTGTCTTGGAAGTTGTATCACCTGGGCCACTGTTTCAGGGAGTCTTGCTTCATCAAATCGTATTAGTCTGGAAGGAATCCACAACGTTTCACTTTGTGGAAACAAGAAATAAAAACTCTCTTTTACAAAGTAACATGTTCTTAAGCTTAAATTTTGAAGTTAAAGCATTTTTAAAATATATAAGTTGGATTAATCCAGCAGCATTTATAATCAAGTGTATTTTAGTAGTTGTAACTCTTACCTCAGCAATCAAAAAATTTAAAGATAACACAATAACAGACAGTATCCACACTCTCTGTGTATTTTCCATCTTTATGTGGCTTTTTCCCTATTTCTTTTACTTTTATTTTATAAATTTTTTGAGATAGTTTTTTTCTGTGTACTTGCCTGTCCTGGAATTCACTCTGTACACCAGGCTGGCCTTGAAATCACAGAGATCTGCTTGCCTTTGCCTCCCTCAGTGAATCCTACTGGTGTATACCACCACAACTGGCTACTCTATTCCTTTTTTAACCAGTTATCCTTTTTCTTTTCTCTCCCAAGCCTACGTATTTTTTGTTAAACACACTGTAAATATTTATCTTTTTCTAACCACGAGGTTTTTATCTGCTAAACAGCATTGCTAGGATTAAAGAGGATGTTTTAGCTGCAGGCTTTCCAATATGGCAGGCATTAAGTTTACCACCAGCCCTGGGAGCTTGTAATACCCCTGGAAAGCTCAGGCCTCCAAGATCTCAGCCCAGGACCTCGGCCACCCCAATCACCATGCAGAGTCGAAAGCTTGATGTAAACAGCACGAGACTTTATTATAGTTGTTTAACGAGCTAACCCCATGTTAGCTCGGGCCTTCCATCCATCCACCAAGGCGGATGGCTAGGAAAGACAGCTCAAAGCTTCTGCATAGAGATCTTACCTAAGGGAGTGTCTAGGGGTATGCACAGGCTCAGGATTGGTGTGCCTCCAGGCTTGGAGGGCTTGCACTGTGTTGATTGGTCAACTGGTTGTTATGGCACATGGGTCCTCCTAGGGTGGTTGCTATGCTCTGCACGTCATTGCTGTGTACTTGTCCGTAAAGCACACCTAGAGCCGTAAAGCATAGAACCACCAGCTAACTTCTGATTGGTTCCTTGCCATGAGGCAGGCATCTAACCTCTTAGTGACTAAGGCAAGGTCAGACAAGCACATGTTCAGCTGCTATGGCTGCTGAAATGGGGAGCTAGTCCCTTCAAGCTGTGCTCAGTGCCTTGACTCTTAAACCCTTATGAGTAAAAGCTAAATCTGCCATGCAGTATGCTGGTCATTGCTTCCACCAGCTTCTCATACACACATTTTTGTTTGGTAGCAGGGCCTGTTAAAAGAACCCTGCTGTTTTTTGGGGGTATTTTTTTTATGCTGAGTCAGGAAACCTCCATTAAGGCGCCGTGCTGATGGGGATGTACATATGTTTCTCTTATTGGTTGATTAATAAAACACTGTTGGCCAATAGGGCAGCAAGTTAGGTGGGTCTAGGAGATGAGGAAAATTCAGGGAAACGTATTCAGAGTCAGATGCCATGTGAGACCTCAAAGGGGTAAGAGGTCCGGACCCTTCCCCAATAAGATAAGACCACGTGGAAATACATAGGTTAATAGAAATGGGTTAATAATTAAGACAGAAATAACCAAATAAGAAGCCCTAGTCATCGACCAACAGTATTATAATTAATAAAAGTCTCTGAGTTCATTTGGGGCTGATGTGACTGTAGGACCAGGCTGGTTGGAAAGAGTGCTCGTTACAAAATGGCGCCAACATGTGGGGAAAGAATTTCCACATAGAACCTGACAAAAGCTTAAAAGGATATTTTAGAAACAAAAGAACAAAGTCAAGCACAGCTTCTTAGCAGCAGCATTTTCTAGGGTGTGCTCTGTTTTGTTAGAGACAAGCAGAGACTTCTACAGTGAATTCTCCTCATCTCCTAGAACCACCTACCTTGCTGCCCTATTGGTCAACAGTGCGTTATTCATCAACCAATAAGAGAAACATTTGTACAGAAGACATCCCCATCATTTCCCCATCATGATGTTGACTGCTTTGTTCATATTATCGCTCCTACCTCACTTCTATTTTACTTCGGGAGCTTTGCCCTTTGCTTAGTTGTAGATTTCTGCATATGCTTCTATTTATGGAAGAGGGTTCTAGGTTCTCCAACCTTCTTCTTACTTTTTATCTTGACACAATGTCTCACTCTGTTGCCCTGCCCAGACTTGATCTCATGAGCCCCTGCCTTAGGTGAACCCTCAACAGAGGACTTGCTTATGTCAGTTTTTATTTGTGTAGGTATATCCATAACGGCCATCACCTCTAATAGGTGTGTAATTGTAATAACAGAATCGGCCTTATCAGAGCTAAAATTAGTGGCCCTTTGAAACCCTGAAAATGTATCTATAGTTACATCCTATGCCTATTTTAACTAAACCCTAAAGCCATCTGAAGGAGGTGTCCAAGCCTGAACACCTCTTTCCAATCCCAACCATAAACAATGGGAAGCTATCCCTAACTAGGTTTATACACTATCCTAAGTAACAACAATGGGGAAAGATTGGGTAGCATCCTCCAAGTTACTTCCTGCTGAAATGGGACAGCAATAGCCTCGTGGGGTCCTGTAGGAAGAAAATGTTAGTATAGTGAAAGTCTCCAATGGATTGTATCCAGTCCATGTTAAATGGGATTTGCTTGACTGAAGATCTCACTTGAAATCCTAAACTTGATTGAAGTCAGTACCCAAAGCTCTGGGCAGAGTGTCAGTTGAAATGGAACAAGTTGGATCCAGTGCAGTCAAGAGGTATGGCCCATTTACTTTCCCAGGTGTCTGGGGATTTCTGTCAGATGGGTCTTCATTGGCTGCGTGGGACTCACACATAAATGTTAGTGGACAAATGTTTGCTTGCGTAAGTATGTATACTGGGAAAGGCAACCATGGGAGAATAACAATTATGAGAGTGTATACAACATGAGAGAAAGAGCCATTTCAGCAGGGAGTAACTTGGAGGATGCTCTGCCCCAATTTCCCCCATTGTTGTCATTTCAACAATGAAGCAGATTGTTGTATCTTCTTATATTTCACCTTTATGATTGTTAATTTTGGATACTTAACACTGTTGAGTTTAAATCCTCTTTTAGACTAAAAGGGGAATTGTATGGGACTCTAGCTATGCCTGCTAGGGGCTGGCTACAGGTGTGCCTGACCATGCCTTCCATGGCGTGGTCAAGGTGACATAAGGAAGGTTTAAGAGTGATGGATGCTCACGTGGCAGCCCTTCTACCGCTTCATCTTCGGCTTGCTGTACTTACTGCTGCCCCACTGGCTGGCTAGGTCACTCTGTATGTAAGACTTTTCCCTGTTAAATTCCCTTGTATTTTTACCTGGTTCCGTATTGGTAATTTCCCACATTAAGACAGGACTTTTCTTGTCTCCCTCTTCTCTTCTGTCCTCAGTCTCTATGTCTCATTACCTGATTTTCTTACCTCCCCCTCAATAAAACTTTCAATATGAGTCATGTCTACAGGTCTGTTCCCGAATCTACCCAACCCAGCACCTCCATCCTCAAGGTCCCAGCATAGGGCTAGGGACCTGACACCTTCAGTCCCAACACATTACTCTTTATTCTTTTTTAAATAAATTTTTCAGCATCTTCCTACAGTCCATCACATGCCCTAGTGCAATGATCATTGCAGTTCCAATGTAAGACTGGGGACCTGCCACCTGTGATCCCAACCCATTATTCTTTATCCCTAAAAGGCACTTTTAGAGAATTTAGAAGGAACTTTTATAGAATTTTTAGAAGGAACTCCTGAAGAATTTTTAGGATGAATGTAGGGGAACCTGTAGCCACGCCTGCGAGGGCATGGTCAGGGTGACTTAGAGTAAGAGTTTCAGTTGGCTGAGTTTCACTTTCAGTTTTCACCCCTTTCGGCTTGCATACAGACTGCTGCCATGCCGGCGGGCTAGGTCGCATTGTAAATAAGGCTTTTCCCTATTAAATACCCTTATATTTCTACTTGGCTCCGTATTGGTAATTTCCCACTATAGATGAAGTTTTAGATCTTAAGAGAATTCTAAAGGAGCTTTTAGAGAAAGAACTTTTGAGGAGAGAGATTTTAGAGAGAAATATCAAAGAGAGATTTTGAGAGGGAAATTTGCAAAGAACATTTTTTATTTGAATTAGAAAGATTATTTTACATGCCAATCTCAGTTCCCTCTCCCTCTCCTCTTCCCCTGCTCCCCCCAACTAATGCCCCACCTTTCCCATACCCTTTCTGCTCTCCAGGGAGGGTGAGCCCTTCCATAGGGGGTCTTCAAACTCTGTCATATCCTTTGGAATAGAGCCTAGACCCACCCCCTTGTGTCTAGGCTCAGGGAGTATTCCACCATGTGGGATGGGCTCCCAAGTCCATTCCTATTCTAGGGATAAGTACTGATCCACTATAAGGGGCCCCATAGATTTCTGAGGTCTCCTCACTGATACCCACATTCAGGGGGTCTGGATCAGTTCCATGCTGGTTTTCCAGCTATCAATCTGGGGACCAAGAGTTCTCCCTTGTTCAGGTAAGCTGTTTCTGTGGGTTTCACCAGCCTGTTCTGGACCCCTTTGCTCATCAGTCCTCCTTCTCTGCAACTGGATTCCAGTTCAGTTCAAGGTTTAGCTGTGGGTGTCTGCTTCTCCTTCCATCAGCTGCTGGATGAAGGCTATAAGATGGCATATAAGTTGTCATCAATCTCATTGAGGGGGTGGGGGGCATTTAAGGTAGCCTATCCACTGTTGCTTAGATTGTCAATTGGTGTCATCTTTGTAGCTCTCCAGACATTTCCCTAGTGCCTGATTTCTCTTTAAACCTATAATGTCTCCCTCTATTATATTATCTCTTATCTTGCTCTCTTCTGTTCTTCCCCCAACTCAACCTCCCTGCCCCATCATGTCCTCCTCACCCCTCCTCTTCTCCCCTTCTCATTCTCCTAGTTCCCTCTCCCCTCCTCCCATGCTCCCAATTTGCTCAGGAGATCTTGTCCCTTTTCCCCTTTCCAGGCGACCATATATGTCTCTCTTATGGTCCTCCTTGGCAAAGAACATTTTTTGAAGACTGGAGGGCCCCCATTCTTTTTTTAAGATTTAAATATTTTTATTTTTTCCTATTTTCATTTAAATTAGAAACAAGATTATTTTACATGTCAATCCCAGTTCCTCTCCCTCCCCTCCTCCCCTGTCCCCCACTAGCTCCCTACCCCATCCTCTTTCTTCTCCCCAGGGAGGGTGAGGCCTTCCATGGGAGATCTTCAAAGTCTATCAGCCATTGGCGCAGGTCTTAGGCTCTCCCCCGTGTGCCTAGGCTGAGAGAGTATCCCTCTATGTAGACTTGGCTTCCAAATTCCATTCATATGCTAGGGAGAAATACTGATCTATTACCAGAGGCCCCATAGATTGCTGAGGTCTCCTCACTGACAACCATGTTCAGGGGGTCTGGATCAGTCCTATGATGGTTTCCCAGCTATCAGTCTGGGGTCCATGAGCTCTCCCTTGTTCAGGCCAGCTGTTTCTGTGGGTTTTACCAGCCTGGTCTTGACCCATTTGCTCACCCCTCCCTCTCTGCAACTGGATTCCAGGAATTCAGTTCAGTATTTAGCTGTGGGTGTCTGGAGAGCCTCCCTTCTTGAAAAACAAAGAGCTATCATAACCAGCTTTCTGTAAGCCTTTTCTCTGAACCCCCAATAGTAAACAAACTTTCAGCCCTTTAATATTTGGCAAAGAGGTTCCATTGTGTAATGGTTAGCACTCTGAACTCTGAATATTTGGCAAAAATACCAAATACATGGTGGAGAAAATAAGCATCTTCAGCCATGGTGCTAGGAAAACTGAATGCCCACATGCAGAAGAATGAAATCAGGCCAGTACCTATCTCTTGCACAAAAAACTAGCTCCAAATAGATCAAATACCTAAATCTGACACCTGAAGCACTGAAACTTCTAGAAAAAAAACACATGCTGTGCCCTATGTAACAGAGGTGTATGAAAGAACTTCCTCTATCAGACACTATTGCCCAAGAATTAAGGCCTCCAGTTGACAAGTTGAACTGCATAAAGCTAAACAGCTGCTTTCAAGCTAAAGAAACAACTGGAGGAAGAGGAAGTCCACAGAATGGAAGAGAATCTTTGACAGCTATACAACTGGCAGAGGAATAATATCTAGAGTATACAAAGAACTCAAAAAGCAAAGAGTCAAGAAAAAAAGACCCATTCAAAAAATTGACCCAGAATCTGAATAAAGATTTGTCAAAAGAAGGAGAAAAAATGTCTAAAAGGTATATCAATATTCATCCTATCGAGTAATTAGGGAAATGCATATCAAAACAACTTTGAGATTTCATTTACTCCCATCAGAAGAGGAAGCATCAACAATAACAATAACAAATTCTGGAGGAGATTTTGAGAAAATGGAACTTTCATTCACTGTTGGTGAGATTGCAAACTGGTACAGCCATTAGGGAAATCAGTACAGAGAATACCCCAAAAGCTAAAAATTATCTACCATATAATTCAGCTATACCAATCCTGGGCATATTTCCAAGGATTGGACATATGACTGCCCAGATATTTGCTCAGCCATGTTCATTCCTACTCTATTCACAATAGCTAGGAAAGGGGGAGAAGGCTAAACGACCTACAACTGATTAAAATGTGATACATATACACTATGGAATAATATTCAGCTGTAAATAAAAATGAAGTCTTGAACATTGAAAGTAAAGGGGTAGAAGTGGAAAAGATCATCTTGAGGGAGACAATTCAGACCCAGAAAGACAAATGTTGCATGTTCTCTCTCATTGGAGGCTCCTAGCTCTAAATCTTCAGATGTGACTACATAGCCTGGAATAATTTCAGAAACCAAAGAGGCAAAATGGGATTATTGCCAAGATAGAGGATTTGGAAAACAATAGTGAGGTAAATAACAGGATACTAGTGACCAGGGAAATAGGGAAAAGGGGTCAGGGTCCTCATGATGGAGGAAGGAGATCAACTGAAGCTACTACAACAGCCAGCAAATCTGTTCCTTGATGGAACTCAAAGTATGGTAAGACAGCATCTCACTCCATAATGATGGATATCATTTATTGTTTATTAACATTTTTCATTTATTTTGCATACTGACCTAGCTTCCCTCCCATCTCTCCTCCTGTTCCCTACCCCAACTCCCATGTACCCCCTTCCCTATCCACCTACTCCTCCTCTGCTCCATTCAGATCCAGGTAGGCCTCCCATGGGATTAAACACAGGATGGCACATCAAGTTGAGAAAGGACCAAGTTTCTTGCCCCCACCCTCACTCTGTATCAAGGCTGACCAGGGTAAGTAATCCAGCATGGAACTTAGGTTCCCAAAGTCAGCTAAGTGCCAGGGAAGAGTCCTGATCTAACTATTAGGAGCCTTACACAGAGACCAAGCTACACTACTGTCACACACATGCAGAGGGTCTAGGTCAGTCTCATGCAGGCTCCTAAAACTGAGCTCCCATGAGCTCAGGTGAGCTGTGGGTTCCTCCACCATAATCTTAACCACTCCTGGCTCATACAACCCCCCCCTTCCTTTCTTCAGGAGAACTTCCAGAGCTCAGCCCAGTGCTTAGCTGTGGATCTCTATATCTGCTTCCATCAATTACTGGACAAAGGCTCTGTGATGACAATGAGGGTAATCATCAATCGGATTATAGTAGATGGTCAGGTCAGGCACCCTCTCCACTATTGTTATTAGTCTTAGCTGGGGACATCCTTGTGGATTCCTGGGAGTTTCCCTGGCACCAGATTTCTCCCTGGCCCTCCTTCCCACCCCCATACTGACTCTTGTACTCAGCCCATTCAACCTGCTCCCTCAAGTTCCAATCCTCTCATACCTCCCACCTTCAGCCTCCAGTTTACCCGGGAGATCTCTTTTATTTCCCCTTCCCAGGGAAATCCATGCATTCCTCTTTGGGTGCTCTTTGTAATCTAGCCTCTCTAGAACTGTGGATTGTAGGTTGGTTAGCCAGTACTATACTCCTAATATTCACTTACAAGTGAGTAAATTCCATTTTTGTCTTTCTGGGTCTGGATTCCTCAGAATGATTTTTTTCTAGTTCCATCCATTTGCCTACAAATTTCATGTGGTCATTGTTTTTTACAGCTGATTAATACTCCATTGTGTAAATGTTATTCCAGGTCCTGGCAATTATGAATAATGCCATTATGAACATAGACGAGCAAGTGTCCTTATGGTATGATTGAACATCCTTTGGGTATATGCCCAAGATTGGTATTGCTGGGACCTGAGGTAGATTGATTCCCATTTTTCTTAGGAGCCACCATATTGATTTGAAAAGTGGCTATACCAGTTGACACTCCCACCAGCAGTGGAGGAGTATTCCCCTTACTCCACATTCTCTCCAACATAAGCTGTCATCATTGTATTTCACCTTAGCCATTCTGACAGGTATAAGATGGTATCTCAGAGACATTTTGATTTGCATTTGCCTAATGACTAAGGATGTTGAACAATTCTTCAAGTGTATTTCATCCATTTCAGGTTCTTCTGTTGTGAATTTGATGATTAGATCTCTAACCCTGTTTTAATTGGATTAATTGGTATTTTGATATATAGTTCTTCAAGTTTTTTATATATTTTGGAGATCAACCCTCAATCATATGTGGGGCTGGGGAAGACATTTTTCCATTCTGTAGGCTTCCATTTTGTCTTATTTCCTGTGTCCTTTGCCTTAAAGGACCTTTTTTGGTTTCAGGGAGTGGGTCTACTGTTCCAATGTGTTAAAGGCTAGTTCCCACTTTTTCTTCTATCAGGTTCACTATAATTGGATATATGTTGAGGTCTTTGATCCATTTGGACTTGAGCTTTGTATAGGGTGATAGGTGTGGATCTGTTGCATTTTTCTACATGCCAACCTTCAGTTATGCCAGCACCATTTTTTGAAAATGCTTTCTTTTTATCTGTTGTAGAATTTTTGCTTTTCTGTCAAATATCAGGTGTTCATAGGTCTGTGGATTTTTATCAGGGTCATAGATTCTATTCCACTGGTTCACATGTCTGTTTTTATGCCAATACCAAGCTGCTTTTATTACTATAGCTCTATAGAGGAGCTTGAATTTGAGGATGGTGATACCTCCAGAAGTTCCTTCATTATACAGGATTGTTTTAGCTATACTCAGAGATTTTTTGTTTGTTTGTTTGTTTGTTTTTCCATATGAAGTTGAGTACTGTTCTTTCAAGGTCTGTGAAGAATTGTGTTGGGATTTTGAAGAGGATTGCATTGAATATGTAGATTGTTGTGGTAAGACTGTAATTTTTACTATGTTAATCCTACCTACCCAAGAACATGGGAGATCTTTTCATTTTCTGATAAACTTCTTCAATTTCTTTCTTCAAAGACTTGGAGTTCTTATCATATAGATCTTTCACTAGTTTGGTTAGAATTATCCCAGGACTTTTTATATTACCTGTGGCTATTGTAAAGGTTATTGTTTCTCTGATTTCTTTCTCAGCCCATTCATTATTTGTATAGAAGAGGGCTAATTATTTTTTAGTAACTCTTCTATCCTACCACGTTACTGAAGGTGTTTTTCAGCTGTAGGAGTTCCCCAGTAGAATATTTGAGGTCATTTATATATACAATCATATCTTCTGCAAATGGCAAAAGTTTGAATTCTTTCCAAATTTGCATCCTCTTGGTCTTTGTTTGTTGTCTTATTGCTTAGGTAGAACTTTGAGTACTATGTTTAATAGATCTGGGAAGAGTGGATAGCCTTGTCTTGTTCCTGATTTTAGTGGAATTGCTTTGAGTTTCTCTACATTTAATTTGATGTTGGCTGTCAGCTTCCTGCATATTGCTTTTATTGTGTTTAGGTATGTTCCCTGTATCCTGATCTCCCCAAGACCTTTATCATGAATGGGTGTTGGATTTTTTCAAAGGCTTTTTCAGCATCCAATGAGATGATCATGGTTTTCCTTTTTCTTTCATTTTGTTTATATAGTGAATTCCATTGACAGATTTTCATATGTTGAACCATCACTGTATCTCTGAAATGAAAGCCTACTTGATCATGGGTGAAGAATTTTTGATGAATTCTTGAATTCAGTTTGCCAGCATTTTATTGAGTATATTTACATCAGTGTTCATGAGGGAAATTGATCTGTAATTCTTTGCTACATATTTGTGTGGGTTTAGAAATCACGGGAACCATAACCTCATAAAAGTTATAATTTAGCAGTATTCATTTTGTTTTTATTGTGTGGAAAAATTCAAGGAATATTGATGTTAGCTCATCTTTGAAATTCTGGTAGAATTCTTCACTAAAACCATCTAGCCCCACACTTTTTTTGGTTTGGAAGACTTTTAATCACTGCTTCTATTTCATTAGTGGTCATAAGTCTATTTAAATTGTTCATCTGGTCTTGATATAATTTGGTATGTGAACTATCAAGTTGTCCATTTCCTTTAAATTTTCCAGTTTTGTGGAGTACAGGTTTTTGAAGTATGACCTAATGAATCTCTGGATTTTCTCAGTGTCTATTCTTATGTCCTCTTTTTATTTCTTATTTTGTTAATTAGGATATTCTCTCTATCTGTCTTTTTGTTAGTTTGGATAAAGATTTGTTTATCTTGTTGATTTTCTCAAAGAACCAACTCTTTATTTCATTGATTCTTTTTATTGTTCTCATTGTTTCTATTTTTTATTTCAGCCCTGTTTTTGATTATTTCCTGCTGTCTACTCCTCCTGGGTGAGTTTGCTTCTTTTTGTTCTAGAGATTTCAGGCATGCTGTTAAGTCACTAGTGTGAGATATCTCCAAATTCTTTATGTAGGCATTTAGTGCTATGGTCTTTCCTCTTAGCATTATTCCTCTCATAGTGTTCCAATAAGGTTGTGTACATTGTGCATTCATTTTCATTGAAATCTATGAAGTCTTTAATTTCTTTCTTTGTTTCTTCCTTGACCCAGTGGTAATGCAGTTGAGAGCTTGAAGACTTTGTGTAGTTTGTTTTCTTGTTGAATTCTAATTTAAGCCATGGTGGCCAGATAACATGTAGGGGGTAATTCTAATTTTTTGTAACTTTTGATGTTTACTTTGTGACCTAGCATGTGGTCAGTTTTAGAGAAGGTTCCAGGAGGTGGTGAGAAGAAACTGTATTCTTTTGTGTTTGGGTGCAACGTTCTGTAGATGTCTGTTAAGTCCATTTGACTCATAACATCCCTTAGTTCCCTTATTTCTCTGTTAAGTTTCTCTGGTATTCCTGTCTGTTGGTGAGAGTGGGGTGCTGAAGTTTCTGATTATTAGTGTGGAGTTTGATGTGTGATCTAAGCTTTAGTAATGTTTCTTTTACAGATGTGGGTGTCCTTGTATCTGGGGCATACATGTTCAGAACTGAGACTTTATCTTCATGGAACTTTTCTGTGATGAATATGAAACATCCTTCTTCATTTCTTTTGATTAATTTCAGTTTGAAATCTACTTTGTTAAATATTAGAATAGCTATATCAGCTTTTTCTTAGGTCCATTTGATTGGAAAATCTTTTCCCATCCCTTTACTCTGAAGTAATGCCTGTTTTGAAGTTGATGTTTGTTTCTCTCTTTTCTTTTCTTTTCTTTTTTTTTTCTTTTTTGTTTTTTTGAGACAGGGTTTCTCTGTGTAGCTTTGGAGCCTATCCTGGCGCTCACTCTGGAGACCAGGCTGGTCTCGAACTCAGAGAGATCCACCTGCCTCTGCCTCCCGAGGATGTTTGTTTCTTATATACAGCAGAAAGATGGATCCTGTTTTCATATGAATTATGTTAGCTCATGTGGATTTATATTCGAACTGAGTCCATTGACATTAGGGGATATTAACTACCAGTGATTATTAATTCCTGTTATTTTTTTGTTTTGGTGGTGGTGGTAGTGTGTGTGTGTGTGTGTGTGTGTGTGTGTGTGTGTGTGTGTGTGTTTCTTTGCTTTGCTTTTTACTTGTGTGAGATTATCTATTGCCTGGATTTTTGTGTGTGTAGCAAACTTCCTTGGGTTGTACTTTTCTTATAGTACATTCTGTAGGACTGGATCTATGAATAGGTATTGTTTAAATCTGGTATTGTGGAATATCTTGGGTTTTTTCATTATTGAAAGTATTGCTGTGTATAGTAGCCTGGGTTGGCATCTATGGTCTCTTAGTGTCTACAAAACATCTCTGTCCAGGACCTTCTGGTTTTTAAAGTCTCCATTAATAGTTGGATGGGTGTAATTCTGATAGGTCTGCCTTTATATGTTACTTGACCTTTTTCCTTTGCTGCTCTTAATATTCTTTCTTTATTCTGTGTGTTTAGTGTTTTGATTATTATATGTCATGCCATGGAGACTGTTTTCTGGTCCAGTCTATTTGGTGTTCTATAAGTTTCTTGGACCTTCATGGGCATATCCCTCTTTAGGTTAGGAAAGTTTCCATGTATGATTTTGTTGCATATATTTTCTGTGCCTTTGAGTCGGGCTTCTTCTCCTTCTTCTGTCCCTATTTTTCTTAGGTTCAGCCTTTTCATGGTGTGCCAGATTTCCAGGATGTTTTGTGTTTACAATTTTGGGGATTTAACATTTTCTTTGACTGAAGAATCTGCATCCTTTATATCTTCAATGCCTGAGACCCTCTTTTCCATCTCTTGTATTCTGCTGGAGATGCTTATCCAGATTTTCATCTACAGAAATCTCTTGATTTGTGTTGTGTTCATTGCCTCTGTTTCAATTTTAAAGACTGGAGCTATTTCCTTTACAAGTCTGATTCTTTTTTCTTGGTTTTCTTGGCTTTCTTTAAGAGATTTACTGATATCTTCCAGTTTTTGTCTTTTCCTCTATTTCTTAAGGGAATTTATCATTTCATCTTTATGGGGCTCTATCATATTCAAAAAGTTATATTTAACATCATTTTCTTCTATTTTATCTGCATTGAGATAGATATTCAGGTCTTCCTGTTGTAGGACCACTGGGTTCTGGTGGTCCCATATTGCCCTTAATGTTGTTGAATGTATTCTTGCAACTGGTGTAGGTGGTGCATATGGCTAAAGGGGCTTCTATTCTTCCAATTATTATGGGTAGGTTGGAGAATAGTTGGGGGGAATGGGTGGATGGGAGGGAGAGGGAACTGGGATTGGTATATAAAATCATTTTTTATTTAAATAAAAATTAATTAAAAATTTTTCAAAATGGAGCTGGAGAGATGGCTCACAAGTTAAGTACACTGACTGTTCTTCTAGAGGTCCTGAGTTCAATTCCCAGCAACACATCTATAATGAGATCTGGTGCCCTCTTCTGGCCTGCAAGGATATGTGCAGGCAGAATGTTGTATACATAATAAATAAATAAATAAATCTTTTAAAATTGTTCAAAATAAAAATTGGTTTATTAAACCAATCATGGCAACACATACTTACACAATTTAAAGAAATATTCCACAACAAGGGATTGTTCAACAATGTGAATCATTCATCTTTAGAAAAGTTTCATCACCCCAACTTCAAATATTTGTGTATTTTTAGAACTACCTGTATTGGTTAGGGTTTTCTATTGCTGTGAAGAGATGCCACATCAAGAGCAACTCTTATAAAGAAAACAATTAATGGAGGTAACTCACTTATAGTTTCAGAGGTTCAGTCTTGAACCTTGCAGGCAGCAGGAAGTCAACTGGCTGTCAGCATGAGGGAAGCTTGAGCAAAAGAGACCACAAAGGCAGTTCACACAATGACACACTTCCTCCAAAGAGTCCACACTTCCTAATAGTGCCATTCCCTTTGGGGCCCATTTCCTTTCAAATCACCACATTCCACTCTCTGACTCCCATATGATATTATACCCATATCGTAATGCAAAAAATATGTGCAGTCAAGCTCAAACGTCCCCATAGTCTGTAACAGTTGTAAAATTCTTCCAAACTCCAAAGGCTCTTCTAAGATGCCTGGCAATGTCTTAACTGTAATCTGCCTATCAAAATCAATATCAAAAAGCAGGTCACATACTTTCAACATATCATGGCACAGGATATGCATTACCATTCCAAAATGTAGGGAAGGGAGCATAATGAGGAAATACTTGACCAAAGCAACACCAAAAATCATCTGGGCAAACTCCAAATATTTCATCTCCGTTTCCAATGTCAAAATGCTCTTCAGATCTCCAACTCCATTCCAGTTTGACTACAATGCACTTCTTGCTCTTGGGCTCATTACACTCCCTATTAGCATCTTTCTCTTCTAGGCAGGTATCTCACAACTCTGGCATCTCTAACATCTTGGGTTTTCCAAGGCAATCCAGGCTTCAACTTCACAGCTTCACTCAACACCCTCTCTACTAGGACTCCATTCAGGGACACCACTGACAGATGCCAGGCCTCAGCACCTTCCTATAGGTACATAGGCAAATTTCATAACCCATTTCTATCCTTAACTCTGAAGCCAAAATTATATGACTAAAGCTGCCAAGTTATGCAGAAAACTGGGAATGGAACACGGCCCCCTTGCTCAACTAAATCCTCACCAGCTTTCCATCTTTTACTGCCTCAGCTTGCCTGTCTGAAACTGGATATGCAGACCAGACTGGCCTCACACTCAGAGAACCACCCACCTCTGCCTTCTGAGTGCTAGCAATAAAGAAGAGCACCATCACACCAGACCTAAGCTTTTCTTTAATTACTTTTCAAAAGGTGGATACTTAGTTGAGTGAGATCTTGCCCTGAGATCACCATTCCTTTTATTCCATTTCTCAATCTTTTTATCTTCTTTTTTTTGAGAAAAGGGGTATTTGGTTTATTAATAAAGACCAATGAAATACAGAGTAATAAAAATTATCTTAATGCTACCTGATACAATGAAATAGCTGATGTGGCTACTCTCTTAGCAAATAAGGACAGAACTTACAACCAAAAAGTTAACAACCAGGTCTCAAGTCAGTCAAGTCTCTAGGCAAGGACGTGGGCTTCAGTCACCTTCAAGGGATGCCCAGCACCTCCTATATGAGCATCTTGGGATGCAATCTCCTGTATATGTCCAATAATGTCTTCAAAGGAGATCAGGTCTATACTGCTGATTCCAGTTTAACAATTCTGTACATATAATTCACTGCACTGTTAATTGGGGAAAACAATGCCATGAATGACTCTAGTTCATTTTGATGCTGGCAAGCCTTGGGACTTAATGTCCTTGATCTTAATACATGGGGTCACAGGACACCTTGACTGTGAACCTAAAACTGAGATTAATGACTGAGGACACAAGGGAAAAACATCCAGGTTCCTAGACTGACCATATGTTTGAAACTGCAAGACAGTGGTGACCCTCTTTTGACAGAGGCACAGTTAGAAATGCAAAATTGCCTTTCTGATTCCACAAGACAACTATACTGTGCTCCAATTATACTTCAAGTCAAATTAGTCCATCCCATGGTGTGCATCCCCTGAACACTCTTGTTTCCAATGCATCACAGTGTCTGGAGCCATGTGTTCTGGGGCCCCATGATGAAAGTCCAATCCCTAGACTTTCAATTCTCAGTATCCAGAAGCAATCTTTTCCTATATATTGTCAACACTGACAAAGTCTGATCTCCATGTTATAAACACAGCTCCTATGGCATTTAGGGCAGATTCTTGTAGCAAAGGCTATTGTCTTAGGCTGCCTTTTGGCAAAGACTATGTCCTGGAGCTCAAGACAGAGTTGGGAAAATTCCTCCACATGGACAGAACCCAGGGGGTCATAGCACTCTAGAGGGGCAGGGTAGAACTCTACAGTCAAGTTGTTTGGATCAGTCATGCCTTGCACAAGCTTCTTCAGTACAGCAGTGGAGAAGTCATCATAGAAATTCACAGTGGTGAGCTGTGAGCACTGGCTCAGGGCAGGCAAAAGGTCCCTGAGTTCAGAGTCCTTCATACTGTAGTTTGATAACTTCAGGGTTTGCAAAGTGTCTGATGTATTCTCAATGAGAACTTGGAGATGTGTGTCACTGGACCCGGAGAACAATGAGTTACTGAGATTCAGGTGTTTCAGTTGACAGAGATTCTGACACTGTGACAAGTGTTTCAAGTCTGACTGAGGGAGTGATGGACAAGGATTCCAAGGGGTTCTTCGGGCTACTCAATAAACGCTGTAAGTGGAAATGGAGAAAGTAGATGTCATCCAAGGAAAGATGCTTGAGGGAGTTTGGAGAAAGTAGATGCCATCCAAGGAAAGATGCTTGAGGGAGTTAAGTCTGGAGAAATGAGAGAGAAACAGGATGGCACACATATCATATGTGTGTATCTCCGAGGTTTGCGTTAGACGGATTTTGCGAAGTTTTGTCATACACCCAAAGAGATGCAATGTGACCCAGGAAGAGTAGAGAGTAGTAGGTGAATAGCTCCAATTTCTCGATGTCATCTGGCCGGAAAATGTCCAAGATATCCTTGATAATCTCCCCCTGGGAAGTCACAAATCTCCAACTTCACGAAGCACAGCTACACAGAGTCTTTCCTCTCCAGGGCCCACTGCAACAAGCATGTTTGGTGTTCTTTCAGGTGGAACCTGAGGCGAAGGTCAGTGACCACCTTCACATCCGGCCTCATGTCATTGTCTTACTTCTCACTTTCATTCTCTGTAGAGAAGTACCAGTTCTTTCGGCTAGCCCATACATTAAGGGAATCCTGGTTCACATTCCTCAAGTCAACTACTCGAAGCTTCCACCTACTTCTGTGCCTGCAGAAATTCCACATCACCAGAACATCTTGCAACAACTCCACATTGAGTTTCTTCATCAGGGCCCCCACAGGGAGGTAGGAAAAGGGCCAGGCTGCTACCATTGCCTTCAGTAGTTGCATGTGTCTACCAGTGAAGGCCTCCTTGAACACTGGTGGGAAGAGATGAGGGGGCATGTACTCCAGAGTAGAGATGATTGAGGCCTCATTCAACAGCAAGCTTTGCATTGCCAGATGTTGGAGCATGGGTGGGTTGTAGATGCTCATCCTGATAGATCTAAAGTCAGAAGGAACCTGATATGGACAGTGGTTATAGAGCTCCTATTGCTAGCAGGGCCAAGACTCCAGGACCCAGGACTCCTCAGCACAGTCAATCAGTGACTTTTGCTCCAGGACTCTGAGATCTCTTTTATCTTCTTGAACAAAGGATTAAGCTCCATTCAACTTCCTGGTGCTCTATTCTCCTCAAAATGTACTTTTTGAAATTTACCCTGCTCAGCTTGCTACTTTTCATTATATATCATCATTAGAGTTACCATTAATATCTACACAGCAGAGTATTACTAGGTTGCTTTGGAATTTCTTCTGCCAATGAAATTAATCCAAGAGTCATCACTTTAGGCACAAGCACTTTTCAGACAAGGGCAAAAGGCAGCAACTTCACCAAAATAAGACAATAATTATCTCTAGGCAGCCTACTGAAATGCTTCTCTGAAAACTCTTGACTGAGCTCCAACAGTTCAAATTACTCTAATCACCTCTGTTTTCCATGCTGCTACTAGTATGGCCCATTAAGTTATGATTAAAGCATTCCTGCTTTCACAACCTGAAGTACCAAAGTCTAAAATCCTCCAAACAAACACACAGTCTGGCATATCACAGCAATACCACATTCTTTGGTACTAACTTCTGTCTTGATTAGTGTTTTCTATTGCTATGAAGAGACGCCATGACCATAACAACATTTAGTTGGGAAGAATTGCTTATAATTTCAGAGATTCAGTCCATTATCATAGTGACAAGGAACATGGCAGTGTACAGGCCAATATGGTGCTGGGGCTGAGAGAACCTCAACTTGCAGGCAACAGGAAATGGACTGGCTGTCACATTAACAGTGGCTTGAGCAAAAGAGATCTCAAAGACCACCCCCACAATGACACACTTCCTCCTACAAGGGGAAACCTGCTAATAGTGCCATTCCCTTTGAGGGACTTTAATTTCAATCCACCACACAATCCAGCCACACTATGAGCAACCTTAATGAACACCACTACATCATGCAATATTGTAAAGTATCAGTTAGTAATATTGTGAAACATTAACTAGGATTTACACATATAGTTAATATATAAATGTAAATGTGTAAAGAATGTCAATGATCAGAATGCTCTGCTAAGAATATTGCATAAAGCAGTTTTAATGTCTTTGTTCCTCAGGCTGTAAATGAAGGGATTCAACATAGGTGGGACCACAGTATACATCACTGAGGCCACTGCATTACTTCTTGGAGAATGTAACAGAGAGGAGCTGAAGTACACTCCTACTCCTGTTCCATAAAACAGGCAAACAATGGACAAATGAGACCCACAGGTGGAGAAGGTTTTTTGCTTCCCACTTGATGATGATGATCGCATGATGGAGGAAACTATTTTAAAGTAAGAGAAAATGATTCCTGAAACAGGAAGTAACCCAAAGAGAGCACCTATACAGAATCTGACTATGTTATTGGTGGCAGTATCAAAATTGGCAAGTTTAAGGACTTCAGAAGGACCACAAAAGAAGTTGGAAATTTCAGTAATATGGGCACAGTTGGAAAATTTTAATATTGACACATAGTGTAACAGTAATTCTACCAGGCTAAGGAGAAAAGAACCTAGAAGTAAGACACCACAGCAACTAGGATTCATAATGGCCTGGTAATGCAGAGGGTGACAGATAGCCACAAAACGATCAAAGGCCATCACAGTCAGAAGCATGCTATCCATACATGCAAAAATTATAAACAGTGACATCTGTGTCAGGCAGCCCACATAGGAGATGACTGGACAGTGAGTTTGGATGTCCACAATTACCCTGGGAACAGTGGTGGAGATGAAACCAATGTCAACCATGGACAGGCTGGAGAGGAAGAAATACATGGGTGTGTGGAGATGGGAGTCAGAGCTTACTGTCAGGATGATGAGCAGGTTTCCAAACAGGGCCAAGATGTACATGGACAAGAATAGGCCAAAGAGAACAGGCTGTAGGTCTGGATCTTCTGAGAGTTGAATGAAGTGTAATTCTGGCACAGATGTTGTGTTCTGCATGGTTTCATTTCTTGAGCATCTTTCAGAGGAAATCAAAATATTGTAACAAGGTTACCAGCATGCATGTAGACCTTCATTAACAGTTGAGTTAAGTAAGTACAAATACTGATATTTTCTCAAGCTTATTGTGACATCATTGGTAATTACTCAGTCGTGGCAAATGCCATACTCTAAATAGTCTTTTGTTCATACCACATGTGTTACCTGTTATGAGAGCCATAATGAATACAGTAATCTAGATGATGTGAGGCCAGAATTACTGTAAACAGATGGCCTATAGTAACAGTAAAATAAAGCAAACACCTTTAAGACAAAATGGGTATTTTGTAGAAGCCTTGCTTTAGCAAAATGTCAATCAAATAAAACAAAACCCTGAAGCAATTAAACATGTCTTTTTATTACAAAAACATGGAACAAGTTTATTTTTCTTAGAATATATCTGACAGTATGAAATCTGAGTTTCTAAATAATAATTTATGATTCCTACCCAGAAAAATATTTTCTGGTTCCAGTGTCTTCAACACATTTCTTCTTTTCATTGACTTAAAAAAAATGTTCTCCATTTTTTGTTTGAAGACTTAAGTAAGCCTTTGTTAAAAATATATTTAAATTCTTAAAACCAATTAATATATGTATTTATTGTTTCCTTTAGTCTATCAATTTTTTATAAATATGTTTTAGTTAAATCCACATTATCACAGAACATTTCTGTTCACAGCTGCTAAGACATCCAGTATGTGAAAAATAATGAAAAGTCTGCCCAGACCAGAAGGCCCACCCTGAGTCAGGAGGCACCGCACCCTTATTCCTCCTCCATGCTCTGCCCTCTGCCTGCCACCTGAGTGAGTCTGGGCACGGCTCTGCCCTCAGCCTCCCCCATCACCTCCTGACAGGTTTTTCCTTAGACTCCCCCTGGACAAGAGTGGACCTGCCCAGACCAGAAGGCCCATCCTGAGTCCAGACACAACTCAACCTTGTCCCTGATCTGCCCTCTGCCCTCTGCCCTCTGCCCTCTGCCTGCTTCCTGACCCTGAGTCTGAGCCTGCTGCATGAGCGTGAGCCCTCTGCCTGCCACCTGAGAGAGGAAGAGACCCTACCTGCACCCACTGCAAGAAGAGATGGAAAGAAGACAGAATAAGAACACACTCAACAAAAAATGACCAATATGACACCACCAGAATCTAGGGACTCCACACTAGCAAGAACTGAAAAGCCAAACACAGAGGATGAAGAAGAGATGGACCTTAAAAATTATCTTATGAAGATGATAGAGACCATTAAAGAGGAAACAAGAAAATCCCTTAAAGAAATAGAAGAAAAAACAAGCAAAAATTACATGAAATGGAGGAAAATACAAACCAAAAAATCCAAGAAATAAACAAATCTCTTAAAGATTCTAAAGAAAGCAAAGAAAAAAACAACCAAACAAGTGAAGGAAAAAATTCAAACAGTTCATGGTTTGAAAGCAGAATTAGAAACAATACAGAAAACACAGAATGAGGGGATGCTGGGGGGAAAAAAAGTTGGGTAAACGATCAGGAACCACTGATGTAAGCATATCCAATAGAATACAAGAGATGGAAGAGAGAATTTCAGGTATTGAAGACTCATTAGAGGATATAAAGTCATCCACCAAAGAAAATCTCAAGTCCAACAAATCCCTAACACAAAATATCCAGAAAATATGGGACACCGTGAAAAAACCAAACCTAAGAATAATAGGTACAGAAGAAGGTGAAGAAATTCAGCTCAAAGGTACAGAAAACATATTCAACAAAATCATAGAAGAAAACTTCCCCAACCTAAAGAAGGATATGCCTATGAAAATACAAGAAGCTTACAGAACACCAAATGAATTGGACCACAAAAAGAAGTCCCCTCACCACATAATAATCAATACACCAAACTTACAGAATAAAGAAAAATATTAAGAGCATCAAAAGAAAAAGGCCAAGTAACATATAAAGGCAGACCTATCTAAATTACACCCAACTTCTCAATGGAAACCTTGAAACCCAGAAGATCCTGGAAAGATGTCCTACGAATGCAAAGGGAACATGGATGCCAACCCAGACTACTGTACCCAACAAAGATTTCAATCACTGTAGATGGAAAAAATAAGATCTTCCATGACAAAACCAGATTTAAGCAATACATATCCACAAATCCAGCCCTATAGAAATTACTGGAAGGAAAACTCCAACACAATGAAGATAATATGCTCAAAAAACCATATGCAATAGATAATCCCACTTGACCAAACACTAAAAAATGAGTGGGGAAATCCACACACAATAACACCACCAACAACAAATCCAATACAAACAAGAATCAACAATCAATGGTCATTAATATCTCTCAATATCAATGATCTTCACTTGCCTATAAAAAGACACAGGCTAACAAAATGGATACGAAGACAGAATCCATCCTTCTGCTGTGTACAAGAAACACACCTCAACTACAAAGACAGATGGCACCTCAGAGTAAATGGTTGGGAAAAGATTTTTCTAATCAAATGGACCCAAAAAAAAGCTGGTGTAGAAATTTCAGAAATGAAAAGGGAACATAACAACAGACACTGAGAAAATCCAGAGAATCATCAGGTCATACTTTGAAAACTTGTACTCTACAAAATTCAAAAATCTAAAGGAAATGGAAAAAATTCTGTATAGATACCACTTACCAAAATTAAATCAAGAACAGATAAACAATTTGAGCAGACCTATAACCCCTAATAAAATAGAAGCAGGCATCAAAAAATCTACCAACCAAAGAAAAAGCCAGGACCAGATGGTTTCAGTGCAGAAATCTACCAGAAATTCAAAGAAGATCTAATACCAGCACTCCTCAAATTGTTCCACACGATAGCAGCAGAAAGGATATTGCCAAGCTCCTTCTATGAGGCAACAATTACCTTGGTACCCAAACCACACAAAGACACAACTAAAAAAGAAAACTACAAACCAATATCCTTCATGAATATCGATGCAAAAATATTCAACAAAATACTGGCAAAGTGAATCCAAGAACACATCAGAGAAATCATCCACCATGATCAAGTTGGCTTTATCCCAGGAATGCAGGGACAGTTCAACATATGAAAATCCATCAATGTAATCCACCACATGAACAAACTGAAAAGGGAAAACCACATGATCATCTCGCTAGATGCTGAAAAATCCTTTGACAAAATCCAATGTCCCTTCACGATAAAGGTCTTGGAGAGATCGGGAATAACTGGAGCATACGTAAACATGATAAAAGTAAAATACAGCAAACCACAGCCAACATCAAACTAAATGGAGAGAAACTCAATGAGATTCCTATAAAATCAGGAACAAGACAAGGTTGTCCACACTCTCCATACCTCTTAAATATTGTACTTGAATTCTTAGCTAGAGCAATAAGACAACAAAAGGAGATGAAGGGGATACAAATTGGAAAGGAAGAAGTCAAATTTTCACTATTTGCAGATGATATGATAGTTTACATAAGTGACCGGAAAAACACTACCAGAGAACTACTACAGTTGATAAACACCTTCAGCAAAGTGGTAGGATACAAGATTAACTAAAAAAAAACTCAGCAGCCCTACTATATACAGAAGATAAGGGTACTAAGAAAGAAGTAGGAGAAACATCACCTTTTACAATAGCCACTAACAAAATAAAATATGTTGGGGTAACACTAACCACAAATGAGAAAGACCTGTATAGTAAGAACTTTGAGTCTTTAAAGAAAAAAATTAAAGAAGATACCAGAAAATGGAAAGATCTCCCATGCTCTTGGATTGGTAGGATCAACATAGTAAAAATGGCAATCTTGCCAAAAGCAATCTACAGATTCAGTGCAATTCCCATCAAAATCCCAACACAATTCTACACAGATCTTGAAAGAATAACACTCAGCTTCATATAGAGAAACAAAAAAAAACCCAGGATAACCAAAACAACCCTGTACAATAAAGGAACTTCCAGAGGCATCACCATCCCTGACTTCAAGCTCTATTATAGAGCCATAGTCCTGAAAACAGCTTGGTATTGGCAGAAAAGTAGACAGGTTGTCCAATAGAATTGAATTGAAAACCCTGATATTAGCCTACATACCTATGACCACCTGATTTTTGACAAAGAAGCTAAAGTTATACAATGGAAGGAAAAAAGCATCTTCAACAAATGGTGTTGGCATAACTGGATTTGGACATGTAGAAGATTGCAGTTAGATGCATACCTATCACCATGCACAAAACTTAAATCCAAATGGATCAAAGACCTCAACATAAATTCTGCCACACTGAACCTCCTAGAAGAGAAGGTGGGTGATACCCTTGAACAAATTGGTACAGGAGACTGCTTTCTGAACATAACATCAGTAGCACAAACATTGAGATCGACAATTAATAAATGGGACCTCCTGAAACTGAGAAGCTTCTATAAAGAAAAGGACACAGTCATCAAGACAAAACACCAGCCCACAGACTGGGAAAAGATACTCACCAACCCTACATCTGACAGAGGGCTGAGCACCAAAATATACAATGAACTCAAGAAGCTAGCCACCAAAACACCAAACAATGAAATTAAAAGATAGAGTGCAGAACTATATAGAGAATTCTCAACAGAGGAATCTAAAATGGCTGAAAGACACTTGAGAAAGTGCTCAACATCCTTAGCCATCAGAGAAATGCAACTCAATACCACTCTAAGATACCATCTTACTCCTGTCACAATGGCTAAAATCAAAAACACCAATAACAGTTTATGCTGGACAGGATGTAGAGAAAGGGGAACACTCCTCCACTGCTGGTGGGAGTGCCAAATCGTACAGCCTTTTTGGAAATCTGTATGGCAATTCCTCAGGAAAAGGAAATCACTCTACCACAAGATCCAGCAATTCCACTCTTAGGCATATACCCAAAGTATGCACATTCTTACAATAAGGACATATGTTCAATGATGTTCATAGCAGCATTATTTGTAATAGCCAGAACCTGGAAGCAACCCAGATGCCCCTCAACTGAAGAATGGATAGAGAAAATGTTATACATTTACACAATGGAGTAGTACTCAATGGAAAAAAACAATGGAATCTTGAAATTCACAGGCAAATGGATGGAACTAGAAGAAACCATCCTGAGTGAGGTAACCCAGTCACAAAAAGATAAACATGGTATGTACTCACTCATTTTTGATTTTTAGACATAGAGCAAAGGATCACTGGTCTACATTTCACACTACCAGAGGAGCTAGGAAACAAGTAGGAACCCAAGAGAAGATTGTATAGTCCCTTGATGAAGGGGATGGGGACAAGAACCCCTGACCAAAGTGGGAGCCTGGGGGCAGGGAAAGGAAAGAGAACCTTCATCCTGTTGCTGTTCGAAGCAGAAAGAGACAACCCCCAGCGAAGCACTGAACCACACTACTGGAATTCAGTTGTGGAGAGGCAGGAGGGATGAGCAATGGGGATGGAGAGACCGGCAGAAACAGTGGACCTGACCTATTGATAGCATGGAGACCCTTGTCATAAATCTGCAGCAGCACTGGACCAAACCAAGCCCTTTGAATGTGGGTGCCAGCTAGCAAGCCAAGACAGTCTATGGGACCTCTAACAGGGGAGCCAGTCTTTATCCCTAGAGCACAATGGACTTTGGGAGTCCATTCCCTATGGAGGGATACTATTGTAGCCCAGATACAGCAAGGAGGGCCTACGCCCTCCCCCAAAAAGATTTGACAGACTTTGAAGGTCCCTGGTAGAGGGCCTCACTATCCCTGGGGAGGAGTTGGATGAGTGGGTTGGGGAGGCTGGTGGGGAACATGGGAGGATGGGAGGGCAAGGGAATGGGGGTGGATATGTAAATATGAGTAGTAATTAAAGAATAAAAAAAAAGAATCAAAGAATCACACAGTTCCAAGTCACAAGAGTTTCCCTCTCACAAAGCCATGGGTTGAAAGGGAGAAGTAGTAGCTGTGCCACCAACACTCACGTCCACTGTCACCCAGGAGACAGTAGGACCAAGGGCAAAAAGAAAAAGAAAAAGAATGAAATGTTATTAAATACAGTTGAACTTTCATGCTACAAGGCCAATTTGGGGAGATCGTCTCCACAAAATCTAAGCAAAAAATCTTGTATAAAAACACGATTTTCCTGTGTCTACACAATGCCACTGATTTCCTTAAGTGCAGACAGCTTGACCCAGAGCCCTAGTATCAGTCCTCTCCTCTGCAGACAGTAAAGTGATTCCCATGTGAGTCAGCCTGGTACATACATGTCCATGTTCTTACTTCAGCTACAGAGGAAATTTCTGCTCCACTTTTATATCAGAGCACACTTAATTACTCAAAAGTTAAACAGGTTAAAATACAAAAAATATTAATGATGTAAGAACATGGGCAATGCTCTAATGGATCCTAAAACACCTTTTCTGTTTTACAGTATAAATTATTGGAGTCATGATATTATCACATATGAATATCATCCACTTTGCATGATGATTTTCCCACTTTATCCATGAAAGATATCCTCCTAGTATGTACCAATAAAAATGGTAAAATCTATCTAGTTATGCTTCTCCAAGATAATACAATATGGAATGCACTCTCTTGTTGAATATATTTCTATTTGTCTCCAATGGTGAAGACAATGACCTTTTGGGAATCAGTGAATTGAGAGAACATTTATGACTCTTTCCATAGCCACATGCTCATACAAACTAATGATAAAATCCCATCTCCATTTGCAAAATGGTAAAAGTTATATTGTACTTCTTTGTTCAAATTAGAAATCCTATGAATACAGAAAATGTGAGCTTATTAGGAAGCATTCCCAAAGGGCACTGGACCATAGAATTATGTGAAACTCTAACATGTGTCTTCACACAATGCACAAAATTTACTTTCCATTTCTTTTCATGCCTGTGCATTCTTCAGGTGAGAGTACATAGAATTTTGACAACCCACTAATGCAGCTATTTAATACCATTAGATGACCCAAAGTTTATAACACCGAATCAAAAACAAAAAATTGATCTTGCATCAATTTCTAGGTCACATTCCTGAATGGAATGAAAATGTAAAAGAAACCAAATACATGGAAGTCAGTGTTTTAGAAGGAGAAAGGGACTACTTAATTTTAAAACATATATCATTCATTTCACATCTGTAGCAATGACTCTTTAGAACCTGTGAAACCAAAAAATGAAAGTTAGAGGTAGTAAATTACATCAATATACAAAAAGTACTTATATAAGGAGGAACGTACATACAAAATATATACTTACTAAAACTTGTTCATATGACAGTCAAGGTGTCTCAGAATAACTAATAACATGTCCTAATTCACATAAATAGATAGCAGAGATGAAATAGTTCAAAACAAATGTGTCATTCTTTGGTTCTGGAGTGGTTCCTTTTGGATTGGTTTTACATTTTTATTCGATTATTTTTATATTTCAAACGATAATATAGTAACATTTTACCTCTTTAAACTCCCAATATATAATCTCACTCACCGCCCTCTACTTCATATTCATGGCTTCAGTGTCCATTCATTATTGCATGTATATATGTGTATCATCATGGATTACTAACCATACAGTCTTAAGAAGATATGTGACAGATAAGGTTTTAGTGGGGTGGGGGTGGGGGTAGGGAAGGATGGGTGGGAGAAGGGAACTGGGAGTGTCATGTAAAACAATCCTGTTTCTAATTCAAATAAAAAAGTTGGAAAAAAAAGAACTTGTCTCAAAAAATTCTAAAGACAAATAAATAAAAATGATATTTTCCCAAAAAAGAAGATATGCAGAGATCTTAACAGCAGGTAGCATTTTAATCTTTAATGTTTTAAACTGCAGATGATACAGGGACATGGCCTCATTTCCTCTTTGAAAACTTGGTGGCTGAGCCTAATAATGATGGAGGCTGCTGACAGCCTCAAAAGTATCCAGAAGAATAGAACTCAGCCTTTATAGATCTGTAAACCCAGCACTTCAGAGGGTGAGGCCAAATGAGTTCCAGTTTACTGAAATCCTGCAGGGAACAGGATGATACCGTTTCTCAAATTACTAGAAAGGCCTGAGTTGAATTGTTATTTCATTGTTTTGAGACTCTACCAAATGCACCTCGAATATACCACCCACAGTTCACACGGCAGAGGTGAACATTTCATTTTAAAGATCTGGAAACCATGCGGGAAGAAGACATGGGTCATTTTTTTTTCAGAATAAAGCATTATACAATGTCTGTTTACTGAAAAGAACATTTTGTTTTTTGATCAAGAAAGTAATTCACACAAGGCTTCACTTGCTTCTATGTAAACTCATGGTACATGTTACAAAAGTATACTGTCTTTGTATTTAAACTTCAGTAATAATAAATATGCAAAAGCTTATACTTTTGAAATTTGGAAGAAATATTCAGATAAAGTAAGACACATAAAGTACAGAGCTCAGATCTTCCAACCAGGGAAGACCTTGATAGTCAAACACACATAGTATCTTTCTTCAAAAGTGTAATTACTGAATCACCATCACCAGCATAGACACAATACTTTATATTGCATATGAAATGACTGAGTTGGCTCTATTTTCTGCTCCTTTGTTATAAGAGTGTGCGGAAAAGACACTGGGAATATTTCATTGAGAATTTCAAGACTGCCATTGCAGATATAAAATCCAAGTAGAAAGGCTCAAATTACCATTGCACACAATACACCACCATGCTGATCAAATTATTATAGCTCATATTATTAGGAAGAAATAATAACCTTTAAAAATAAAATAATAATAATATGTTAATAATTCTTGTAGTTTCTTCTTCATCCTCAATTCCCTCAGAACTTACATGAATAAACTGTAGGCCTGTGCAGCCATGATGAAGCACTGTGAATATGATGAACCTCCCTTGCTTGTTGACTGGTGAAGGCACAAGCTCACTCTTGAATCCTGAGTGACTATAATAGAAAGATCTTCCTGATACTGAACATTGTAGGAAGGACAAATAGGGTTATGTAGTCCTGGATTACAGAGAACAAGCTGATGGCCTGGAGGGACCTGCTGACTAATTACTCTTAAGGAACCTTAGAAACTCAATGCACAGAGCTGGTGATTACACATACTGGTCCACAATATTGAAATATCTAAGGAATTCCTGGTGTTAATGGAGGGAGCAGAAGAGATGTTGAATGTTCTCAAGAGGTTAGCTATGAGGTTTCTTTGATGTCCTAAATTTTTTATTTCCACTTTTATTTCAGGTTGGGCTCTCTTTAGTAGTTTTTATTATTATTATTATTGAATTCTACTGAATGTACTCTCCTGTGTCTGCAGAAACCTTTTTCTTTCCTGTGTGACAATCCAAAGGCCAGAAATTCACCATGTCTATTCTCAAGATTCATGCCAGAGAGATCTTTCACTCTTGGGAAATCCCACTGTTGACGTTGATCTCTGCACCTCAAAAGGTCTCACCCAGCCTTCCCGGCCCAACAGTGCCTTCAATGATATCCCCAGAACTCTGTGACAATGATAACATGTGCTGCTATGCAATGGGGTCTCAAAGGTTATAGAGCACATCAATAAAAGTATTGTACATGATCTGGGATGAAAGAAACTGAATGTTGTCAAACAAAAGAAGATGGACAAACTGATCATCAAGATGGATGGCACTGAAAATAAGTCTAAATTTGGAGCAAATGTGACAATGGAAGTGTCCATGGCTATCTCAAAAGTTGGTGCCATAGAAAAGGGGGTGTCCCTGCACCCGCACATCAATGACTTGGCTGGCATCCCTTAAGTCATACTGCTGGGCCCAACTTCCAATGTGACCAATGGTGGTCCTCATGTTGGCAACAAGCTGGTCCTACAAGAGTTCATGACCCTGACTGTCATGGTGTCCAGGTTCTGTGAAGCCATGTGCATTGGAGCAAAGGTTTATCACAACCTGAAGAATGTCATCAAGAAGAAATAAGGGAAGGAAGCCTCCAATGTGAGTGATAAGGACAAGTTTGTGCCTAAAATCCTAGAGAACAATAAAGTTTTGGAGCTGTGGAAGGCCACAATTGAAAAGGCCACCTACACTGACCAGTGTGTCATTGCCTTGGACATGGCTGCCTCTGAATTCTTCAGGTCTGGAAAGTATGACCTGGACTTCAAGTCTCTATGACTCCAACAGGTACATCATGCCCGACTAGATGGCGGACCTATATAAGTAATTCATCTGGGAGTATCCAGTAGTGTCCAATGAATATCCCCTTGACAAGGATGACAGGAGGCTTGGCAAAAGTTCACAGCTAGTGCAGGCATCCAGCAATAACCATCCCTGCATGGAGTGCCAAGGCTGTGGCAGAGCAATCCCAAAACTGCCTCCTGCTCAGATGAACTAGACTGGTCTCTGGGACCAAGTCTCTGCAGGAATATAAGCTGGCCCAGTCCAATGTTTGGGTTTCATGCAGTTCCATGTGTCTGGGGACACAGAAGATACTTTCATAACTGACCTCTTGTTGGTGTTCTGCATGGGGTATATCAGGACTGGTGCACCTTGTTTATCTAAACACCCAGCAAAGTAAAATCAGGTCCTTAGAATCAAGGGAGAGATGAACAGGGATTCCAAGTTTGCCAGCAGGAACTTCAGCAATCCTCTGGAGAAGTGAAGGTGGGACTGCAGATCCCTGAAGTTAGCATCTGCCTAGACCTTTACCTGATGTCTTGGAGATGAATCCAAGGCTGGACCAGTGCTTGCCGATTCCATGCTACAACTTCCTTAGGTATTTAAAGCCACACCTGACCACCAGGACCATTGCTGGAAACCCCAGATTTGCAATCATGTGATTTGTCCAAATCATTGTTTCTGTCAATTCACTTCCCAGGTAGTGTCTGGAGCCTTCATAAGTCCAGTGTAATCTCTAGGGTGGCCACAGGCAAGACCCCACCTCAGTGGTTCTACATGCAAAATAAGCCTCAGTGACCACAAAATGAATGAATGCATTAATGGATAAATTTTACTTCCATACCTTGAATATTTTCCTTTTTATTTAAATTAGAATCAATCTTATTTTACATTTCAATCCTAGTTCCCTCTCCCTCCCATCCTCACATGCCCCCCTATCAACCCCCATCCCATCCCCCTTCTGTTCCCCAGGGAGGGTGAATCCTTCCATGGATGAGCATCAAAGTCTGTCACATCATTTGGGGTAGAGCCGAGGCCCTCCCCCATGTATCAAGGCTGATAGAGTATCCCTTGATGAGGAATGGGCTCCCAAAGTCCATTTGTACACTAGGGATAAATACTGGTTCCACTACCAGAGGCCCCATAGACTGTCCAGCCTCCTAAATGACACCCACATTAAGGGGGCCTGGTTCAGTCCTGTGCTGGTTTCCCAGCTGTCAATCTGGGGAACATGAGCTCCCCCATGGTCATGTCAGCTGTTTCTGTGGGTTGCCCTAGCATTGTCTTGATCTCTTTGCTCACCACATCTCCCTCTCTACAACTGGATTCCAGAACTTCGGCTCAGTGCTTAGCTGTGGGTCTCTGCTTCTGCTTCCATCAGCTACTGGATGAAGGCTCCAGGATGGCATATAAAGTAATCATCAATGTCATTATAGGGAAAGGGCATTTAAGGTAGCTTCTCCACTATTGATTAGATTGCTAGTTGGGGTCATCCTTGTAGATCTCTGGATATTTCCCTAGTTCCATTTTTCTCTTTAAACCTATAATGGCTCCCTCTATTAAGGTATCTCTTTTTTCACTCTCCTCTATTTTCCTCCACTCAATCTTTCTGCTCCCTCATGTCATCCTCCTCCTCCTTTTCTTCCCTCCTCTTATCCTCCCTTCCTCCCCCCCCCCCGACTCCCAATTTGTTCAGGAGCTCTTGTCCCTTTCTACTTCTCTAGGGGACCATTCATACCTTGAATTTTTTCATCATTTCATTCTAAAGTTTTCGTTTTCACAGACTTTATTTTTCGTATCTTCTTCATTCATATCCTCTGTAAGATCCTTGAACATATTCATAATTGCTATTTTTAAGTCCTTGTATTGTGCTTCAGCTATATTGTATTTCTCAAGGACTCCAGAAATGGAATTATTGGCTTCTGGTAGAGGCTTGTTGTCTTGGGTTCATGTTTGTGTCCTTGCATTGGGGTCTAAGAATCTGGAGCTACGAAGTGTGAGGTGTTTCCTGGTGTTGGTATCTGGTCTTGTCCTTGGTAGTGGGTATTCCATTCTTTGGTTGCTGTTACCCTCCCTGGATCCTAGGCAAGTGTGGTAGCTGTGGAGTCTTTGGTTAAGAGTACTTCTGTGGGTAGGTCATTGGCAGAAAGAAATGGAGATGGGCTAGAGGTAAGGCTGAGAAGAGTGTGGTAAAGAGATAAGGGCATGTGTCCACACCAACAGACAGAGTCCCCAGGAAATGTAGGTGATGCAGAAGGAGGGGCTCCTGAAGATAGAGTCAGTCCCACCTTGTCCCATAGTCGTTTAGTCCCAAATAAACACACAGAGGCTTATAGAATTATGAACTGTTTGGCCATTGTCTCAGGCTTCTTATTGTCTAGTTCTCTCTTAATTATTAAACCATTTCTATTAAATTATGAAAAGCCCCAAGGCTGTAGCTTATCCATAATGGTCCAGTATGTAACTCCTTTGGTGGCTACATGGTGTCTCTCTGGGAGCTCCTCTCTGCATAGCTCTTCATGAATTCTCCTTGTCTGGTAACCCTGCCTATACTTTCTGCCTGGCTACATACTGTCTGTTCATTGGTTGAAACAGCTTTATTCATCAACCAATAAGAGAAACATACATTCACAACATACAGAGGGACATCCACCATCAGGCTCTTGCAAAGAGACTGCAGTGGGATAAATAATAAGTCTTGAGAGACAAGGGTGAACGGGCAAGTGAAACCCTGGTTCTGAACCAAAATGGAGTTTGATTGGGAGAAGCAGTTCCTGCACAAAGGCTACTATAGGACTAAGAGTAAGTCTGAAGAAAGAATAATGGAGGTCAGGAAGAACAGTGAAAATTCTCTGCCTGAGGCCCAGAGTAGAGCAGCCACTGGAGATTCATGGTGGAATATGTTTGTGGGAATTGATGGCCCAGAAAAAGGAATAAGGATGGGGTATAAGGAAAGATTGAGATAGTTATCAGCAAAGACCTAGCTGATATTGAACCAAGTAGCAGAGTCCTCATGAGGTAGGGTGAGAGGAGGGGCTCCTGCAAGCAGGCTGCTACAGGACTGCGAGACTGGAAAACATGATAATGGCAGACAGAAAAGAGTTTGAAAATTGCCCATCTGAGTCCCAGCCCTGTGTGATCAATGGTAGACAGTGTTTGTGAAGATCAAAGCTGACACAAAGGAATGCAGATAGACTGAAAGGGAAGGCTGAGGGAGTTGACAGGAAAGCTAAACCTGGTCTACACCAAGAGTAGACCAGTCACTCACCTATTCTTCCAACTAGTATAAGTGGTGCTTATGCCTGTATGGACTACTGATGTTTCTGGGCATGGTTGTCCAAGAGGAGGAGGATGTGGTAGGTGTGAGTGGGTGCCAGAGTGGGTCTTGTGAGAACAGAGTCCAGTGAGTGGCAGAAGTGGTGGTGCAGCCTGCACACAGGTCTCTCAGATGTTGGCCTGTTGCTGGGGTCTGCACCAGAGCAATGGGATTCCACTAGATTTGGGTGCAGGAACAAAACTGCCTTGCTGCTACTGAGATAGGAGAGGGAGATTTATATTTCTTAAATTTAATTTTATAATGGAATGTCTTTCTCCATCACTTATTTAAAATTTTAATTGACTGCATTAGTGAGATGCCATCTGTATTCTCTTAGAGTTTGTAGAACATTCTACCTGACCCTTTGGGATATAAGAGTCTTGATTGAGAAGCCAGGTGTTATTCTAATATAGGTCTGCTGCCTTCATGATATTTGGCCTTTTTTCCTTGCAGCCTTAATATGCTTTATTTTTCTGCATAATTACTGGTTTCATTATTAGGTGTTCTGGGGAACTTCATTTCTGGTTATGTCTCTTTGGATTTTGGAATGCTTCTAGTACTTTAATATGAACCTCTTTATTTATGTTTTGGAAATGTTCTCCTGTGGATTTGTTGAAAATATTTCTGTGCCCTTGACCTGGGCATCTTCTTTTTCCTTTATTCCCATTATTCTTAGGTTAGATGTTTTCACAGTGTCCCAGACTTTCTTAGTGTTTTGTTTCTGGCTTTTTTACATTTAGCACTTTTTTGCTGGGGTATCCCTGTTTTTCTGTCTTGGCTTCAATGTCTGAGACTGTCTCTTTCATCTCTTGTATTAGTGAAGCTTGTCCAGTAGTTTTTAGGTCCAAAATTTTTCATTTCACATCTCACCTCAGTTTAGGTATTCGTTTTCAATACTATCTTCATTTTCATAGCTTGAACTGTTTTCTTGATATCATTTCACAGATTATTTTTCATATTCCATGAATGCATTCACTTGTATATTCTTTATGCACCTGAAATGTATATGAATGCTATTTTGAAGTCCTTGTCCTGTGCTTAAGCTTTAATGCATTACTCAGGGCCTATTGTATTGTTTGCTATATACTAGAGTGCATATTGCTCTGATTGTTAGTGATTATCTATTTACACTGGTGTATAGGCATCTTGGCTTGCAATGATTGTCATTTTAGATGCCAATATATGGTCTTCTATTTGTTGGGTCAGTGCTTTGTTCATTGGTTTCAGTTTCTTCCTCTGGTTCTTAATACAGTGTGGTGATTGAGGGTTGCCAGGCAGGAAATGCTTCTGTGATACATGTGTCACCACTGGGTGTTCTTGGTACAATGTGATTTTAGGTATTGGAAGCTGACAACTGGGATTATGTGTGGACTAGAAAGGGGAGTTTTCTAGGGTCCACATGTAGGAAAAAAAGCAGGATATGCCAAAAGGATCTGCCTAGATCCTTGGGAATGTGGGCACACAGGGATTAGAGGCCAGGCCTTGTAGTCTCTGGTACAGGGTTGAGGAATAGGATGGTAGATTAGAACTGAAATTCAGGAGGATGCCCAGATGATCCCCTAGACTGTGTGACTGTGGATTTCCAAGAAATTTTTGTGGTGCTAGAGTCTAAGACAAAGGGATGTGGTCCTGAGGGAGGCTATAAGTGATCTGCCTGTTCCACTGGAAGTAGGAGCAGAGAGTCTCTTTGCTGTTTAATTTCTCATGTTTCTATGCAAAGCTAATTATTGGCATTCAATGTCACAGTACTTGAAAGAAAATAATATATGAAAGAGGCCAGGGTCATGATGAAATATGACCACTTTATTTTAAAAAAACACAGAGCAATCTACAGAGTCAGTGCAATTCCCATCAAAATCCCAGCACAATTCTTCACAGACCATGAATGGACAATATATTGAAAAACAAAACCTCAAGATAGCAAAAACAACCCTGTACAATAAAGGAACTTCTAGAAGCATCGCCATCCCTGACTTCAAGCTCTACTATAGAGCTATCGTAATGAAAACAGCTTTGTATTGTCACAAAAACAGACAGGTAGACCAATGGGATTGATTGAAGACCCTGATATTAATCCACACACCTATGAACACCTGGTTTTTGACAAAAAAGCTAAAATTATAAAAAGGAAAAAAGAAAGCATCTTCAACAAATGGTGCTGGCATAACTGGATGCTGACATGTAGAAGATTGCATATAGATCTGTATCTATCTCCATGCACATCTCTTAAGTCCAAATGGATCAAAGACATCAGCATAAATCCAGCCAACTGAACCTCTTAGAAAAGAAAGTGGGAGGTACCCTTGAACAGATTGGCACAGGAGACCACTTCTTGAACATAATGCCACTAGCACAGACACTGAGATCAACAATTAATAAATGGGATCTTCTGAAACTGAGACGCTTCTGTAAGGCAAAAGACACAGTCAATAAGACAAAATGATAGCACACAGAATGGGTAAAGATCGTCACCAACCCCACATCTGACAGAAGGCTGATTTCCAAAATATACAAAGAACACAAGAAGCTAGTCACCAAAACACCAAATAATTTGATTAAAAAGTGGGGTACACAGTCTGATAGTTGGAATACCAGCATGGGACTGATCCAGACCCAATGAACATGGGTTTCTGTGAGGAAACCTCAGAAATCTATGGGACCTCCTGTAGAAACCCAGTATTTATCCCTAGCATAGGTATGGACTTTGGGAGCCCAGTCCATATAGAGGAATACTCCCTGAGCCAAGACCCACGGGGGTGGGCCTAGGCCCTACCCCAAAGGAAACGAAAGACTCTGATGACACCCTATGGAAGAAGGCCTCACCATCCAGGGGGAGCAGAAAAGATATGTGACAGATAAGGTTTTACTTGGGGGGGGACAAGTAGGGGAGGTCGGGTGGGAGAAGGGAAATGGGATTGTCATGTAAAACAATCCTGTTTCTAATTCAAATTAAAAAAAGTTGAAAAAAAGTGGAGTACAGAACTAAACAGAGAATTCTCAATAGAGGAATCTAAAATGGCTAAAAGACACTTAAGAAATTGCTCAATATCATTAGCCATCAGGGAAATGCAAATCAAAACAACTCTGAGATACCATCTTACACCTATCAGAATGGCTAAAATCAAAACCATCAATGGCAGTTTATGCCAGAGAGGATGTGAAGAAAGGGGAATGCTTCTCTGTTGCTGGTGTGAGTGAAAACTTGTACAGCCACTTTGGAAATCAGTATATCTGTTTCTCCAGAAAGGGACAAATGGGAACCAGTCTACCTAAATATCCATCAATCCCACTCTTAGGCATATACCCAAAAGATGAACATTCATACAAGGACATTTGTTCAACTATGTTCATAGCAGCATTATTTGTAATAGGCAGAACCTGGAAGCAACCTAGACGTTCCTCAACCAAAGAATGGATACAGAAAATGTGGTACATTTACACAATTGAGTACTACTCAGCAGGGGAAAAAAAAAAAACAGAATCTTGAAATTTGCAGGAAAATGGATAGAACTAGAAGAAACTTTCTAAGTGAGGTAACCCAGTCACAGAAAGAAAAACATGGTATGTACTCACTCATATATGGATTTTAGACATAGAGCAAAGGATTACCAGCCTACAATCCACACTGCCTGAGAAGCTAGGAAACAAGGACTCTAAGAGAGACATACATGGTCCCCCTGGAGAATGGAAAAGGGACAAGATGTCCTGAGCAAATTGGAAGCATGGCGGGAAGAGACAGGGAGCTAGGAGAAGGAGAAGGGGAGAAGAGGAGAGATGAGGAGGACATGAGGGAGCAGGAATGTTGAGTTGGGGGAAGAATATAGGAGAACAAGATAAGAGATACCGTAATAGAGGGAGCCATTATAGGTTTAAAGAGAAATCAGGCACTAGGGAAATGTCTGGAGATCTACAAGGATGGCACCAACTAACATTATAAGCAACAGAGGAGAGGCCACCTTATATGCCCTCCCTGATAATGAAATTGAGGACTAACTTATATGTCATCCTACAGCCTTCATCCAGCAGATGATGGAAACAGAAGCAGACACCCACATCTAAAAACTGAACTGAACTGGAATCCAGTTGCAGAGAAGGAGAAGTGATAAGCAAAGTTCTCAAGACCAGGCTGTGGAAACCCACAGAAACAACTGACCTGAACAAGGGGGAGCTCTTGGTCCCCAGACTGATAGCTGGGAAACCAGCATGGAGTTCTTGGGATCCAGACCCCAAGAATGTGGGTGTCAGTGAGGAGGCCTCAGCAATCTATGGGGCCTCTTGTACTAGATCAATACTTATCCCTAGCATATGAATGGACTTTGGGAGCCATTCCACATAGAGGGATAGTCCCTGAGCTTAGATACACAGGGGTTGGCCTAGGCCCTATCCCAAAGGATATGACAGACTCTGAAGACCCCCTATGGAAGGCATCACCCTCCCTGGGGAGCAGAAAGGGTATGGGATAGGTAGGGTGTTAGTTGGGGGGGGCATGGAAGGAGGGGAGGGAGAGGGAACTGGGATTGACATGTAAAACAATCCTGTTTCTAATTTTTAAAAAATGGAGAAAATGTTTACTACTATAATTTTTCACATAAACATTCAGACTTGAACTCCAGGGCTAAATATTACATGGTTATTTTGTTTTTAACCTGTCAAATAGCTAAAAATGGACAGTTTAAAAACTCCAACAAAGAAAAGGTTGAAGCAGTGAGACTCTTACTGTTAGTACTTAACAAAATCAAACAGTTAATGAACCCTTGCATTCATTCGGTCTTCTGTGCCTTAGCTAGGGTGCATAATTACAAAAGACAAGAGGTACTTGTCAAAGCTTCTGGACAGAAAGTGCTTAATGACGTTTTAGTTCTCAAGTGTTTGGTGTAGAGTATAAGGGCAGATGCGCTGATGAAAACCATTACAAGAAGAGTCAATTTTGTGTTAAAGTGTTCAAAGATGTCACCATAAGCAGGAAAAAAAAGCTTTAATAACGTTTTCTTTGACTTATTAGACAATTCCAGAGTCTATATCATTAGTGTTGTCATTTTAGCAGAACATCTCCATACGGTGGTTATTGCTCGTTTCTGTTTCTCTCCCTTTGCATGGCTTCCTCCTCCTCTTGACTCTTTTCATAATGTACAAAGTCATCAAAGATTGAGGTGGTATGCTTGTAAGTAGCAATTATTTTAAGCACTTGTTTTGCTTTTTCTAGGGGTACTTCTTGAGTGTCCCTTGAGTTGGTTACTGGTTTGTTGTCACTATTTTCTAAGTGAATATGTCGTAATTGTTTATTGGGAACATCTTTGACAAAGATCCATTTAACTTCAAATTTGCCCTTCCAGACACCAGCATATGCATTATATATAGTCCACAACAGACTTCATTCCAGCCACTGCCATTCACACTGAAGAGTAAATAGAGTGGGCCTTTCCCACTCAGGAAACAGTAAGCTGCATCCAAATGCTTGTTACCATGCTCACGGTACTACACCAGATGGAGTACTTGATAGAAAGATATATATCATCCTCAGAACAGCTCTTTATTATAAGCACGCGTCTATTCTTCAGTTTCCAATCAAATTCTCTGGGATTATAGTTGTTTATGGCCTTTATTTTTTCCAGCATGGGATGCACCTCTACTCTAGAAGGTGAAGCACTAACATGTACAACACTTAAACCAAAGTTTTCAATGCCTGCTCCATTGTTCTGGTTGAAGCCAGTTTCTCTATTCTGAGGAGCTACCCAGCAATTCTGTAGCTGTGGCTGTTAAGACTGCATTTGGTGAGGCTGGGCCTGTGGCTGAGGTCCTTCTTGCTGCTG
This sequence comes from Cricetulus griseus, assembly GCF_003668045.3. Classification (NCBI taxonomy): domain Eukaryota; kingdom Metazoa; phylum Chordata; class Mammalia; order Rodentia; family Cricetidae; genus Cricetulus; species Cricetulus griseus. Next base: position 207,691,837 of record NW_023276807.1, on the reverse strand, counting down.
TGGTTATGGTGGCTAAGGCTGCTGTTAAGGCAGTTGGCTTTGCACCAATGGTAGTGGTTGAATTAATGGCTGAGGCTGCTGAATTATAGTTTGAGGAGGCAGAACTGGTTGGGTTGGCAGAGCCTTTACCACTGACCCCTTTTCATCCCAAGTTCAAATATTTATCTTGTGTTTTATAGGAGGTGGTGGCACAACAGAAGCCCCAATTCCCACATTGCCTTTGGGTTTAAGTTTCGGTTGAGTTTTGGCAGGCTTTCTGGCAATAGCAGCCCAAGAAGTTGGTTTAGGTGCTGCACTGCTAACAGGGGACACATTATTGATTGTAATGTTAGTCATACCACTGCTGCTCAAGGCTCTACCTACAGTTTTTGTCACTGCAGCCGTCAGGTAACCACCAATTTTCAGTCCAATCATGCCTTGCTCAATACTGCTAATGCCAGGCACCTTAGTCAAAGTATCATTTCCAAATCCAGTCTGTCCATCAGCAATAACTCTCCCAAGAGAGCTAGGTGAATAGCCATAACTGCTACTATAAGCAGAATTTGGTGTTGATTGTTCCTGAGATCTACTTTTCCCCCATGTAAAGAAATCAGCATTACCAGGGAAAAAAGTTAAATCCATGTTGACCAAGAAATGGAGGGGTATTTCCTAATGCCCCTGGTTGACTAAAAACTACATCTGGTATATAACGATTTTCTCCATTACTCATTTGTCCATAGGTTGTCAGATATGGCATACGCTGGTCTCCAACTGTGGACCATGCTGCTTCCCCAAGAGAATACGGAAATCCAATGGATGGAGCATACTAACTAGGTGGATAGCTGTTATTTATGCTCACTCCTCTCTAGTCAATACAAGCAGCAACCTCAGAGCCCCATCCGCACATAAAGATACCTCTGATTTGTCTGGCTACTTAATTAAGTATGGCTCAAAGTCATCATCATTTACAGCATCTTTTTGATGAATCGAACCATTTTACACTGAAACTTTATTTCCTTGCCCTTTCGGACTCTGGTCCACACTAGTGGCTGACATTCTTCACAAGTCCAGAGGAGGAGCCACCGCCTCAGCCTGGGTCTCTCAGCCAGCTCTCATAGCCATAGGCTGCTGCTGGCCCTCCTGAAGCTCCACTCTGGCCACTGCCACCACTCTATACACCTTTGGCTGCTCTAGCTGCTGCTCCAGTCACAGCTGACTGGGACTCCGGAAAGTGGGCTCCTACTCGGGAGTTCCAGGAAGTTACGGAACGGGCCTGAGCTCGCCGCCTGCACGCTGCTTGTCCAGGCTTGCCCTCCGCTCCTCAGGACCACAATGGCGGACCTAGATCCTAAATTTTTCATTTCATGTCTTAACCTCAGTTAGGTTTTCTTTATCGATACTATTTGCATTTTCATGTCTTGAACTGTTTTCTTCATTATTTCACTGGGTTTTTTTCTGTTCCATGAATAAATTAATTTGTATCCTCTTTAGGCACCTCAAATGTATATAAGTGCTATTTGGAGTCCTTGCCCTGTGCTCCAGCTATATTGCATTACTCAGGTCCTGTTATATTGCTTTGCTATGTATTAGAGAGTACACATCGTTCTGGCTATTGGTGATTATATGTTTATACTGGTGTATAGGTCTTGGCTTGGGATGATTGTCACTTTAAATGCTGATGTCTGGTCTTGTCTTAGTTGGGTGAGTGTTTTTGGAGGCAGGAATAATGATTCTATTCAAGATAGACAAACCTCTAGCCAAACTAACCAAAAGGCAGAGAGAGACCATGCTAATTAACAAAATCAGAAATGAAAAGGGGGATATAACAACGGACACTGTCTTCAGGTCATACTTTGAAAACCTGTACTCCACAAAATTGGAAAATCTAAAGGAAATGGACAGCTCTCTGGATAAATATCACTTACCAAAATTAAATCAAGATCAGATAAACAGTTTAAATTGACCTATAACCCCTAATGAAATAGAAGCAGTCATCAAAAGCCTCCCAACCAAAAAAAGCCCAGGGCCAGATGACTTCACTTCAGACTTCTACCAGAAATTCAAACAAGAGCTATTTCCAGTACTCCTCAAACTCCAGTATTCCGCACAATAGAAACAGATGGGATATTGCCAAACTCTTTCTACAAGGCTACAATCACATTGATACCCAAGCCACAAAGATATGACTAAGAAAGAGAACTACAGACCAATATCCCTCATGAATATCGATGCTAAAATACTCAATAAAATATTGGTGAACTGAATCCAAGAACATACCAGAAAAATCATCCACCATGATCAAGTAGGCTTCATCCCAGGGATGCAAGGATGGTTCAACATACGAAAATCCATCAATGTAATCCACCATATAAACAAACTGAAAAAGAAAAACCACATGATCATCTCACTAGACGATGAAAAAGCCTTTGACAAAATCCAACATCCCTTCATGATAAAGATCTTGGAGAGAACAGGAATAACAGGAACATATCTAAACATGATAAACACAATATACACCAAACCAATAGCCAACAACAAACTAAATGGAGAGAAACTCAAAGCGTTTCCTCTAAAATCAGGAACAAGACAAGGCTGTCCACTCTCTCCATATCTCTTCAATATTGTACTTGAAGTTTTGCCTAGAGCAGTAAGACAAGAAAGGGGGATCAAAGGGATACAAATTGGAAAGGAAGAAGTCAAACTTTCACTATTTGCAGACGACATGATAGTCTACATTAGTGACCTGAAAAACTGTACCAGGGAAATCCTACCAGGGAAATTTATTAAAACTTACATAGTAAATGGAACCATTAAACACAAATCTACCATTATGGAATGATGTATCTTCTAGAAACATAAAATATAGAATTTAAAAAAAAATAGAATTGGTAAATTTAATGTTTGTAAGCACAACTCCATCAGTTCCCCTTCAAATGAGTCACATGGAATCAATCTTATATTCTTTTCCCTTTGTTCCACATTCTACAGTGACTTGTTTCAGTTTCATGGACACTGTAAACACAGCAATCATTAAAACTGGGGAGGACTTCAAAAACTGAAAAGGACAAGAGCATTCTGAACTCCAGCCATCTCATGCTTCATTAGTGGATTTTAATTCTTACCAATCTTTATGCAATAGCATTAATTCTCTCACTTCAAATAATAGACTCGTTATTTTGACATCTCACATCATGACTTAATTTGCAAAAAAAAATAATAATAATTAAGATTCATAAGTATATCGTAAGTAAACCCATTAGCAGGTACCCCCCATGTTATCTGGAGATGATGAGTGCCACCCTTCTGTGTCTATTGTTAAATTTTAACTGATTTTGTTTAAATATTTTTAAAATGAGATTATTATGTAAATTCAGCAGTACTCACCTCCCTACTTCACATGTACCTACCCTTGCTCTCTTTCAAATTCACTGCCTTTTTCTCTAACTGCTATCAAAATTCCTTTCTTAACTGGATTCCCAGAATGAAGCCTGGTGGTTGGTTGTGAATCTCTGCATCTGTTTCCCTCAATTATGGGATGAGGGCTCTATGATGATTTGGGGGTATTCACCAATCTGGTTACAGGGAAGGCCAGTTCAGGCCCCCTCACCACTACTGCTGGCAGTCTTCGCTAGGGTCATCCTTGTGGGTTTTGGGCTATTTCCCTGGCACCAGGATTCTCCCCAACTCCATAGTGGCTTTCTCTATCAAGGCATCCCTTTCAGGAATACATGAGCAAGGGAGGTCAAGATCATGATGGAGAAATCTGCAGAGACAGCTGAACTAATCTCATGGAAATTCATGAACTCTGGAGAGACAGCTGTGGACCCTCAAACTAGGCCCTTGTGTGGGGGATGGTTGTGTAGCTTGGTCCATCTGAGGACCCCTGGAAATGGGTAAGGATCAATCCCTAGTTCGTGAATAGCTTGTTGGAGCCCATTCCCTCTGAGGGTATATCATGGTCAGCCTTAACACAGTGGGGAGGGGTTGGGTCTGCTCCAACTTCCTGTTCCAAACGTTGATGGCTCTGCATGGGAGCCCTTATGTGTTGGGAATGGATCTGGGGTGGGCTTGAGGAAAGGAAAGGGGGGGATGAGAGGTGGGAGTAAGAACTTTGGTTGGAATATAAAATAAAATTTTAAAAAATAATTTAAAAATTATTTAATCTGAAGAAATTATACCACAAAAGAAAGCAATATTACAATTTATCAAATGAATAAACAACTGTTTATGGACTTTAAAAATTCTTCTTTGTCTAAGGATGAGGCCTATTGAACTTTCCTCTTCCACTCTGGCATTTCTAATCATGTCTTCCTTGTGCAGGTCCTGTTCAGGCAGCCAGGTTGACAAGTCTGGGTCTCTGTCATTTCTAAAATATAGTTTCAGGAGAACGGCCCCTTGAAATTGCCTCCTTTGATAGCTTTAAGGTGTTGACTACATTCATATTGTAAGGGGTTGTTCAGCAATGCGCACCATTCATCACTAGAAAAGTTTCATATTTGCAACTTCAAATTTTTGTACATTTCTAAAATTACTCATAACCATATGAGCAGCCCCAATAACCACCACTTCATCATGCAATATTGTGAAGTATCAGTTAGTGACAATGTGTTGAGACATTTTCTGGGATTTACATGTACATTTAATATACAGATATAAAATGTGAAGTTGTAAAGAATGCCAATGATTAGAATGTTCTGCTCAGAATCTTCCTTAAGGCAGTTTTAATGTCCTTGTTCCTCAGGCTGTAGATGAAGGGATTCAGCATAGGTGTGACCACAGTGTACATCACTGAGGCCACTGCATTAGTTTTTGGGGAAAGTGACAGGGAGGAGCTGAAGTAAACTCCTAGTGCTGTTCCATAAAACAGGCAAACAATGGACAAATGAGACCCACAGGTGGAGAAGGCTTTATGTTTCCCACTTGATGATGATGATCTCATGATGGAGGAAACTATTTTATAGTAAGAGAAAATGATTCCTGAAATAGGAAGTATTCCAAAGACAGTGCCTACACAGTATCTGACTATGTTACTGATGACAGTATCAAAACAGGCAAGTTTAAGGACTTCAGAAGAGCCACAGAAGAAGTTAGAAATTTCAACATAATCCTCACAGTTGGAAAAATTTAACACTGCCACATACAGCAACAGTAATTCCAGAAGACTAAGGAGAAAACACGCTAGAAGTAAGACACCACAGCGACTGGGATTCATAATGACCTGGTAATGCAGAGGGTGACAGATGGCCACAAACCTGTCATATGCCATCACAACCAGAAGCATGTCATCCATACATGCAAAAATTACAAATAGTGACATCTGTGTCAGGCAGCCCACATAGGAGATGGCTGGGCAGTGAGTTTGGATGTCCACAATCACCCTGGGAACAGTGGTGGAGATGAAACCAATATCAACCATGGACAGGTTGGAGAGGAAGAAGTACATGGGTGTGTGGAGATGGGAGTCAGAGCTTACTGTCAGGATGATGAGCAGGTTTCCAAACAGGGCCAAGATGTACATGCACAAGAATAGACCAGAGAGAACAGGCTGTAGGTCTGGATCCTCTGAGAGTTGTATGAAGTGGAATACTGGTACAGATGTTGTGTTTTGCATATTTTTATTTCTTGAACATCTTTTGGAGGAAATCAAGAATATTGTTAACAATGATAACTGAATGTATATTTAGAATTTGAGGTCAAGTAAGTACAAACATATATTATTTTCTCAAGGTTATTGTTACATCATTAATAATTACTCCATGGTTTGTTATCTCATGTGTTACCTCTTATGAGATCCATGTTTAATACAGTAATCTAGAAGATGATGCCAGAGTTCCTGTAAACAGCCCTGTAGTCATAGTAAAATAAAGCAAATACCTTTAAGGCAAAATAAGTATTTTGTAGAAGCTTCACATTACGTAAACTGCTAACCAAATAAAATGAAAATGTGAAGCATTTAAATATACTTTTTCTTATTACAGTAACATAGGTCAAATTTATTTTTCTTGCAATATATCTGACAGTGTGAAGTCCTAGTCTCTAAATAACAATTTATGACTCCTACCCAGAAAAAAATTTTCATGCTCCAGCATTTTCTATAGTTTTCTTTCTTCTTTGACTTAAAAAATATTCCCATTTGAGAGGGATTTAATTCTGTCTTAATATCTTATTTAAAATTTTAAAACCATTTGTATATGTATCCCTTATTTATCTTAGTATATTTCAAATTTTGTAAATATGTCTTACTTAAATCCACGTTCTTACAGAACATTTCTGTTCACAGCTGCCGAGTTGTCCAGTGATGTGAAAAATAATGAAATGTCAATAAATACAGTTGAAATTTTATGCTGCAAAGCTAATTTGGGGAGACCAATTCCACATAATATCAGTAAAATATCTGGTACAAAAACATGATTTTCTTATGTCTATGCAATGCCATTGATTTTCTGAAGTAGAGACAGCTTCACCCAAGGAGCTAGCTTCGGTCCCCTCTTCCTCAGACTGTAAAGTGATTTACATGAGAGAGAGACAGGCCTGGTCCATAGATGTCCATGTTCTTACTTTAGCTACAAAGGAAATTTCAGATTCACTTTTAAGTCAGACCACTATGAAATGCTTAAAATATAGAAGATTTAAAATACAGAAAGTATTAGTGATGCAAAAACATGGGCCAATGGAGATTATTTTTTTTTAAGTCAAAGAAAAAGCCAATTCCCTATGGCAGGATACTATTGCAGCCCAGATACAGGAAAGAGTGCCTAGGCCCTCCCCCAAATGATGTAACTGACTTTGATGGGGCCCTGAGGAGGGCCACACTATTATTGGGGAGTGGGTGGGGGTGTGTTGGGGGTTGTAAGGGGCATGGGAGGATGGAAGGGCGAGGGAATTGGAAGACTGATATGTAAAATAAGATTGTTTCTAAAATAAAAAAAATTATACAGTGGAAAAAAATCTTGGACTTCATAAGCCAATTTAATTAGAATATAAACATGGAAAATGCTACATTATACTTAATTCATCCTGTGGTAGAAAACAATACCTTACTTACAATACTTTCTGTCATATGTATTCAATTAATACCATCTAAGTAATAATACTTTTAACAGAAACTCACCATGACTAAATCATAAGCATTTTTTGTTATGTGTATCTGACAGGATACTTTACAGAAACTTGAATTGTGATAAATGAGCTTTGAATTCTTAGTAGTACTTCATGGTTTTATTGTCTACTTCATCTATCTCAATGACTGATAGGAATTCAAGGTCAAATTTTTTCAATGATATTTCTATATAAATACCTACAGAAGTACATATAAAGGACCATTTTAAATTAATCTAATGCATACTTGATACTCATTCACTAGTATGCACCATAGTACATGCTGTCCCTAAAATAAATTTCCTTACTTTGAAGTGTGAACTTCCCTTTTCAATTGCACAGGGATTAGCTGAGTCACCACCTCTTAAACAGGCATGCATTATTTTTTTAAGTTCCATATTTAAGTAGGAAAAACTGAGAATAATAAATTGACATTTAAAATGACCTATAAATTGCTTAGGAAGTATTAAGCCACATAAAGTAGAATTAGCTAAAGGAATGCCCCCAGTTGTCATGTCAGGAAGAGCACAATTCTCCAGGAAGACAGGCTAATCCTGATTGACAGCTGCCTGTTCAAAGCAGTCCTGGTATGTCTCCAGAGAACTATGACAATGTTATAAATTGAAAATCCTCCCCATTTGTTCAAACAACCAAATCTGTAAGTTCTATCTCCTTAAAACCAGGTTAATTACTCAAAATGTAACTTGGAGCTGTGAAACTATAAAAGCAAACATAGTTTTCTACCTTGTCTGACTTCCTCTTGTCCATGACTCAAAAGAGGCATGCTCTATTAGCAAAATAATCCCTTGGTAATCTTCAAGTAGTAGAGTGTATTACCTAAACATATTGTTAATTCTGTCACAAAATTTCTTACATTATCCAAAAGCTCATCTGTCTTCCTCTATTCATACCAGTAGCTTTAGTTACCTTATACAAACATTAATAGCCAGACTTGCAGCAATAGATGTCTGTGTCTTTTAATATTCATCAGTTAATTGTTCCAATAAAAAAGTCACCTGGGTACTCTAACCACTTTTTGTTTTACACTATAAACTATTGTATTTATGATATTATCACATATAAATATTATCCAATTTTCATGAAGATTTTCACACTTTTCCCATGAAAGACATCCTCCTAATTTGTGCAATCAAAAATGGTGAAATCTAACTAGTTATACTTCTTCCAATATACTGCAATATGAGATTCACTCGCATGTAGAATATATTTCAATTTGTATTCAGTGGTGAAGATAGTGGCTGTAGCTGGGAAACAATGAATCAAGAGAACATTTATGTTTTTTTCATTGCCACATGCTCATACAAACCAAGGATAACAACCCATTTCCATTTGCAAAATGAAAAAAAATCTGGATTCTATTTATTTGTCCAAATTTTAAATCCTATAACTATAGAAAATGAGTTATTGGGTAGTATATCCGAAGGGCTCTGCACCAGAGAATTATGTGAAACTCTAAAGTCTTCACACAATGCACAAAATTAACTTTCCATCTCTTTTTATGCCTCTACATTCTTTTATATTCAGATGAGAATATGTACAATTATTTTTGGATATTCTGATAATTCAGCTCTTAAATACCAACAGATGACCCAAAAAGTCAATGACATGAAATCAAATACCAAAAAAATTATCTGGATCAATTTATCACATTCCTAATTAAAATGAAAATTTACGGGCAACCAAATACATGGAAGTCAGTGTTTTGAGAGGACAAATTGGCTACTTAATCTTTAAAATATGTATTGTTCATTTCACATCTGAGACAATGACTCTTTAAAACCTATGAGACCAAAAACTGAAAGTTAGAGGTAATAGATGATATCAATATACAAAATATCATATATAAGGAGTATATTACAAAGAAAAAATACTTAGTAAAATTTGTTCATATGACAGTTATGTGTCTCACAACTACTAACAACACAATTACTAATAGTACTAATGTCCTAATTTCACATAAATAAATAGCAGAGAAAAAAACAATTCAAAACAACTGTATCATTCTTTGTTTCTGAAGTGGTTTGGTTTTACTTTATACTTGATTAGTTTTATATTTTGATTTATAATATAGTAACATTCCTTCTGTCAATTTCTCCTCTTCTAATCCCCTATGTAACTCACCTCACACTACTTCACATTCATAGTTTCTGTGTCCTTTGATTGTTATTTCATTGACATATGTATATTTTCATGGATTACTAATCATATAGTTTTAAGGTGAGATACAAAGGTATTAACAGCTCTCATGTTTTCAAACTGCGGATGATATAGGAACCTGACCTCATTTTCTCATTGAAAACTTAGTGCTGAGCCTCAGAGTGATGGAGGATGCTGACAACAACAAAAATATCCAAAAAATAGAACACAGTCTTTGTAGATCTGTAAATAAGTCACTTCAGAGGGTGAAGCCAAAAATGGATCAAGGAAACTAGAAAAGCCTGAGTTGAATTGTTGTTTTAATGTTTTAAGACTGTCCCAAATGCACATTGACTATATAACTCACAGATCACACAGCAGTTTCTACACATTTATAAATAAAAATTATAGAGAAAAACATAATTTTGGAATTGGAAGAACTATTCAGATGAAGTAAGATCCATAAAATTTAGAGCTCAGATTTTCTACCCAGGGAAGACCTTAATAGTCACACACCCATCGTATCTTTCTTCAAAATTACAGTTACTGAATCACCCTCATCAGCATAACCAAAGTACTTTACAATGATTATGAAACAACATATTTGGACAAGTTTTCTGCTCTCATTGGTCATAGGAGTATGGAGAAGGGACACTGGAGATAACTCAATGAGAATTGTCAACTACCATCACAACTAAGAACATAAAATCTCAGTACAGAGGCTCAAATTTTTATTGCAATTATTATAAAATCAGGTTATGCAAATTATTCTGGTTAATATGATTAGGAGGAAATGATCATTCTTGTAGGCTCCTCTTCATCCTCAATTCCCTCAGAACTTACATGAATAAACTGTGGGCTTGTGTGGTCATGATGAAGGGTGGTGAATATTATGAGTCTCCCCTGCTTGTTGACCAGTGATGGCTCAATCTCACTCTTGAATCCTGAAATGAATATAATAGCAAGAGCTTCCTAATACAAAAAACTAGGAAGAACAAACAGGGATATATAGTCCTGTATTACAGAGATCAAGCTGACGACCTAGAGGGACCTGATGACTAATTACTATTAAGTAACCTTAGAAACTCAATGCACAGAGCTGGTGATTACTTATACTGGTCCACAATATTGCAATTTCTAAGGAATCCCTGAGGGTAATGGAGGAAGCAGAAGAGAACATTGAATGTTCTCAAGAGATTAGCATGAAGTACTTATTGACATACTGAATTTTTCACTTCCAGTTGTATTTCTGTTTGGATGCTCATTAGTAATTCTATTTTTATTTTATTATTAATCTATGCAATGTTTTCTTCTGTGTCTGCAGAAACCTGTTCCTTTCTTGTGCTGCAATCCAAAGGCCAGAAATTCACCTTGTCTATTTCAAGATTTGTGCCAAAGAGATCTTTGATCTCAGGGTACCCCCTCTTGAGACTAATCTCTGCTTCTCAAAAGGTCTCTTCCAAGCTGCTGTGCCCAGTAGTGCCTCCACTGACACGCACAAGGCCCTAGAGCTCCATGACAATGATTACGCTTGCTACTGGGGAAGGGGTTCTCCTAGGCTCTTGAACACATAAATAAGACTATTACACATGCTCCAGGTAGAAAGAGTGGGAATGTTGTGGAACAAGAGAAGATGGACAAACAGATCATCAAGATGGACAGCACTGAAAATAAATCCAAATTTGGTGTTAAGGCCATACTGGAAGTGTCCCTGGCTGTCTGAAAAGCTGGTTCTGTGGAAAAGGGAGGGTTCCTGTACACTCACATCACTGACTTGGCTGGCAAACCTGAAGTCATCCCATGGGTCTCACATTTCAATGTGATCAACAGTGGTTCTAATGTTGCAACCAGCTGCTCATGCAAGAGTGCATGATCCTGCCTGAAGTGCATCTACCTTCTGGGAAGCCATGCTCATTGGAACAGAGGTTTGCCACAACCTCAAGAAGAGAACCACATCTCCAACCTTCTTCTTACAGACATAGCTTGACACAATTTCTTACTCAGTTGCACAGTCCAGCCTTGTTCTCATAAGCCCCTGCCTTAGGTGAGCTCTCAACAGAGGACTTGCTAGGAGTTTGTGTTTCATTAAGTCTTTCAAATGATTCCAACATATTGTAAAGTTTGTGAGTCACTGTTCTAGTCTTCTGTTGAAAAAGCTGTGACTAATGGGGCTACAGAATGAATCCCAAACTCATCTTCATTTCCACAAACTTTTATTCTCTCCATTCATTTCTTGGCTCAATACTCACAAATCCTCATCAAATATACTCATTCTGGAAACAAACAAAAGACTGATGTAAAGCTAATTACTTGGAATTCCCAGTTTAAAATTTTTATTTCAATTTCGAGGTGTTTTCAAACAGGCCCACCCCAATTTATTTTGTTTTATTTTATGTGTATGGATTCTTTGCCTAAATGTTTGCCTGTGTGCCACATGCACAAAATGTCCACCGAGACCAGAAGAGTGAATTGGATCTAGCCATTATGTAGGCAAATAGAAATAAATCCAGGTCCTCTGAAAGAGCAGTCAGTGTTCTTAACTACAGAGTCATATCTGCAACACCACTCTCTCTCTCTCTCTGTCTCTGTCTCTGTCTCTGTCTCTGTCTCTCTCTCTCTCTCTCTCTCTCTCTCTCTTTCTCTCTAGATCAAGGACAATTTTATTAGTGTTTAAAAGGAAAAACTCCAGCCCTCTGCCTGCCACATGAGGAGAGTCTGGGCACTTTTCTGCCCACAACTTCCCCCGTCACCCCCTCCTCCCTTCTTCCTGAGACAGCCCCTCTCCAAGACTGGACCTGCCCATACAGGAAGGCCCACCCTGAGTCTGGCCACAACTCATCCTTGTCCCCCCTCTGCTCCCTGCCCTCAGCTTGCTGCCTGAAGTGAGTCGGGGCACTGCTCTGCCCCCAACTTCCCCCATCACCCCTTCCTCCCTTCCTCCTGAGCCTGCCCCTGGAGTAGAGTGAACCCACCCAGACCAGAAGGCCCACTCTGAGTTTGGACATACCTCACTCTTGATTCCCCCTCTTCCCTCTGCCCTTTGCATGAGGAGACTAGAAGAGAGACTCCACATGCACCCACCAGAAGAAGGGATGGGAAGATGACAGAATAAGAACACACTAAACAGCAGAAAGACCAATATGACACCACCAGAATCTAGGGACTCCACACCAGCAAGAACTGAAAAGCCCAATGCAGAGGATGAACAAGAGGTGGACCTTAAAAATTAACATATGAAGATGGTAGAGACCATTAAAGAGGAAACAAAAAATCCCTTAAAGAAATAGAAGAAAAAATGAGCAAAAAATTACATAAAATGGGTCCTTTCCGCTGACCAACCCAGAAACTAGGAGTGAGGAGACTACCAGGAGCGTCAAGACCATCCAGAGTTGTGGACATTGAATTCCTGGCCCCCACACACCACTGGGTCACAAGAGTAGATAGAGACACCCCACCTGCACCCACTAAAAGAAGATATGGGAAGAAGACAGAATAAGATTTCACTCAACAATAGAAAGACCAATATGACACCACCAGAATCTAGGGACTCCACTCTAGCAAGATCTGAAAAGCCCAACACAGAGCATGAAGATGAGATGAACCTCAAAAATTATCTCAGCAAGATGATAGAGACCTTTAAAGAGGAAACAAGAAAATCCCTTAAAGAAATAGAAGAAAAAGCAAACAAAAATTACACAAAATGGAAGAAAAGACAAACCAAAAAATTCAAGAAATAGACAAATCTCTTAAAGAATCTAAAGAAAGCCAAGAAAAAACATCCAAACAAGTGAAGGAAGTTCTTGAAAAAGTTCAAAGCATGAAAGCTGAAATAGACACAATAAAGAAAACACAGAATGGGGCGATGCTGGAAATGGAAAGGCTGGATAAATGATCAGGAAGTAAAGATGTGAATATAACTAATAGAATTCAAGAGATGGAAGAGAGAATCTCAGCTATTGAAGACTCACTAGAGGATATACATTCATCAACCAAAGAAAACCTCAAGTCCAACAAATCCCTAACACAAAATATCCAGGAAATATGGGACACCATAAAAAGACCAAACCTAAGAATAATAGGTATAGAAGAAGGTGAAGAAACACTGCTCAAAGGTACAGAAAACATATTCAACAAAATCATAGAAGAAAACTTCCCCAACCTATGGAAGGATATGCCTATGAAAGTACAAGAAGCTTACAGGACACCAAACAGACTGGACCACAAAAAGAAGTCCCCCGACACATAATAATCAAAACACCAAATCTACAGAATAAAGAGAAAATATTAAGAGCAGCAAAGGAAAAAGGCCAAGTAACATATAAAGGCAAACCAATCAGAATCACACCCGACTTCTCAATGGAAACTCTGAAAGCCAGGTCTTGGATAGATACTCTACAAACACTAAGGGAGCATGGATGTCAACCCAGACTACTGTACCCAGCAAAACTTTCAATCACTATAGATGGAGAAAACAAGATATTCCATGACAAAAACAGATTTAACCAAACATATTCACAAATCCAGCACTACAGAAGTTTCTGGAAGGAAAACTCCAACCCAATGAACATAACTACACAAACAAAAACACTGGCAATAGATAATCTAACTTTACCAAACACAAAAAGAAATAGGAGGGTGAAATCCACACGCAATGACACCACCAACAATAAATCCAAAACATTCAAGAACCAATGAACAATGGACATTAATATCCCTAAATGTCAATGGTCTTAACTTACCCATAAAAAGATATAGGCTAACAGAATGGATACGAAGTCAGAATCCATCCTTCTGCTGTTTACAAGAAACACACCTCAATTTCAAAGACAGGCGGAATTATAGACATAGAGCAAAGGATTACCACCCTATAATCCTCTTCACCAAAGAAACTAGGAAACATGAAGGACTCTAAGGGATAAATGGTCTCCAGGAATGGAAGAGGCATGAACTCCTGAACTAATTGGGAGCATGAGAGTAGGGGGGAGGGAGCTGTTACAATAAGAGCAAGAGAAGAGGAGTAGAGGAGAGGAAATGGAGGGGCAGAAATACTGAGTTGGGGGAAGAATAGAGGAGAGAGAGCAGGATGAGAGATACCGTATCAGAGGGAGCCACTATAGGTCCAAGAAGAGATCTGGAACCAGGGAGATCTCCAGAGACCTACAAGGATGACACGATCTGACAATCCAGGCAATGGTGGAGAGGATAACCCTAAAGCCCTTCCCCTAAAATGAGATTGATGACTTCTCTTTATGCCATCCTAGAGCCCTCATCCAGAGGCTGATGGAAGCAGAGACAGACATCCACAGATATACACTGAGCTGAACTCTGGAACTTAGTTGCAGAGAGGGAGGAATGAAAAGCCAAGGGGTCTGTACCAGGTTGGAGAAACCCACAGGAACAGTTGGCCTGAACAAGGGAGAGCACATCGACCCCAGATGCTGTCGGGGAGGCCAGTACAAGACTGATCCAGACCCCTGAACATGGATGTCAATAAGGAGGCCTCTGCACTCCAGGGAGCCTCTGGTGGTGGATTAGTATTTTTCCCTGGTGTAAGAAGGGACATTGAGAGCCCATCCCACGTGAAGGGATGCACTCTTGGCCTGGACACATGGGGAAGGGCCTAGGCCTTGCCCAGGATGATGTGGTGGAGTTTTGGGAGCCCCTGTTGAGGGCCCTACTCTGCCTGGGGAGTGGAGGGTGGATGTGGTGGGGAGTAGGTCAGGGGTAGAGGAGGAGGGGTGGGGGTGAGGGGAGGGAGAGGGAGAAGGGATTGATATGTGAAACAGGCTTGTTCCTAATTTGAACTAATAAAGAAAAATATTTTAAAAAACTCAAATTACACATAAAACCTCATTCACTTACAGTAGGAGACTTCAACAAGCCACTATCACCACTAGATAAGACCACCAGACAGAAATATAACAAAGAAACAAAAGTACTAACATATGTTACGACCCAATTTGGTTTAACAGGTGTCTATAGAACATTCCATCTGAAAACAAAAGAATATACCTTCTTCTCAGGGTCACATGGAACCTTCTCTAAAATTGACCACATACTCAGCAACATAGCAAACCTACACAGATACCAAAAAATGGAATAACCCCCTGTGTCTTATCAGACCACCATGCTTTAAAGTTAGAATTCAACAACAACACAAATTGCAGAAACCCTACCAACTCATGGAAATTGAACAACACACAATTGCACCATTCCTGGGTCAAGGAATAAATAAAAAGAAATTAAAGACTTCCTAGAATTTAATGAGAATGAAGACAGAACATACCCAAATTTATGGGACACTTTCAAAGGAGTGCTAAGGAAAGTTCATAGCACTAAGTGCCCACAGGAAGAAACTGGAGAATAGTCATGATACAGAATTAACAACACAACTGAAAGCTCTAGAACAAAAGGAAGCAAACTCACCACAGTGGAGTAGATGCCAGGAAATAATCAAACTGAGGGCTGAAATCAACAAAGTAGAAACTAGGAAAACACTACAAAGACTCAATGAAATAAAGAGTTGGTTCTTTGAGAAAGTCAACAAGATAGAAAAACCTTTATCCAAACTAACAAAAAGGCAGAGAGGGAACATGCAAATTAACAGAATCAGAAATGAAAGGGGGACATAACAACAGACACTGAGGAAATCCAGAGAATCATCAGGTCACACTTTGAAAACCTGTACTCCACAAAATTCAAAAATCTAAAGGAAATGAACAATTTTCTGGATAGATATCACTTACCAAAATTAAATCAAGAACAGATAAGCAATTTAAACAGAACTAGAAGCAATGAAATAGAAGCAATCATCAAAAGCCTCCCAACCAAAAAAGCCCAGGGCCAGATGGTTTCAGTGCAGAATTCTACCAGAAATTTAAAGAAGAGCTAATACCAGTACTCCTCAAATTGTTCCACAAAATATCAGCAGAGGGGATTTTGCCAAGCTCTTTCTATGAGGTTTCAATCATCTTGGCAGTCAAGCCACACAAAGTCACAACTAAAAAAGAGAACTACAGACCAATATCCTCATGAACATTGATGCAAAAATATTCAACAAAATACTGGCAAATGGAATCAAAAACACATCAGAGATAATTATCCACTATGATCAAGTTGGCTTCATCCCAGGAATGCAAGAATGGTTAAACATATGAAAATCCAAAAATGTAATCCACCATATAAACAAACTGAAAAGAAAAATCACATGATTATCTCACTAGATGCTTTAAAAAGCCTTTGACAAAATGTAATATCCCTTCATGATAAAGGTCTTGGAGAGATCAGGAATAACAGGAAAATACCTAAACATGATAAAAAGCAATATACAGCAAACCAACAGCCAACATCAAACTAAATGGAGAGACACACAAAGTGATTCCTCTAATATCAGGAACACGACAAGGCTGTCTCCATATCTCTTCAATATTGTGCTTGAAGTTCTAGCTAAAGCAATAAGACAACAAAAGGAGATCAAGAGGACACAAATTGGAAAGGAAGAAGTCAAACTTTCACTATTTGCATATGAAATGATATTTTACATAAGTGCCCCGAAAAACTCTACCGGGGAACACCTACAGCTGATAAACACCTACAGCAAAATGGCAGGATACAAGATTAACTAAAAAAAAAAATCAATAGCCCTACCATATACAGATGACAAATGCACTGAGAAAGAGGTCAGAGAAACATCAGCCTTTAAAACAGAAACTAACAACATAAAATATCTTGGTAACACTAACCAAAAATGTGAAAGACATGTATAGTAAGAACTTGGAGTCTTTAAAGAAAGAAATTAAAGTAGATACCAGAAAATGGAAAGATCTCCCATGCTCTTGGATAGGTAGAATCAACCTAGTAAAACTGGCAATCTTGCCAAAAGCAATCTACAAATTCAATGCAATCCCCATCAAAATCCCAACACAGTTCTTCACAGACCTTGAAAGAACAATACTCAATGTTATATGGAGAAACAAAAGACCCAGGATAGCCAAAACATCCCTGTACAATAGAGGATCTTCTGGGGCATCACCATCCCTGATATGTCGTGTTCCTGATATTAGAGGAATCACTTTGTGTGTCTCTCCATTCAAGCTCTATTACAGAGCCATAGTTCTGAAAAAGGTTGGTATTGGCACAAAATTAGACAAATAAACCAATGGAATCACACTGAAAACCCTGATATTAACCAACACACCTATGAACACCTTATTTTTGACAAAGATGCTAAATCTAAACAAATGGAAGAAAGATGGCATCTTCAACAAATGGTGCTGGCACAACTGGATTCCAACATGCAGAAAATTGCAGATAGATACATATCTGTCACCATGCACAAAACTTAAGTACAAATGGATCAAAGATCTCACCATAAATCCAGCCACACTGAATCTTCTAGAAGAGAAAGTGGGAATAACCCTTGAACGAATTGACACAGGAGACCGCTTCCTGAACATTACACAAGTAGCACAGACATTGAGATCTGCAATTAATAAATGGGACCTCCTGAAACTGAGAAGCTTCTGTGAGGCAAAGGACACAGTCTGTAAGAAAAAAGACAGTTCACAGAATGGGAAAAGATGTTCACCAACCCCACATCTGACAGAGGGCTGATTCCAAAATATACAATGAACTCAAGAAGCTAGCCACTAAAACACCAAACAATGAAATTAAAAAGTGGGATACAGAACTAAATAGAGAATTCTCAACAGAGGAATCTGAAATGGCTGAAAGACACTTAAGAAAGTGCACAAAATCCTTGGCCACCAGAGAAATGCAACTCAAAACAACCCTGAGATACCATCTTACACCAGTCAGAATGGCTAAAATCAAAAACACCAATGACAATCTATGCTGGAGAAGATGTGGAGAAAAAGGAACACTCCTCCAATGCTGGTGGGAGTACAAACTTGTAAGACCACTTTGGAAATCAGTATGGCGATTGTTCAGAAAAATGGGAATCAGTCTACCTCATGATACAGCTATTCCTCTCTTGGGCATTGCTGTATCACATCCATACAACAAGGACATATGTTCAACCATGTTCATAGCAGAATTGTTTGTAATAGCCAGAACTTGGAAGCAACCTAGATGCCCCTCAACTGAAGAATGGATAGAGAAAATGTGGGAGTACAATGGAGTACTACTCAGAAGAAAAAAAGCAATGGAATCTTGAAATTCACAGGCAAATGGATGGAACTAGAAGAAACCATTCTGAATGAGGTAGCCCAGTCACAAAAACACAAACATTGTATGTACTCACTCATGTATGAATTTTAGACATAGAGCAAATGATTTCCAGCCTACAATCCTCTTCACCAAAGAAACTAGGAAACAAGAATCACTCTAAGGGAAAATGCATGGACCCCAGGAATGGGAAGGGGCAGGAACTCCTGAGCTAATTGGGAGCGTGAGGGTAGGGGAGAGGGAGCTGCCAGAATGTGAGGAGGAGAAGAGGAGAGGAGAGGAGGAAATGGAGGAGCAGAAATATTGAGTTGGGTAAAGAATAGAGGAGAGCAGGATGAGAGATACCATATTAGGGAGCCATTTTAGGTTCAAGGAGAGATCTGGCACTAGGGAGATTTCCAGAGAACTACAAGGATGACATGAACTGACAATCTAGGCAATGGTGGAGAGGATAGCCTAAACGCCCTTCCCCTATAATGAGACTGATGACTACTTTTTATGCCATCCTAGAGCCCTCATCCCGTGGCTGATGGAAGCAGAGGCAGACACCCACAGATATACACTGAACTGAACACTGAACCTAGTTGCAGAGAGGGAGGAATGAAGATCAAAGGAGTCAGTACCAGGCTGGTGAAACCCACAGAAACAGCTGGCCTGTACAAGGGGGAGCACATGGATCCCAGACTGCTGAGAGGACAGCACAGGACTGATCCAGCCCCATGAACATGGATGTCAGTTAGGAGGCCTCTTCACTCAAGGGGGCCCCTGGTAGTGGATTAGTATTTTTCCCAGGTGTAAGAAGGGACTTTGAGAGCCCATTCCATGTATAGGGATGGATGTTCGGCCTGGACACATGGGGAAGGGTCTAGGCTTGACCCAGGATGCTGTGGTGGACTTTGGGAAGGCCCCATCAAGGGCCCTAGCCTACCTGGGGAGTGGAGGGTGGATGGGGCAGAGGGAAGGTGGCGAGCAGGGGGGAGGGGTCAGGAGAGGAGAGGAAAAGGAGAAGGGATTGACATGTTAAGCAAGCTTGTTCTTAATTTGAACTAATCAAAAAAATACCAAAAAAAATGGCATCTCAAAGTCATTTTGATTTGCATTTCCCCAATGTCTAAGGATGTTGAACAAATTTTTAAGTGTGTTTCACCCATTTGAGATTCTTATGTTGAGAATTCTTGTTTAGATCTATATAACACTTTTAATTGTATTATTTGGTATTTTCATGTCTAGTTTCTTGAGTTCTTTATATATTTTAGAGATCAGCCTTCTTTCAGATATGGGGTTTGTGAAGATATTTTTCCCATTCTGTAGGCTGCTGTTTTGTCTTTATTGACAGAAGCTTTTCAATTTCAGGAGGTCCCATTTATTGGTTGTCAATCTCAATGTCTGTGCTTCTGGTGTTATGTTTAGGAAGTAGTCTCTATGTGTTCAAGGCTACTTCCCACTTTCTTTTCTATTAGGTTCAGTGTATGTTGGTGAAGGTATGAGACTCCCCAAGAGCCCAAATAGAAATATATCAAAGATTTATTAGAGAACACTCACAAAATTCAAGGTAGAGAGCGGCCATGGCCTTCCCTTTTGTCCTGGGGTGAATGGAAGCAGTGACCCTGTCTCAGACCAACACAAGAGATCTAAAGACTGCTGCATCTTTCTTTTAAAGGAGTTATATTCCCAGATGAAAATATCCACTTCTAATGGGCCCTCGCCCATTAGAGCCCAGGGTCTTGGGTGGGGCAAATACCCACTACAAGTCTAACTGGATTTATGTTGAGGTCTTTGATCTACTAGGACTTGAGAAGTGTACAGAGTGAGAGATATGTATCTATTTGCATTCTTCTACATCCCAACCTCCAGTTATGTCAGCAAAATTTGTTAGAGATGCTTTCTATTTTCCATTGTACAATTTTGGCTTCTTTGTCAAAAACCAGGTGTTCATAGGTATGTGAATTAGTGTCAGCATCTTTAATTCAATTCCATTGATCCACACATCGGTTTTTATGCCAATGCCAAGCTGTTTTCATTAATATGGCTCTATAGTAGAGCTTGAAATCAGGGATAGTGATACCTCTAGAAGTTCCTTTATTACACAGGATTTTTTTAGATACACTCAGATTTTTTATTTTCATCGTGAAGCTGATTATTGTGCTTTCAAGGTCTATGAAGAATTGTGTTGGGATTTTGATAGGGATTGGATCAAATCTGTAGATTTGTTTTGGTATGTGACCATTTTTGACTGTGTTATTCCTACCTATCCATGAACATGGGAAATCTTTCCATTTCCTGACATCGTCTTTTTTTCTTTTTTTCTTAGAAAGAAAATTATTTTATATGTCACTCCCAGGTCCCTCTCCCTCCCCTTCTCCCCTCCTCTGCTGCCCCCCCAACTTACACCCTACCTATCCCATACCCTTTGTGCTCCCCAGGGAGGGTGATGCCTTCCATAGGGAATATTCAAAGTCTGCCGTATTCTTTGGGATAGGACCTAGGCCAACCCCCTTGTGTCTAGGTTCAGGGAGTATCCATCCATGTGTGATGGTCTCCCAAAGTCCATTCCTATGCTAGGGATAAGTACTGATCCACTACAAGAGGCCCCATAGATTTCCAAGATCTCCTTACTAACACCCACGTTCATGGGGTCTGGATCAGTCCCATGCTGGTTTTCCAGCTATCAGTCTGGGGATCAAGAGCTCTCTCTTGTTCAGGTCAGCTGTTTCTATGGGTTTCACCAGCCTAGTGTGGACCCCTTTGCTCATCAGTCCTCCTTCTCTGCAACTGGATTTCAGTTCAGTTCAAGGTTTAGCTGTGGGTGTCTGCTTCTACTTCCACCAGCTGCTGGATGAATGCTATACTATGGCATATGAATTACTCGTCAATCTCATTATCAGGAGAGGGCATTTAAGGTAACCTCTCCTCTATTGTGTGGAACAATTTGAGAAGTATTGGTATTAGCTCTTCTTTGAATTTCTGGTAGAATTCTGCACTGAAGCCATCTGGCCCTGGGCATTTTTGGTTGTGAGACTTCTGATAACTGCTTCTATTTCCTTAGAGGTTATAGGTCTATCTAAGTTGCTTATCTGTTCTTGATTCAATTTTGGCAAGTGATATCTGTCCAGAAAATTGTCCATTTCCTTTAAATTTTCGAATTTTGTGCAGTACAGGTTTTCAAAGTATGAGCTGATGATTCTCTGGATTTCCTCAGTGTCTGTTGTTATGTCCCCCTTTTCCTTTCTGATTTTGTTAAGTTGCATGTTCTCTTTCTGCCTTTTGGGTAGTTTGGATAAAGGTTTTTCTATCTTGTTGATTTTCTCAACGAACCAACTCTTTGTTACATTGATTCTTTGAATTGTTTTCTTTGTTTCAACTTTATTGATTTCTCAGTTTGATTATTTCCTGGCATCTGCTCCTCCGGGGTGAATTTGCTTCCATTTGTTCTAGAGCTTTCAGCTGTGATGTCAACACTCTGGTGTGACTATTCTCTAGTTTCTTCATGTGAGCACTTAGAGCTATGAACTTTCCTTTTAGCACTGCTTTTTTTATTCTTTTATTAGTTCAAATTAGGAACAAGTTTGCTTCACATGTCAATCCCTTCTCCCACTCCCTCTCCTCCCCCCCAACATCCCACCTGCCCCTAGCCATCCCCCCTCCACTCCCCAGGCAGGGTAAGGCCCTCAAAAGGGGCTCCCCAAAGTCTACCACATCATCCTGGGACAGGCCTAGGCCTTTCCCCATGTTAGCACTGCTTTTAAAGTGTCCCATAAGTTTGGGTATGTTGTGTCTTCATTTTCATTGAATTCTAGGAAGTCTTTAATTTCTTTTTTTTATTTCTTCCTTGACCCAGGAATGGTGCAATTGTGTGTTCAATTTCCATGAGTTGGTAGGGTTTCTGCAATTTGTGTTGTTGAATTATAACTTTAAAGCATGGTGGTCTGATAAGACACAGGGTGTTATTCCAATTTTTTGTTCCTGTTGAGGTTTGCTATGTTGCCGAGTATGTGGTCGATTTTTGAGAAGGTTCCATGTGATGCTGAAAAGAAGGTATATTCTTTTGTGCTTGCATAGAAAGTTCTATAGGTGTCTGTTAATCCCAATTGGGTCATAACTTCTGTTGGTTCCTTTGTCTCTTTGTTATGTTTCTGTCTGGTGGTCCTGTCCAGTGGTGAGAGTGGGATGTTGAAGTCTCCCACTATAACCGTGTGAGGTCTTATTTGTGATTTGAGTTTTAATAATGTTTCCTTTACGAATGTTGGTGCCTTTGTATTTGGTGCATAGATGTTTAGAATTGAGACTTCTTCCCGGTGGGTTTCTCCTGTGATGAATATGAAATGACCTTCTTCATCTCTTTCCCTGGTATACGAAGGGACTTTGAGAGCCCATCCCAAGTGAAGGGATGCACTCTTGGCCTGGACACATGGGACTGTAGGGGACAGTAAGCCACGCCTGTTAGTTGCTGGCTACAGGTGTGCCTGACCATGCCTGTCAAGGTGTGGTCAAGGTGAGGTCAGGATGATACGGCATGGGCTCTTAAGGGGCCACAGAGCTCATGGAAGCCCCTTCTCCCGCCCCTTCTCTCTGGCCTCGCTGCTTGGCTGCCCCTGGCATGCTCTGGCTGGCATTTATCTCAATAAAGATATCTTGACCTTACAGATTATGGATTGTCTCTTGAGTCACGCAATACGGGAGGGCCTAGACCTGGCCCAGGATGCTGTGGTAGATTTTGGGGAGCCCCCGTCGAGGGCCCTATCCTGCCTGGGGAGTGGAGGGTGGATGGGGTGGAGGGTATATTGGGGGTGAGGGGGAGGACAGGAAGAGGGAGAAGGGATTGACATGTGAAACAAGCTTGTTCCTAATTTGAACTAATAAAGAAAAAGAAAATGAAAAAAAAAAGATTTGCTTTGTGACCAAGTATGTGGTTAATTTTAAAGAAGGTTCCATGAGGTGCTAAGAAGAAGGATTATTGTTTTATGTTTGAGTGAAATGTTCTATAGATGTCTGTTAAGTCCATTTGAGTGATAACATCTCTTAGTTCCCTTATTTCTCTATTAAGTTTCTGTCTGGTAGATATTTCCATTGGTGAGAGTGGGGGGTTTGAAATCTATTAATGTGTGTGGTTTGATGTGTGAAATGAGCTTTACTAATATTTCTTTTACAAATGTAGGTGCCCTATTATTTGGGGCATAAATGTTCAGAACTGAGACTTCATCTTGATGGATTTTTTCTGTGATGAATATGAAATGTCCTTCATCATCTCTTTTGACTCCGTTTACTTTGGAGTCTATTTTGTTAAACATTAGGATAGCTATAACTAATCACAAGGTGGAGCCAGATCTAGACTGAATAACAGGTAGTTTAGTAAGAAATAGTACTCAAACCAGTCTGCTTAGCCAGGAGGCAGGGAGCGAGAGAAGGTGCCCCGCATGGGTGCTCCTAACTACTTAAACCTTTCCTATGTCAGTCTGACCACACCCAAGCAGGCATGGGCAGCGACACCTGTGTCCAGCCCCAAGTGAGCATAGTTGGCATCACCATGTCCAGCCCCAAGCTGGCATGATCAGCATTACCTCTAAACAGGATTCCCCTACAGATAGCTCCACCAGATAGCTTTTTAGGTCCATTTGATTGGAAAATCTTTTCGCAGCCCTTAACTCTTAGGTAACGCCTCTCTTTGAGTTGAAGTATGTTTCTTGTATGCAGCAGAAGGATGGATCCTGTCTTCTTATCCATTCTGTTATCCTGTGTATCTTTATAGGTCAATTGAGTCCATTGATATTAAGGGATATTAATTACTAGTAATTGTTATTTCCTGTTATTTTTTGGTTTGGTTGGTGGTGGTGGTGGTAGAGTGTGTGTGTGTGTGTGTGTGTGTGTGTGTGTGTGTGTGTGTGTGTGTGTGTGTGTGTGTGTTCCCTCTTTGGGATTTGCCTGTATTTTCAAAGACGAAGCTAACTTCCTTGGGTTGGAGATCTCCTTCTAGTACTTTATGTAGAGCTGGGTTTATGGGTAGGTATTTCTCTTGTTCTCAGAATTCCTTTTTTGCCTGTAGCTCTTTGCCATAGGATGAGTCCTACTAACCTTTCCTCTTCCAAAACAGCATGTATATTCCTGTCTTCCTTGTTCAGGTCCTGTTCAGTTCAGACAGTGGGGTTGACAGGCCTGGTTCTCTGTCATTCCGGAAACACAATCTCAGCAGAATGACATCATTCAATTGGCTCCTGTGCATAGCTTTTAGGGGTTGATTACATTCATATTGTAAGGGATGACAGGGGAATTTTTGTCAGGACCATAGCTTCCCAAAATGACACGGAGAACTATTATTAATTATGAAAACTTGTCCTTAGCTTAGACTTGTTTCTAACTAACTCATAACTTAAAATAACCCTTTGTTTCTAAATCTACCTTCCTCCACAAGCTCATTATCTCATCTGTATTTTGCCAGTCCTGACTCCTCTGTGACTGACTGGATAGTCCACTTCTTCCCAGAGTTCTCTGTCCCTAGAAGTCCCACCAAACCTCTCCCTGCCTAACTAATGGCAAGTCAGTGCTTTATTAAACCAATAGCAGTGACACATATTCACATTGTGTAAAGGAATGTTCCACAACAAGGGGTTATTCAACAATGTGCACAATTCATTCCTGGAACAGATTCATCTCTCGAATTTCAAATTTTGTGCACTTACAAAACTACATGTCTTGGTTATGGTTTTCTATTTCTATGAAGAGATACCACAATCATGGCAACTCTAATAAAGAAAATATTTACTTGGGGTGACTCACTTAGAGTTTCAGAGGTTCAGTCCATATTATCATGCAGAGAACAGAAAGTCAATTGGCTGTCACACTGAGGGAAGCTTAAACAAAAGAGACCTCAAAGGCTGCTCTCACAGTTACACATTTCTGCCAACAAGACCACACCTCCTAATAGAGCCATTTCCTTTGAGGACCATTTTCTTTCAAACTGCCACATTCCTCTACCTGACTCTCAAAGGCTTATATCGATATCATGATGCAAAATATGCTTTTAGTCCAACTTCCAAAATCCCCCTAGTCTATAACAGCCTCAAACTTGTCCTAAAGTCCAAAGTCTCTTCTGAGATGCATTGCAATCTCTTAAATAGAATGCCCCTGTAAAAACCAAAATCAAAAATCAGGTCACATAATTCAAACATGTCATGGAACAGGATATGCATTATCATTCCAAACACAAGAAAGGGAGCATAGTGAGGAAATAATGGGCCAAAGCAAGACCAAAAACCATCAGGGCAAACTCCAAACTTTGCATAACCACATATGATGTCAAAATACTCTTACAATTCCTCCAAACAACCACATGGTCTGGCATATCTCAGCAATACCCCAGTCCCTGGTACCAATTTCTGTCTTCATTTGGGGTTTTCTATTCCTATGAAGAGATACCATGATCATGCCAACACTTATAAAGAAAATATTTAATTAGAGTGTCTCATTTACAGTTTCAGAGATTCAGTTCACTCTCATCATGACTGGGCACATGACTGTGTGCAGGTAGATGTGGTGCTGAGGCTCAGGGTGCTACATCTTGCAGGCAACAAGAAGTAGAGTGGCTGTCACACTGACGGAGCTTCAGCAAAAAGACCTCAAAGCCTCCCCCACAGTGACACACATCCTCAAACATGGCCACACCTCCAAATAGTGCCTTTCCCTATGGGGGCCATTTTCTATCAAACCACCACAGCACCCATTCACCATATGTGCAACCCCAGTGACCATCACTATTTCATGCAATATTGTAAAGCATCAGTTAGTGATAATGTGTGAGACATTAACAGGGAATACATGTACAGTTAATACATAAATACATAAATGTAAATGTTTAAGGAATGTCAACGATTAGAATGCTCAGCTAAGGATATTCCTCAAAGCAGTTTTAATGTCCTTGTTCCTCAAGCTGTAGATGAAGGGATTCAACATAGGTGTGATTGCAGAGTACATCACCGAGGCTACTGCATTATTTCTTGGGGAAATGGACAAAGAAGAGCTGAAGAACACCCCTAATCCTGTTCCATAAAACAGGCAAACAATGGACAAATGAGACCCACAGGTGGAGAAGGTTTTGTGTTTCCCACTTGATGATGATGATCTCATGATGGAGGAAACTATTTTAAAGTAAGAGAAAATGATTCCTGAAATAGGAAGTAACCCAAAGAGAGTGCCTATACTGTATCTGACTATGCTATTGGTGAAACTATCAAAACAGGCAAGTTTCAGTAGCTCAGAAGAGTCACAAAAGTAGTTGGAAATTTCAATATAATCCTCACATTTGGAAAAATTTAATACTGCCACATAGTGCAACAGTAAATCCAGAAGGCTTAGAAGAAAACACCCTAGAAATAAGACACCACAGCAACTGGGATTCATAATGACCTGATAATACAGAGGGTGGCAGATGGCCACAAACCTGTCATACGCCATCACAGCCAGAATCATGCTATCCATACATCCAAAAATTATAAACAGTGACATCTGTGTCAGGCAGCCCACATAAGACATGACTGGGCAGTGAGTTTGGATGTCCACAATCACCCTTGGGACAGTGGTCGAGATAAAACCAATATCAACCATGGACAGGTTGGAGAGGAAGAAGTACATGGGTGTGTGGAGATGGGAGTCAGAGCTTACTGTCAGGATGATGAGCAGATTCCCAAACAGGGCCAAGATGTACAAGGACAAGAATAGGCCAAAGAGAACAGGCTGTAGATCTGGATCCTCTGAGAGTTGAATAAAGTGGAATTCTGGTACAGATGTTGCATTCCACATGCTTTTATTTCTTGAACATCTTTTGGAAGAAACCAAAAATGTTGTTAACAATGGTACCAGCATGCACACAGACCATCTTTAAAATTTGAGTCTAGTAAGTACAAACATCAGTTATTTCCTCAAGCTTATTGTAACATCATTAAAAATTGCTCAGTTGTGGCAAATGCCATACTCTAAAAAGTGTTTTGTTCTTAGCTCATGTGCTACCTTTTTTTATTTTATTATTTTTTAGAACTGATTTTTATTTAAATTAGAAACAAGCTTCTTTTACATGCCAATCTCAGTTCCCTCTCCTTCCTCTCCTCCCCTGCCCACCACCAACCTCCTATCCCAACCCCTTTTAGCTCCCCAGGGAGGGTGAGGTCTTCCATGGGGGATTTTCAATGTCTGTCATATCATTTGGAGCAGGGCCTAGACCCTCTCCTGTGTGTCTAGGCTGAGATAGTATTCCTCTATGTGGAGTGGGCTCCCAAAGTTCATTTGTGTACTAGGGGTAAATACTGATCCACTACCGGTGGGCCCATAGATTGTCCAGACCTCCAGACTAGTCCTAGTCTCTAAATAACAATTTATGACTCCTACATAGAAAAATATTTTCAGGCTCCAGCATCTTCTAGAGTTTTCTTTTTTCTGTAACTTAAGAAAGTGTTCTCTATTGGGGGGATTTAAATTTTGTTAATGAATTATTTAGATTTTTTAAACCATTTGTATGTGTATCTCTTATTTATCTTAGTATATTTCAAATTTTGTAAATATGTCTTAGTTAAATCCACATTCTCACAGAACATTTCTATCCACAACTGCTGCATTCTCCACTGATGGGGAAAATAATGAAATGTCAATTAATACAATTGAAATTTATGTTACAAAGCTAATTTTGAAAGATCATCTCCAAATAATCTCTGTAAAATATCTTGTATTAAAACATGATTTTCCTATGCCTAATCAATGTTAATGATTTTCTGAAGTGCAGCCAGCTTGACCCAGAACCCTAATTTTTGTCCCCAACTCTGCCAAGAGTAAAGTGATTCCCATGTGAGTCAGGCCTGGTGCATAGATGTCCATGTTCTTACTGCAGCTACAGTGGAAATTTCAGGTTCACTTTTAGGTCAGAGTACACTGAATTGCTTAAAATATAACAGACTTTTACAATACAAATAATATTAGTGAAGCAAAATCATGGACAAATGGAGATTAATTTTTTAAGTCAAAGAAAAAAGACCTTGGACTTCATAAGCCAATTGAAATAGAATATGTACATGGGAAATATTAGATTATACTTAATTCAACCTGGGTTAGAAACTACTGACTTAGAATACTTTCTGGCATTACAAAGTAATCAATTAATACCATCTAAGCAATAATACTTTTACCAGAAACTCACCGTGACTAAATCATAAGCATTTTATAATATGTATGTCAGATGTGATACTTTACAGAAATTTGAATTGTGATGATGAACTTTGACTTCTTAGTGGTTCTGCATGATTTTTTGTCTGCTTCATCTATCTCAATGGTTGATAGGAATTCAGGGGACAGATTTTTCCAATGATATATCTGTATAAATACCTATTGAATTACGTATATACCACCATTTTAAATTAACTGAATGCATACTTGATACTCATTCACTAGTATGCAACACAGCACATGCTGTCCCTCAAATGAATTTCCTCACATTTAAGTGTGGTTCTAAGTCTTTCTGTGAACTACCCATATCTATTGCACAGGCATTAGCTGAATCACTACCTCATATCTGTCTAGACATTAGTTTTTAGGTTCTATATTTATATAGAAAAACTAAAAAACTGAGAATAATAAATTGATATTAAGAAGTACCTATAAGTTGCTTAGGAAATATTAAACCACATAAAGTAGAATTAGCTGAGGGGGTGCCCCCGTTTGTCTTATCAGGGAGAACACAATTCTCCAGGATAAACTAGATTGACAGCTGTATGGTCAAAATAGTCCTGGTCTGTCTCCAGAGAACTATGACAAAATAGTATACATTGAAAATTCTCCACATTTGTTCAAACAACCAAATTTGGAATTTCTGTATCTGTAAAACATGGTTCTTACTCAAAATGAAACTTGGAACTATGAAACTATTAAAGCAAACAGAGATTTCTGACCCTGTCTGAATTTCTTTTGTGCATGAGCCAGGACCAGGCATGGATTATTACCAAAATAATCTTCCCTTGTTAATCTTTAAGTAGCAGAGTGATTTCACCTGAGCAGATTGTTAATTCTGTCACAAAATTACTTAGATCATCCAAAAGCTAGTCTGTCTTCCTCAATTTATACCAGTAGCTATTTAGTAACCTTATAAAAAATGTTAACAGCCAGACTTGCAAAAATAGATGTCTGTGTCTTTTAGTATTCATCAGTTAGTTGTTCCATTAAAAAAAAGTCACCTGGGCTGGGCGTTGGTGGCGCACGCCTTTAATCCCAGCACTCAGGAGGCAGAGGCAGGTGGATCTCTGTGAGTTCGAGGCCAGCCTGGTCTACAGAGCGAGGGCCAGGATAGGCTCCAAAGCTACACAGAGAAACTCGGTCTCAAAAAAACAACAACAAAAAAAAGTCACCTGGGTACTCTAATCACTTTTTTGTTTTACACTATAAACTCTTGTATTTATGATATTGTCACATATAAATATCATCTGCTTTTGCAGTATCATCTGATTTTCCAACTTTTCCCATGTAACACATGCTCCTAATATGTGCCATTAAAAATGGTGAAATCAACAAAGATAATGCAATATGGGATGCACTCTCTTGTTCAAAATATTTCTATTTGTCTCCAATGGTGAAAACAGTGGCCTTGGTTGGGAAACAGAGAAACAAGCGAACATTTATGACTTTCTCCATACCACATGCTCATACAAACCAAGAATAGCAACCCATCTCCATTTGCAAAATGATAAAATTTGCATTGGATTTATTTGTCTATATTTAGCATCCTATGAATATAGAAAATATGAGTTTACTGTGTAGTGTTTCCAAAGGGCACTGGACCATAGTATTATGTGAAATCTAAAGTGTGTTTTCACACAATACACAAAACTGACCTTCCATTTCTTTTTATGACTCTGCATACTTTTATCTTCTGGGGAGAATATATACAACAATTTCTGGATAATCCGATAATGCAGCTCTTAAATAGCATCTGATGATCCAAAACATCCATGAAATGAAATCAAACACTAAAAAATTATTTTGGATCAATTTCTAGTTCACATTCCAAAATGGAATGAAAATGTAAAGGAAAACAAACAGGTGGAAGTCAGTGTTTTGAGAGGAGAAAGAGGCTATTTAATGTTTAAAATATATATTATTCATTTCACATCTGTGGCAATGACTCTTTAGACCCTTTGAAACCAAAAGATGAAAGTCAGAGTTAGTAGGTTATATCAATATACAAAAAATACTTATATTAGGTGGAAAATACATACAAAAATATACTTACTAAAACTTGGTCATATGACAGTTAAGGTGTCTCACGATTACTAATAAATGTGTTGTAACTCACATAAATAAATAGCATAGAAAAAATAATTCAAAATAAATCATTCTTTGATTCTGAAGTGATTTGGTCTGAAGTGACTTTACATTTGATTATTTTTATATTTCTAATTATAATATAGTAACATTTCCTCTGTTCGTTTCACTTCTTCTAACCCCCTATATAACTTACCCCACTCTATTTCACAACCATAGCTTCTGTGTCCGTTCATTGTTATTTCATTGACATATTTATATCTTCATGGGTTACTAATCATATAGTTTTAAGGTGACACATAGAGAGCTTAACAGCACATATATTTTTAAGCTCTCATGTTTTGAAACTGCAGATGACATAGGGACCTGACCTAATTTTCTCACTGAAAACTTAGTGACTGAGCCTCAGAATTATGGAGGATATTGTCAGTACAATAACAAAAACATCTGAAAAATAGAACACAGTCTTTGTATATCTGTAAATCAGGCACTTCAGTGGCTGAGGACAAATATGGACCAAGGATTCTAGAAAAGCCTGAGTTAAGTTGTTGTTTCAATATTTTGAGACTGTATTTCGAATGCACCTCGAAATACAACACACAGTGCACACACCAGAGGTGAGCATTCCATTATGAAGTATCTGGAAGCCAGAAAGGAAAGAAGACATGGGACTATTTTATTTCGATAGAATAAAGCATTATGAAATGTCTGTTTAAGGGGCAGTTCATTTTGTGTTTTGGTCAGACACAGTAATTCACACAAGTCTTCACTCGCTTCTACTTGACCCTATGCAGAAGATTATAATTTTGGAATTTGGAAGAACTATTCAGATGAAGTAAGATCCATAAAATATGGAGCTCAGATCTTCCACCAAGGGAAGACCTTAATAGTCACATTCCCATCTTGCCTTTTTCCAAAGTACAGTTATTGAATCACCCTCACCAGCATAGCCACAGTACTTACATTAATTATGAAATAATATAGTCAGACATGTTTTCTGCTCTCATTGGCCATAGGAGTATGGGGAAGAGACACTGGAAATAAGTCGATGAGAATTTGAGGACTTCCATCATAACTAAGAACATAAAATCCCAGTACAGAGGCTTTTATTGGAGTTATTATACCATAATGCTACCCAAAATTATCATAGTTCATATGATTAGGAAGAAATTATCATTCTTGTAGTCTCCTCTTCATCCTCAATTCCCTCAGAACTTACATGAATAAACTGTGGGCTTGTGTGGTCATGATGAAGGGTGGTGAATATTATGAACCTCCCCTGCTTTTTTACTGGTGATGACTCAAGCTCACTCTTGAATCCTGAAATGAACATAATAGAAAAGCTTCCTGATGCAGAATGTTGTAGGAAGAGCAAACAGGGTTATACAGTCCTAGATTACAGAGATCAAGCTGACGACCTAGAGGGACCTGATGACTAATTACTATTAAGTAACCTTAGAAACTCAATGCACAGAGCTGGTGATTACTTATACTGGTCCACAATACTGCAATCTCTAAGGAATCCCTGAGGGTAATGGAAGAAGCAGAAGAGAACATTGAATGTTCTCAAGAGATTAGCATGAAGTACTTGTTGACATACTGAATTTTCACTTCCAGTTGTATTTCTGTTTGGATGCTCATTAGTAATTCTATTTTTATTTTTATTATTAATCTATGCAATGCTTTCTTCTGTGTCTGCAGAAACCTGTTCCTTTCTTGTGTAGCAATCCAAAGGCCAGAAATTCACCATGTCTATTATCAAGATTTGTGCCAAAGAGATCTTTGATCTCGGGGTACCCCCTCTTGAGACTAATCTCTGCTTCTCAAAAGATCTCTTCCAAGCTGTTGTGCCCAGTAGTGCCACCACTGACACGCACAAGGCCCTAGAACTCCATGACAATGATTACGCTTGCTACTAGGGAAGGAGTTCTCCTAGGCTCTTGAACATATCAATAACACTACTATACCTGCTCCAGGTAGAAAGAGTGGGAATGTTGTGGAACAAGAGAAGATGGACAAACAAATCACCAAGATGGACAGCACTGAAAATAAATCTAAATTTGGTGTTAAGGCCATACTGAAAGTGTGCCTGGCTGTCTGAAAAGCTGGTACTGTGGAAAAGGGAGGGTCCCTGTACCCTCACATCTGACTTGGCTGGCAAACCTGAAGTCATCCCATGGGTCCCCCATTTCAATGTGATCAACAGTGGTTCTAATGCTGGCAATGAGCTGGACAAGCAAGAGTGCATGATCCTGCCTGCAGGGCATCCCCCTTCTGGGAAGCCATGCTAATTGGAGCAGAGGTTTACCACAAACTGAAGAACAGAACCACATCTCTTATTTTTTAGCTTGACACCCCTAGTCCTGTTCCATAAAACAGACAAACAATGGACAAATGAGACCCACAGGTAGAAAATGTTTTCTGTATCCCACTTGATGATGATGATCTCATGATGGAGGAAACTATTTTAAAGTAAGAGAAGATGATTCCTGAAATAGGAAGTAACCCAATGAGAGTGCCCACACAGTATCTGACTACATTTTTGGTGAAAGTATCAAAACACACAAGTTTAAGGACTTCACAAGGGTCACAGAAGAAGTTGGAAATTTCCAAAAAGTCCTCATAGTTGAAAAAATGTAATACTGCCACATAGTGCAGCAGTAATTCCACAAGGCTAAGGAGAAAAGAACCTAGAAGTAAGACACCACAGCGACTGGGATTCATAATGATCTGATAATGCAGAAGGTGGCAGATGGTCACAAACCTATCATGTGCCATCACAGCCAGGGCAGGTCATCCATACCTCCAAATATTATAAACAGTGACATCTGTGTCAGGCAGCCCACATAGGAGAGTGGGCAGTGAGTCTGGATGTCCACAATGACCCTTGAAACAGTAGTGGAGATGAAACCAGTATTAACCATGGACAAGTTGGAGAGGAAGAAGTTCATGGGTGTGTGGAAATGGGAGTCAGAGCTTACTGTCAGGATGATGAGCAGGTTTCCAAACAGGGCCAAGATGTACATGGACAAGAATAGGCCGAAGAGAACAGGTCTAGATCCTCAGAGAGTTGAATGAAATGAAATTCTGGTACAGATGTTCCATTCTTTGTGTTTTTATTTCTTGGACATCTTTTGGAAGAAATCAAAAATGTTGTTCACAATGGTTCCACCGACTCTGGGATCTCCTGGCGTGGGAACTGCCGGCAGGTCCACTCATCCCCAGGCAGACCAAGCAACTACAAACTGGCTGACATTGCTGTCCTAGTCCCGCCCCCGCCCCCACCCCCCAGGAGAGGGAGTGTCTCAGACCTGCCTGCAGTCACAGTGGGACCCATCAGAATATCGGACCTGCTAGCACCCATTGGACCTTGGACCTGTACCCACCAAGAGAGGAAGAGACCCCACCTGCACCCACTGGAAGAAGAGATGGGAAGAAGAACACATTCAACCACAAAAAACCAATATGAAGCCACCAGAGTCTATGCCAGCATGACTTGAACATCCCAACACAGTTGAAGCAGAAGAGAATGACTTAGAAACAACTTCATGAAGATGATAAAGACCCTAAAAGAGGAAACGAGAAAATCCTTTAAAGAAATGGATGACAAACCAAAAATTACAAGAAACAATTCAAACAGTGCAAGATCTGAAAGCTGAAATAGAGAAAATTTAAAAAACACACAGTCTGGGGGGATGCTGGAATTAGAAAAGTTGAGTAAACAATCAGGAACTACAGGTGCAAGCATAAACAACAGAATACAAGAGATGGAAGACAGAATCTCTGGCATTGAAGATACACTAGGGGAAATAGATTCATTGACCAAAAAATAATCTTAAGTCCAACAAATCCTTGACACAAAATATCCAGGAAATATGGGACACTGTGAAAAAGCCAAACCTAAGAATAATAGGTATAGAAGAAGGTGAAGAAACCCAACTCAAAGGTACAGAAAACATATTCAGCAAAATCATAGAAGAAAACTTTCCCAACCTAAAGAAAGACATGCCAATGAAAGTACAAGAAGCCTACAGAACACCAAATAGAGTGGACCACAAAAAAGTCCCCTTGTCACATAATAATCAAAACCCCAAACATGCAGAATAAAGAATATTAGAAGCAGCAAAGAAAAATAAATATATAAAGGCAAATCCATCAGAATTACACCTGACTTCTCAATGGAAACTCTGAAATCCAGAAGGTCCTGGATAGATACCCTACAAACACTGAGAGACCACAGATGCCATCCCAGACTACTATACCCAGCAAAGGTTTCAATCACTATAGATGGAGAAAACAAGATAACCCATGACAAAATCAGATTTAAACAATGCATATCCACTAATCCAGTCCCTACAGAAAGTCCTGGAAGAAAAGCTCTTCAGGTGGAAATGATTTAACGATTTTAATAATCCAATAGTACAGCTATTTAATACCATTAGGTGACCGAAAACTCCATAACACAGAATCAAACTACAAAAAAAATGATCTTTCATAAATTTCTAGTTGGCATTGCTGAACTAGAATAAATGAAAATGTGAAGGAAACCAATATGTGGAAGTTGGTGTTCTGAGAGGTAAAAGGGTCAACTTAATGCCTAAAATTTTTATTGTTTATTTCAGATCTGTGGCAATGACCCTTTAGGCTCTATGACACCAAAAATTGAAAGTTAGAAGTAGTAATTTATATCAATATATAAAAATACTTATATGAGAAGGAAAGTACATACAAAAAACACTAAAACGTCATCAAATGACAGTTAAGGTGTCTCAGAATTACTGATAATGTGTCCTAGTTCACATAAATAAATAGCAGAGACAAAATAATTCAAATCAAATTTGTCATTCTTTCATTCTTGTGTGGTTTGGTTTGGTTTGGTTTGGTTTGGTCTTACTTTTTATCTGATTATTTTTATATTTCAAATGATAATATAGTAACATTTCTTAGTTCCATTTCACCTCTTCAAACTCCCTATATAACTCATCCTACTCTATTTCACATTCATAGATCCTGTGTCCATTAATTATTTCATGCATATATGTATTTTTTCATGGACTAATAATCATATAGTTTTAAGAAGAGATCCAGAGGTCTTAACAATAAGTATCTTTTTAAGCTCTCATGTTTTTCAAACTACAGATGATATAGGGACCTGACCTCATTTCCACATTGGAAACTTAGTTTCTGAGCCTCAGAATGATGGAGGATGCCAAAGATAGAAAAGACACCCAGAAAAATAGAATGCAGCCTTTGAGGATCTATAAATCCAGCAATTTAGAGGTTGAAGCAAAATGAGGGCAGGTTCACTGAAATCCTGAGGGAACATGATGAGACCATATTTCAAGTACATGGAAGATTATGTGGACCCAAGAAACTAGAAAGGCCTGAGTTGAATTATTACTTCCATGTTTTGAAACTGTTGCAAATGCACTTCAAATATACTACTGGAAACAATGAGGGAAAAAAAAGACATGGGTCTTTTTTTTTCAAAATAAAGCATTATACAATGTCTGTTTACTGAACAGATCATGTTTTGTTTTGATCAAGAAAATAATTCACACGAGATTTCACTCATCTCTACCTGATTTCCTGGTACATGTTACATAGGAATACTGTCTTTGTCTTTCACTTTCTCTATAATAATAATTATGCAGAAGCTTATAATTTTGAAATTTGGAAGATCTGAATAGATAAAGTAAGATACATAAAGTATAGAGCTCAGAACTTCCAAGCAGGGAAGACCTTAATAGTCACACACATTATAGCTTGAAAAGTTACTGAATCACCCTCACCAGAATAGCCACAGTACTTCAGATTGCTTATGAAACAACTGAATTGGCTGTATTTTCTGCTCACCTTGGTCATAGGAGTGTGGGGAAGCAACACAGGGGTTACTTCAATGAGAATTTGAGAACTGCCATTACAGCTATGAAATCCCAGTGCAGAGGCTCAAATTATTATTGCATATGTTACACCGTCATGATGTCCAAATAATCATAGTTGATATGATTGGGAAGGAATAATACTTCTTTTAGTCTCTTCTTCATCCTCAGTTCCCTCAAAACTTACATGAATAAACTGTGGGCCTGTGTAGCCATGATGAAGGTCTGTGGGTATGACAAACCTCCCCTGCTTGTTGGATGGTGAAGGCTGAAGCTCACTCTTGAATCCTGAAGTGAACATGAGAGCAAGAGTTTCCTGATGCAGAACACTGTAGGAAGAGCAAACAGGGTTATATAGTCCTGGATTGCAGAGAACAAGCTGATGACTTACAGAGACGGGCTAACTAATACATTTTTAAATTTTGTAGAGTACAGGTTCTCAAGGTGTTACTGGATGATTCTCTGGATTTCCTCATTGTCCATTCTTACGTCCCCTTTTCATTTTTGATTTTGTTAATTTGCATGTTCTCTCTCTCCCTTTTGGTTAGTTTGGATAAAGGTTTGTCTAGCTTGTTGATTTTCTAGAAAACAAAAACCA
Organism: Cricetulus griseus; assembly: GCF_003668045.3. NCBI lineage: Eukaryota > Metazoa > Chordata > Mammalia > Rodentia > Cricetidae > Cricetulus > Cricetulus griseus. Next base: position 207,654,649 of record NW_023276807.1, on the reverse strand, counting down.
ACTATTTATTACATTGATTCTTTGTATTGATTTTGTTTCTCATTTATTGATTTCATCCCTCAATTTGATTATTTATGGCATCTACTTCTCTTCTGTGAGTTTTCTTTTTTGTCCTAGAGCTTTCAGTTGTGCTATTTATTAAGTCTCCAAAGTGACTATTCTGCAGTTTCTTCATGTGGGCACTTAGTGCTATGAACTTTCCTCTTAGCACTGCTTTCAAAGTGCCCCATAAGTTTGGATATGTTGTGTCTTCATTCTCATTGAATTCCAGGAAGTCTTTCATTTCTTTTTTTTATTTCTTCCTTGACCGAGGAATGGTGCAATTGCACATTGTTCGATTTCCATGAGTTTGTAGTGTTTCTGCAATTTGTGTTGTTGTTAAATTCTAACATTAAGCCATGGTGATCTGATAAGATTCAAGGGGGTATTCCAACTTTTTTTGTATCTGTTGAGGTTTGTTTTTTGCTGAGTATGTGGTTTATTTTAGAGACGGTTCCATGTGGCCCTGAGAGGAAGGTATATGTTTTTGTGTTTGGATTGAGTGTTCTATAGAAGCCTGTTAATCCCAATTGGGTCATAACTTCTGTCAGTTCCTTTGTTTCTTTTTTAAGTTTCTGTCTGGTGGTCCTATCTAGTGGTGAGAGTGGGGTGTTGAAGTTTCCCACTGTGTGGGGTTTTATGTGTGATTTGAGTTTTAGTCATGTTTCTTTAAGAACATGGGTGCCTTTGTATTTGGTGCATAGATGTTCACAACTGAGACTTAATCTTGATGCACTTTTCTTGTGATGACATGAAATGCCCTTCGTCATCTCTTTTTATTAATTTTAGATTGAAGTCTAATTTATTAGATATTAGGATAGCTAAACCAGCTTGTTTATTAGGTCCATTTGATTGGAAAATCTTTTCCCAACCCTTTACTCTGAGGTAATGTCTGTCATTGAACTTGAAGTGTGTTTCTTGTATGCTGCAGAAGGATGGCTTCTGTCTTTTTATCCATTCTGTTAGCCTGTGTCTTTTTATAGCCAAATTAAGACCATTGATATTGAGGAATATTAATGAACATTGATTGTTAATTCTTGTTTGTTTTTTAATTTTTTGGTGGTGGTGATATTGTATGTCAATCCTCCCCCTTTTTTTGGTTTTTGCTAAAGAGGGATTATCTATTTCCGATGTTTTTGTGAGTGTGGTTAACCTTGTTAGGTTGGAGTTTTCCTCCAATTCTTTCTGGAGGGTTCGATTTGTGGATTTGTATTGTTTAAATCTGGGTTTGTCATGGAATATCTTGTTTTCTCCATCTATAGTGATTGAAAGCTTTGCTAGGTAGTAGTCAGGATGGGCATCCATGGTCTCTTAGTGTTTGTAGAACATCTATCCAGAACCTTCTGGCTTTCAGAGTTTCCATTGAGAAATCAGGTGTAATTCTGATAGGTCTGCCTTTATATGTTACTTGGCCTTTTCCTTTGCTTATCTTAATATTCTTTCTTAATTATGTATTTTGGTGTTTTGATTATTATGTGGTGAGGGGATTTTTTTTTTGGTTCACTCTGGTGTTCTATAAGCTTCTGGTACTTTCATAGGCATGTCTTTCTTTAGGCTGGGAAAGTTTTCTTCTATGATTTTGTTGAATATGTTTTCTGTACCTTTGAGCTGAATTATTCACCCTCTTCTATACCTATTATTCTTAGGTTTGATCTTTTCATGGTGTCCCATATTACCTGGATATTTTGAGTTAGAGGTTTTTTTTGGACTTAACATTTTCTTTGGTGGATGAATCTATTTCCTCTAGTTAATCTTCAACACCTGAGATTCTCTTTCATCTCTTGTATTCTTTTGGTTCTGCTTACGTCTGCAGTTCCTGATCATTTACCCAGCATTTCTATTTCCAGCATTCCCTCATCCTGTATTTTCTGTATTGTTTCTATTTCTGCTTTCAAGCTTTGAACTGTTTGAATGTTTCCTTCACTTTTTTGGTTGTTTTTATTAGCTTTCCTTGCTTTCTGGTAAGAGAATTGTTTATCTCTTGCATATTTTGGGTTGTCTTTTCCTCTATTTCTTGTATTTTTTGTTTGTTTGTTTGTTTTTTCAATTTTTAAGGGATTTTCTCATTTCCTATTTTAGGGTTTCCATTATCTTCATAAAGTTGTTTTTAAGGTCGTTCTCTTCTGTTTCATCTGCATTGGGATGTTCAGGTCTTGCTGGTGTAGAGTCCCTAGACTCTAGTGGCACCATATTTGTCTTTCTGGTTTTTTTAAGTTTTTAAAAGAAACTTTTATTTATTTTGTAGTATTGCATTACAGTAAACAAAACACAAGTAACCAAGAACAGTCTCCAAGCAGGCTCAACTTGATATGTCCTTCTAGATGCTGCAAATATATATACATTTAGGGAATTGAGATCATACAATATGTATCAAACTTTCTCCCTCATTGTGAATATTCACGAACTAAAAACTCCATGCTGCATGAGTATTTGATAACCAAGAATACACCATGTCATCTCAATCTGTCAGAAAAAAAACTGTAATCCTGTCTTTCTTGGCAACAAAAATTTCATAGGAGAAAAAAACAGCAGCAGGCTTCTAGATAGATATAATGGCAAAGATAAAATTAAAATTCAGCTCAATGCTCAGCCTACAAAGAAACACAAAGCAACATACCAACTAAGTACAGCATTCCTAACTTTATCATCAGATCTATATACTAAAATATGAAGGTGTGTTCCTGCTCAATAAATGTATTCCTGTGGAGCACTAAAGATGCACCTATCCTCAAGAACATCTTTCTCCATCTCTTATTAAAAATTTTTACTGGATGTAGTGGCCTGGGTCTATCAGAGTTTGTAGAACTTTCTACCTGTCCCTTCTGTATTTCAGAGTCTGCATTGAGAAGCCAGGTGTTATTCTAATAGGTCTGCTGCCTTCATGTTATTTGGCCTTATTCCTTGCAGCTTTAATGTTTGTTCTGTATGTTCAGTGTTTTGATTGTTAGGTGTTATGGGGAACTTCATTTCTCATTCAGTCTATTTGACATTCTGATATGCTTCTTGTATGTTAGTATGAACCTCCACTTTACATTTTGGAAAATTTGTCTTACAGTTTTGTTGAAAATATTTTCTTTGCCCTTCACCTGGGTTTCCTATTTTTCCTCTTTTCCTATTATTCCCAGATTAGGTATTTTCACAGTGTCCCAGATTTTCTTGTGTTTGGTGTCTGGCTTTTTATGTTGTGCATTTTCTTTGATTGGGGTATCCTTTTTTTTTCCTGTCTTGTCTTCAAGGTCTTAGATTCTCTCTTCCATGTCTTCTGTTCTCCTGGCGATACTTGTCTCTATAGTTCTTGTTCTAGTCCCGAAATTTTTCATTTTATTGTTTACTTCAGTTTAGGTTTTTTGTTATTGACGCTATTTCCATTTTTCAATTCTTGAACTGTTTTCTTCATTTTATTTCACTGTTTATTTCTTATATTCCATGAATGCATTAATTTGTATCTTCTTTAAACAACTCAACTGTACATAAATGCTATTTTAAGTCCTTGTCCTGTGCTTCAGCTCTATTGCTTTACTCAGGTCCTATTGTATTGCTTTGCTATGTACAAGAGAGTACATATTGTTCTGGCTGTCATTGATTATGTATTTGCACTGGTGTATAGGCATCTTGACTTGAGATGATTGTCATTTTAGATGCTGATATCTGGTCTTATCTTTGTTGGGTGAGTATTTTGTTCGTTGGTTTCAGTTTCCTTCTCTGGTTCTTAGTAGACTTGATGGTTGTGGGTTACCTGGCAGGAAAGGCATCTAAGATACTTCCATGTGAGGTCACTGGGGGTTCTGGGTAAAATGTGCTTTTAGGTATTAGGAACTGACAATAAGGAATAGGTGTGGGCCACAAAGGGGGAGTTTCCAGGGGTCCACAGGTAGAAGAAAAGCAGAGTGTGCCAAAAGGATCTGGCTACACCCTTGGGATTGTAGGCAGACAGGGAGTAGAGGCCACATCAGGTAGTGTTGTCCAGGAGTGGGAAATAGGATGGTAGATTACAACTGAAGGACAGGGGGAAGAGTGGAAATACCCACTTTACTCCTTGGCCCATGTTGCTGGTAGATTTCCAAAGAATTCTTTTGGAGCTGAAATAAAGATTTCTTTTGGGGCTGAGATAAAGAGATGTGGTCATGTGGGATGACATAAGAGATCTGCCTGTCCCATTGAAGGTAGGAGCAGAGAGACTCTTTGCTTTTTAATTTTTCATGTTTCTATGCAAACTAATTCCAGGCATTCAATGGTACAATATTAGATAGAAAATCATATTGTATAAAAGAAGTTCACAATCATGGTGAAATACATTCACTTAAAAAGAAACACTCAAAAATATTCTTCCCCATTTACGTTTGACTAAAAAGTCTTTTTGGTCAAAGAAAAGTAGGAAGCACTGGAGTTTACCCCACATGTTGTGTGAAAATGATATAGGTTCCCTCTGTTTAGAATAACAAAATTCCCAAAAGATATCCAGTGACATCATTGTCAAAATATTGAATTAAAATTAATAATCCATGATGACAAAGTCATTGTGTTCCATTATACCAAGCAGTTTTGTGTTATTGTAAAGTCATGCATTTGATAATACCATTTTTTAACCCATATCTTAAATTGTGCATATGTTATTAAAGATTCCTTTAATTATACAATTCAAAATTGGTAGGTGATATAGTAAATGTGCTTTTTATTGGAATATTTATTAAGATTTACATAGTAAATGGAACCAGTAGACACAAGTGTGTCATTATTGAATGATGTACCTTCCAGAAACATAAAATATTGAATTATTAAGAAATATTTTTGAACTTGTAAACTTTATATTTATATCTACAACTCCATCAATTCCCCATCAAACAAGTTCACATGGAATCAATCTTACATACTTCTCCCTTTATTCTGCATTCTACAGTGACTTTTTGTTGCAGCTTCGTGGACATTGTGAACACAACAACCTTGAAAATTGGGGAGGACTTCAGAAACTGAAAGGGACAAGAACATTTTGAGATCCAGCCATCTCATGGTTCATTGGTGGATTTCAACTCATGCCAGTCTTTATCCATGAACTTTAATTCTCTCACTTCAAATAACAGGCTCACTATACTGACAGCTCACACTGGAACTTAATTGGGAAAAATAATCAAGTAACATATATAATGTATATCATAAGTAAACCCAGTAACAGGTACCCCATGTATCATTTGGGAGTGATAAGTGTCATTCTTCTGCGGGCATTGTTATTAATTTACTTGATTTGTTTAAATATTCTAAAAATTAGATTATAAATATAAATCCAACGGCTCTCACCTCCCTACTTCCCATATACCCACCCTTGCTCTCTTTCAAATTCATTCCTTTTTTCTTTAACTGCTGATATGTCTCCTGCTGTCAAAATTATTTCTTTGTCTAAGGATGAGGCCCACTGACCTTCCTATTCCACAATACCATGTCTATTTACATCTTCCCTGTTCAACTCCTGTTCATGCAGCCTGGTTGACAATCCTGGTTCTCTGTAATTTCTAAAACACCATTTCATCAGAACTCCCTCCTTTAAATTGGCTCCTGTGCATAGCTTTTAGGTGTTGATTACAGGCATATTGTAAAAGGTTGTTCAACTTTCTGGGGTCTGGCTTGTATCAGTCCTATGCTACAGAGGTCATCTGTTCTGGAATGGTGTCTTTGGGGCTGTAACAGCCTTGGGTCCATCCCAGAGTGGGGTTCATGGAACTAGAGAGCCCTCCCTCTTCCCCCTATCCTCCTCCCCCTCCTCCCGGCTTTAAGGACAAGACACAGGCACATCTTGTCATCTCAGGAGGGCTCTGAGTCCATGCTGGAAACTGGAGTCTCCGGTTTATTCATGCATCCTCTTAAATAGCTTTCCAACAGTGGGGGTGACCGCAGAAGACATCTACTATCATGTATAAAGCTGATATCAAAAACTTCTTTGAACCCTAGCGGCACACCTAAACAGTCCCTAGGCACATAAACAAATGCTCAGAACAGGTGGGGACACACCCAGGGCCAAGGTCTGTTATGCAGACTAGGAGACATTCTCCACAGAGGCCAAGCCATGCAGCAGCAATTAGCCAGACATCTAAAAGACAAGGTGAGATCTGAGCTCCTAGAAATAGAGCTGAGGTTTGGACCCCAAAACTTTATAATCGATAATTTTGGGGCCCCAACATCAACAATGTGCACCAATCATCCCTAGAAAGGTTTCATCTCTACAACTTCAAAGTTTGGGGCACTTTGAAAACTACACATGTACCATGTGTGCAACATTAGTGACCACCATTTATCCTGCAGTACTGTAAAGTATCCATTAGGAACAATGTGTGAGATGCTAACTGGGATTTACATGTAATATACATACGGTGAATTTATAAAGAATGACAATAATTAGAATGCTCTGATAAGAATCTTCCTTAAGGCAGTTTTAATGTCCTTGTTCCTCAGGCTGTAGATGAAGGGATTCAACATGGGTGTGACCACAGTGTACATCACTGAGGCCACTGCATTACTTCTTGGAGAATGTGACAGAGAGGAGCTGAAGTACACCCCTAGTCCTGTTCCATAAAACAGGCAAACAATGGACAAATGAGACCCACAGGTGGAGAAGGTTTTCTGCTTCCCACTTGATGTTGACGACCGCATGATGGAGGAAACTATTTTAAAGTAAGAGAAAATGATTCCTGATATAGGAAGTAACCCAAAGAAAGCACCTATACTGTATCTGACTATGTTTCTGGTGACAGTATCAAAACAGGAAAGTTTAAGTAGTTCAGAGGGGTCACAGAAGAAGTTCGAAATTTCAAAAAAATCCTCTCTGTTAGAAATATTTAATATTGCCACATAGTGCATCAGTAAGTCTACAAGGCTAAGGAGAAAAGACCCTAGAAGTAAGACACCACAGCGACTGGGATTCATAATGACCTGGTAATACAGAGGGTGGCAGATGGCCACAAACCTGTCATACGCCATCACAGTCAGAAGCATGTCATCCATACACACAAAAATTACAAACAGTGACATCTGTGTCAGGCAGCCCACATAGGAGATGACTGAGCAGCAAGTTTGGATGTCCATAATCAACCTTGGAACAGTGGTAGAGATGAAACCAATGTCAACCATGGACAGGTTGGAGAGGAAGAAGTACATGGGTGTGTGGAGATGGGAGTCAGAGCTTACTGTCAGGATGATGAGCAGGTTTCCCAACAGGGCCAAGATATACATGGACAAGAATAGGCCAGAGAGAACAGGCCGTAGGTCTGGATCCTCTGAGAGTTGAATGAAGTAGAATTCTGGTACAGATGTTGCATTCCGTATTCTTTTATTTCTTGAACATCTTTTGGAGGAAACAAAAAAATGTTGTTAATGGTACCAACATGCATGTAGACCTTTACAATTTGCATAAAGTACAAATATTGGTTATTTGCTTAAGCTTATTGTGACATCATTAATAATTACTAAGTTGTAGCAAATGCCATATTCTAAATAGTGTTTTGTTCTTAGCTCATGTGTTACCTCTTATGAGAGCCATATTGAGTACAGTAACCCTAAATGATGAGGTCCAAATTACTGTAAATAGCTGGCCTATAGTCACAGTAAAATAAAGCAATCACTTTTAAGACAAAATGGGCATTTTGTAGAAGTGTTAATTGGAAAACTGTCAATCAAATAAAATGACAACCTGAAGCACTTTAACATAGGTCTTTTATTATAATAACATGGGGCAAGTTTATTTTTCTTAGAATATATCTAGCAGTGTGAAGTCCTAATCTCTAAATAAAATTTCTGATTCCTACTCAGAGACATATTTTCTGGTTCTAGTATCTTCTATAGGTTTCTCTTTTTTTTTTTTTGACTTAAAAAAAATTCTCCATTGTAGGGCTGGAGGTAGAATAAGTCTTTGGCAAAAACTTATTTAGATTTTTTAAACCAATTAATATATTTATCCCTTATTTCTCTTAGTCTATTTCAAATTTTTGTAAATATGTCTTAGTTAAATTCAAAATATCACAGAACATTTCTCTTCACAACTACTGAGATGTTCAGTGATGTGAAAAATAATAAAATATCAATAAATTCAGTTGAAATTTATGCTGCAAAGCAATTTGGGGAGATCATCTCCACAAAATCTAAGTAAAATATCAGGTATAAAAACATGGTTTTCCTGTACCTATGCAATGCCACTGGTTTTCTGAAGTGCAGCCAGGTTCACCCAGAGCCCTAGTTTCTGTCCCCACCTCCTCAGAGAGTAAAGTAATTCCCATGTGATTCAGGCCTGGTGCATAGTTGTCCATGTTCTTACTTCAGCTACAGAGGAAATTTCAGGTTCACTTTTGGGTCAGAGCACACTGAATTGCTTAAAATATAAAAGGTTTACAATACAGAAAGTATTAATGATGCAAGAATATTGACAATACTCTAATGGATCCTAATACCACTTTTCTGTTTTACACTATAAAATATTGGAATTATGATATTATCACATCTAAATAACATCCACTTTGCATCATGATTTTCCCACTTTACCCATGAAAGACATCCTCCTAATATGTGCCATTAAAAATAGCGGAATCTACCTAGTTACACTTCTTCCAAGATAATGTGATATGGGATGCACTCACATGTTGAATGTATTTCTATTTGTCTCCAGTGGTGAAGACAGTAGCCTTGGTTGGGAATCAAGGAACTGAGAGAACATTTATGAGTTTCATCATAACCACTTGCTCATACAAATCACAGGATAACAACCCATCTCCTTTTGCAAACCGATAACCTTTACATTGTATGTATTTATCCCAATGAAAATTCCTAAGAATACAGAACATATGACCTTATTGGGGAGTATTTCCAAAGAGCACTGGACCATAGAACTATGCAAAACTCTAAAGTGTGTCTTCACACAATGCACAAGATTAACTTTCCATTTCTTTTCATGACTTTACATTCTTTTATATCCAGATGAGGACACATACAACAATTTTTTGATAACCCAATTTAATACCACTAGATGACCCAAAAGTCCATGATACAGAATTAAACAACAAAAAATTGATCTTTCATTAATTTCTAGGTCACATTCCTGAGTGGAATAGAAATGTAAACAAAATCAAATACATGGAAGTCAGTATTTTGAGAGGAGAAAGGGTCTACTTAATGTTTAAAACATGTATTGTTCATTTCACATCTGTGGCAATGACTCTTTAGGTCCTATGAAACCAAAAAATAAAAGCTAGAAATAATAAGTTATATCAATATACAAATATTACTTAGATAAGGATGAACGTTCATAGAAAACTACTTGCTAAAACTTGTTCATATGACAATCAAGATGTCTCAGAATACCTCATAATGTGTCCTAGTTCACATAAATAGCAGAGACAAAAATTCATAACAAATGTGTCATTCTTTCATTCTGGAGTGGTTTGGTTTGGTTACTTTTTGCTTTTACTTGGTTATTTTTATACTTCAAATAATAGTAACAAACTCTCTTCCTTCCATTTCACCTCCTCAAAACAACCTATAGAACTCACCCCACTGTATTTCACATTTATAGCTTCTGTGTCCAATCATTACTTCATGCCTATATGTATATTTTCATGGACTACTGATCATAGATTTTTAAGAAGATATCCAGAGGTCTTTACAGCATGTATCCTTTTAAGCTCTCATGTTTTCAAACTACAGATAATACATGGACCTGGCCTCATTTCCTCATTAACAACTTAGTGGCTGAGCCTCAAAATGATGAAGGATACTGACAACAGCAAAGATATCCAGAAAAATAGAATGCAGCCTTTATAAATCAGTAAACCCAGGATTCAGAGAGTGAGGCCAAATGAGTACAGGTTACCTGAAATCCTTCAGGGAACATAATGAGACTGTATTTCAAAGTACAAAGAAGATGATATGGGCCAAGGAAACCAGAAAAGCCTGATGTGAATTATTGTTTCAATGTTCTCAGACTATTCCAAATACACCTCAGATATAATAACCGCAGTTCATACAGCAGAGGTGAACTCCATTACAAAGCATCCAGAACCCATAAGGGAAAAAAGAGATGGACCAATGTTTTTTTTTTCTTTTAGAATAAAGCATTATACAATGTCTGTTTGCTGAACAAATCATTTTGTGTTTTGATCAAGCAAAGTAATTCGCACAAGACTCCTTTCTTCCTGATCACTGTTTTTGTCTTTCACCTTTTATAAAGTAATAATCATGCAGAAGCTTATAATTTGGGGATTGGAAGAACTATTCAGATGAAGTAAGATACATAAAGAGCTCAGATCTTCCAACCGTGGAGTACATTAGTCACACACACAACAACAAAGCTTTCTTCAAAAGTATAGTTACTGAATTGCTCTCACCAGCATAGTACAATACTTTTCACTGATTATGAAATAACATAGTTGGGCATATTTTCTGCTCTCTTTGGTCATAGGAAAATGGAGAAAAGACACTAGAGATGGGCCAATGAGAATTGGAGGACTGCCATTGCAACTGAGAATATAAAATCCCAGCAGAGAGTCTCAAATTTTTATTACAGTTATTAGACCACCATGCTGCCCAAATTTTCATAGTTCATATGATTAGGAAGAAATAATAGTCTCTTCTTCATCCTCAGTTCCCTCAGAACTTACATGAATAAACTGTGGGCCTGTGTGGCCATGATGAAGCACTGTGAATATGACCAACAGCACCCCTTTGGCCCCCACTTGTTGACTGGTGAAGTTTCAAGCTCACTCTTGAATCCTGAAGTGAATACGATGAAGAGCTTCCTGATGCAGAACACTGTAGGAAGAGCAAACATGGCTATATAGTCCTGGATTACAGAGAACAAGCTGGGGACCTACAGGGACGGGCTAACTAATGATTCTTACATAACCTTAGAAACTCAATGCACAGAGATGGTGATTACTCATACTGGTCCACAATATTGCAATCCTTAAGGAATTCCTGGGGTTAATGGAGAAAGCAAAAGAGAGTTGAATGTTCTCAAGAGGTTAGTTGTGAGTTTTTTGTTGACCTCCAAATATTTCATTATCACTTTTGCTTCAGTTTGGGCTTTCTTTAATAATTCCTTTTTATTATTATTAAATTCTACCACATGCTTTCTTCTGTGTCTTCAGAAACCTGTTTCTTTTTGCATGGCAATCCAAAGGCCAGAAATTCACCATCTCTATTCTCAAAATTAATGCCAGAGAAATCTTTGATTCTAGAGGAATTTCACTATTGTGGTTGATCTCTGTACCTCAAAAAGTCTCTTCCAAGCTGCTGTGCACAACAGTGCCTACACCGGTATGTATAAGGTCCTAGAACTCCATGACATAATTAGACCTGCATCTGGGGATGAGGGTCGCATAGAATCTTGAACACTTCAAGGAAACTATTGCACATGCTCTAGGTAACAACAAAGTGAATATTGTGGAAACGAAAAGATTACAAACAACATTGAGATGGATGGCACTAAAAATAAATGTAAATTTGCTGCAAATGCCATACTTGAAGCTTCCCTGGCTGTCTAAAAAACTGGTGCAATGGAAAAGGGGGTGTCCCTGTACCCTAACATGGCTGACTTGGCTGGCAAACCTGAAGTTATCCTTCAAGTAGAGCTTTCCATATGATCAATGGTGGTTCCCACGCTGGCAACAAGCTGGCCCTGCAACAGTGCATGATCCTGCCTGCTTTGGCTTCCATTTCAGGGAAGCCATGCCCCTTCAACAGAGTTTTACTACAACCTGAGGAATGTCATCAAGAAGAAATGAGGGAAGGCAGCCAACAATGTGAGAGATAAGGTCAGGTTTGTGCCTAACATCCTGGAGAACAAAGAATTCTTGAAGCCCCTGAAGGCTGCAATTGAGAAAACCAGCTACACTGACCAGGGCAACATTGGCATGGACATAGCTGACTCTGAGTTATTCAGGGCTGGCAAATATTACCAGGATTTCTAGTCTCCTATGACTCCAATAGGAACATCATGCCCAACTAAATGAATGACATGTGTAAGTCCTTCATCTGGGAGGATCCAGTGATGTTCAACACAGATCCCTTTGACCAGAATGACAGGGGGACTTGGCAGAATTAACAGCTAGTTCAGTTATCCAGGTAGTTGGGGATGAGCTCATGATAACCATCCCTGCATGGATTGCCAAGGCTGTGGCAGAGAAGTCCAAAGACTGCCTAACTGCTCAAATGAACTAGAATGATCTCTGGGACCAAGTCTCCAAAGGAATGTAAGCTGGCCCAGTCCAATGTGGGGTGTCATGGAGTCCCATTGTTCTGGGAACACTGAGGATGCTTTCATAACTGACCTCTTGGTGGGGTTCTGCATGGGGTATATCAAGACTGATGCCCCTTGCTGATCTGAGCACCCTTCCAGTTACATGGCTGACTTGGCTGGCAAACCTGAAGTTATCCTTCAAGTAGAGCTTTCCATATGATCAATGGTGGTTCCCACGCTGGCAACAAGCTGGCCCTGCAACAGTGCATGATCCTGCCTGCTTTGGCTTCCATTTCAGGGAAGCCATGCCCCTTCAACAGAGTTTCAGGACCTTAGAATCAAGTGACAGATGCACGGGGATTCCAAGTTTGCCAGCAGGAACTTCAGGAATCCCCTGGACAAGTAAAGCAGGGACTGCTTAGACCCTGTCCCTGATGTCTTGGAGATGGGTCTAAGGCCAGCCCAGTGCTAAGTGCTCCCATGCCACAACTTCCTTAGATATTTAAAGCCACACCTGACCAGCTGGAGCTCTGCTTGAAATCCCAGTAAATTTTACATAGGAAGCTGCATCATGAATTTTAAATGCCCCATTATTAACATCACAGTAGACAATTGGCTATAAGTTGGGTAGGTCCAATGGAAAATAGGTAAATACAATGTAGAATGCAGTGGAACAATCTTTTTGAATACTCTGAATGTGCATTGTTTTCATTGTTTAATAAAGAGATTACTGGCCAATAGCTAGGCAGGAAAATGTTAGGCAGAACTTGAGAGAGTGGCAAAGAAGGGCAGAGTCACTTAGTCACCAGACAGATGTAGAGAGAAGCAAGATATGTTCAGTCCATGCTGAAAAAAGGTACCACCACATGGCTGAGTGTTGATAAGAAATATGAATTAATTTAAGTTGTAAGAGCTCATTAGTAAGAAGTCTAAGCCATTAGATGAACATTTATAATTTAAAAAAAAAGAAACCCCAGCTTTGTAATCATGTGATTTGTCCAAATCATTATTTCTGTCACCTCACTTCCCAGCTGAGTCAGTAGCCCTCATAACTCCAGTGTAATCTCTAGAGTTGCCAAAGGCAAGACCACACCTCAGTGGTTCTACATGCAAAGTAAAACCTCAGTGACCCCAAAATAAATTAATGAATTAATGAATAAATTTTACCTCCATACCTTGAAGTTTTCATCATTTCATTCTGCTGTTTTTGTTTTCACAGACTTCATTTGTCATATCCTCTTTACTCAGATCCTCTGTAAGATCCTTGAAGATAATTGCTATTTTTGAATTGTAAGACATTGGCAGAAAGGAATGGAGATGAGCAGGAAGGGAAGGCTGAGAAGACTGAAGGAAAGAACTAAGGGGGTGTGTCCACACCAAGAGGCAGAGTCCCCAGGGAATGTAGGTGTGGCAGAAGAAGGGGCTCTTGCAAAAAGGCTTCAGTAGGATAAATGATAAATCTGGAGAGACAAGGGTGAAAGGACAAGGAGAACCCAGGGTTCTGGACCAAAACATGGAGTTGCCATAATAGAGTTTGGTTGGGAGAAGGAGAAGCAGTTCCTGCAAAAAGGCTGCTACGGGACAAGGGTAAAGTCTGGAGAAAGCACAAAGGACATGAAGAACAGTGAGAACTGCCTGGTTGATGCCAAGACCAGTACAACCACAGGAGATGTTAAAATGTTTGTGGGAAATGATGTCCCAGAAGAAGGAATGAGGGTGGGGTAGAAGGGAAGGCTGAGGCAGTCATGAGGAAAGAGCCACTTGGATTGAAGCAAGAAGCAATCCTCAGGAAGTAGGATGAGAAGAGGGGCCCCTATAAGCAGGCTGCAGCAGGACAGTGAACTGAAAAACATGATAATGGCAGACAGGAAAGAGAGTGAAAATGCCTACCTGAGTCCCAGCCCTGTGTGATCACTGGTTGAAAGAGTTTGTAGGGATCAAGGCTGACACAAAGAATGCAGATGGACTGAAAGGGAAGGCTGAGAATTGGCAGGCAACTAAGTCTGGTCTACACCCAGAGTCAGGGTCCCTGGTGCTGTAAGTCTCTTAGAAATAATTATTTTGGTCTTTTGTTCATAAGAGTGACTGGGAGACCAGTTGACCACTCACATTCCTGTTTTCTAACTGGTATAAGTGGTGCTTGTGCCTGTAGGGGCTGCTGATGTTGCTAGGCATGGTTGGCCAAGGGGAGGATGATATGGCAGGTGTGCGTGGGTGTCAGAGTGGGTCTTGTGGGAACAGAGTCCAGTGAGTAGCAGCAATGGTAGTACAGCCAACCCACAGGACTCTCAGATGCTGGCCTACAGCTGGGGTCTGCAATGGGTTTCTACCGGAATTGGGTGTAGAGTCTGACAGGCTTGCTGGGGCTGAGATAGGAGAGGGAGATTTCTATTTCTTAAATTTGATTTCATCATGGAATGTCTTTCTCCATCTCTTATTTAAAATTTTAATTGAATGTAGTGGTCTGAGTGGCATCTGTAGTCTCTTAGAGTTTGTAGAACATTCTATCTGTCCCTTTGGGATATAAGAGTCTTCATTGAAAAGCCAGGTGTTACTCTAATAGGTCTGCAGCCTTTATGTTATTTGGGCTTTTCCCCTACAGCTTTGATATTCTTTCTTTATCTGCACTTTTGTGTTTTGATATGGGGAACTTCTTTTCTGGTTATGTCTATTTGGTGTTCTGATATGCTTCTTGCACTTTGATATAACACTTCTTTATGTTTAGAAAATGTTCTCCTATGGTTTTGTTGAAAATGTTTTCTGTGCCCTTTACCTGGGTTTCCTATTTTTCCTCTCTCTCTACTATTCCTTGATTAGGTATTTTCAGTGTCCCAGATTTCCTATGTGTTTTATTTCTGGTTTTTTCATTTAGCATTTTCTTTGCCTGGGGTATTCCTTTTTTCCTGTCTTGTCTTCAATGTCTGGCATTTCTCTTCCACCTTTTGTATTCTCTTGGTGAACCTTATCCCTGTAGTTCTTTTTCCAGTTCCTACATTTTTCATTTCACATATAAACTCAGTTTATCAATACTATTTCCACTTTCATGTCTTGAACTGTTCATTTTATTTCACTGTTTAATTTTTATATTCCATGAATGCATTAATTTGTATGATCTTTAAGCACCTCAAGAGTATATGAATGGTATTTTGAAGTCCTTGCCATGTGCTTCAGCTCTATTGCAATACTCAGGGTGTATTGTATTGCTTTGCTATGTAATAGACAGTACATATTGTTCTGTCTTTAATTAATTATGTATTTAACGGGTGTGTATAAGTATGTTATCTTAGGATGATTGTCATTTTAGATGCTGACATCTGGTCTTGTCTTTATTAGGTGAGTGTTTTGTTCCTTGGTTTCAGTTTCCTTCACTGGTTCTTAGTAGAGTCTGGTGGCTGTGGGTTGCCTGGCAGGAAATGCTTCTGAGATCCAAGTCTGGCCACTGGGGGTTCTGGGTAGAAAGTGATATTAGGTATTGGGGACTGACAATTAGCATTATGTGTGGGCTAGAAGGGGGAGTTTGCAGGGATCCACAGGTAGGAGGAAAGCAAGTTATGCCTAAAGGATCTGCCTAGACCATTGAGAATGTAGGCACACGGGAATAGAGACCACAATACGTAGTCTGGTACAGGGGTGGGGAATGGGATGGTAGATTGGAAATGAAGGACAGAGGTAAGAGTGAAGATGCCCACCTTATTCCCTCAGCTATGTAGCTGGTGAATTTCCAGGAAATGTTTTTGGAGCTTGAAGCTGAGAGGTGGTCCTGAGGGAGGCTATGAGAGTGCCTGTTCCACTGGAGGTAGGAGCAGAGAGTCTCTTTGCTGTTTAATTTCTCATGTTTCTATGCAAAGCTAATTGTTGGCATTCAATGTCACAGTATTTGAAAGAAAATCATATTATATAAAAGGAGACCAGAGTCATGGTGAAATATGACCACTTTATTTTTTAAAAACACTCAAATTCTTCCCCATTTAAGAAAAACTCTTTTAGTCAAAGAAAAGTAGGAGACTTTTAGGTTTCCCCTAACATTTTCTAAAATATAATATAGTTTCCCTCTGTTTAGAATAATTAAAGCCTCATAAGATATCAAGGGACATGATTGTCTAAGTATCAAACTGAAATTAATGGTTCATGATGACAAAGTCATTGTGTTCCATTTTCCCAAGTAGTTTTCCTATTATTGGAAAGTCATGTTTTTCAGAGTCCAAGTTTGTATTTTAACCAATATTATCTTAAATTGTGTGAATGTTATTAAAGTTTCTTTTAGTATACAATTAAAAGTTGGTAGTACATATGAAAATGTGCTTTTATTAAAAATATTTATTAAATTTACATAGTAAATGGAACCATTAAACACAAATCTGCCATGATGGAATGATGTGTCTGGTTTTTTTTTGGTTTTTTTTTTTTTTTTTTTTTTTTGGTTTTTTGAGACAGGGTTTCTCTGTGTAGCTTTGGAGCCCATCCTGGAACTCATTCTAGAGACCAGGCTGGCCTCGAACTCACAGAGATCTGCCTGCCTGTGCCTGGAATGATGTGTCTTCTAGAAACAAAAAATATTGAATTATGCCTGGCAGTGGTGGCGCATGCCTTTAATCCCAACACTCGGGAGACAGAGGCAGGTGGATATCTGTGAATTCAAGACCAGCCTGGTCTACAAGTGCTAGTTCTAGCACAGCCTCCAAAGCCACAGAAAAACCCTGTCTCAAAAAACCAAACAAAAATTTTGAATTATTAAAATATAATTTTGAATCAGTAAAGTTTATGTTTATAAATACAACTCCATCAATTTCCCTTCAAATGGGTCACATGGAATCAATCTTGTATTCTTTCCCCTTTGTTCCACATTCTACAGTGACTTGTTGCAGTTTCGTGGACACTGTGAAGACAACAACCATTGAAACTGGGGAGGACTTCAAAAACTGAAAAAGACAAGAGCATTTTGAACTCCAGCCATCTCATGTTTCATTAGTGGATTTTAATTCATGTCAATCCTTATGCATGAACTTTAATTCTCTCACTTCAAATAACAAGCTCGTTACTTTGACAGCTCACATCATGACTTAATTTGGAAAAAAATAATCAAGTAAGATTCATAAGTATATCATAAGTAAACCCATTAGCAGGTACCCCACATGTTATCTGGAGGTGATAAGTGCCACCCTTCCATGGGTATTGTTAAAATTTAATTGATTTTGCTTAGATATTTTTAAAATGAGATTATTATGTAAATCCAGGAGTTCTCACCTCCCTACTTCCCATGTACCCACCCTTGGTCTCTTTCAAATTCATTGCCTTTTTCTCTAACTGCTGAGATTTCACCTGCTCTCAAAATTCCTTTCTTAACTGGATTCCCAGAATTCAGCCTGGTGGTTAGTTGTGAATCTCTGCATCTGTTTCCCTCAATTATGGGATGAGGGTTCTATGATGATTTGGGGGTATTCACCAATCTGATTACAGGGAAGGCCAGTTCAGGCCCCCTCACCACTACTGCTGGCAGTCTTCGCTAGGATCATCCTTGTGGGTTTTGGGATATTTCCCTGACATCAGGATTCTCCCCAACTTCATAGTGGCTTTCTCCATCAAGGCATCCCTTTCAGAAATACATGAGCAAGGGAGGTCAAGATTATGATGGAGAAATCTACAGAGACAGCTGAACAATTCTCATGGAAACTCATGAACTCGGACAGACAGCTGTGGACCCTCAATGGAACCTAACTAGGCCCTTGTTGTTTGGGAGACATTTGTGTAGCTTGGTCCATCTGAGGACCCCTGGCAGTAGGTCAGGATTCCCTGGTTCGTGAATAGCTTGTTGGAGCCCATTCCCTATGAGGGTTAATCATGGTCAGCCTTAACACAGTGGGGAGGGATTGGGTCTGCTCCAACTTAAAGTGCCAAACATTGATGGCTCCGAATGGGAGCCCTTATCTGTTGGGAATGGATCTGGAGTGGGCTTGAGGAAAGGAAAGGGAAGGAGGAAAGGTGAGAGTAAGAACTTTAGTTGGAATATAAAATGAAATTTTAAAAATAAATTTTAAAAATTGATTCATCTGAAGAAATTACACAATAAAAGAATGCCATATTATAATTTATCAAATCAATGAACAATTCTTTATGGACTTAAAAATTCTTCTTTGTCTAAGGATGAGGCCTATTGAACTTTCCCCTTCCACTCTGGCATTTCTAATCATGTCTTCCTTGTGCAGGTCCTGTTCAGGCAGCCAGGAAGACAAGTCTGGGTCTCTGTCATTTCTAAAACACAGTTACAGCAGAAAGGCCCCTTGAAATTGCCTCCTTTGATAGCATTAAGCTGTTGATTACATTCATATTGTAAGGGGTTGTGAAGTATCAGTAAGTGATAATGTATTGAGACATTAAATCTTATTTAAAATTTAAATGTACATTTAATATATAGATATAAAATGTGAATGTATAAAGAATGTCAATGATCAGAATGTTCTGCTCAGAATCTTCCTTAAGGCAGTTTTGATGTCCTTGTTCCTCAGGCTGTAGATGAAGGGATTAAAAATAGGTGTGACCACAGTGTACATCACTGAGGCCACTGCATTAGTTTTTGGGGAAAGTGACAGGGAGGAACTGAAGTAAACTCCTAGTGCTGTTCCATAAAACAAACAAACAATAGACAAATGAGACCCACAGGTGGAGAAGGCTTTATGCTTCCCAGTTGATGATGATGATCTCATGATGGAGGAAACTATTTTAAAGTAAGAGAGACTGATTCCTGAAATAGGAAGTAACCCAAAGAGAGCACCTATACTGTATCTGACTATGCTACTGATGACAGTATCAAAACAGGAAAGTGTGAGAACTTCAGAAGAGCCACAGAAGAAGTTGGAAATTTCAACATAATCCTCACAGTTCGAAAATTTTAATACTACCACATAGTCCAAAAGTAATTGCACAAGGCTAAGGAGAAAACACCCTAGAACTAAGACACCACAGTGACTGGGATTCATAATAACCTGGTAATGCAGAGGGTGGCAGATGGCCACAAACCTGTCATACGCCATCACAACCAGAAGCAAGTTATCCGTACATCCAAAAATTACAAATAGTGACATCTGTGTCAGGCAGCCCACATAGGAGATGACTGAGCAGTGAGTTTGGATGTCCACAATCACCCTGGGAACAATGGTGGAGACGAGACCCATGTCAACCATGGACAGGTTGGAGAGGAAGAAGTACATGGGTGTGTGGAGATGGGAGTCAGAGCTTACTGTCAGGATGATGAGCAGGTTTCCAAACAGGGCCAAGATGTACATGGACAAGAATATGCCAAAGAGGACAGGCTGTAGGTCTGGATCCTCAGAGAGTTGAATGAAGTGGAATTCTGGTACAGATGTTATGTTCTTCGTGGTTTTATTTCTTGAACATCTTTTGGAGTAAACCAAGAGTATTGTTAACAATGATACAATAATGCATATAAGTCCTCTTTACAATGTGAGTCAAATAAGTACAAGTATATATTAGGTTCTCAAGTTTATTGTGACATCATTAATAATTACTCCATATTTTGTTCTTATCTCATGTGTTACCTCTTATGAGACCCAGGTTGAATACAGTAATCTAGAAGATGAGGCCATAGTTACTGTAAACAGCTGCCCTGTAGTCATAGTAAAGTAAAGCAAATACCTTTAAGACAGAATAAGTATTTTGTAGAAGCTTCACATTACATAAATAAAATAAAAACTTGAAGCATTTAAATATACTATTTCTTATTACAATAACATAGGACAAATTTATTTTTCTTGCAATATATCCGACAGTGTGAAATCCTAGTCTCTAAATAACAATCTATAACTCCTACCCAGAAAATTTTTTCAGGCTCCAGCATCTTCTATAGTTTTCTTTTATTCTTTGACTTAAAAAAATATTCTTGATTGAGGGGGCTTTAATTCTTTGTTAATAACTTACTTAAAATTTTAAAGCCATTTCTATATGGATCCCTTATTAATATTAGTATATTTAAATTTTTATAAATATGTCTTAGTTAAATCGACATTCTCACAGAGCATTTCTGTTCACAGCTGCTGAGTTGTCCAATGATGTGAAAAATAGGGAAATGTTAATAAATACAGTTGAAATTTTATGCTGCAAAACTAACTTGGGGAGATCAATTCCATATAATATCAGCAAAATACCTTGTATAAAAACATTATTTTCCTGTGCCTAAGCAATACCCCTGATTTTCTGAAGTGCAGCCAGCTTGACCCAGAGCCCTAGTTTCAGTCCCCTCCTCCTCAGACAGTAAAGTGATTCCCATATGAGTCAGGCCTGGTGCATACATGTCCATGTTCTTACTTCAGCTACAGAGTAAATGTCAGGTCCACTTTTAGGTCAGA